>NW_027223345.1:4294625-4939625 GCF_030449975.1 Polyergus mexicanus
AAGCAGTGGTATCAACGCAGAGTACTAAATCATAGATCATCACAGATTACAAAATTAATCTACATTTAATTGTTTTAATTGTTTAGAAGAAAGAAACTTCATTACATTTATGTATTACGCAAATAAATCTGTTTATACATAATCGTTCACAGTAATATATATATATATATATATATATATATATATATATATATATATATATATATATATATATATATATGGATATATTTCTTTGGTTTAGAGATGATCTCTCTCTTTATTGCAATCATTTCTTTTATTAAAATCAGGATTTTGTAGAACAAATTCTCTATATACACATAATAAATTTCTTTTAATTCAATTTTTTATACATTTTTCTTAAAAATGTTTATTTGTTACATGAATATTGCCTAATTCTGCGAATAGTATATTATAAATACTTTAATCGTTTTCGTATATCACTCTGTATACGCAAAATACGCCGCAACATCGTAACGCATATACATATACAGATCGCGTTGCGTCACAAAGTAAGCGGGCGAAACTGGAATTTTTAATGGGAAGTCGAAGACAGGCTGAATAGAGTGAGTTATCAGAGAGGGAAGCGACACTCGGTTTCTTTGATCAATAATGAAACTTCTCTTCGCCTTTCTCACTGTCTCTCCCCCAATTTTCCTCCTCTCTTTCTTTTTCACATTGCGCCTTTTTTTCCACGGGGATCTGTCGCTCGATCCCCGCTTTCTCACTCCCTGCGCACTCTTACGCGGTCTCTTGTTCACCCCTTTCCATCTCCATCTTGCCGCTCTGTCTTATCTTATACATTTTTAACCCTTACTTCGGCCCCCGCGTAGACGAGGAGAAAAGCTCAAAGCGAGAGCCAAGTTTTAACAACCCTTAAAGTATACCCCCAAGGCCGCTGGTCCTCTTTCCTCTGGTCTAGATAATCCACTCGGTGATTCGTTCGCGCGTGAGCTTCTATGCAAAAAGAAGTCTTTTTAGCTTGCATTCTTCAAAGAGCAGGCTTCGAATCCACGAGGAATTTGGGTTTTCCGTAAGAGAGTTTCCTTGGGAGTCAATAAGATAGATGATTTCGCGTTTGACGTCGAATTGATCGAAAAAGAGAACAAATTAAATTAGAATTAATTTAATTGAAGGTTATTTGACATAATTTTTAAAATCAAATTATATTTCGTATCAAAAAGCATGATTTTGTCTTATTATTTTATTTAATTGAAATGTAATCTCTCTCAAAACTTCCTTTTATCTTTTTATACTTCCGCATTATATTTTCATAATTGCGTCAAGAACAAATTGATTTCAAATTGGTTGAAAACGTATCTTAATTTTGAAATTCAATGAGATAAAAATAGGATAATATGTAGATTTTAAAAAATAATAACTTTTGTAAGTTTTTATACTCCTTTTGATACATCCTCTTATTGCAGAATTTTCTATTTATAAGTGTTATAGCGTTTATGCAAACGATTCTATATATATATATATTTTTTTTTATATATAGGAATATTTAAATTTAATTGAATATCGGCAGATTTACCTATTAATATTTTTTTCAAAAGATAGTGAACAAAGAAAGTACCAACACAATGATAAATTAATAGATAAAATAAAATTAATGCATATTATAAAAATATAAGTATATCAGAGAGTATAGAAAATAAAGTCTCAATACATTTGTAATTATGTTTGTGTGTATATATATATATTTATAACGGCAAAAGAACGAAGAAAAGTCAATCTTGTTCGATGGCCTCGCTCATCACGAGTCTGAAAAATGGAAGACGAAATACATATATATATAAATAAAAATAAGGTATCAATATAAATGTTTTTTTTTTTACTGTTCCATTTTTCGAAGGTTTATGACGAGCAAGGCTATCGAAGAAGATCGACTTTTCGTCGTTACTTGGCAGTATTTTCGAACGAATCCCCGTGTCCAATAACGGGAACAGCGGAATATGAAGCAACGCTGAGAGGGAGCACGTCGGGGTGAAGCTGGCACAAAGAAAAGCGCGGGGCGTGGGATGAGGAGAGACCGTCGCGGTGCGGGATAATGCTTAACAAGCCGACTTGAAAGGACGTCCGCCATTTTGAGTCAATACTTGAAAGTCTTTGCTCATTAAGAATATTTCTACCTTCTGCGCGCTACGCGAACGAACGTCGCCGCTGCCCCCCCCCATATAACCCGACGCCATCTCCGCTCTTTCTTCCCACCCCCGTGTTCGGACTTTCTTTATCTTCTCGTCCTATCTTACCCCCTCGGCTTCGAGAGTTGTTCCTTGCTTCTCTTTCTCATTTTCCTCCTTCGTCTTCACCAGAGGCGGCTGCACCCTCGAAGATGGAAGTTATTTACGCGGTACTCGGAGCACGCTCCACAGTACCCAATCCTCACCCCCGGCATTTCGATCTGGTCTCCCCTTTGCCACGCTAACACGGTGCCCCCGCCTCATCGCCCTCGTCCTCATCGGGCACGCGGCATTTACTGGGCAAGGGAGGGTGGCCAGCGCCAACCCCGCGTCCTCGTTCTCTCGATGAGGGATGGAGAATTCTCCGACTTTGCCATGGGGCCCACCTTCGTGCGCCCTTCCAACGGCGACGGGTAAACACCGTCCCATCTCGCGGCGTTTTTCCTAATTCCTACCCAATTTCGCTTTTAGCATTTCAATTTCTATCTCCTCCCCTTTCTCCAATTTCCCCTGCTCATCGCGTCGGGATGACGGATTATCGTCGGACGAGTGAGGAAAGAATTCCGCGGATGGAATAGATGAGCGAGAATGATAGATGTGTATGCGATGGATGAACGAATGTTTTTTTTTTTTTATCACGAATCTAGAATAAGTCTCTTAAGGCTTATGTGATAGCAATACTATTTGTTTTGTTGAGGATACACTTATACTTATTCTTGTAAAAATTTTTCAAAAAGTTGTACGCGAAATAGCTATAGGAAAAAACAAACAGACAAGATATTCTTTTACAAAGCACAAATGCCCGAATATATAAATTGCTTGTAATATAAGGAATGTGGCAGAGGAAATACTTTGTGCTTAAAACTGATCCGTGAGAATATCTGATAAATATATCTATGCATAGAATGGGAGATGTCTTTTATATCACAAATTTAGGACAAGTGATTTAAAATCCAGATACCAAAAATTATTAATAACCACTAACTACCCTTGTAGTACTACATTAGCATCCGTTAATGTGTAAATAGAGATATATTACAATTACGAAATATTTCTAGAAATATATATATATATATATATATATATATATATAGTCACTGGCAGAGTAATATTTATATACAGACAGAGAAATACTGTAATATGTGAATTGTGCTGGCTAAATACAATATTTATATACACAAATAATTTATACATTTCAAAAAATTACTTCTTTAATAGATTATCATTTTATTAAGAAAGCAGTTGCAATAATTTATTTAATAATTTATTTATTTTTGACAACTACCCAGATAGCAAAAGTAGTCTTTTTGACGTCATTTTGATCTAATTTGATGTCATAAATATATTATATATATATATATTTCTTTATAAAAAAATCATCATCATTATGACACATATATATATCTCATTGTGTTCCATTATGATACGCGTCAATTAATTCACCATGTCCAGGGGACGAAATAATTTTCTCATCACAAAACGCTTCCGCTAGTTACGGGCAATGATTCACATTATGAAACCGTGCCTCGCATTTTTAAATCGTCACGAGATTTTTTTCGATTTCGTTTCCCCGCGCAGGAAAAACAATGGACCGCGATGTTCCCGCGCGTGAAGACGGGGTTTAGAACGGCGGTAGGGGCGGGCGGAGGGCAAAGGGGTGACTGTGAAAATAAATCAGGCGCGTACCGACGCGGCGACGTTTCTCGTTCAATTGTATCAACTTTAACCCCTTCATTGTCTCATTTTTTTCTCGGCTATCGTTCTGCTCTCGCGCCGTTTGACCGGATCCATACGACCCTCTTCGCTTCTTTCTCCGTAACGCTCGCAGCGAATCGGGTTCGGAGTCTAGGCCCGTGCGAACAATCGGCACAAATGGAACGCTCGAAAGCGCATATAATAAGCCATAAAGAGACAGAGCGAGAGAGAAGCAGAGAGAAAAGCAGAATGAAACAAAAACTGGTCTTGCTGTATAAAACAATAGGGGGTTCCTCCGACGGGGATGTGAGAACGAGCGGAAGATCGGGAGAGAGTGACAGGGAGAGGGAATATGCAAGCAGCGAGAGAGAAGAGCCAGCAACCCTATCGCGCGTACTACGACGTGTGTGAAATTCAAGAACCTGTAACGCCACAAGAAGAACAAAACACACCCAAGGTACCAGCTGTGCGGTGCATACGTTATTAATGTGCGTACGCTATGTCCTTCTTAGGCTGAGCTGCACCGGCAGTCCGGGTTAACTAACTTTGAATTAAAGCAACTGGTTGTGTTTCTATAAATATATTTACAATCTTGGTTTCCGTATTAGTGTGAGGTAGTAAGTCAAACAACAAGTCACTTCATTCCGTCAGCTCACCCTCGTTATATTTGATCGATGAAGGTAAATAAGTAATTTGTTACTTGAGACCTTCACCCGCCTACATTAGAGCTTCGTGTAAACTACTCACGTAAGGAATGATAAACTACCTCTAAATAATTTCGAAAGACCTTGTTAAAAAATATAGATGTCAATCAATAATATTATTAAGATCTTTGAGACTGAAGAATGAGTGAAACAAATACAATTTTAATTATAAGATCCTTCTTTGTATAAATTAAGAAATACAAAGTAATTATAATTTACAGAAATCTTAACGCGAAATTATACATTTTAATTGTATAAATAAATAATAAAAAATTATTTATATAAATTTAATGCTCAGCAAAATTCGTGCTAATCAACGCCGGTTTTCGATGAATCTTCACTGTACGTTGCGTGAGTATATGTACGCACATCACGCGCTAAAAGATCGTCGTAACCGATGAGATCTTTGCATGTATGAGGTACCAGCAGTAAAGGAAAAAAAGGTCCTTTTTCTCAGCTTTGCATTTTCTCCATTGGTGGCTTCTTCCCCTCGTCCCCATCCTCCTGCCTGTCGCTCCGCGAAACAGGTTCCTCTTTATTCGGGCCGCTTGTTATGTAACTTATTGTTTTCATTCGAACGCGAGTGAGCCGCCAAAAGTGGTTCTCTTCGGCAAGAAGAGAAAAACGAGTCCGCGAGCGCGTTCTCATAGGCGACGTCGTCGCGATTATCATAAGGACGCCGGTTTTATTGTGCGCCCGTTTCTTTCGCTGTTTCATCGCGATGACGAGGATCTCTCCCCCGATGTTCTTTCTTCGACGAGGAACGAATTAAACCCTTTATCCCGCGACAGCGTGCGAGAATTCACTAATACAGCTTCTTTTTGCAGAAAGACGAGTGTATGCGATACTAACGAGTTTTGTCACTATTTTTCATTATTGAATATTGTAATGATTGCATTTATGGCATGCTTTTTTTTTGTACCAAGTACAAAAGAGAAAGGTTATTTGTGATTTAAATATTTTAATATTGCTGTTTAATATCCTGTTAATTTTTAAATCAAGACTTTGAAGAAATAAAGTTCTCTTGAATTTTTAAGTCAACAATAAAGTTTTATTTGTATTCTCCAGAAACTTAAGCCGGGAAAAATCTTCAACCTACAATCTTTATCCGGAAATTGTTGATGGTTCAATATATAAAGGGGCCTTCCCTAGTTTGATACTTTGAAAATTTGGAAATTTTTTTTAAAGAAAAGTATAAAACATATTAATTCTAAACTTTGCAACGTTTATTAGATAACATGTCAAGTATATCCTGAATTTTTTTTCAAACAGAAATATTTGTTCATTTCCGAGTTATAATAGTCCAATCAGGGTGTCTAAAAAAAAATTTGTTCTTCGTGGGCGAACATGATTCCAAACGTTATAATCGTCTGAAATAAAGAAACTAAAAAGGTTCTTAATTCGTATGTAGCTATCGCGTAAACTGGAATTTTAAAAAATATTGAAGAATAAAAAAATGGCAACGTGTTTTAAAAAGATTTCACTTTTCACCAAAAAAATTAGTTAGTTTTCTAAGTTGCAAAATTCGAATTCTGTAACGAAATATTCATTTAATTCTAATTCGCACTCATAGATTAAGAATATTTTTATTTTTTTTTTTATTTCAGATGACTATAACGGAATCATGTTCGCCACGAACAATTTTTTTTTTTTTTTTTTTTTTTTTAGACATCCTGGTTGAACCATTATAACTCTGAGACGAACAAATATTTTTGTTTGAAAAAATTTCAGGATATATTTGAAACGCTATTTAATAAACGTGCGAAGTTTAGAATTCATATGTTTTATACTTTTCTTTAAAAAAAAAAAAAAAAAAATCGCCTTATTTTCAGAGCGTCAGACTAGGAAGACCCCTTAATTAAAAAAGGTGAATTTAAAATTGATCATTAAAATTCAATCTTTATGCGCTGCGATTAGTCACAAAGTAACTTTAAACTCGATCGATTTTAACAAATCGAGAACATAATTACGCGTACGTTATATATCGAAAAATGGGCCATCGTCTTCCTGCTTGCGGTACGATGGCCATCGACGGCAGATGTCCAAACGCAACGAAAAAGGATTGTTTTTTTTTTTGCACAACTTTTCCTGGGCACCGCCCAGGTGTCCATTGTGGGTCCGAGCAACAATTCTCAACCCTTAATCCTTAACCCTTTGGCCGCGCGTATCCGCCAGTGTAAGCGCCCATTTGCCGACTCTGAAACAATGGCGACCGGACCGCACCCCGGATGCGCACGTTTATTAAGTAATGTCCCCCTCTGATTTAGCGCCCGGCAGCTGCCCGTGCAAAAAAGCCACTGTAGCTATTGTCTATCGTCTCTCTCCTGGATCGTTTCGTCTGGACGGTTTCGTAACGACGACTTTGAACAATCATCGCCCAGAAAGAACGAAGAATTTAGGGCGACCTGTCCTTACAGGTACTCTGGAACGTTACTGTTGTCAAAAACTCCTAAACTCTTTTATAAGTTTCTAACTTTGAACTTAGCGCACGTAACGGGGCCCTTTGTTTCTTTAACTCATATAATAAGAGAAAAGGAATTATGGATCCAATGGAATGAGATATTTTTTAGAGTTACAGAAATAAAGAAACTGAAAAAAAAAAATATATATATATATTAGATATAATTTTAATAACACAAAAATCTACAAGTCTGAATTATGAATCTTCGTAAGTAAATTCAATCGTAAAATTTTATCATACCAATTAAAACTCAATCTTTTTTATTTTTCTTATTTTTAACGAATTATGAATATTATTTAAATTATTAAAAAGATTTTTACTTTATTAATTCGTAGAAACAGTTGAGTAAAATTAATTCGCACAAATAATATTGTATAACACTGAATAAAATAAAATTATATTTAGTTAACATTTTAAACATCCATTTCTTCTTTGCATGTCAATCAATCAATGTCCAATGGTTAATAAAATTATTTAAATTGCAAGTATTATACATATATGATTGAGATCGAGATCGAAAATAAATAAACTCTTCATCAATGCATATTCTATAAATTAATTTTATGATTAATTCTATAATTTCTATTAATTCTATAGCATGCCTTCAAAATAATACTGTCAAGATGTAATTCTGTTTTCTTACCGTATATAAAATTTTAGAGATCAACTTCTTTTATTAAAAAAAAAAAAAAAAATTATTTCACTCTACGCTTACTAAATTATATGTCATACACTATAAAAATATAATTCTTATATATGCTTTATATAAGCTGTATGTTATATATATATATATATATATATACACAGGGGATTTCCTAATAAGTGGGAAGTATTGCAGTGGTGCATTCAGAATAAGATAAAAAAAGAGTTTATATAAATATATATCCGATATTACCTTGTTTTCGAGTTACAGCGTGTTTTATTTTCCAATATTTCCAACTTCTTCGCATATCGAAGTCTAATTTTGATTACATTACCATCGGAAAATCCACATATGAGATGCATGTCTGTCATTTCATTGTTCGACCAAGGCATAATTTTTATTTTAAACGTAGATTATTGCAATTAATAGCGCTAACGTGTATGATACAAATACTTTACTTTCACTGAGCACAAGATACGAACCATTTACAATACAAATAACATGTGTTTATGTTTATTAGATTAGCAAGATCTCAAGTCCTTCAAATCTTGCAGATAAACAGCGAACCGATAATCAAGTATGCTATCTTAATTCTGTTAGAAAATCAAACAGACTGTAACTCGGAAACAAGATCATATCGGATATGTGAAATTTTTCTTATTTTTGTATCCTGAATCCATCACTGCAATACTTTCCACTTATTAGCAAACACTCTGTATATATATATATATCTTTTAATAAAATGAAAAATTTAATCGTACAGACAGTTGAATAAAATTAAATAACTCACCGGTGTACTATCTGCTGGCTGACATGAACTGAGTCCAGAAAATATTTGAAAGTCCAGTTCTTCTGTGACGTCCAGGGGGAGTCCCAGTGATGTTCTTAAGGGATCACGTGAAATCCGAGCGGGTCCACCCCACTACGCGGTCGACTAAAGGGTGGCCCTTGGAACGGGTCCTCCATTCGCGCAATATGCAAGAGGCCAGTTTGTAAACGACCGGCCATCAAATCTCCACGTTGCCTATTGCGTCTGAATTATTTTGATAATCGTGCGATTGGTGCAGGAAAATGCGGCAGAAGAATGCACATCGCTACATAATCGGTGAGATCAAGAAGAAGATAGATTTTAATTTAGTTAGGCCAGATAAAAAAATGAGAATCATTTTTTTATCTGGCCTAATTAAATTAATTAATAAATCTCATCTTTTCTCTTTGTGATGTAGTCACCAAGAAATTATTATACATAGTAGCTTTTTATAATGCATGTTAAATTAATGCATGTTTTAATTTCAATCGATTTTGAATTGATATTGTACAACAATAATCACCAAACATAACATAACGTAATTAATTTTAATTAATTTGACAAATATTTTAATAAAAATTGAATGTTAGGTAATAATTTAATAAATTTCAAATGAGATTTTTGTATATATGTAATTTAATGTGTGCGATATTGATATTTAATATATATATATATCCGATATTAATACACTAGACTTGCGCACGCGCGTTATTATATGAAAATATATATTAATAAAATTAAAAAATTTACTAAATAAATTGTAAGTATACTTTCTTATATTTAAACACTTACGTTTGATAATTTACCATTAATATATTTTAATTAAAAATATTTTAATTATTTCTGCATTAAAACCAAATAATAACTGACTAAATATTAAATATGTTTAAAGATGTAAGTATTAATGAAGTTTCTATTTTTCTCTGAAAAGTTGTATATTCTTAAATCCCGCAACTATATATAATGTACATATTTAGTTTCATTTTACAAAATATATTAATATATCAGATATATTAAATATTTAGATCATAATCACACATTAGATAATAAAATAATATTTTTTATACGTTCCTTCTCCACCAGAACTTTGACATAAATTATTTGAATAAGTTATAGATATTTTTACAAGAATTCAATTTATTGTCACTTTACTCATTGCTTTATTCCACTCGATTGAGTTAACTGCAATTCCCAGTAGTCGCTCGTCTGGAAATAATGTCATTAACCTCAGAAGGATCAATTAGTTACCGGTTTCTCACGAAATACGTCTTCAATCATTTTCTTATCGATTGCTCGTGAAATTATTACGCATAACTCAACTATTAATTCATAAGAATTAAGCAGATTTTATACTTTTTATAAAGTCGTAATAAAGTTGCATCTGGTTTCTATTCGCGTGCGATTAATTGGCAAAAGATTGAAAGTCCCAAGCATCAGCTTCTAATATATCGGGGATAATTTTCTTTAGATATCAAGGAGAGAGAGAAAGAGAGGAAGAAAAAAAGAGAAGAAAGAGAGACCATAAAACAATCTTTCTCAGTTTCGGAAATACTATGCAATATACCATATAAGTGTTATAATTTCAAAATGGAATATTATAAATATCTATTATAAAATATTAAAATAATTATATAATTATGTCAATATATTTATATTGGATTTGTCATCGTTTATTGTTGACATAAATATAAAATTAGTGATGATTTATTAATTAATTAATCAATCGAGATAATTATTTAAAGATAAAAGATAATATTTCTATATATATATATATAGAAATATTTTTTTCTGAAATATAGTCAATTTTTAATTTTTTCCCCAAACTTTAGGGGGGCCTCTAGCTCGGAGGAGGGTTCATTTGCGAACTCATAGGAAAGAAGATCTTATTTTAACCTCTAGAATATGCTCCTAAAGTTTAGTGCATCATTTCAGATGCACCCTGTATACATTGTATAATAGAATCAAAATTGAATAAAAGCTTGTAATTAAAATCCTAAAAAATTGTTCGAATTCTTTTCATGCTGTCAACAAAACTAAAGTAGATATCGATATTTATCGCATACGCAAATTAAAAAATTATACACGTTTAAGCGACTATTATCGCTTACTTATTTTACTATCATTTAGTATCGTTCTATTTTACGATTCATCATTTCGTAAATCAAACAAGAATATAAAAATTAATTTTGTTTTGCATTGTATAAATTTATGTAATATACAATATTTTATGGAGATGTTTATATTTTAAATAAAAAGTTAATAAAAATTATTAAATAAAAATACAAATAACTAAAAAATTTAGAAACTTTATACTTTTCAAAAAGGCAATATAAGAGACAAAGTAAGCTATAAGGAATATAATCCCCAAAAAATATTTAAAAACAATAAATCTCATCGAGATGCAAAATAAATAATTAATATATTTAATTTTCCTGTTTCGGATGAATCGTGCCACTCGGAGATAGAATGACTTCGCTCTTTGCGAAGCTAACGTCCCTTAAGATTTAAGAAGAAGGTCAAAATCCCTCGAAATCACGTGACTTACCATAGAAATAAAAGGGACATCCAAGAAGGGAATTAATTGGTAACGACAATGTGGTTGCTTAAAATGTCGGCCGCGAAATTTTCCCCGTCCATAGCTCCCAATCCATCCTTTTCCCCGATGCAGAAACCCGGGGGTCCGAGTCCGATGAGTCCGATGTGGAAGGAGGTAGATCCCACCCATCCACCCTCGGTTCGTACGTCGAAGGTACGGAGCCATTGATTTTGAATATGTAATCCGAGGCATTTTATTATTCCATCGTACTTGGCAGGATGAGGTGGAGGAGGACGGGGGAGAGAAAGCAGCGGAACGGGGCGGTTCGACCTCCATCGCCATCGACCTTCGTCCCCATCGTCGGCAAGGGGGATGGCGGTCGTGAGGGGGCGATTCGATTCTCCTTCTCTCTTTCTCTCCTCTACTACCACCACCGTCACTGGCCGGGTTCTTGACGCGTGATTGAATATTTTTTCGCTATGTGCGATTGGTTCGTCGTAATCGTGGCAGGCAGAATGGACGAGTTCGAAGGAAGTGGGGAGAATAGAGAGGGTGGCCGGCGGCGGCGGCGGCGGTGGTGGCGGCAGTAGTGGTGGTTGCAGCCACCTGTCAAGCAAAAGAATCGCCATGGTAACCAGGCTCCGCCGCCATCGGCCGAAGGGGCTCGTTCGCCGGGGGTGGCGACCCGGACCTCGTAGGGATCCCCGCAAGGCTCATATTGAATTTTAAGAAAGTTTCCATCAGTGGCGGAGAGACAGGCGGCTATTACCCGGACACAAAGCAAGAAAAGGGGAGCGGAGGTTGCGCTAGCAAACTCCCCGAGATCCTTGCAGCATGCTTCGCGAAAAAAAATTTACTACTCGCGATGAAACTTTGAATGTAATGTTGACGATGTTTCTTGTACGGCCGCAGTATTATTTTTCAAGCGTTTCTTCTACCGATGGATAATCGAGCCTATTTCTTTATTCTCGATTCTTTCGCCACAGAAAAAGAAATCAGATTTATCTTGTTTAAATCAGATAAAGTATAAAAGATGCGGAAAAATAATTACAAATTTCTCGAAATCTTTACAGTATAAATAAATAAAAAAATTTATTACTTATCGCTCGATATGCGTTTGGCAATAAAAATATCATTATCTAAAAAATGCTCCCTGAAATTTACGGAGAAATTCAGAAATTGTTTATGTGTCTTTCTATATATTATAAAAGTACGGTTCGTGTTTCTTGCGTATATTGAGGAAAGGTTTCTTTTTTTGTTTTCCAAAACGATATTTCAAATTATTTCAAAAATATTTTCAAATTTTTTTCATACTTCGAGACTAAAGAAATAACACAAAATAATAATTTAAATAACGATAAGTGTTACACGTTTGAGAATTTATATCAAGTCATTTGAAGAAGACATTATTTTCTCAGCACGATGATTCGCGAAACTGCAAGAAACATTCATCAGATGTTTGTGTTTGTAAGAACAATCAAGTCACGATGCGACTACAACGATCCGCATTAGTCTGCATAATGAAGGAAATGAATAGGGGTAGTAACTGCGGTCCGCCGTCTAACTTTCTCTCCTCTAGAAATTTCCAAAAGATTGAATGAAAAGAATTTGCTCATTCAAGAATAAACAAAAAAACCGATAAAACTTATACGATGCTTCCGAAATTATTCTATTCTTTATATCCGCATTACATTCAATGATGCATTCAATTTAATAATGTATACACACACACATTGATATTTTTAATCCATTAGATAATTTAGAATCTTAATCAGTGTTTCTCATGTATGCGCGAGTATAATGCTTCTTTTAATTATTTATTATCTTGACATTTTAATTAGATAAACGCGAAAATTTCTGTCAAGATATTTCTTCATTATTTGCAATTGAATTTGATAGATAGCAAACTTAATAAGTTCGTTTAGAAGCATATTAATTCTCAGAATATGAATAATTTGAGTTATTTTGTGATGTGCGGATCTGAACGTCGCGCGTCATAAAATAATTGTGCTTCATCAATCAAGGATAGTTGATTAAAACTCGACTGTATAATTTTATTTTTGCATATTTTTGATACGCGCTATATCAATATCTTTTGAAATAAAAAAGCTCAATGAAAAGATTTCTCTATCTTTTCATTGTATTTTTAATCATATTTTTCTATCTTCATATTTTTATATTTTCTGTCAATTTTTTTTATTCCCACATCGTCCTTTTTTCGTTCTCATATCATCGTGTAATTTCGTTTTCTCGTAAAGAAATTTATACATTTAAGACAAGTCTGTCTACCTTACATGCCGCGATGGCAAAACTAATGGAGACGACAAGACAACCAGTCGACTTTCTCCGTCTGCGGGCTTTTGCGCGGGGTTGAAAAACACGGCGTCTCTGAATTCGCCGGGCAAACCACGCGCGTGGAAAGAGGCCGCAACCCTCGGAGAACCGAGAGCAAGAGAGCGAGGAGCGAAACTCGGCCCTCGCAGAGGGCCAGGGGATGGAGAATAGCGGGAGGAGAGATCGGAGGCCCTGTAATGATCTTACGGCCACGGTAACTTTTTTAATCAGCGCCCGGTTTAATTATACGGTCGATGAGGAGGTACTCGCGCACTCACCTTCCCGCCCCAACATCGCTCCCCTCTTCCCGGTGCTTCAATCTCCCCGTCGTCCGTCGACTCGTTTCGAGGTTCACCCTCTCTTGTTCCTCTCGCCGAGCCCATCATCTCCGCGCGTCGAACCCTCGACACGGCAGACCCGGTCAGTCGTCCTAACTAGGCACCGACTCGCAAACAAGATTTGACTTATTGCGCCCGAGCGATTTCTCCGGCGTTGCCTCCCCGTCTCCGTTCCTCGCAGACGATGGCTCCGAGGGAAATATTTCCCGAGACGAGCCGCCTCGGGAAATTTTGAAATTGCCCTTAATTGGCAGATCGCGGTTGCAAACCGATATCGCGTTGATCGGAGTGCAGGATGGACGGATCCGCGCCTCTCCATGGAATTTTCTGAAGAACAAGCGCATTATCATTAATTAGTGAATGCATCCGAGAGCGCTCTTTCCCTCTTTCTTCTCGTTGAGAAATATATTATCAGAATTCATTCTCAATAATCATCCTATTTAATATGCTTCTCATATGTAATGAGAATCTTTATTATCTTTTTTTTTCTTTTTTTTTTTATGGAATTCTTATCTACATAATGATCACGTTATGGATAAAATATATGGATCAATTATGTAGAATTTGGAATGAATAAGAAAATTAGTTATTTTTTTATTATGTATATTACTACCGATATCAAATAGAGGTTACATTAAAAGCAGAGAAAAAATAAATAATTGTTTCAATATTTTCTACATATACAGAATTTTATGATGGCTTTTTAATATGCACAATCAACGTTTATTAATTACTTTATTCTTCTAAATAATTAGTCAAAACTGATAAAAATAGAATTTGATATATATATATATATATTTTTCTTATGTAGATTTTTTTTCGTGTTGGATGATACATTTTATGTAATATATGATAAAGTTATATAGACTCGTGCTATCTAAGATTTGTCTATGAAAAAAATAATTCAATCGACAAACAATCATGTTTACAATATTATCTAATGAAAATAAAATCATTTTTTATATATTTATTATATTAAAAATAATGAATACGAGATATCCTTAAAAAAAAAAAAAAAAAAAAATAGATGATTAATTTTTGGAGTAGAAAAATAGTTGCTCTATTTCCAGCAGACATATTTTAATATTTATAGATATTATTTTCTAAATAATATAATTTTTTATTAAATTTTCTTATGTAAAGAGAGATCTCTTTTTTTTTTTTTTTTCAAATAATAGATAAAAATAAATGCAAGAATGCTACATATTGTCAAAACCAACCATCCATAAATTTTCGTTGGCCTTTAAGCGATAAACCACGCATTGTATAACTCATTGTACATAAAATGAGGGCGGTAAGGGTGGAGTTTAGGGGATGGACCAGAAATACAATTCGTATTTTCCATTCGTGTAATGGCGTCTTTCGTATCTCTTGACATTCAATGCACGTATTCAATTTTATTATTGTTAAAACTTTTCACTCAGCACGTGTTTAAATTTATAAATAATCGATACTTGAACGAAATCTAAGAAATAAAATATATATTAAAATTTCTTATTTCATTTTATTATCATTTTCATAAAAATCTGCGTGAAGCATATGATAAAAGTGTAAGATAAAATTACGGGAAGAGATATCGTAATAAAATCATTTCTTTACAATATTAAAATTGCAATATTATATTAAGTTTTAAATACTGGAACTTGTATTCCCTTTCGCGAATGACATTTTTAAATACATATAGCAATAATCTTTATATAGGGGGCTATCGGTCTTCTAACGATGTTATGGCCTAAAGAAATGACGTCTAAAGTTATTGATTGTTGACGTTTCAAGTGTGACATTACAATCACGGTAATCGACGTCTACCTGCAGTGATCTTTACCTGAGCGCGTGTCACGTACCTGCCACGTGAGGGTCGGGTCCAATCGAATCGATGACGCGAGGATAATAGGGTATCAATACCTGTTGCTGAAAACGCTTTCGGTTACCTGTTTCAGTTGGCCTAAATTCATATATCGCAAACTCTCAAAAGTCACCGCTGACATTTAGTTTGGCCTAAATCTGCATACAATAGCGTCTCGAAATAATTAAACATTAATTTTACCTCTGAAATCTTTGACATAAATAAGTTATTATTTTATTAATATTATCAATCTCGTCATTTTATTAATTTTTAGAGAAAACCTTTAATTATCAATTAATTATCAATTTTTCCAGTTATAATAAATAATAACGGATTAAATAGATATTAGGAAAAATTAGATTTTATATATGTTGCAGGTTTTTTGCAGAATGAATGGAATTTTTTGCAAAGGGATGAATCTTTGTAGGCTGGTATTTTATAAAAAGCCTAGACATATATATATAAATTCTCGCTCTGTAGAGAGATGTAGGATTTTTAGATAATATTTTTGAAATAAAACCTTTATAATTTTAAAATTAAAAAAACTACAAATTAAAAATCTATGAAAATAATATCTCTCATTCGTAAAAGTAAGTAAAGAATGATTGTATCCATCTTAATTTTCTCATAATTAATCGTAAGGGAAAAAGGTTTTCTCTAAAAAAATCTAGCATCAATTTTCTCTTAACGAAAACACACATTCGACGTTTTTAAGTTTTAATTTTAAATCTTAAAAAATAAATATTTCTTGAATTTAAGTTAGCGATGAGAGATCTTTTGTTATACGTTCTAAGAACTTCGTTCTCGAAAAGCTCCTCATTTTCAATCATTTTTCAATTCTAAAACAAAGATAAAGTAAATATTTCAAATTTATAGCGAAAGAGGATTTATTAGTGAAGCTACACGTTGATAAATTTGTCGAAATTGTTGCACGTCAAAAACTGACGTGGCCCGCTTATCGGGATCGTTAAAAGTACAGGCGAATAACAGGCATGAAATTAAGTTTTAATGGCATCGGGTTGGAACCAGCAACGTCGTATTTTGTTGCGTCTTTTTTTTTGGTGGGGGAGGGGGGAGGGGTTGCAGGGTTGGATGTAGGAGGGTCGATAAACGCCATCATCACTTTTTATTCCACATCGATGGCGGCGATTCGGGCTTGCGCGAGATTCTGCTTTAAGAAAGTAAAATCGCGCACCATCGGTTTTCCATTACTTAGCCTCGCATCTGATGATACCGAGACAAGGATGATGAGAGTTAATTACTGCATAATTAACGTGTAAGATAATCAGAGACTTGTGTTTCAACCGAACAAGAGAACAAGGGACTCGTATATAATTAGTATCTCCCTGAATATCTTATATGTATATACCTTTCAAACGTATCGAAAATATTTAATCTTTAAAACTATTTTCAAAAATATATATATAAATATATATTTTTAAATAATTTATGTCAATTTAATATTGTTTTCAGAAAAATAACAGTAATATTTACGATAACTATTCTATTTTTCAATTTCTTCACTTTACAGATATGGTACGTTATATATATATATATATACAATATATTGTATATCCAATATAATGAAGAATAACTTCATATGATTTTATAAATTAAACTTCGAAAGAGAAAGAGAGAGAGAGAAACAGGTATAAATGAGACTTAATAAATTAATCTTAGATTTAATAAGAGATCAAATTATCTGTAACATCCGAAACAAAAAATTGTTATACAATATTAATTATATATGAATTGTAAAATATTATACTTTTCAATTTAATTTAGTAATTTTTTTCTTAAATTATAGAAATCGTTTTCCATTAATACAATTTATATTTATTATATTTCTATAAGATCTAAATAAGAGATATCTGATTTAGTTGTATTAAGATTAAAGTTTGTATTCTTCTCGAATTATATTGGATAAAAAAATAAATTGTATAAATAGTATCCAATATTCTCGTTACACCCTATATATTCTGCACATACGAGTATTACCGACTATTTAAAATAAATAGGTTTCAACTACCCCTTAACAGAGGGTACGCGCATCGTTCGTCCATGGGATTGGATTCTGCAGACAACCCTTATGTTTACAGCTACCCCTATTATCGGCTACAAGAGGGTAATACAGATATCTGTCTTGCGACATTCAGTGATTCTCAAAGCTAACTGTCTAATGTTCGCATTAGAAAATATCTCACGTTCTCGATTACGGTGCGTTAAGACGCTTCTAAAAGATTTATAAACGCGATAAAATAAATTTCCGTGCCAATATGTGGCGGCAATGATCAAATTGCCGGAATAAATTAGAATTTAGTATCATGCCGGGCTGATTGCTTTCATATATTTCCCAAGAAAAGCGTTCACGATATAAATGGTTCTCCCACGAGCTAGCTAATTCTAAGATACTTAAATATAATTGCAATTTTAATATAAATTTTCTTTTACCCCGGCATATCCAATATTAATATAAATTAATTAAAATTTATATACAGCATAATATTTTATAATAGTCTCTTTCTCTCTCTTTTTCTCTATTTGGGTTTCTTTAGTCATAAAATAATTTGTTTCTTTTCGGGATATAACATAAATATAATATATCTTACATGTTTACATAATTTGAAAATAAGAATGATTTTTTGGACTCTTACAAGATAATTATAAAATTTTATTCTGTTAACTTAATAAATAAATATATAATTATGAATCGCGTCTGTTTAGAGAAATAATTGTAGAATTTCCATCAATCATTGTGAAACGAATTCACTTTAGCATAGGACCACAAAGGGTTAACGAACTTTTGACCTCGTCAAAAGTGCTCTCGAAACTTGCCGATCGACCTTGCTAGGAGGAGCCGACTCTGACGCCTGGCAATGTATTCTCTCTCTGCTGTAAAAACAGTTATTATTTTTCCGACGATTGTTCGATGCCGGCAGATGTATAGTGAAAGAATCTCTCCTCTCTCGTTCTCGCCGTCTCTCTTTCTCCCGTATATGGACGCGATCCGATTTGCATACGCGGGAACGAATCGGTCCGGGTACGGAAAGAACGGCGGCAGGTAGGAGACGACGACGACGCCGCTCCGTGCACCGGCGTGTCGTAGGGTGAAAATGAAGTGGCCCGGGCGCGCATTAATAACTGCACAAAAGGGGCCTCGAAGATCGAGGTGGGGCGCGCACGCTCGGGCCGCGATGCATAAATTACGTGAAAACGAGTTTCGCGGGCCAACGGCTTCTCTCGCCGTCACGACGACCGGACACACGCCGCGCAGCTTGTGCCGTTTCGCGCCGCGGGGAATTTCTCCCTCGAAGACGTCGGTCGCAGATTAAGTAACGTCTTTCGATATCTAAGCGTCTATTATAAAGAACTTTTCGCATTTTTTTTTTTTTTTTTTTTTTTTTTTGCGACAAATCAAGACAATCTATCGAATTTTTTAAATGCTATATATCTAAAATTTGAATCAAAATAAGTCTTTTATCTTATGCAGTTCTAACATATTTTTTGTCTTTTCACACGGAGAAAATTATATATAATACAAAAAATTACAATATATCTTTTCTTATGGAACACATACACTAACATATAAGAGAAATCATGCGCGATATTTTTTATTTTAATATTAGATATATATTATATTTTGCAAAGGAATATTGTAATTATTCAATTTATTTAAGACACAAATAAAATTAAATCGAGTCGCTAATTGACATCAGCGATAATTTAAGAATTTTATTAATTAGTTAATCTGCTGTTAAATCTGCTAATCACAAATACATATTGTATCGTGATAGAAAAAAGAATTAATATGAAAAATTAAAATTAAATAAATTAACTTCACTCCCTTCTTATCTCTCTTTCTCGTTAGATAATTTATAATTTAATAAGTAGTTGTATGCAAAATATTTTAGGATCCAATAAGTTGTACAGTTTCGAAAAAGAGCATCCTGTTTTTTGTTCAGCGCGAACGGAGTAACGCCATTGAATTCTTGAGACATCGCGATAGCTCATCTTGCGCTTTTCAGTCGACCTGCCTGCGCCACTCCAGACAGTTTTGTTCCTTTCTACAGTACAGAAAGCAATTGTTTCATGTTAGCAGTCTGCGAGAGAGAAAGAACGAAGAGGACGAAGAATGGCCGTGGGGTGGATTGGGGACAGAAATTATAAATGCGCGACTGCCGGCGACACCCCATTACTCGGTTAGGGCCCTTCTTCCTTTCGACGCCATTGCATCGAGAATGCTCGTACGATAAAAAATAAAAGGTAACTGTTTTGTGCGAGGAATTTTATTCAGCTGTATGCTATCGTAAAAGCATCATATTGAGAAGTCCGTTGCTTAATAAATTTCGCAAATCCCAATTATATCTCTCATTTACATTTAATTAATTATTATTAAAGCCAATAAAATAAGAGAACCATCAATATTTATATAAATTTTCTTTCATATAAATTATATAAATTTTTATTCATACCACTTGCAATTAATTAACTTTTTTGCAATAAAATTATAGTAATCATTAGAAGGTGTACAAAAAAATTTTGAAGAAAACAAAAAAGAGGAACAATAAAAGAGACAAAACTCTTCTTGAATTCTTCTTCTTTTTTTATATTTTTCTGTTAGAAAAATTTATTTTTCTTGCAAACAATAATAAAAAATTTCTTTGAAATAATCAGAAATATTAATATGTATATTTAAAACGCTTTAGTATTGAATGTTATTGAATAAGTTATTGCAATATATATATATATATATATATATATATATAGCTTTTCATAATAAAGTATTCATATTTTTATACCGGACTGTCTTTAATTCTTTAGACTGTCGTTAATTCGATTAATTCTTATAATTATTTAATATGCTTATAAACAGTTTTTGATACAAATTACATTCGTTCCTTTCGTAATGTGTACAAGCAAAAAAATGTTATTTCGGTAGCGCATGTAAAACAGAGAATCTGGGATTTTTCCAGAGTTAATATGGTTCTGTTGAATTTATGCGCGTAGCTGGACACCGGCGTGTTCGCGCGTACAAGTTTATAGGGCGAAACTCGTATCCTTTTTTTTTCTTCTTTTCTTTTCTTTTTTTTTTTTTTGTACTGTGTTCTCGTTTTTTCCACTCAATTCAGCCCCGTAAATCCGGGTCCATGTTGGTCTGGAGTTGAGCGCGCACTCCGATCGATCCAAGGCGTCGTCGCGCGACGCCTACCTCTCTTTTCGGATTCTCGGCATATGTTTCTCTTCGAATCTGTCGACCGAGCCTACCTTCTATCAGTTATCCTTCAAATCAAGATCCATAGACAGATAGTTTGAGTTATAGAAAGATCGTACAAATAAAATTGAAAAATACACATATACGATTATAATATATGAGATTAATGTACAATAAAATAAATTCCCATAAAAAATTTGATAATTATTCTAATTTCTCAAAGTACTAATTTCTAAAAATAAAATCGTTTCTTTGTAAACAAAAATATATAATTCTTTATACAGATGCAATAATATATGTAAAATGAACGGCATATTGTAAAATAAAGAATTCTATAAATAATAAGAAATAAAATCCGTTTAAAAAGTAATCATCCCCTTTATATTAATAATTTAATTTCTGTTTCGGCGAGGACAGATACGATTTATCTGTCCCTATAAAAGTGTTATTTTTTGAAACAATTTTGCGTAATTTTCAAAAGTGGCACTCTCTTCTCCCCTTATCTGACGGTTCCCCCTACATTTCCCATATCGCGTTTCAAGACGCGCGAAGGTGGAGAAGCCTCGCGGAAAAGATGTTATTGATGACAGCGTTAATAATGGATCGGGTTCTCAGCCGATAGATATCATTAACGATCATCTGCCTGAGCTACAGCGGCTTCGATCAATCATACGAAATGCCGACGTCGTCGGCAGACACTTCTCCCGTTCTCTTCGGCTTCCGTGCAGCACCCCCGACCACTCGTGTTGTCGTTTCTTCTTTCGGCCCAACCCCCTCACCCCTGCAACGTCATCGTCTTCGAGTAATTCCTGCATGGGCTGGGATATCTTTTTTTTCCACCCGCCATCCTGGAGATTCGCCAAGATTCATTCATCACCGGCATCCGAGGGCGCGAACAGAACGCCGCAAAAACCAGCTCGCGGGAGGAGAAAAGAATTCGCGAGAAAGTGAGCTGAAGCGAATCAAGGTGGAGGATGATCGTTATTGCTATAGAGCAAATGTATGGCACGATGTATATTTAGAATTATTATTGATATAATGATTGATATATAAATGGTCGTATATAAATAAAAATTCTAATTATTTATTGGAAATACTACGATATTGCTATCATTTTTTGCGATTATTAATGATATTATAATTTAGATAAGAAAGATAGCGATGTCGTATCAATAATATTTAAATATACAAATAATCGACAAAAGATAATATAATTAAAACAATAATGGAAATTGTAATTTTGTAAAAGAAATTGCAAGTTAATTGTGAAAACTGGAGAACATTGAATTGCATAAATAATACGTGTAACTATGCATGTGTGCAAAATAAAAATACGATTTACATTTCGCGCGAGCTTACGTCGGCAGAGGGCAAGCGTATAAAAGCTCGAAAGCTGGAAAAAGCTTTCGGTTCGGTGATGCCGGTAGGATAAAAGTTCCCGCTAGAGTTCCATGTCCTCGCTTCTCCTCCGTTCGTGTTGATTTTTCCCCCTTTTCGTATTTTTCCCTCCTTCACGTACGTCTCGCCCTTTCATTTCTTTCGCTTTCGGCTTACTATCGCGCGATGATAAGCGAAGACAAAGAAAGTTATTCTAATTTCATTTTCGTATATATTTTAATTTTTTTCTTTACTTTCACGTGTAATGCAAACACGTTACACGTGTGCAAAGAGTCTCCTCCGTACAAAATGCAGTACAAAATAAATTTCTAAATTATTTATTTCGTTTTATATATATTTTTTGTTTCTTTTTTGGAAAAGCTTCTTTCTTCCGGATTAGAATTCAGTAATATAAAAATGATTTATGATATGTTAAAATACGTATACCGAAAGCATAAAAAATTCCATTTCTATTTTTCGTACATAAATTTTCCCAGAAAAGAAACAAAAATATATTTGTAATTTATCTATTTACTAATTAATATATACAAAAATTAATTACAATTAATTACAAAAATTGTAAAAGATATAGTGGTACCCGATTAAATTTCGATAGTGACAAAACTTTCAATTATCAAAAGCAATCGTCTTCGCGCGCATTCAATATCGTAAACCTTGCACGTGCAACTACTGTTTCGTAATCAGTTTCGTGTCAAAATTAATTTGAAGTTATTTGCGAAATTGACTATCGGGAAAATCAGTAATTAAGATATTTCCAATTTCTCGCGTTATGAGTATAATCATACATGCGTACACACATACACACATATATACGCGCGCGCGTATCTTCTCTTTAGATACAATGTGTGCGCATCAAGAATACACACTATTGATCGTGGGTGGATGTGAGAGAAAGAGAGGAAGGGGAAGGAAAAAAAAGAGGGAGAGAAAGGACGTGGAAACGACGGGGAAAGGAGGGAAAGAGACGACGAGAGCGCCAAGAAATACAAGAAACCAGACCGCGGGCAAGGAACTTTTCTCCTTCCCATATTTTTCACGTAGAGAATCGTGCGATATTCTCTAATAAAGTTTGACTATGCATCTTATCTTTCTCGCAGATTGAGTAAATAATCATAATCGAAAATTGGTCTTTAATGACGTAACAATATCCATCTCATAAATTATTTTGCTCGTGATTTGATTTAAGTGTAAGTCGATTATAAATATCTAATTCGTAATATCTTAAAAATTTATAAATGTTTTTTTATCAATTAATTCAGCAGTTAATGATTTACCCAAAACGCAATAAAATATAACACTGGCAATAAAATGATACGTTAGCGGGAAAGTTAAAGACAGAAATACGCGAAGAAAAGTATCTACAATTCTGATATGAAAAAATGACAAAAATTAGTTATTTACATTTATAGTATAATTGCATTATTTATATTTTATTTTTAAATTATTTTCACTCTTTATATAAATTAACATAAAATTCTATAAGTGAAATTATAATAATAAGTAAGCGTTTGAGAATGATATAATGATATAACGAGTAAAAAATAATTCTCCCAAATTAAGTATACGAATAAATTTACACGTCAAATTAATTTTTGGCAAAACAATTGAAATAACATTTATTTCAATTTAATTTCATCACATTCATTTAGCAATTAAACATTTTATTTTGCCATTTTACGTAGTATAATTTTTCCCCTTCCTCAACATATACGATTATAAAACTATTAAGTTGTAGTATATAAATATCGGCGGGATCCGGTTTGTTTACAGTTCCTGGACATTGACGAAGTATCAATGATCTATAAATTTGCCTAAAAATCGAGTGCTCTCGCGAGGAGGGGGCTGCTGTTATTATTACACCGTAACGTCGGTGTCCCTTACCGCACACGTTCCCTTTGTACGAATATTAATGGCCATCGATACGTGTCACCGTACGCATCGTTAAACACCTGCCCCATCTTGACGCGGGTATAAGGTAGACTTTTCACGTCGTCGGTACCGAACGTGGGAAAGCCTCGGGCACCACGTTTTCTTCGGTTGCCCCTTTCGCTTGCGCGCGCGCGAGCAAGACCGCATAAATCTGCATATATGCATTCGCCGAAGTAAAAACTTTGACGCCCCGCGTGCAGACACAAAGGCTGTTTTTTTTTTTCCTTTGG
The DNA here is from genome assembly GCF_030449975.1 of Polyergus mexicanus. Classification (NCBI taxonomy): domain Eukaryota; kingdom Metazoa; phylum Arthropoda; class Insecta; order Hymenoptera; family Formicidae; genus Polyergus; species Polyergus mexicanus. Next base: position 4,318,943 of record NW_027223345.1, read on the forward strand.
GAAACTTTTCGAGAAGCATCGCCGGGGTCGAGACGAAAAGGAGAGCCGACGACATCCGGCGGCTAGATAACTTCGTTTAGATTTTATATCGGGGTCACTACACACGACTATCGCGGTTTTTTCGCATTTCTACGCGATATTCTTATTATTGTATCTCCACGTTATTCCATTTATATATTATTTCTATGTTCTTTCGTTTAATGTAAAATATACTACATAATAAATTAAATAAAGTACATTTACAATTCGTTTGTCTTTGCGGTAGTGATTTGGATTATTTGTACCAACTTGTGATTATAAGTGTCGAGGAAGGTGCGATAATATCTTAATCAGAATTTTCATATTTTCCAAATATAGACTGAATAGGCCAAACTATCGAACCTCGTTTTCCGACGAGGAAACTTCTTTCGGGAGAAAGAGAGAGGAACAGAGAAAACGAGAGAAAGAGAGAGAGAGGGAGAGAGAGAGGACGAGCAACGTGGCAGAGGGAGGAGAGATTAAAGACGCCTACACCCACCTGTTGAGACGTTCTCATAATTAATTTCATTTCACACCGCCACGCGCTCGCCTTTCTCGGACAACGACGGAAAGAATGAGAGACTGGGATGGGAAGTAAGGACGCAGAAATTAAAAGAGTGCATATTCTTTCTGTGAAATTTCTCTTGAAGAATCCTATAACCCCGGCGCATTTATTTGAAGAAGTTTCCCCGTAATTATTTAAATAACTATTGTATAATAAGTTGTTTAAGGAAATCTAATTTCAAAACATAATTTCCTTAGCATTATAAACTTTTTATTTATTAATATTTTTTATTGTAATGTATGAAAAATAAATTATTATTTAATTATACACGAAATGAATGTGTCAAGTAAATATCTAAATAATTAAAAAAAAAAAAAAAAAGAAAAGAAAAGAAAAGAAAAAGAATTTCTACATTTTGTTAAACAGAATTTTGTTACTTTGGTTGTGTTCAATTTATTGCGATTCAATTATAAAGAAATAAACATCGAGAGATGTTGTATTAATCTTAATTAATTTTAAACGATAAACCGAACAGTTCTTTCTAGAGTTTCCCAGCTATTATAAGAGCGGCCGCCGCTGTATGGTATATCCCTTACATTTATACATGATCTTTACCTTAAAAACGTATCGTCGCAAACTTCGTACGGAGAGCTTTCGGATATTCTGGAATCCCCGGTACCCCTCCGTTTCGGTCGGCGAATAGTTCGGCAATGCCGGGGGGGGGGGGGTAGGGGAAGGAGGTGGTCGCATAGTAAAACTTTCCTTCGCATCCATTCGGTCGCGTTTTAATCTTTCGCCGGGTTCGGAAACCCGCGGGGGCCGTCTGTTCCTTCGGGTAGTTCCATTTCAATTTCATCCATTCTCCCCTTTCCCTCTCCCTCACCCTTTCCCACCCCACCGCCCAATTCGCCCGCAGACCGTACTCTAGAGCCCGTCCGCCCTCCGGAACCTCGAAACTCTCGGAAGGAGCAAGGAGTTGGTATCTACATTATGCTGATACGAACCAACTACGTTTCATCCCCCTCCCGATGTGAGGTACCCTCTGCCCTCCCTCACCCCTCCCCCAACCCCCTCCTTTCTCCTCTAACAACCCTTCTCGCCACTCTCCGCCACCGTCTTTCCAAGAACGCCCGTACGTCTCTCCCTCTTGACTTTTCATCCCTCGCATTCGCGTCGCGTCGCGCTCCGCTCATCCATTCTTCCCTCTCACTTATGACGTCATGCATTGATGCAGGAGAGACGTGCGAGATAATGGGAGAGATTCTCGCGGAGAGCGCGTCGTTGTGCGCAGGAAACGGACACAGTTCGCCGCGGTAAATGCTCTCGGGATCCGCTGTCGCGAGCCAAGCGGGGAGCTTTCCTTTTACGCAGAATATGTTTGCGGAATATTCTCTCTGGAGATGGATGGTTCATACGGAAGATTAATTTTTTATATGTGGAAGACGCCGAATATGAGCATAAAACCACGAGCGACCACAGAGATTAGCATGTCGAATGATAATGAAAGAAGTACCTTATTTCAATAAAACACACGTGCTCTCTATCACAAAAATAAAAGAATACGTCCATAATCGTCCGGAGTAAAATGATGAAACGAAAATAATACGAATAACGAATTGTGTCCGTAAAAGGTTGCAGGAAAATATTTACAATGGATGAATAATATTAAAGAATGAATCGAGTTATGCGTGAAAAATTCGTTTATCAATTTATTTTCATGTATTTAAATATAGTATTTAAAGGCTAATTACAATATTTTTTTTTTTTTCAGCGGTATATTGTCAAATAATCTGATCTCTCCAGATTAGAGAAGACCGATCGTTATCTGACAATTCGAATTTTCTGAAATAAAATTCTTATTATATCTCGCGTTCTTTGCATTTCAACAGGCAACTAAAATTTGTAAGTATAAGAGGAAATTTATGTGAGATAAATAGAATAAATATACAACGGCAGGTACGTATCTATTAATGTCATATCCTTATCGTTAGATATAAATATATACCGTGATTTAAAAAAAAAAAAAAAATATATATATATATATATGTTTCTCTTATATATAAATTTGATTTATATAACAAAAACCACACTAAGAAAGAAACTGAACCATGCGGAAAATTGATACAACGGAAGCCATTGCACGAGGGTACCGGTCCTTTTTCCACGAGAATTCACACAAAATATCGATTCGCCGTTTCGGCATGAAGCGCATAAATAAACGAGCGTTTATTGCTTACGTTGCTTCTACCTCGCCTCGGCGTCACGATTTCACAATTTATGCCACGCTCTTGTAACACGCAGATTTAATCGAGAATGTAATTTACGCAAGCTCTTCTATAAAACACAAAATACGAGAACGAATCAGAGAGTAAACACGTATGTGTTTACTCTCTCTTTTCTATATTTTTACAAATAAAATACACGTGGCAGAATGCTTATTTCGTTTCGCAAAAATATCCTTTGTTGTGTAAAAAAAAAAAAAAATGTAATTTTTCTATATTAGCAATCGCAAAATATTTAATTATGTAGAAATAAAAAAAACATTTAAATTTTTTTTAAACTTCTTCTTGTATATTACGATATATATTAATCTTACACACGGGTAATGAGCACTTTAGTCGCATATGTAATTTGTCTGGCGAACATTGTTTGGAAAATTAAAATTTTCAGATTTAAAAATTCGGTATAAAGAATATTTCATATAAGAAATATTCAAAGTAATAACGTGGACGCAACACGTTCCTAATAAATCATACAAGATATTTAATGCAAAATCCTAATTTCTCCCCTAATGGAAATTAATGTACGTATGATGGTTCGAATTGAAATAATCAAACTAATTCAGACGCAAAAACTTTCGGGCATTATTAAGCGCCACAAAAATTGCAAAGTGTGACCGTCAACCGTTCCCCCTGGAAAAAGGCGAAAAGGGGATTCTCGCGATTTTTCTGTTCCCTCCACCCCCTCGTGCGCTGCGTACGTCGGGAGAAATTCACGCGATATCGATTCGCCGTGGCAGCATGGAGCATATAAATAAGAAGAGTTTTCCTGCGTGCACACGCGTCACTGCCCACGCCACGTCTTTGCAGCCCCTCCTCCAGCCCATTTTTCCGGCGTTAACGTCACGAGTGGCAGGGCAGAGCGGGGGTTATACGCGGCCGAGTGTACGCGAGGGATGGCGAACAGGGGTAGACGAAGAGCGTACACGAGCGAGTTTTGCGGGATGAGAGAGGAGGGATCGATGCGATAGAAAGGGAGAAAAAGAAAGAGGGAGAAAGAGACACGAGAGCTAGAGGGATGGAGATTATCCTGCGGGAGTATCTCGCAGGTGGGGGTAAACCTACTGCCGACGAACGAAACATCTCCCTCAAAAAGCGCCCCCTCCCTCCCCCCCCCCTGCCCTCTTCATCTTCTATCCTCCGTGCACCATCGGCTTGGTCGGACCCCCCCGTACATCCACCTCTCTCGTATCGATTCACTCGCGATCTTACCACGAACGGCGCGGATGTGCTCTTTTTTTTCTTTTTCTCCGCGAAAAAGCGAGGAATTCTAGTAGTAGCCGTAGGTGAAGCTACAATTAAATATCGCTTCGATTTACCCGAAATCACTTGCTTTACGAGATCGCGTTTAACATGGTGAGCTAATGGCAAGAAAGTAATTCGTTAGAGATTCTCTTGGATATAATCTCGGGGATCATTGGAGAGAGAATCCTTTAAATCATAAGGAATATTTTGTGACGAGATAATAATTCGCTCACGGAATAAAAAAAAAAATAAAATAAAAAAAACTTTAACAAACTATTTAAAAGCTTAATTAGTACTGAATAAATATTAAGTAATTATCTGCTCGTTAATATTTTTGTTTTGTTTTGTTTTGTTTTGTTATTCTTCGCATACTTTTATAAAAACAGATAAAATAAGAACTAATATTTTTGTAATGCACATATTCTCGCGTATAATTACACCATCGCTCGTATCTTTGCACGAATCAATAAAAATAGTTTGCAAATAGTTTGTAGAGTTAATTCGTAAACTGCGTTTTTTTTTTATATTCCATTTAAAGACACCCAGACAATTGAAATAACCGTTAAGTGATTTTCACGGAAAATCTCCCTCGTTCCTTTATCGCTTATTAAAAATAATTACGGTCACCCTGTTGAACGTGGGTTTTATTCTCCTTATCGCTTTGATATCCCATCCTATACTACTCCGATAGCTACGTTTACTTTGCACCTATGCTACAAAAGATAAGAGCAGATCTTATATTTCGCATTCTTGCGGGATAAAATAACAATTGCATCATTAAATTTTTATATAATAAAAACATAAAAATTGTTTATCGAAAAACGAAAAAAGAATGATCTCTTTCACAATTTATACTTTTAATATTTATATTATTATTAATGCTTACCCGTTATAATATTGGTGATAACGTATTAATATCGGCAATATTATGACAAACTGTAATATTATAGACTTAATTTGATAAAAATACAAAAATTATGATAGTTTACACAAAATTGACAGTCACAATACATCGTTCGCTCATTGTGTATCGTTGATAGAATAATCATCGACGAAGAATGAGCGAGTTTGGAATGATTTCAAGATCTGATCCGACAAGTCTGACAATGTAAAAAAAAGAAAACGAAAAGGGAAGGGAGGGATGATATTCGCGTGGCCGGGTAAAAGTTCGGCCAGTGGAGGCATAATGTTTCCAATTAATCGGCAAACTCGAATTAAAACTTCAAGATTGCCGACGGTCACCAAATACGACACTCGATTTCGTAACAATGCAAAGTTCGCCTCGTTCGACGTACCCTATTCGCAAAGAGAGTTCGAGACGAGTCCCGAAGAAATTAACTGTTCCCTTCGCGGCGGTAAGTCGTTGTAGTGCCGGCGTTTGCAGGAGAGAAGAAAGAAGGAGGAGATATCGTCTATTTCTGCTCCATGATTTGTTCCCAATTCAAAAACTTTCATCGATTATCCCGATCGTTAGAATCGAAAAGATTAAATCGAGCGAGGTGCATACGTATTATATAGATTTTCTGTTCTGTCGATTTGTTCAAAATATATATATGTATGTAAATGTTATTTTTATATTATTTTAACGTAAGAATTTTGTATTGTTTTTAAGACATATATAAAATTTTTTAAAACCTTTCACATATATATATATATATTGTCTTATATTAACAAAAAAAATTAGAGAGAATTGAGTAATTTAATAAACATATTTGAAAACAACTTTGCATGTGGTTCTATTGGTATAAAACTTTTTAACATCTTTCATTACACGCGCATGTATATTGTTATATTAACAAAAAATTAGAGAGGATTAAACAATTTAATAAACATATTTGAAAGCAACTTTGCAAGTGGTAAAATTGGTTTATGAGAAACAGATTATTTTACGTACGTGTGTCGTTTTTTTAAAAAGTAGGAGAAAACGTGATATACGAATAATACGACGTACAACTATAATAAGTTTCATTTAACGCGATTCAAGACGAGGTGCTGCGTCCCTAGCCAGCTGTGCTTAAAAAAAAAAAAAAAAAAAAAAAAAAAAAAAAAAAAAAAAAAAAAAAGGGAAAAACTAAAGGATTAGTTTTTAGCGGCAAATCCGCGGTCCGAGTTTGTGTGTAATTTTCCTGCGGAAAATTTACCGCGGTACATCATTACCTGCCGCAGTCCCTTCGTCGGTGTCTCCTCTATCACATGGCGCGGGGGGCCACGAGGGGAATCGCGCGCGCTCGGCTTCTGCCTTTCTCTCCCCATTTTTTCCTCCCGTTCCCCTGCCACCCCCGCCAATCCTCCCGCACCCATCTCCTCGTTCTCCTCTCGAGAAGCGAAAGAGAACGTCGTTAGTTCGCGTACCGTTGCCGGTTCTTGCCATCCTTCTCCATCCCTCTATAGACGACGCGAAAGCCAAAGGAGAAAGGGGTGGCTGACAGTGGGGGTTGGTTGCCGAGGGTCGTCGTCGATCTTCTCTCTCTCTCTCTCTCTCTCTCCCTCCCTCCCTCTCTCTCTTTCTCCATCTTCCCCCTCAACTCCTCCGCGCGCCCCTCTCGTCCTTCCACGTCGCCGTTGCTTTCTCCCTTTCTCCCTCTGCCCTCGCCGCTAATATATAGATGGATGGGGAAGGGGACGAGGGGCTGAAACGCAAAAGAGAGGGTGGGTTTGTATGTTTGAGATAAACCACCCTCCCCGTCGCCGACGCGCTGCCACGTGTGCGCCGACCATTTTGCTGAAACATAATGTAACTCGGAACGATGTTAAAATATGGCGCGGCCTTGGAATTACACGCGCCCCCGCGTGTATTAGAGGCGCGGACCGCTCTCTCTCTCTCTCTCTCTCTCTTTTTACCTCCGCCTCTCCCCCTTTTTCTTGCCTTCGCGCGTCTCCTCTTATCGGGAATGAATTCTGGCAGTTTCGCCGGGCACGATTGAATACCACGAGCGGCCTGACGGCTGAAATAAAAGGAAAGCAGAAAAAAAAAAGAAAGAAAACAACGCGGTGGCGGGACACGATTTTTTTCGCGCTCCGTCGCGCGACACGCGTCGGAATTCGCCAGTGTTTCCGAGAGGTGACTTTGCGTCATCGTAAAATGAGTTATAGCGATCGTGTGCGCCCCTTCCTCCCCCCTCCCCCCCTTCCACCATCCCTCGTTCCTGCACACTGTCGCATGTTATCTAATAAACAAACAGCTTCTGAAAAGACATATTGTATCGACAAAATTCCAGAGTATAAAAATTATTTTCAATAAAAAAGCAACAATATATTATAAAAATGGAAAGACGAATATGATTGATTTGATATTGAATTATCAAATCTGTATCGAAGTTAAAATAAGCTCTGAAAAATTTGACTGACATTTATTTCACTTAGGCTAAGTTATGATAAAAAAAAAAAAAAAAAAAGTTTGCACACAAATATAACTATATATAAATGATAATTTAATATAACTTTAATCGTGTTAGAAATTATTAACAGAATACATTTTTCAATTCGGTATATAATTTTTCATTTTTCAAAAATATTTTCCTAGCTTCGATTTTCTCTTACCCTACCCAAACGTGTAAAGTAACACACACAAAGACTCCTTTTTTCATATATCTCATTAAAATTCAAATTATCTTTAAATTCATACAACCAACAATACACTCAGGAAATTGAGATTATTATCCTTTTTAAAATGCCCCGCGTTTACGATTGAATATTTATAACAGACGGCGTTATATTCGTCATATCGAATCCCTTAGCCAGGAAACTCGTTCCTGGGAAACTCTATTATAACGTCGTCTTTATTTATGTGTTATTAAAACTTATGGCATAACTTCCGCTTCCTTTCTTAATCTGTGTCCGCGAAGAAACTGTCACGACGCTACGCGTTGTTTTGCGCACATTGCGAGAGAATTATATATATATATATATATATATATATATATCTTTCGCTACAAAAATTAATTTACATATGTATTTGCGTTGTCACAAATCGTAAAAAAGTTCCTCGGAAAATTTGTAAAACAATGTGCGATTCAATCCGCTTATTCCTTATTCTAAAGAAATATCTGTTTGTATATTTTCCTTATATTTAGCATCCAATTAAAAGTGACGCATGAAAACAATATAATTTGTGGTATTTGTATTTTTACAGAAAAAAATTGAAATTTTTTTATATCATAAAAAGATTTATCCCCTTTAATTACATACACGCACATTATGTATGTATGTATGTATGCATAGTATATAGTATATTATGTTGTATAGTTGTATTATTATAGATATTTTTAAATTTATTTGAACGTGAAAAAATTTCTCACAGCATTACACTCAATTTTTTTTTTGAATATTAACGAACACGAGACGCCTCGAATATTTCACATGTTACTTGATCTGATCCATTGTCCTAATACAGGATAATCATATCGCATAGTGTGAAATTAATTAATCTTTCACTGATGTTGTTATGTAGGTCTTGCTTTATATTTATACGATAACGCTTAGTTTGTGCGAGCTCACGCGCGTAGACTGATCATTCTCACATCTGTACATTCGAAAGGTCCCATCTCTCACCGATGAATTTTTAGCCGAAAAACATTTCGAGCGAAATGCAATTAAAAAAGTTTATGACGCGACGCGAGAGTTTACTTTATTTCCCCCCCCCCCCCCACCTCCCGCATCACTTTCACACCGGGACCCAGCGAGAGGCACGAAGCGGTCACTCCTCGGTTTGCGAGCTACTGACCACTCGCAGTTGCATCCGCTGCACGAGATGCATTCACACACACACACACACACACACACACATATATATATATATATATATATACACACACACACGCACGCACGCACGCATCACACATCGGACCATCTCGTCGCACACGAACGAGCACGCAAAGTTTCCCCACCGACGAGCGACGGGGCGAACGCATTTTCGCAATTGGATGTTCGAATCCGGTCGGCCCACCTTCGATCACGTGCGAGGTTTGCTCTCGAAATTTGTTCTCGATCGAACGTTATGAAAATTATATAGAATATACGATGCAATTGTACGACGGGTATATATTTAAATCGTTATAAAAATGACAAACCCCGTATCGAGATTTTCGATAAAATCGATTCATTAAAAGTTGTTGTAGCATTGATGTTAGAAAAAGATTATGTCGATTGAAAGTGTCACATTTGACATAAACAATGTTTCTCGCATATGATTAATCGCTGTTTTTACTTTTATCATACTTGAAATCATGCTGCTGCAACAATTTGCCTGTAATTTTTAACTTAGTTCTTTACAAGACAAGTACTTTGTGTGACGTGGTCTTTACTTGTACTTTTATAATCTTCGTGTCACGATTACCTTTATATATGATGTTTCAAGAGATGTCGCCTGTAATTATCGCTTCTTCATGCACGAAACTTTCATCAATTTATCAATTTTTTTAAAAGAATCTGTGTATAAAAACGACGGCGATAATTATAGGACAGCTTATATTATTCAGACTCAGCAGTGAAGATACGGGAATATAATCAAGTCACACATAATATTACATAAAGTGCTGGGAATATCATAAATGAAATCATAAACTATTTACTATACTATGCAAAAAAAAAAAAAAAAAAAAAAAAAAAAAAAAAAAATTTGCTTCCCGATTATAATCTTGATAGTACAAGCCGAAGCTTGCTGTCTCTCTCGCGCCGCTTTTTTTTTTTTTTCCCAACCGAAACGTAGAGTAGTTCCATAACGACTAGTGTGGACCTCTCACCCTTTGCCTTGTTCCGAATAAATTCATCTCTCTCACTCCATCTCGCCCCACCATCCGCCCCATGAATCTCTCTCGAGGCTCGAACAAAGGATCCAAATAAATACAAATAGCGCTTTCGAACAATGGCCACCGATGCAGGCCTCCGCCTATGGCGTTGTCTATGCGGCCCTCTTCTCTCGTTCCCTCTCTCGTCTCTCGTTCGCCGTTTGTACAATTGTGTCGAGAGAAACGGAGAAAGAGCGAGATTTTTCGGGGACAACCTATGTGCAAAACGGAGTATCCGGGCACGATGGGTCCGCGCGCTATAATTGGCTTCGCCACGGCGAATCGGCCTCGCATTTATGCCACCGCGCGCATTAGCATATTCGCTTCGAGATCTCTTTCGTTACGCGCATAATCCGCATAGGTATGCCGCTCGAAGGGACGATCGCGCCGTTACTACTTCAACTTCGCGGGAAAAGTCTCGCCGATATTTTCTAATTACATCCGACTGTTGAACATGAGCAGCTCGCTTTATTTCTCGCAACAAGCAAAAAAAGAAAAGGAAAAAAAAAAGAATAATAATAATAAAGAGATCCTTATAAAAGCCAAGACGCGATTGTAGATAATTTATGTCAACTAGAAATAATGTTTCAAGTATATAAAAGAATTTAAAAAATTACAAGCGCTTTTCGAATATGCATTTTGGACTTTTTCTTTCTTTAACAATTTAAAACACTTTTAACAATTGCACCTATTCGTCTAATTTAGACTTAATTTTTAAAAAATTTAATAAAAAATGTATATATATATCTGTATGTCGTACGCATATGTGTGTAAGTTAAATTTTCTATAAATTTATTTTACAAAGAGCCTATCTCAAACAAATTTCACAGCGCTTTTGTTTTTTTCCCGCGCGATGTTTTTTTTATTCTTTTATGCAGATCAGATACGGGTATGGGATTACAGTTCCAGGGACGGCTGCACTTTTGCCAGTCAGGGCTGGTTTTGAATAATTCCCTTAGAACCCACTGACACGGTGTCACCTGGATGAATGAAATGCGAACGACCGTGAGAGAGAAGAGAAAATTGCGAATTATAGAGTCTGCGCGCTAAAAAAAAAAAACAAAAAAAAACAATAATTACATTCGCGGTGCTGTAATTTGGATAACAAAAATATTAATAAAAATTTCCAATTAATTTATTCAATTATTCAATCGTCACTAGTTAAAATTGTTTACAGTTTGACAACTAAATTTTGAAATCAGCATTAGATATTTAATCATAATGAATTTTGCACAGTGCTATCAGTTAAAATTGCATAATATATGACTCTTTTGTATATATATCTTTATATTTTATTTCCCTATTTCATGAATCTGCTTAATAAAAAAATCTAAATCTTGATTTTTAATTCTTAATATTGTTTAAACAATAAAATATTATAAATAATTTAATTTTGTACATTATAATTTTGTATGTACAGTTATATTTTATTCATAACAAATTCATTTAATAATTACTGTATATCTAAGAAAGTTTTCTGCGATTAAATAGATTCTCACACTCTTTTACTCTATCTATATTTTTTTAAAAGAATATATCTTGTATTCTTCAATCAAATAAACATAGCATGATAATAGAACTTTTTGTATCCTTTCGAGAAACGCATTTCTTAAAGTAGCACGTTTATAAAGGACACAATTAGCGCCTTTATATACCATATCCTTTCTTCGTAAGATCCACCATCTGAGATGATGGTATATCTGCGAGAAAAAGTGCAAGATGCAAGAGTAAATAAGCGAAGGTGTTACATTACATGGCGAGAAGAGTCCCGTGGTAAAATATCCCGGCGGGACGGAAGGTTGCACCCGTTTTTTAATTCGAGGTCAATGGCGCTCGAGGGAGACTTAAAACTCGGGCTAACGACGAGTCTGTTGACCCCCAAGATTTTTTTGCCTTGGCCGTAGGATGAAATCGGACCACCCTGTCATTAGCATACAAAAGTCTCGGCTGCGGGCCGAGCGAGGCCGAGCAGCCCGCACGGCGAGGCGGTTAACGACAATCATTACTCGGGAGGTTAGTGACTCGTAAACTCTCTCTTTCTCCTCTCTTCTTGTGGTTATCCCTTAACGTTCGCCCCTTAGTCGCGCGACCACACTTCCGCATTCGCCTTCCTCGTTTAATGTTTATTCCGGCGTTTTTTTAAACGTTCGTCGCCGGGCAAAAACCGAAAGCTGCCTAAATACGAAGCGTTCGAAATATTTACAAATTTTTCATTTATTTATTATATTTAAAAAGAAAAAAAAAAGAAAAAAAGGTTTGTAAATTACAGTCCCTGTAGCTTTTAAGGTCTCTGTAATTTAAAATCTCTATGATTTAAAATATCCATAAAGTCTTTTTTTTTCCACAGAGTATACGTACTCACAAGCAGCAGATAAATCTATTATTTTAAGATATATTGTGTAAAGCCGTGTACATGCATTTGGCCACAGAATGGGACGATATGAATGTTATTAAAGTTTTCCCCAATTTGTGGATCGCGAATTTTACGATGACTTATGATAAAAAGTAATAAAGCAGAAAAACGAGAAACAAGTATCAAGTGAGAGCTTATTCAAATTCTTCTTCAATAATATTTTCCAATTAATATTTTGATATGTATATCTATTTTTTATAAGGCTATTATAAAGAAATTAGATAATAAAATAATAAAATAAAAAATATATCGTATAAAAATTAATTAGTTAACGTTATTGCATTTTTTATTACCATGTGCAGAGATGTTATCGTTTTTGTTACTGTTTAGAAAATTTAAAATATACGTATATATGAAAAATGGCAATTATATATGCGCTTCTAACGATATTCATACACCAAGACATATTACAATCGTATGTTTAATAAAGATCCAGACCGAGGAGGCTGTACGAGTGCTCGCGTCTTCCGCTCCGTCAATCATTTCAAACTGGCGTACGCAAAAAAAAAAAATAAAAAAAATAAAAAAAAATAAAAACACATCTATTCCGAATTCGTTGTCCACAATAGACAGCCGTCTCGCCAGGAAACGTCATCGTCGTGGGAGAAGGAAGACGTTGAGGTTTTTTTGGAGGTACTCCCGCGCGTTTTTGTCTTCGTCGGCAGTTGAAAGGGTTGCGCGGGTTTACGTCGGAGAGGGATGGCAGGGACGAGAGGGAGAGCGAGAGATGCAAAGTGGAGTGAGGAGGGACCGAGACGAGACGGAAGCTGTTGAGACGTGTGGGAAACTTGCCCAACGTATGCAAATTCGAGACTGATGGTACGAGGATCGACAACGAGAGAGGAGGGTAGGGGGCAACTTGGTTGCAAAAAAAAAGAGAGAAAAAAAAATAAATCGCCAACCTTCGCATATCGGTATTGTATTCGCGTTTCACCAGTGGACCAGTGGCACCGATCCTATGTAAATCGCTGCCGCGCGATCAAAGACTCGCCACGACGTCCCTTTCTCGTGTCTGTCTTACGATCTTCAGATCTTCGAAAGATTCACGTGACGCGCTTCGAATAATACAAGCCGTTTGAAATGTCGCAGTTACTACGAGGGGCGAGAAAAACTCGAATGTTGTTTAAAGAGAGAAGGAGCTATATGCTTGTTTGATTCTTCTAAAAATAAGATTTAATATTATATCTATACTCGTGTTGCAATAGCATACCGTTATATCCCCAAATCGCTTTATTATAATTTCCCTTTTTCATACATTTTTTTGTCAAATTACAATTTTCCTTTGTGTTAAATATACATAAATATTATATAATATTATACGTTAAAATTTCCCTATTCATCGATTACGTGAACAATAATATCTATCTGTCAAATTTTTATCTATAATTGTTAATCGATATATTATGATTCCCATATTTGACATACGTTTATATATAATTACAATTGTATAAAATGTCCGTGTATATTGGTATAAACATGTGCATGTTTTTGTTTGATAAATTATAATTCCAAGATAATATAATAGTATATAAGAGATACATTCCTTTTCAAGACTTACTCTTGTTCCTCGTTTTGTCGATAAATCAATTTAACATCTATTTCCGCTCCCAGCCGTTCGCGGAGTTGATCGAGAACGTCAACTTGAATTTGATCGACGTTTTCGAGAGGAGTATAATCGTCCTCGCTAGATCTGTAAGACAAGAAATATTATTAAGTTATTTATGGATGTAGCTGAGAGAAACAGTTATACTTGTCGACTTCTAAAAACAAGATTTAAGATATCTATTCATATAATTGTATACGCCGTTATTCCAAATCTCTCTCGCTTTACAACGAGAGTTCTTTTCATAGATTTTTTATCAATTTACAATTTTCTTTTGTATCGAATACAGTACCCAATTTTTTATTTAAAAAAATCTATATTATAAAGAAATAAAGGACTTATATAAAAATGTCGTAATAATTAATTGCCAGTGCAAAAACAAGATAAAAAAAGGGGGGAAAAGAAAAACAGAAAATGCCGATTATAGAGTCAGTAGTTAAAAGAATCGCACTTTATTTAATTTTTTTTTTTTTTCATGACCATCAATTTTTTTCTATTTTTCTAACGATTCAATGTTTCTTCTGTTTTCCATTTCGCCCTCGTCAATTTTTCTCGCTGATAATTGCCGTTTGGCAAACTACGAGAGAAACTGTAAACTGTCCAGAGGCGATATCCGGGCGGCGTTACCCCCGGAAACTAATGTGCTGAAATGAGGGTTGGGAACAGCAAGGGGGGTGGCGATACGTCGAATGGGGTAGAATCGATATTTTTTTTTTTTTTAGTCTCTGCCGGAAGTTTGAGCAGAATCTCCGCGCGTTTATCACGAGATGGCGCCAAGTTACTATTTACAAGATTATTTCAAAGTTTGTTGCTTTATGTCTTTTATATAGATATATGAAATTAATTATATATGTTAAAATGAAAAAATATACATTTTTAGAAGAAAAAAAAAAATCAGGAACGTGACAACGTGACGTAAAGAAAAGGATAATATTTGCTAGTAAAATATATACACATTTTTCTCTTCGATCAGCATTTTTTTACCATAAAATATCTTCAGCATTTATTTCATTATACACGAACAAGATATTTTCATTCAAATTCTTGAAAAGCTGTCCAATAAATTTAGTGTATAAAGTACTTATGCAAATTTGTATTCATTAATTTATCTAAAGATGTATTTTCACATCAATGTTTACACGATTTTTATATATTCGAGATAGTTTTTATATATATTATCATACAGTTAATGTATTCATATGTACCGTATAAGTTGCAATTCTCTATTAGTATATTTTTAAAATAATATTTAGACATATGAGCAAGTGTTTTCATAAACATTAAGGAAAATATTGTATATTATTGTTCTACAAATATGAAAGAATCTTCGCGTTTAGGGGTTTTGTTTACAACAAAATTATAGGTGTTGTATTGACTCAATTATTTTGTAATTTCAAGAGAAATATCGTCATGCGTTATCGTCGTTTTATTATCTAGAAAATGACGAAATAAAGCTGAGAGAAAGACAGAGAGAAAGAAACATACAATATCTATCATTTATTTCGGGAAATCGGAAGCAGGGACATCTAGCTATGACACGCGAAAGTTGAATGGTTTGATTTTGTGCACCCCTATGTGAAACCCATCTGGAGGGTGGGGCTTAACGGTATATCTACGATCCTAAACCCACCCCTCGGACAGCCCCGCCGTGTCGCTTCTGTAAGCCGCCCTTCTTCTCTATTTCGGGCCCTCCCAGCATCTTCTTCCGCGCCATCTGCGGGTATTGCGGGTCTTGGTTTCGCGCGTGTAAAAGCGAGACAATATAATTTCAGCCCTTGAAACCGTACATTAAAATCAATTTATACGAGCCGAGCATTTTATCGTATCAGTATGTGCACGAAGAGCGTCACCTACTGCGACTTCCAACTTGGATCTTCCACTCTTTTAAAGATGCCGCACAAAGCCTCTAATCACAATTCTTGCACGCGATTATATCTAACTTGTACCATTAATATTATATCGTACTTTTACACAGTGCAATATGATGTAACATCTGAGAGACATTAACACGATTTTATTAATATTATAATAATTTTATGGTATATAAAAAAAATTTAATAATATTACATTCAAGAAATATAAAGCTTATTTCACATTTATAAATATATTTAATTTAGGTCAGTGATCTAATCGCGTTATTATAAATTAGTTTATACGTAATCGATAAAAGAATAAGGATTCCTTAAAGGATACATATTTAAACTATCGTATTGTATGTTCTTTGGTACGTCACGTGTACTGTTTCATTGGAGAAAATTAAAAATAATTTATTTAATGGATTTAAAATTTTTTGAAGCTTTTTGATAAACGTGACTTACCTGGCTATGGTGACGATTGTTGGAAGTGTGGGAAGAGCCGCCAAAAACAGTCTGAATGTTCCATTAATTAAGCGATCGAGATCGTTTGGTTCTGTCACGTGGTCAGGTAGAATTGTATCATCTATAGTGCAACCCGCATTGTACACTAGCATCCAATCGATCTCCGAGTCTCTATAGGCGCTCGTTACTTCTTGAAAAAGACGATCCACAGCTTCGTATCTGAAATTGCAATGCATTTACATGATTCGTGAGGATAAATTGTAATCGTTACTGAATTTTACAAGTAGAAAAAAACGCGATATGAAAAACCTCCTTCTTATCATGTAAAAATTTATTTATAAAAATATATAATGTTTCGTATATACTTTGTTTGTTTTATATTTCTGCCGTTATATATATATATATATAAATTTGTCAACCTACGTAATTAATATTTTTATTAAATATTGATCGTATAATCGTGCGAAAGCAATTATGCAGTTAAAGTCACCCAGACTTAATATTGTTGAATATTGAGCATAAAAAAAAAAAAAGAAAAGAAAAAAACCTTTTTCAATGATAAGAACGTTTCGTCTTTGAAAAAAGTGATTACACAGATATAATTTATAAACTTCATCATAAACGCGCGCGCGAGGAAGGGCTAAGGCAGACGGAGGACAAAGATGAACGATGGAAAGTTTAGTTTATAATGCTCCAACGTGCTATAGCACGTGGCTGCAAAAGTTGAGGTATTTCCTGAAGGCACGCGACGAAAGTTAACACGGCCACAAGAACGGTTCTGGGTGCCCGTTAATTTGTACTTCTCCGTTCCTCACCACGAGCGCTCTTTATCTCCCTCCTTCCCTCCCTCCCTCCCTCCCTCCGTTACTCCCTTACACCGCCGTCTGCTTTTACTCTTATCTGATCACAAGTTTTCCTCGTTTTCTGCAGCTGCAATTCCTGGCGCGGCACGATCGAACGATATCTCCGTTGACAAGCAGGGGGCCGATCATCTGGTTTTTTTTTTTTTTTTTAATTTATTTAGATTACCGATAATGATATCATTGGGGATGACGATGCGGGAATCGCGATGGCGAGCGAGCCATAAACCTGTTTCGTAGTGGGACAGTTTGATCACACTACAAAGTAGACGTTATAATATTTATCATTAATATTTTGCGGATATACCGGGGATCATATGTATATCGCGATGGATTAAGCTATAAAAAAGGCAAGCTGAGATTAAACTTCGTTCTTCATTCGATTTTACAGAACTTCAACTCAATATTCTAATAATAGAAATAATAGAAATTAAAAAATTGTGCAAATATGTATAAAAAAAAGATAGTGTTAATTAAAAGTTTTTTTTTTTTTTTTTTTTTTTTTTTTTAATGAACATTCATTACAATCAATAATAAATGAGGGAGAAATTTTTTAATCGATACTAGATGACGAAATTAGCAGATAATATGGATTTTGGATTCGGACTTTGATAAGAGCAAGATTAAGGATATTCTTTATAAGGTACTATATAAAGCGCTTCGCCACCGACATAAATTAGTTGACGCATGCATCGGAAGGCGAGGGGACATCCCCGGTATTAATAACGGAAACGCACGCAGATCCTCCGCGCGCCGTATCATTTCACCGCTGATGCACAGCCGAGCGCATAATATTCGAATTAAGTTAAGCGGTCTCAGATTAGGTGAACATGGTAACTGAACGTCCGTCCATAATGGACGTAATTGCTGAGAGAGAAGATGGTTCTTGCCTTTTTAGTTTCCCTTTATACGAACCAGGTGCGTGGCTGGCTAGCAAGCGGGCGCGTCTCCTCAGTCGCTAACGCGTCAACTGTTTATAAGGGTTGGCCATCTTCGTCGGCCTTTCTCGCCCACTTTTTCCTCGCTGAATATTAATTATTCTCCCTGAAAGTCGCACCTGCCCTATCGCCGCCTCCAAGTCAGGCGCACACGTGAGCCCGCTTCTTTGTTTTTATCTATCACACGCTCGTGATTCTCACCGCAGATTATCCCCGACAGTTGTGGGTAATAATGCTGGTAACGATCGATCTCGAGAAAGGACGAATGGTCTTGCGCGTCTTTGCAACCGCATGTGCAAATTATATACTTGCGGAAAAGCAATCGTGGCGTCATAAAATTATTTATAATTAGCGTAGTTTGATTAAAAATATAGATATTGTGTGAAAAATAATTTAAATGTCATTATATTAAATCACCATATTTATAAAATACAATATGTATTTTTATGATATTATAATTAATGTATCATCTATATCTGTGTTGATATAGTAGTCTAAGAAAAAGGAGTCCAAGCCCTCCCACCCCCCACCCCCCAATACAAAAAGAAGATAACAATTTTTTGTGAATATCTTGTTTATTTATATATCTTCGAATATTAAAAGGAGACGTTCCTTTTCTCGTTGTTCTTTCTTTTTTATTTAACAGAATCGAATGCTTTAAATATTTAGAGTCGTACAAAGATAAAATTTGTAAAAATCTAGTATAATTTACTTAGACATATATATAAATAAAAATGCAAGAGATAAAAAGAAAAAAGGTAAAATGGAATCGCTCATTATTATGAAATGTAAATAACATATGGAGTTGAATATCATTAATCATATTATTGTATGATCATATTAAAGTATGATCGATGATATTTAGGTGTATCGTTGATAGATATAATTACAGATGAGTTATTACACTCATCACAGGAATACATTATAACGACGTATGTCTCGTAAACATTCAATCTCGAGAAGCGATTTTTCAGATCGCATCGTTAGTGCGATCCATTAAGAATCTCAAGAGGTTTGAGAGAAATTACTAGGTTCACATATAGCCCTATGATTCCCTTCCCGTAACTCAAATTTAATGTCCGTAATTTAAGATGCTCGAAAGCTGCAGGTAATGGCGAAATTTCGATTTTTAAAATGCCAGGTGTATTACATCAGAAGACTTACCAATAACATCGGTAATATATTAATGTGTATAATTATTGCTAGTTTAGACAACATTTTTATATACAATACAACGATTGTTATATCTGTAAATATTGTATATATTTGTATTTAATTTTATGAAGCTTTTCGTATATGTGCGTACGTAAATAAATTTTTAATAATTTTTTCTTAACATCAAATTTTGAAAGAAATTTAATTAGAGATATTTTATATAAAAATTTATGCAAAACAAGGTAAGCGATTTAAGGTAACCAATGGATGATTAATTTTTTTATTTCTGTTAGATAATCTCAATTAGATATTATTTTAATAGAAATTTATTTAGAATTTTTTAATCGAAACTTGTAACATATCAAAGCTAAAAAATTATGATAAATAATATACGTAATAATATTTTAAGGAAATATCAACATTAAGTGTTAAAAGGATTTTTCAAGTCCTTAAAATATTTTTCAATATTATTGTGCATAATTCGTGGTTCATCGTTAAACATCAGAGATATTTGTGTTGTTTTCGTATATCTTTTTAAGATCTTGCTGAGAATGAAAGGAAAAATAAAAAAAATTCGAATGTGATAGATAATGATTCGTTATGCGTAGAAAATATTTTCTCACATTCGTCTTTTACTTACTGATGATTATTTCTAGATGAAACACAATCAAGAGGCAGGATATTATTTGCATGCTGTCACGGCCACAATTATATACGGCTGCAAAAACGATCGCGAGAACTCTCTGTGGACTCTTTCTTTTTTTCTTTTTTTTTTTTTTTTTAATACCTATTTCAGGAAGCAGATGTCACGAGAGACTAGCACCAACGCATCCGCCTCTATCTCTACGATTCATATTTTTCGACATGTGACCGACCAGTTTTGTTATTTTCCACCACTCCTCCCTTTTTTTTTTTACACAACCAACGTCCTCGTACAATAAGAGCAGAAGGAATACGAGCAAGAAAAGGAGAGAGAAAGGGAGAGACGGAAAGAAGGAGAGAGACAGGAATAACGAGGAAGAGGAAGTGAGATACTACTGGTCCACACTGTCCCGACGAATGAGTTAACGGACAATGGCGGTCCACGTTGAAAAAATAAAGGAAAGAGGGACGTTGAACGAAGGGAAGGGGCCCTCATTACGAAGGGCGCCCCCGGTGTGTTTGTCGATAAGGGGGCCTATATGCAAATGGCCGTCCGTCATCGGGCGCGGCGGGAAGAAAAAGTTTCCCTCTCTCGCCTGCTGCCTCTCTCTCTCTCTCTCTCTCTCTCTCTCTCTCTCTCTTTGTCTCCTTCTCTCTCTTTATCTCTATCTGTCCCGATACTACTTTTCTCGGTGCAGGAATAATGCCTTCCGACAGGAACGGAGTAGGGAGGGTATAATGTATCGTAATCAGATGATCAATTATTAAGAGCGCGGCAAAAAAACAACGAGGGTTGACGTACGAGCGACAGGACAGGAACGTATCCGGATGCGAGGGGCCATCGTCCTTTTCTGCCTCTGCAATCCATCTCGGGATCTCCCTGAGGCGACTGATACTCGATACGCGTTTTAAGGTTTCATTAAAGTACACTGTGTAAAACGCGAGTTCACGTATCGTCTTATCGCGAGAGGTGCATCGTCAGAATTTAATACGCGCATACGTTATTAAGAATGCATTTAATGTCTGTTTTAATCGGCTGTCGAATTTACATATCCCTTAGATAATAAATTGTATAACAAATATAGAATAAAAATAAAGATAAATGATCAAAAAAAAATAATATCCCTAAAACTGATCCTCCATAATAAACGTATCACTTTGTTCGAGGTCGACCTTTCCTCTGACCTGATGCAACCGAACTTGTTTTACACGAATGTTTGCCGAGCGTTAAGAAAATACATCGATATCGAGTTACCGATCTATAATGGATATAGACCCAGCTGCGTTCACGCGTGTGATCGAAGGCAAACGCGTTCATTATGCGTGACCCAAAGAATTTCCGTTATCAATATTACCATATGCTCTGAGATGATAATGAAGTGAAAACTGTTCGCAGTTGCCTATTATATATCGGTAATGTATATCATCTTTCTTTGCCTAGAAATATGTAAATAATATATTCCGATTATATTGCAAATTATAGATATCACATCCAATAAATAATTGTTACGGGTTAATCAATATTTTAGTAAATTTATCAATGTAATTGATCGATATCTACAATAACATATTGTACATAAACTCTCATTAAATTTATAATAAATCTAGCTTAAAAAAAAAAAAAAATTAATAATTTAAATTCAACTGAAGATAATTAGGCATTAAGACAATTTGATTATTATTTATTTAATTTATGTTAATTTAACAAAAATATATAAATATTTTGCGTGATTATTGAGACAGTATTGAATGTAAATGAATTAGATAAAATATATTTGTACATTAAATATTATTTTTTAATTTCGCGATATATTTCACATATAATATAATAATATAAAATATGTGAAAAAAATAATTTTCCAGTTGAAAAAATATAATATAATATATATGTAAGTACAATATACAATATAAGAAAATAATAGAGTAATATAGTTTCAAATTGAAAAAATTCAAATCTAAAATTATACAAATTGCCAGTGTGCAATTAATAGTACCTATTACCGATACTAAAAGCTTTCATCGTGTCACGCGGATACCTGTCATATGGACACGTGCCATTCGGAACACGATAATTTGGCGCATACTCGCAGGTAGAATGGGATGTGCTTGGGGGCCGCAGCAGGTACACGTCTACATCGAGAAGCGATTCTAAGGGTTCGCCCCATACCACCAATCAATAGATATTCATCCCCATCGAACAGTTCGGATGTATTGTCGATACTGGGATGCATTCAACTGCACTGTGGGACAGGCAGGTTGCACTGTTGCCACCAATGTTGCCCGCGACAGAAGTTGAAAAGACCATTGACATTGCGTCAAGCACAGGTCAATCTTTTTTACTACGATTTGTCTTGCACGGAATTCATTCGAAAATCCTTTCATTTCGACAGAAGGAGAAAGAGAGAGAGAGATATTTTTTAATAAACTGTACTTTTTTTTAAATATAAAAAGAGATTTTTATATTATTAAAAAGTTAAGGAAACTAGTTGGACATATTTTACATGATTGCTGATACATTCTTTGCAATGTGCAATTTATGCAAAATCCTTGCAAAATATTATTAAGTCGCGTGTTGTATTATAAGTAAAAAGAAGATAAAAATTGTAAAAAAAAAAAAAAAAAAAAAAAAAAAAATTGCATAAATATATCCACGATATATTATTAATGACGCGTTAATACGTTAATTTGATTACATAATCTTTCTTAATGAATCATAATGTAATTAATTTCGTAGACAAATACATAGAAATATTTATTCGACATAAAAATTTAACAGTAACTTAAATAACGATTTCCATCGAAAGATCGTATGCAGGATAGGGTTGAGTTATATAGAAGCTTAATTCCTTGGTGAATTATTGACTCGTTTGTGCGAACGTCCGGGTTTTGTAACTGTATTCCACCAGCCCGAACCCCTTTTCTCCGCAGAGGCTTCTAATTAATTAACGGTCGAATTCGCGTACAATTGCGAATGCGTGCGAAGCAAAAGTCGACGGTATTGTAACACGATGGGGCAGCACGACAGTAGAAAGAGGAGAAAGGGAATAAGACGATGGGGGGGGGGGGAGGGGGGTCGGTTTCAGCGCGCGGCGCGTCACGCTGCGCGAAGAAAATTTGCATACGCGTTCCGGACTTAATTAGGTTATGCGTCGAGAAACCGGATTCATGTTCACACACTTCATTAGAAATTCCGGTAGCCCGTTGTTTTGTTCTGATGTATCCTATTCTATCCGTCGCTTTACTTCCCAGATTACGCCCCTCTTTTCACATGTTTTCCTCGTCGTCATATATTTTTCTTCGTATCTGTCTTATATTCTTATTTAGCTTCGCCATTTTCCTTTAATCCGTTAAAAATAATCATTATTCCTTGCACAATAGATAGCTATCAATCACGGAAAAAAAAAAAAAAAAAAAATGTTTAATCGTTATGATTAGAATAATTATCATTGAGACTTGCTAAAAAATTGTTAAAAAAGATTGCTAATTAAAAAAAAAAAAAAAGGTATATTATCGGAAAGAGAAGAGAAGAAAGATAGTTATGTAAAAAGATTCTTTAATCGTTGTGAATCTTAAATTATACTTTGTCATCGTTGCGAAAAAACCAAACGCAATTCTTGATCGTATCTAAATATTCGCGAAGATCACATGCCGAGGGAAAAACATGATACGTCGGATGAGACATATTTCAGTTACCATTACAGATTTACATGAAAACAGCCCCCTCTAATTATAAAGCTTGAGCATTACTCGGGTAAGGGGAGCGATGTTGCTCTCAGGAAGGTAAAATGATCAAGTTAGCCTCACTCTATACGGGGCCTTATGCAAATTAAACCCTGCTACTGTATCTCAGCATCAGCTGTCTTGAAAGAAACTTCCGACGTCGGCTGAAACAGGAAACGGGAAGTCTCACGCTGTCTGATTAATTCACTTTCATTAATAGAGATATTTATTACTCTCATCCACGTATTTTTTAATATTGTTGGAAGGTTACGAATGAGCGTCTCGGATTTTATCTCTATGTTACTTTACGGCGCACAACAAATATACGATATTCTTTTATTAATAATCCAACATATATTTTTCTCTCCGTCTTAGCCTTTGTATCCGGAGTTAAGGTTTTTCTCTATCAAAGGAAAAAAGCGTTTCCAAATAATTATTCTAAAATAATTATTCGATACAAATTATTGACGGAAATGAAAATTAAAACCCTTTTTTTCTTTATCTATAAAAGAATCTAATGTTGAAAGTTAAAATCAAAGTTGTAACAATGACACACGTGATAAGAGAAATATAATTTAAAAGAAGATGAATTTCAAAGAATTAGTTATTAAAATCAAGAAATAATACTGGGAAATATATATTTATCCGCACACGATCTTTTCTATTTCGATTTACTCGACAAGCTTTTAGTAAAATATTGAATTATTTCGATATCAACGAAACGACTGAATAGACAAAAGCTTTAATTGGTCTATCGGAGAATAGAGAGGTCTTCGTCTCCAAATTAACGATTAGCACGACGTCGTAGGTTCTTCGATCAGCGACTCGCCTCGTAATTGCGTACAATCAGCGGTTTCTTGAGGAACGAAGGGCTTAACGAACCTCCCCCTTTGTCGGTCTGCGCGCGGTCGATTATGATTCGAGAGTCAGACAGGCCGTAATAACAGTTTTAAAAAGCTCTTGAATATTACGCCATATCGGCATAAACCTCCTACCTACCTACCTACCGTGATTCGTGCAAATCGCGATTTAATAGTGTCAAGGAGCGACGGTGCGCGGCGGGTGATCGGGCGTTTTGCTCCTCCAGGAATTTTATCGGGAGCCGTAATCCCACGGGGGTAGTGGTACGGGATGGCAGAGTCCTTTAATAACGTAATTAGCCCGAAGGATCTAGAATTTCTGTGGCGGATCGGGAATAAATTAATGCAATTATCCTTGCGCTTCGCAAGGGCCGTGACTTGACGGAAGGGTTGGAGACTAGACTTCCTCACTCTTTCGCGATACGGTTTTGTCTCCGACATTGTCCCGGACATTTATATTCATTCTTATACTCGCTCCTTCTCTCGGATCTTTTATGCCAGGCCGAGTACTCAAAATTCATAGCTATACTCTTTTTATTTATTCTACAATGAAACGGCGATAAAAATTCAAGCTATTTTTTTTTCTTTTCATCTACATCGTTTTTACAAGCGTGTCCAATCAAATATCTTTGAGAAGTAAGAATGTTAGATATGTTACTCTTCTTCGAGGCAAATCGTACGACCAACACAGATTTCTTCCTCACGTTTAAAAAAATCTCGTCCCAGGTGAGCAGGCATTCACGGCATTCGATGCTCGGCGGGTGGTTGTTTTAATATGCTAAACTATCCTGTCGTTTCCTTCCCCCCTTCAAGGTTCACAAATGCGATGAGCAATTACTCATCTTCGGTTCTTATTAAAGGAAATTAATGTCGCGCACGTTGGATCCCGTGCGTGAACCACAGAGATCGAAAGCTTTTATATCTACCGGGGACGTGACTTCGCACGAATTACCGAGCCCGTATATCAAAAAAGAATTCTCGCGCGTGTGTGCATACGTGTCACAAAAAAAAAAAAAGAGAAATAAGGAGAGCGACCTGAGGGATCCGGACATTGTCGCTCAAAGGGTCTCATCTTCCGCCGTGCTTTCGTAAAAGTATACCGTTTGAATTCTCGGGCACGACCGCGAGTAAGTATGCAAATGAAATAAGAAGCGAACCAGAACCGTAACTGAACATCAGGGCCTCCGTATATATATATATATATATTGCTCTCAATTTTTTCTTTTGTATTCTTACTTTATCTATGTTTAATTATGCCTGTATATATATTTGTGTTAAATAAAATTGATATAAAAAGCTTCGATACGAAAACTACCCGTTTTGTACACTTAATATATTTAAAATCACTAAAATTAATATTGTTGCTAATATTATACGCACACATATAGTGTGTAGGATATAATAAAAAAATATGAATTTCAAATATTATATTGTTGATATAGTAGCGACTCTTCTGGCCACAATTTTTTCATATATATCGAAAATTTTTTTGAATTACAAATTTTATAAAAATAATTTTGTTTTAATAAGAATACTATACAATACTACGTGCAATAACGAGCATCGAGTATCGTATGAGTAAATAAGAAATTTCCGGAGACATTATCACGCATCTACCCTGTAAATCACGGTCCTGAAGGAGACGCGTCCCGATGGTAGTCGTACAAGGGGCCCATTACGCGAAACCAGCCCCGGAATAAGAAAAAAACGACACATTGTGATGTGATGTATGCGCGAGGGGTCGCGCCGTAGAATTAGAACAAAGCGTCGCGATAAAAACTGGGCACGAATCCAGGCCCCTGGAAGGAGGTAGCGAAGGGGAAGAAGCGGGCCAGTTGGGGGCCTGACGTTTTCGAACCTGCTGTACTTTCAGTTCAACACGCGTATTCGAACCGCGTTTCCGCTCGTTCTTTCGCTCCGCTCTTGTGACATTAGTTTGCAAATTTTACGATAATTATTACGATGTTCCTCATATATATTACGGAAGAAAGTTACCAAGTGTTAGATGTGATGTTATTATATTATTATTATCTACTATTTAAATAAGTATCGAATCCTATATGATTTTTCCCGAATAATATCGATAATCTCGAATAACTGTCAAAGTTTTAAGTATAATTATACAAAATATAATAACGATGGAAAAATATCTGTAGGAATTTTTTATTATTGATTACCAATTGATTAATATTTTATTTGTCACAGTTGCTGATGTTATATATGGACGTCATTATACTAATGGCTGTGCAATTGCAGATATATAAAGTAATGGGCGCCATGTGATATATCTGCCCTTATTAATAGGAGAGGTAGTAAAGAATAGATAGATTTTCCAAAATAGATGTATGATAACAAAGTGATCGTTTCTGCTCGACACGTGTGATATCGCGATTAAAAAAATGTATTTCTAAAATAATTATGAAAACATATCTATTACTTCAACATATAAATTTTATATTACATTCGAATTATGTTATAATATATATAATAAACATATATATTCAATTAATCTCTTCTTGGGAAGTGTTAAAAAATATTCATCATTTTATGTATAAAATTGAAAGAGTAGAAAATTTTTGAAATTGACAATTTAAAAAAATGTAAAAATAATAAAACATATTTTTTTTTAAAAAAGTTTAAAAAAAGATATAATGCAACGTATTATTCAAATTTCTTATTCAGCAGTATTTGACGTGTAAAATTATCCATGTTTTATGAGTCTGTATAAACGTGAAAATACTCGCGCGCTTTACCTCTTCGTGAAATTATTTTCACGTCTTGTTCACGTTGGATATCGAGCCAGGAATACGACCAGGATACATCGGACTCGTGCGTGCCGGCGTATCCATCTGGATACGGAAAGAAGAAGGAAATCCCCTACGAGAATATCTCGAGACGGAAGAGGAGCGCGAGGGTGGTGGCCGCGTATGGATTCGCTCTGGGCTGTTCCGAGGGCGAAGTTAGGACGGTTTGGAAATGATGAAAAAGCTTCTTACGTCACTGTCAGCCGCCGCCGGTCCGTATTACCTCCCTATCTCCCTCCCCCGTCCCGCAGCCACGTCTTTCCCCACCCCATCGCCGTGTACCGAAGAACTTAGAGTCCCGTTCTCTCTCTCTCTCTCTCTCTCTCTCTCTCTCTCTCTCTCTCTCTCTCTCTCTCTCTCCATCTTAATATTATTATTTCATTCCGCGCGAGCTCGGTTTTTAGGGCGTCCTCGTCTCTCCTTTTTCCTCTTCTCTCTCGCTCTCTTGCTTCTCGACGACCTAATCGTGCGATCCGCGCGCAAGAGTTCGATCTCCCCATTTCCCCCCTAAAACCCTGAAAACCACCTTCCGCCCCTTCCCCGCCCCCGGGACCGATCCAACCGCCTCCGTCACTGGCACCCTCCACCTTCCGGAGCACCATCACTTACGGATCAATAGGGTATGGAAGATAAACGTACCTAGAGGGGATCTATGGGGTGGAGAGGACGCGTCAGCGCGGGTGGGACAACGGAAAGGGGAAAAAGAAGGGCAAAATGGTACCCACGCGGAGATCCCGGTGTCCCATGTCAACGAGATACAGGGAATATTTTGCCCGCGGGGTGAGACTCGTTGCTGGAAAGAGCAAGCGACGCTGCTTTCGAGAAACCGCTCGATAATAAGCGAGATAATGATCAATCGATTGGATGTAAAAAGAATATAATTATATAAATATAGAATACGCATCGTGCAAAAAAAAAAATGATAATCGTAGACACGGTATAATTTTGGAGTAACAATAAAATATATACGAGAACGAAAAGAATTAATTTTTACAATTTAAATTCGATTATTAGCGCTGACAGAAAAAAATGTGTCAAAATATATTTGAAAAGGACTCGAGACACAATTTATGAACATCGTAACGTTTCATATTTCTTCAATTATTATTTAGCAAGATAAACACGGACAACGCATTTCGACAAAAAATGCAATAGAATCTGCAAAAGAGATTACAAATGATCAAGTCTCAATAAAATGATGCGAGAATCCCTCTGTAATCTAAAATCTTATCTATACACTAGTTTTACAGAATTTATCAGCGTTAGAGAGAGAGAGAGAGAGAGAGAGAGAGAGAGAGAGAGAACAAATTTATATAAACCGTAGAATTTAGATCGTTCAGAATTCGGCGAGCATAAGCCTATAAGTAATAACCTGTCGCGTTGCAAATCTTGCAATCTGCCGTGGCATTATTGAAAGTATCTCGCACGGTAACGAAGAGGAGGCGTTATTCAACGTCATTTCTTTTATCGATAAACGAGATGAAGCCCGAGTTCTCTTCTCGAAGGAGGAAATCGTTAGGAGAGCGACATGCAAATTCGTTGGAAACTTTCGCCCACCTCCGGCCCTAGTACCCTCTAGGCAAGAGAAGCGGGACACGAGGGGAAGGGGGAGGGATGCAGACGCGACTCTCGAAGAAGACGAAGAGAGCCGGTGGAGAAAGAGGAACAAGAGGTAGAAGAAGGCGGGTGGTTTTCTGTTCCTGGCTCGTGGCGATTTATGCGCCCGAAATCGCGCGCCCCCGCTGGAAATGAAACGTCGCGAGGAAAAAGGGTAGAAAGGCGGATGAAATGGGGAGGAGGGGAGGGGGAGGTTAGTGGCGCGGGGGAGAGACAGGACGGTCGGATGGTGGAGGCACGTGAAGGTGAGCGAGCGGTGGATTTTCTACGTGAGGTGCTTTCGCATGACCTCGTTGTCGCGAGAAAAATCGAGAATACGGTTGGAATCTCCGAGAGAAGGGTGGAATACCATTCCGGTGAGTTTGGATGAATGCCGAAGCGAAGATCGGAACAAAGATCGTTTCTCCGGAGCAAGCTCAGAATACTTTAATCAGGGGCATCAGCCACAGTACGTAATAACATCAATCCGTTTTTTTTTTTTTTTTTTTTTTTTTTTATTGCGCGGACAGTCAGAATGACAATTTACATATTAAAAAAATAAAAAGAAAGCAAATTTATATATATATATATTTTTTTTCTAGGTTTTAATCAATTTTTTATTGTCCTAATAATTTATAATGATGTTATATATAAAAATGTTTACAATATACTCTAATTTCTTTATATATCGAACGTTTCCTTCGCACGAATCTTCTCTCGATACACATGTAACAGCGAATTGCACGTATAAAGTGTAGCCGCGTCTTTTATTACCTTATCGTCCAGAGGTTATCTCGAAACTGACAAAGGCGAACCCCACGGATCTTTCCATAAACGCGCCAATAACTTCGCTACAATTTCGCCGATAAATGTGTATCGGGGTGCCGCGTTGCGGTTTCGATCTTCCGATGTGGCGGCTGGCGCGGGTCATTTTTCAAGTCCCGTGAATTTTCATCGCGTCGCGACCCATCCGGCCGCACGCCATATTTACCCGGCCACCCCGATAGATTCTAAACCGGCGCGAAGAAATATTGTCGTAAAAAAAAAAAAAAAAAGAGAGAGGGGCGAAATAAAATTAAAGCGACGCACGCAACAACACAAGTTCGCCTGTTTCCCGATTGCCGCGATCACTATACATCGCGCAACATCTATTGTCTCTCTGCGTGTATCACTTTCTCTCTTTTCTCGTCCTCCTCGCCACCTCCCTTTAATCGGCCGCGTGCCGCTAGCGGAGGGGCGGTATGGCAATATGCGAAGCGAGCCAAGCCCGTTTAATATCGCAGATTGAGGCACAAATGAATATTCATTAAACACATTTTTCCGATTTTAATTACATCCCCTAAGCGGATCTGGCCCAAGCTTACGCAGCACTTCTCTCGTTCTCCTCCGCGCTCTCTCTCTCTCTCCCTCTCTTTCTTTTTTACCCCACTCCCCTCTCTTCTTTCCACCTTTGTCCTGTCACTTTCTCTTTTCCTCACTAGGCTCGCTTCGCTGCCCTCTCCCGCAAAACCTCACCAATCCTTCCTCTCTTTTACTCTTCAAGATCCGCACAGGCTTTTTAATGAAATCCCCACGGTATAGGAGCAACGAACGCCATTATTAATATCACCGGTCTATCTTTGAGCACAATAAAGGAATTACTTTGTTATTAATTCCAATGTCCGGCCCCTTCCCCCGGCCTCTCTTCCGCCACAACATTCGTCGCTGTCGCACCGTCGCATAAAATTGGCGTATGACGATGTATATCGTGTTGAGATATTCTCGTTTAACATCGACGAGACTCGACCGATGATACGATGCCGTTGAAATTTAATTTAGGCACACGATGACGTTTTTCCTCTCGCGATGTTAGCCCACGCGCTCGCACTCGCCGTTTGACGTTTAATCTTGCTTCGGTTTTAACGCACCGTTGTTGGGAGGCACGTGGTGAGAATGATATTCGTCGATGTTTGTAATGTAATATATACACACAGAGTGCAGATTAAAAAATTTGACATTATTTGGAGCGAAAAAAATATACGTTACAATATTTATTCATATCTTTATCATTAAATGTGAATGTTGACTATCTGAGATAATATTGCATGAAAATCTTGAATAAACTCGGATAAGATTTATTTTAATCGATGCTAAATTAAGATTAAATTATAATAGCACGTAAAACATAAATTTCATTTAAAAAAATTAAAGCGATTTCACATGCGAAAGAATCATATTAATTTACAAGCTTCGACAGAAACTCAAAACTGAAACTATTATCAAGTGACTCATCAGTTTTATTTAATACCTATGTGTAATACGTAAATTCTCTTCGATATTAAGTCAGCCTTTTCATTTATATGCTGTTATTAAATAAAAGTAAATTTTTTTTAATCTATATATCTCTATATACAAATCTATATATTTGTAAGAAAACGAATATAACTTGATTAAGTACAATAGAATTAAAATTCTTGTTGTACTGAGTAATGCATTTAATTAACTGCAAGCAGAAGAATTATCAATATCTTTTGCATGGTATTTTTTTTATTTTTTTCATATATATTCCAATTTTTATCATAAATTACTGCCACATAAAAAAAAAGAAGTTTCTCATTTAGAAATAAAAATTATAAATTACATAAATTAAGTTACAAATGCGGTTTTCTAATTATAATTAACTATTTCAAGCTGTAGAATAACAAATTAATTATGACAGTCAATTTATTGCAACTTGAATTAGAGCATAAGAGTGAAAATTTCTCTTTAAATTTTTAGAGACATTTTTAAAAGTCATCTAAAATCTTCTTTAGATCACAGATACT
This sequence comes from Polyergus mexicanus, assembly GCF_030449975.1. Classification (NCBI taxonomy): domain Eukaryota; kingdom Metazoa; phylum Arthropoda; class Insecta; order Hymenoptera; family Formicidae; genus Polyergus; species Polyergus mexicanus. Next base: position 4,350,489 of record NW_027223345.1, read on the forward strand.
GTATTTATAATTTAAAATGAAAGAATTCTATAGAATGGGTTAACAGAGAATTCATTAATTAATTCATCAAAATATTCGCAATTCGCGATATGCATTCTTAAATCTTGGTAAGCGAGAGCGGAGTATGGTTCAAAGCGTCTCGTTAAACAGCCATACAGACTTCTTTCAACCCCCGCATGATTTTTTTTTTTCGCTCTCTTTCTCCTTCTCCTCCCAGCCCCAGACACCCCCGAATTTTTCTTTGTGCCTTGCCTTGCCCCCGCGTGTGTCCTCACCCTCGCCGCGAATCGCGCACACATGACGCGATGGCGAACGAACGACGCATGCGTCCATGATATTTTTTTCTTCTTCCACGGTATCCCCACCCCATGCCGCCTCTTGTAAGGCGAGGGGTGGCTCGGTGGTCGAGAGTACGGGTCGGTGAAGTAAGGGTGTTGCTACGGGCAACGCTAACGAGCTCCATGAGCGTCGTCAGATAGAGCAACACACCACCATGGTATCCTCGTGCTACCCCTCGCCTATCCCCGTACGCCCCCGTTGGCTCCTACGACGCTACGACAAACCTCATAGAAAGTTGGTTATGCATAAATACGATCGCTTATACGATTGTCGACGGTTGTGAGACGTTGAAGATTAATCAAACGCGCATTTCTTTCAAAAAAATTTCAAGATTCTTTTCTATCCGAATTGTGAATTCTTCATTTTTATTTCAATAAATTCTTTTTAAAATAAAAAATATATTTACTATATATTAATTTAGTAATTCTTGAACAATAGGTGATATAATCGAAAAGGATATATACAACCATCGCAAATTTTTGAAACATTTATTCCATAGAGATCAAATTAAAATGCGCGAAAAAAACTGTCCCGATCTTTTATAAATTATTTTATTCAAATTAATTTCATCCATTTATAAATAACGAAAACGAAATTTTATAATTACACGTGTCGATCTTCTCAACGATCTTGAAATTTTTAAAAATACTTTTTCTTTGGATATTCAAAATGTCTCTATTAATTAATTATTTGTAGAAATTTGTGACATTCAATTATGACAATAAGTGACGTTCAATATCAATTTGACCAAAAATTAGATGCATATATTTTAATTTGTGTAAAATGTAAGCATTGTATATATATATATGTATTATCAGAGAAGAGATCTATATTATAAAAATGACAAGTTTTCGTTGTGAGAGTATTACATGTAGCCATCTCCGTTTAATTGTTAAGCTAAACATTACGAAATAATATGTTTTTAGTTTGCTATGAAATATGAATTTAAAAGTGAATTTATATGAAGCATGAATTTATAAAATAATTTCACAAGAGAGATTAGAGGAAAATTCTCTCTGTGTTGATACTATTTAAATATATTTTCATTTTTTCCAATGTTCATAAGAGGTTCATAAAATAAATAGGATAAAATTAGAATTGTGCAAAGACATAAGATAAACTTCGGAAGATTAATTTGATATTAAAGGAATGACGAATTTTATTTTCGGGAGGATTGTTAGAACGAGGATCACGCGGTTAGGGATGAATCAGTGAGGGTTTGTCGACCACGACGGACCGCGGGAGGGTTGCTTCCAGGGTGGGAAGGCAATTACGTAATCAAGTAATTAGTCCCTGACCTCAGATAACAGATTTCCTCGTAGTATTCAACCGTCCCGATTTTCTCCATAACCTTCTTCAAGTTCCTTCACCTTCACCGCAATATATTTAATTTATAAAAAATATATATATATATATATATTTTTTTTTAAACAATTCTTATTTAGCAATTATTCTTGCATTACATAGTCATTGTAAAATATTATAAATGTAAAACATAAAAGTATTTATACGTATTATATAAAAAAAAAAATGCAAAATTACATTATCGTGTCGAGAACTATTATTAAGATGATAATTCGGCATCTTTTAAAATGTATTTGGCGTATTTTTAGAATATAAATTTTTTTTCGTGGCATATGCAGGCAACATCGCGGGCGTTTTTCATTCACTGAAAATTTACGAGGGTGAGGGTAGCATTATAAGTGGCGAACTGACGTCGATGGAAGGCAGTCAGAGGAGACCAAGTAAATCTTACTTATTGCTATATTTTAATATAACGATGGTATAAGAACGCTCCCACTCCCTCCGCCGTAACATTTATTTCGATGCCATCTTCTCTCGTTTTGTCTCCGTAATCCCTTTGCGGTTTCGCATTAATATTCCACGCGCAATGTACAATACAAGCCGCCATATGTATTAGTGCGTGCTCGTGATATACGAAACGTCTGCAGTCAATTTTATTCGAAATTCTCATAAGAATCATTAAACACGGATGAAATGATGAATCGTATTCTTCATTTCATGTACGATTATATGTATATGATTAATATATTTAAATTATTCGTGTAATTTCATATTATTTAAAGTATATATACTACTATATATAAATATATTTTTGATCTATGCAATTACAAAAATATTAAAGAGAGCAAAATATGAATTAATCAATAACAACAGAATATTTTATGAAACTTCAGGAATGTTAATACTTGTATTCTATGATTTAGATCTTAAAGACGCTACTTTTTCTAATGCCATTGTTTTCTATCAAATATATTCGTTCGCGACACGAGACTCGAAGAGTAAAATTAAAATTTCACACAAAAACGCGGAGTTTCGAAGAACGAAACGTGAACAAAAACCGCTCTTTTTTTATTTCTTCTTTCCCTTTCTCTGCTCTATGTCAGACGGTTGCTCTCACCATCTTGATAGATAATGCCAGCTTGGATATAATAATGACCTCGTGCAAGAGATACAATGCGATAATATTTCTTTTGTTAAATTATCATTATAAATTACTTTCTCCAGCTTTTGCTCCACTTAAGAAACTAGCGGCTATCTTTCTTTGTTCCTTTCCTGCGGCTCTTGTATCTTTCTTCGTATTTATCGTACTATTGTCAAATGTCCGTCTATGTGATATAGATATTGTTTCATTCTACTTAGCAATAGTTAGCTTAGTTTAGATTAAATATGTTGAGAAATACTTAAAAATAAACGATGGAGAATTGCGTGCTAAACAACTTTACACGTTTACTTCAATCAATAATATTTTTTAGTAAATTTATATATATTTTTTTTTTTTGGATATAGGCATGTAATTTTTTAAATACACGTATATGATTTTGCGTAAAAATAAAATAATTGCAAGAGAATGTTCGTTGTCTGCGAAATTTCGAGCGTAAGGGGGGAATGTCTTCGTAGAATAAAAATATGCTCGGTAGCGTTCACAATCATGATAGGATCAATGACGGGTTTTCTGATGGCCGAATATGCTAACGCGCTTTGGGACGATAAGAAAATTCCCATCGCCGTAATATTCACCAGATCTCGATTTATTTTCGCAGACGGGCGACGGTTGGAGCAATTCACGCGGAGAGAAGCTGGAGACGCAAACAATCTGGCGCGCTCGCGGATGATAAATGTTTTCGTTTCGCGGCATCGTCGAAGTGTAGTGCTTTTAAATCCAATTCCCATAATGCTCAACGTTTCCATCCCTCCGTCCGAGCCATCCCGTTGCTCGTCACACCTTGTCTAATCAATGAGGTGGACTGGAAGGGAGGTGGCCGGATAGAGGGACGGTGGAGGATGCGAGATTCGCCGCAAGCGCGTCCAAACAAACCCAGACCAGGGGGATTTCAAGTGCCTCGTGTTCTGAGGGATTTCGTAAGCGCGCGCGCACCCCGTTGTCTCATTTCCCTAGCGCGCAAAGTCCTTTTTCCGAAAAAAAATAAAAAAAAATAAAAAAAAGACGCTGAGATTGCACGCGTATGCAAAACGAGGGCCCTCTTTCAGTCGCGTCGCTGGCGATTGAAACGCGCCGGAATACTCTTCCGATCTTGCAAAAGCATCCGAGTGATATTGGGGTTCCTCACCTCCAAATGGACGAGTCGTTTTATTATTGAACGAGAGGATCAGAGAAAGAAAGATATTTACATTTTATACGAGTGTTCGATGAATATTTTAAAAATGCATAATTATTCTTGATATTATTAAATTGTTATAATAATAACTTTGATTTTTTTTCTACGAATTTTTGCGTGTATAATAAAATTAAACCTATACTATAATATATATTATCCCCTCCCCCCCCCCTCTCATTATTCGACAAAGAACATAATATGTTTTATATGATTATAATTATAAGATTTATAAAAATATTTATTAGTAATTATTATATGTATTACTTATTGCAGTGACGTTTTTACCGCGAATATATTCTTTTAGCCGTTAATTATTTACGATATGATTCTTGTTTTTCGATAGGATTCGAAAGATCTTCTTGCCCGTACCATTAATGCGAATCTCTAGCGTGGGTACGCATTCGCGAGAGAACGCGCGCGCGCGCATATACAAAAAAGAGTCATGCCGCGAAATAATCCTCTATGCCGGGGCTTATTGATCAGATCACAAGTCGTTGGAACCACGCTATCCAATTCCGACCATCGTCACCCACCGCCCTTTAGGAACGAGGCATTTTTATTCGTGCAGTCTCACCCTCATCGCTCCTTCCATCTCGCCTCTCACCTCGTCGCTACCACCCTCCCCCATGTCACCCCTCGCGGCGACATCGGGGTAGCGAAGTCGTGAGAGCGCCATTTTTTATTTCACTTACGTCGAGAAATAGTAGCATGCGGGATCCATTAATAACAACGTTGATTCTTACGAAGATTAAAGAGAAAGAAAGAGAAGCATGTTCATTCTGTCGCTGCAATTATATCCCTAGTAAATGTCAGGAGAAATAAAGATATATATGTGTATATATGATTTTTGAAAGATTACGTGATCACGTGGCGATGCGATAAATTCGATAGAAATTAGCTTTAAATTACGATTACATCTGATTAGACTTATATACATAATTCTTCCTTGATTTCGTCCGTTATTAAAACAAAGGCGAGAACGAATTTGAGGAGACAGTAATACTTGATAAAATAAATGTAAATCTGGCATGCTAATATAATATTATAATGTCCAATTATTATTCTAGTTATAATTGTATTTAAATATATGTGTGGAATTTTGCATATATAAAAAATAATTCATATTCGTTAACATATTAAAAATATGAATTTTATTTATTAGAATTTCGCAAATCGCGATTTTTATTGCGAGATCAATTGCAAGCATATCTGAGATGTTGTTATGTATATTTACAACATATATATCTCTTCTCCATGCTTTTCTCTCCTTCCATTTATTCAAGCAGGTCTCGGTCCCTGCTCGAGAACTCGATTCTGCCGCTGCTGCATCGAAGAAAAAGGACTTTCGGTGTTTCGTTGAAAGGAGGAGGCTGAAACGAGGGAAGATGAAGGAGGACGAAGAGTGGCTAGTGGGGGTTTGGTTAAATAAGGAACAGAAATAAATAGGAAGGGAAGAAAAGAGCTCGTTAGGGGGTCTCCGTGAGTTTCCGAGTACCCAACTACCTCTAACCAAACCACCCTCCTCTGTTTTCCTCTGTCTCGCTCTCCTCCTCTTTACTTCCTTCTTCTCTGATTCGTCTCTATTCGTTTTGTACACGTACACCACCGCCATGCTTCTGCATCGCGACTTTCCGATATATCTTACGACATGTCTGCTGGCTCGCGGCAGAATTGATTAAAGCGGTCGCGGAATATGATGATAGATTAATCTCTGGCTCTTTCATTATGCAGGATAAATTAGAAGTCTTTGATATTTTTTTAAATTACAGACATTAAGCGCATAAGCCAATCGTCAATATATTGAGATTTTAATGTTATTATGATTAAAAATAGAAGAATTACTTTTAATAAATTACGTAATAAGTGGCAAAAAATTTATTTTCCGATTTATGATATTTATTATTAATAAAACAATATTTTAATAAAATCTTATAAATCAAAATTTAATTATTATTAATTTAATTAAATTATTAAATTCATTTTAATTTTGTTATTTTCTAAATTATATATAAACATTAAGAAGAATTATTATATTTCGAATTACATTTTTATAACTTCGCTTTATGATATTTAAAAATAATAATTAAGAGAAAAAAAAGTGAAACAGTTACAGCGAGAGTTTATAGTTAGAGCTAGTTCGTTCACATGAATGTCGACGGTATATATATATATTGCTGTTGACATTGCGTTAAAAATGCAAGTGTACCGCTATTGGGAGCAGGATCTCTTTCGTAATCCTTTCTGTTCGTAGAACTGTCAAAACCGCGACACGGTAATCGCTACTGGCTGTATCAAATATTAACGAGTTAATTTCTCGCAAGATAGTCAGTCCATCCATGTGGCTAAAGAGCGGCCAACCCTTTCATCAAGGAAGGAAGAAAGGAAGGAAGGAAGCAAGATCGTCGCTCCTGATGAAGGGTCGTAGATTTCGTCGAGGGCTTTCGCTGGCAAGTTTAACGGGGTTTTGTTGGTCGCGCTGGTCTCCGGTTCGGGCCAAGCAGATGAAAGAGGATGAAGACTGAGGGGAGTGTGGGGGGGGGGGGGAGGAGGAAGAAGAGGCGTTTTAGCGGGTTACGAGCAATTGCCCACCGCCATCGCTTCGTTCCTTAACCGGCCCATCTCTGGAATCCCTTTCTACCTCCTTGCATGAAGGGTGAAAGGTTGATAGGAACCAGGAAAAAATTGCACGATTAACCGAAACCATCTCCCAAGCTCATCAACACGCTTCTGCGATCGCGAGGATCGGCCCCCTATCTCCGAGCTATGTGGTTACCGTTCTAAAAGCTCACACGGGAGATCTGTTTCGATACATCTTTCTTTCTATCCGCGCCATTCGGAAAAGTTGAAGCTTATTCGCTTGGTACGTTTGTAAAATAATACAATCGTGTTCTTAGTTTTATAACAATATAACTTATATAGACAAACCACTAAAGGTTGTTTTGGGATTAAGGAATTGGTAGATTATTGTAAGCATATACCTAAATGTCGAAGCAATGTATAAATAACACGGTTCATTATTCGAATTGATAATTGAATAATGTATAGAATATTTTAAATATTTTACATATTTTTTCACGATTATATATAGCTTTAATGATTGTAAAAAATCGATAATTAAAGAATAAGATTATTATATTTCAATAATTTTATTTGTCAGAAAAACTATTCGTTTTCTAAATCGCTCATATAATTTGAAAAGTACTAATGCATCTATAATAAAACAAATGGTATAATTTTTTATATGGTTTTTGATGTCATCAGAAAGTGTGATATTAAGAAAATAATTATTACTAGTAAAATACTGCTAGAAATATTCATTAGAGTTTCCTGCAATTGCATATATACATATGCGGCAGAAATGTGACATGTATTTTTTTGTTTGAATAAAAATTACCAGAGAGCAATGTAAAATAATTTCCTGTAAAGAAATAAAGTTTATTTTATGTTCGAGATATTCGGAAATGATTATCTAAAAACGCGCGAGTATCGATTGCATTCGTTTTTCGCTTTCTTCCCTCTTTCTGCTTCAATCTTTCGGGGATCGAATTATCTGGCAATCGCGAAATTACGCGAATAGAATCAGCGTAAGCAGCAGAACGATAGATGAGGTTTAATATGGATAATCCGCGGTTGATTCGCTCAATTAAAGGCGTCCGGGCAAAAATAGACAAATCGGGAACAAATTCTCGCTTCTTTGTATTTAGAAACGAGAAATTTAAAAAAAAAAAAAAAATTATACTGTTGATATTGCGTGTATCTTTTTATATTTCTTTTTATATTTTATAATTCTGATATGTCACTGAGGAGCGAACGCGTGTCAAATTTCGTCGGGAGGCAGATCGTTATCAGAGAAATAAAAGTATTATTCAGGATTTTTATTATTAGATAATACAATAATTTTTCTTTTTTGCGAGGATTTTTATTATTGGATAATATAATAATATTTTTATCGATCAAATAATAATATTTTTATTGTAATCTTTTATTAATAATGTTTGCTTAAAATCTATGAGAATTTATATCGGCATTTGGATTGGTAAAATGCAATATCTATCGAATAGTACGTTGATAATCGATAACTAGCGGATAACGATCTAATAGTTAGATAACGGATCATACTGCTAATTCGATACACCATTTCGATAATTGAGACTGGTCCGAGTTTAATTTTAAGCAAACGAGTCACCCATCCTTTTGGAAATGACGTTAATTAGACTGTCCCTCATTGTAAAAGTTGACTCGATATCTCAGTGGTCGAGTATATTCTATCCCATGGGAAAAAAAAAAAATGGTTAAAGCCTGTCCCCATTACTCTCTCTCTCTTTCCTCGTACTAATAATTGAGGTTGATCAAATATACATTCGTTTGCTTGTACATTAAATCGAGACGATCATTTGCCGGTTTTCCCCTCGATTCTATTATACCTTCAGTAGAAAAATTTCCCTAATAATTGCAAAAAGTAAACTTTAAGATATATCTGCACGATTCTATTTGATTTTCAAATAAAAAGATATAATTATTGGGAAAAAATTTATATCATGATATAAAGTCGAATGTATAAAATTTACGAGTTTTCTATTATCATATGTTTTATTTTCAGTTTCTAAAATATTCTTTCAGCTTTTAAAAGTGTAGCAAACTAAAAAAAAAATATATATATATATATTTTTTTTTGAATAAACAAATATATATGTGCGTAGTAATCTATTTAATATTAATATAATATAATTAATAAATTTAATATTTTATTCTTCGACATTTAAAACAAGTTTTTTTAAAATCGTAAATAATATTAAATTATTTTCTCATTGTTATGGTTCTAATATAAATAAATATATAAATAAATAAATATATATATATATATATCATATATAAATTTTTAATAATAAAAATGACAATAAATGCCATAATTGTTACACATAATTTTTATTATTGTTTAAAAATTTACTCTAAATCTTGAGAAAATGAAATTAATTAACACCAAAAGATAAATTTTCACGGTGGATATCGAAGACGATTCACTGATCAAAGGAATCAATCATGTGGCTACGAAGTGACATGACAAAGTCTTCATATATCGCCTATCAACAAAGAAAGATAAGAGCCAAGAGAAAGGGCAGATAGAGGCTATGGAGAGTGTGAGGGAAAAATACCCAAGTCTTCTAACGAGATATAAACCATAAACGAGGCAATCTGCCGGAATCCTGAAGAGCGACTGGCGATGTTGCAAGACCGGCTTGGGAGCAAGCCGTCTGGAAGATCGTCTACCAAAAGGGTCAAACGCAAAGACTAACGCCCATATACACACGTTTACACGCGCATTAGACATCCGCCACACAATCCAGCGAGGTTTCAAGTACAAATACATGAATTAGATTCACGCATACACTCGTCGACAGACGCCGATCAACCGTGAGAACGTCCTTTCATAGAGTCTGAATTCCTTGCGCTTAATTGATCCGGGAGTCAATTTGGGCCTTAGAAAAAGAACAGGAAGTCTCCGATATCCATGGCTCCTTCCGTTCCCAACGATCGAGATCGATCTCTCGTCGACGACAGCAGGTAGAGATGCAAACGCGAGTCAAGGTCGTGAATGCGCTTAATAGGAGTCGTCGGGCTGTTATTATATGGTACTAGTTCGCGTTAAGGATTCTTCATTTTAATATCTTTCTAAAGAGAGAGAGAGAGAGAAGCGAAAAATGGAGTAATATTAATGTTTTAATCGAAAAAAATGAAAGAAATTATTAAAGAAAACATAAAATTTAAAAATATAAATCGCGTGCATAAAATAAACATATTTTGAAAAAAAAAAAAAAAAAAAAAATGTAGGTTTATTTACGATAATATTTTTTGTTCGCAAAACTGATGTTTACAACAAAACTTCCGGAGAATATTATTACTTCAGTTGACTTGGAAAGAAATATTAATATTCTACTTTTTTTCAACACACAAGCAATTTAATATACATATTATGCGGATCGATGATATCAAAATTGTATTAATTTATAGGAAGATTGTGATAATTATAAAAACTTTTAAAAATATATTAATGCGTTGAATAAATAAACAACAGATAATTCGAGAACGTATATGGACAATTTGTCAAAAATATCAAAAGATACGAAAATTTTTACCTCGAAAAAATGAGAAGAGAATCTTTGTTTCCGAGCAAAAGAGGCAAGATTCACAGCCGGGATAGATAAAGTGTCAAGTCTTTTTTTTTCCTTACTCGGTCATAATTTGCGAAGCAAATCGCGAGCGCATCGCGGCCCGTCGCTAAAGTTCCCATCTCGAAAAACGAGCAACGGAGCAGGAAAAAGGATGTCCTACCGCGGGCATCGAGAACGGATGAACAAGAGCGAGAGGAGCCGCCCGGTGTCGATCGGGCGATCCGCCTGCGGGCAGAGCATGTGGACAAGGCAGCAGCAGGTGATTCCGGTATAATGGTACGTGTGCACACGGACGCCTGCATATGTGCGATGGCACCCACGTGTCGCCGACCGTGCACGCCCGGTGCGTCGCTTTCATAGCCGATAGCCGGTCTATCCGGCGCACCACACATTGCGACGGATGAGGCCGAGAGAGGCGGATAAGAATGAGCGATCTCGTTCTCCGACCCGACGTGATCCTTCAAAGACAACGCGTACGCATTTGCATACGTCTGTTTTCAGAGCGAAATCTATGCATGTCGAACTAACGTTACTTATCGCCGAGAGCGGCAATTGTGCGGCTGCGAATAGACGCGTAACGCGACATGTCAACTTAACATATTAATTTTTGCAATTCTTTTAATTTGCATTTTAAATTCTTGATAGACATTTCAATGCATTTTTTACAAAATACTTTGAACGGAACATAATTTTGACAAAAGCAAAAGAATGGGGGAAAAAAAAAAATAAAATAAAATCGAGAGTGCCTGTTATACGAATATAAATATAATAAATATACAATGTAATAACTGGAATTGAAATTTAATTGTCTCGCTTTGAAAAAGCTGTTATGAGAGGCAGGGCGAAAATTCATACGCGAGATCGATAATTGGCCGTATCGACTTTCGATTTATCAAGGTGCGCACAAACACGAATCACCTTTCTGTCTCGTCTCGCGATAGGACTGGTATACACAATCAAGACAAGCGGACGGTGTTTACAAAGTGTCGCGACACTGACGAGCTAATGGCTCGAAGACATTAAGTTAATTGCTCGGCACGTCGTGTACCTGTGTACTCGCATTTGCGTACGCGACGAGCCCATCTTTCTTTCGCTATCTGCTTTCCACCCTCTTGTGTTCCCTACTCCATGCCGCCGTCACTGTAATGTTCACTACTGTAATGAAAGTATCGTAAGAGACACGAGTGCCGCCACCCGCCGAATGATATTCCCGTAGCAAGGGCCTCATCTTTGTCTCTTAACGTCCGATCCATTAAAATAAAAATCCGCCGGACGAGCCATAGACACAGACTGTTGCATTTTACAAATTTGAATTTACATTGTAAAGCATTAACGATTAAATTAATTAAGCCAGATATCGGGAATAATATAATTTCTTTCAAATTGGAATATCAAAAATTTGACGAAACGTCAAATTTAACTTAAATAATAATATAAATGCACAAAACATTATATGCATCAAATGCATAAATTTGTTAAAGATTATTGCAAATAATTGTATTTTATTAGAATGAGATATTAAATTAGATAATATAAAATATATCGCGATGACGTTATTCTTAAATATTAATCTCACAAAATCTTAAAAATACATTTAATTTTAAGAAACGAGTATCCTTATCGTTGCCTCGTCATTCGAAAATTTTTCTTCAACGCGACAATATCGTTCGATGTTTATGCCAATAGCGAACATTCCTAAACTCGCAAAATAGGAAATATGTAAATAGGATGTCTAGTATAATTTTAGTATGCGCCATCGCGCTTTGTCCGCCCCCCTCGCCCCCCTTTACGCATAAAGGGAAAAACAACTCCGGCGTATAGTTGGAGGGGTATTACGGCACCTCTGTCGCTGATTTTTCCTGCCCGTCGAACCGTCTACGTGTATTTACATAAAATGGCGAGTCGTCGGAATTTTTAAATCAAATTCCTTATCGAACAAGCACGAGCTCGTGCAAAAGGGGAGGACGACGGGGGTGGGGTCGGCGGTGCGAGAAAGGTGAGTCTCTATCTACCACCAGCGAGATAACGAGCTCGTTCCTTTTCCACGATCCTCTGCACCCCCCCCCCCCCCCGAGGGTACTCTCGTAACCCCCGCCGGAGCTCTCCTCTCTCTTTCTGTCTGCAGTCGATTCCTTCCTCCTCGCTTCCGCTTCGCTCTCTATTCCTCTTTTACCTCGCGCGACTTTCCAAGCCGTGACCCAATGCGGGAAATGAGAAAATGATAAGAAAATATACCCTTGGAAGGCTAGACGGACTAAGAGAGGAGAGACTCCGGAGGTGCGTACGAATGGAGTCACGTGACGATTTAGAAAGATATTGAATATTTTTATATAGAGTTTTTTAAAGAATATAAATATTTTTTAATATATACAATATTTGTGTAATAATAATTATATTTTTCGTTGTTTATACATTTTTAAACTCCCTTTTAATCATTTTTCGCGTTACACTTTTATAATTTAAGAATTTTACAATTTATTTAAAAAAAAAAGAAAATGAATTACTTTTCATTTCTTCAGTATTATTAATACAAACATCTCTTGTGTCATTATATTCGTTAAATATCGTCTATTAACGTGACATTTTATACAGTCACACGTAGATGAATACGCATACTTAGATGAATAAGGGGGGGAAAAAAAAATAAAAAAAAGGCAGTGCTAGATAATCAAACGATGTTCTAGAAGGCGTGTGGGGTTATTGCTTTAGTATAATTCCCTTATTACAATTCCACTGCGTATAAGCTCGCCGCAATAATCTTGCGCGATACGCATCAAAGTATTCGTCGAGACGAGCACAAAGGCGGAGCGGAAGATCATGAAGATCGTGCGCGAGCGAAAGAGACCAGGAAATAGAGAATGAAGGAAGAGGAGGAGGAGGAGGGGCCATCGAGGACATAAATCTTCGAAGCTTCCTTATCAAAGGTACTCCACCGGGAAATGGCGGCAATCTTCTAGGTTCTCCTCTCGTTCTTGAAATAAAGAAGCCAATCGCAAGGCCAATGTGGCTATAGTACTGATCCAGAATACGAAATAAATTTATTTTTTAATTTATCATAAAATGCAATATTCCGCGCGTATTCTTGCACCTCTATATCGCCAAGTATCATTCGAGACTTAATAATGTATATATTATATAATCGAGATTTTTTTAAATAAAAATTGCATCCTACTAGTACAATATAATAATCGCAAGAATAGATTAGATTACCGTTAGATTTTGTAAAATTCAAACATCCATAAATAGCACTTACAACTATCTATATCAGCATTAAAATATCTAAGTTAATCGATTAAATGATGAATCTTCTCCTCGCGGCAATAGTCACCATCGCGTAATGCATTTCCGCGCGTACAGAGCGTAGTTGTTATCTTAGTAATCGGTCTCTCCTTCAAGAGGTGTCAGGCGGGAAGAAAAGAGAGAGAAAGAGGAAGAAAGAGAGAGGCCGCCCTCAAGCTGGAGGAAATAGAAGTGCTATCGAGAGGAGAGAGAGAGAGAGAGAGAGGAAGAGAAGGGAAAGGTAAATGGGGAGAGAGACTTGGCAAGAGAAGAGGATCCTTGGCTTTCGCGAGTATTATCTTGTCAGCGTGGATAACGACACCTCGGCGTCGTACCTACGGCCCTCATCAATTATAAATCCCACTCACCAATCGCGATATCCCGATATCCCACGGCCGCAACCGCGGATCGAGACGTCTCATTATTTCGCTAGTCGGACATCGCGGTTTCGTCGAATCATCTCAAGAAGGAAATAAGGAGGAACTGCTTCCAAAGAGGGAATATTCAAATACGAAGCGTTGCAAAATTCAAACTCGCACCGAATATTCCGAATTTTATAATGGCATCAAGATTTATGTTCGAATTCTCTAAATCGCATAGTGAGCATCTGTAACGTATCGCGTATCGTGTATAAAAGAGATATTTAAAATATTCATATAAATATTATAGAACATTATGGAATAATTAAAAATTCTCTAAAATCGCGCATTTAAATATATTTTTTTTCAAAACAATAGTTAAGTTTATATGTAAAAAGAAATATATATATATAATTTAATACTGTCTAAATTTTTTCAATTTTAAACGAGATATATATTATTGTACTTTTACAGCAGGATACTAGAGGGTTAGGAGATTAAAAAAAAAAAAAAAATTAATAGGGGAAAGGGAGTAAATATCAAGCTCTGTTATTAGAATCCAACAAGTCCCTCATTAAGAAACTCCAAACGAATGGTTCGATCGAAGCCCGCGAAACGGCTATGTCCCTCTATCATAAAGAATTCTACGATTTCGTCGATCTCGTTCTTTTTCGACGAACAGTCTTACCCCCGATGGACAAAAGGTGTTTCGCTGGGGACGAAGGGTACGAAACGGCCTAATAAAAAGCGGATGCCATTACGCCTCTTGTCCTCGGCTTTTTGCTCGCCGGGCCCGATACACGTTTTTCTTGCCGGGGCCCAGCCGGAAGCAACCTTCGTGATGATCGCGGCGATATCTCGATCTTGTCCCTAATGACGCTTAGTAATAATGCCTTGGAATAATACCGTCGGGGAAAAAGCTGCTCATATTTCAGGATATCGCTGACGTTAAATTATATGTGGGCAGAATGAGACGAGTGCTACACCGATCAGAGAAACAGTGATGAATGAATTTCAAGTAACCATAACTTTTACTTGACTTCTGCACATTTTCATTGTTTACAGGCTGATTTTAGCAATAAATTCTTATACTTTATAGACCTAATAATGGGCTCGCAATTGCAGACGTAAAGAGAAATTGAGTGTATCTGACAATGTACAATGCATTATTATAATATCGAGAGATAAGCAATATGTAAATTTTTTTTTTTAAATAAAGAAAGAAAATACAGGGAAAAATAATAATTTAAAAAATTTTAATATACTTTATCAAATATATAAACATAATTTTTAATAGATAAACATAATACTCTCTCTCTCTCTCTATATATATATATATATAATACAGTATATTCTCAAGAACATCATTAAATTACAATCTAAATAAAGTTCACGAAATGTTATTTGAATTGTTTTAAATTGGATATAATCACTTGTCGCGTATTAACTCGACCGCATAGTGCCGTCTGGTATCGAGATTATGTCGCCGATTAAAATTAAACACGAGAAACCATGACGTAAAAGTCAACCGTTTATCGATGATTAATTTAAAGCTCAACAGACACAAAGTATAATATTCCGCGTATGAATTTATTTAGATGGCGCGTTAAATTATTATATTATAACAGAACAACAAACCTTGAAGCTTGTACAATACTTTATGGCCGGCCGTTTGCGTGACGTGTAACGTGATATTGTCAACATACGCCGGTGACTCTTCTCTCTTCCCCCACCATCGCGAGGTCATTCGCGCGCCCAAAGTCAAGCGAGCAGGCAACAACGCGAGTCGCTCCGTGTATTTCGTTACATTGTGTCTCGAAACGCGATCGTGTCGATTGATAAACGCGATCATTTCTATTAAAATAATTATAATTAAAGATTGTCAATCAGTGCGAATAATTACATTCCGCTATTATCGCTATTGTCGTTAATTCGATCCCGTATCCCGTAGTAGCCGTCCGGTATCGAGATTACGTATACATTGTCGATTTGCACGGTCAGTGGAAGTGAAACGTCGTAAATGATCGCAATGTATAATGAACAAGTTCACGTTCGACGATGAAATAAATTATCGGTAATGCCGCGCGATCGCGTATAATTAATCTCGCGTGTATTTTCGCGTGAGTGATTGGCCTAACCTAACCAAAAATTAAAAGTTTAGAACAATAAATTTATTAAAATAAATTACATTAGTGAAACTCCCTTGTGAAGAATTCAAAGGTAGCGATATAACGTGATAGTACGATAGGTTACCTACTACAAGGAATAAGCATCAACCCTTTTACCAATGTAAGTTTGATAATCATGAATGAAAATCTGGTTGCGTTATCTCAGGCGTTTCTAAAGTGGATAATATTTTTTTTAAATTCAATTGGCGCGTGCAATTTAAATATATATTGGAATTATTTCATATATAGATACTTTTTCTTAATTTTTCTGCTAAAAGATACTGAATTTCTTCAAAAGATGCTAATAAAAATGTACTTTGCTTAATTCTTAAATCTCTTCGTCATAATTATATTTTCAAATGGGAATTAATATATTCAAGGAAAATTATTTCTCTTATATGTTAAAAATCTATGAAATTTATCAATAATTAAAGAGTTCCAAAAGAATTGAACGAAACAAATCTTTTGGCATAGAAGGAGGAAAAGGATCTTAAAAAGTAGAGTTTCGCGTAACAGTACCAACCCTGTCCGAGCACGTCGCTGTCCTCGAAAAAAAAGTTACCCCCCCAGAAAGAATTCTACCACATCGATGCGCAAGAGGGTTGAAAAGGGTAGACTGTTTTATCGACCCTTATAATTCACAATTCGTTCAATTCTTTGTGTTTCTATCACTAGATTGTTCTGCAGTCGTCATTATTTTCGTCTCCGTTAAAATTTTTATTTTTTTATAGCTTTCACTGATATTACAAGTAAAATAAAACACAAAATGTATAAATTAGAAATTGCATATTGTTAAAAATATTTTAACAAAGAATAGTTTTATAACGAATCGTGCGTTAAAGGTAAATAATATTAATATAAACGGTAAAATATTGAAATGTACATCTCGATTTTTTTATGATTACTCGATTAAAATAAAATTATGAGTTTATTTGATTTGAAAGAATAAACTTTGACATATCGAGTTTCAAGAGAATAAAAAGGTAAAATAAATGAAAATTTTATTTAAAAATTTTTTGCGATCTTCGCAAATTTTTGTTTTAGCAAAGTGATTTTTCTGTCTCTCTCTCTCTCTCTCACACCGAATTATATTTAAATATTGAAAATGAAAAAAATTTATATAACTCGCATTCAAATTACCATTTCAAAGATATCACTTGTAATTATACATCTAACATGGTATGCTTTTGAAAATTGACGCAAATTAATATTTATTTCAATAACACAGATATATTTCAATCTTAAAAAAATTCAAATGATTGAAATTTGCATTATTGTTCAATATCATTTGATACACATGAAACATATATCTTATCGCATATTTTAAAAGAATAAATTAATATTGCGACACGCGATTCACTCTCTCTCTCTCTCTCTTCACCGTTGATATGCATTTTCAGGCTGCGCGATACACGTATGGTATTGAGTTACGCGTATGTGTCCCCGCGAGCATTCAGAACCGACATATCGCAGCGGGAAATATCTCGACCGTGTAATAAAGCACAGAGAAAAATGTCGAAACTCGAAACCGAGACGAAGCGCGCGAGGTGCATAATGTACGAGTATCATACGTCACAATCAACTGCACGCGGCGCCAAACGCTTATTTCTCCGATGGCGCTGCCACGCTATGAAATTACACCAACTTGACTTACGTTCGTGAACGACAATCTGACGTAGTCTAAACTCGGTTTCGCGCCCGGGAAAAATAATTCTCCCGTATACCTTTAAACGGGGGGAGGTGTTGTACCGACGTCAGTTACAGTCCGGAATTTTCGGAATTTATTGATAATGGCCAAAACCTTGAGCAGAGTTAAAGAGTGTGCTAAGCGAGAGGGGCCTTGCTGAATTATTGACTTACTACTCGTTTCGTTTCCAACATTTTATATCGCTACTGTACCTAACAACGTGTGGATTCAATTACAAAAATTAGTGACATTTAATTAAAATTTTTTCTCTCGATACCATTGTTAAGACGTAATCAAATGTCACAATAAAAGAGATACAAATACATATATTAATTGTACTTTCTAATCTAATAATCGTTATTCAGCTATATAGGTTTCGTCTCGAGTAAACTCTGATAAACACACTATCGTGTTAGCAGCTCATTTTTATAAAAATTATTAAATTATGCAAATTTTTCCTGGCGATGTATTAAATATTAAATTAATAGATTAAATTTTTATTTTCGGAAAAAAAAATCAATAATATATATGTATTTTATTTTTTACAGAGTGTTACAGAAAAACTATTCGATATTTGTATAGAACGTATCATACCGAGTAAAAAAATTTTAGTAAACACAAGTCGAAAAGCTCAATCGTTTCTGAGATATAAACATTTTTGTATGCAGCATCATGATCGACTTACTTGCTTCTACGTATCGCATGCAATGTTTATAAACCGCGTACTGAATGGTCCTGATTAAATTTCCATACATATTGTATTTCGTAACAGAGGATTTCACCGGCAATCAGTCCAGTTGTCATCAATCGGCGATCGCGGATCTTTGCGATTTGGTAATTACATAGTTACAAAGTATCTTGCTGAAAATGTTAGCGTTGAAAACCTTTTGTAAATATCGAGATAAAAATTTTGATAGATTATCTTCTTCTCACGTCGCATGCGACACGTAAAAGCCAGTAAGTCATTCATGATGCTGATATACAAAAATGTTTACAAGAAATATTCAAGATTTACTCAATATAGTGTGTCCTATCTACCATATAAATAATGAATGATTTTTTGTAACACCCTATATATATGTAAGTGTTATCGATACATCCATATTTTATCTTGAAAAATATTTATTCATAGAGTATAAGCGCATAATATTAAATTAGAAAATATTCTGCGTGGAAGGATTACTTCGATATTTCCTCTTCTCCGATCTTGACGAAATTCGGAATTCGCGATTTTCGATGTACGGGCGGAATTACGGACGCATCCTCTGTAACGACACGCGCAAGCGGACTCGATAATGTCCTTTCATATTGTCCTTGAGAAATCCAGCAGAGAATATCGATATTCCACGGGTGTACCGTACGAAATTTCAAGCATGGCCAGGCCGTTTGATGACAAGCGCACCCTCACACACGCAGGGGGAGGAAACCGAAATGCGTCCACCCCGTCCATCAAAGGGGGATGTGAATTCGACCAATTGATGGGTTTGGAACCGGCGTCGATCAATCGACAAACTCCACGCTCAAAGCTAGTGGCCATTCCTACTCCACTGACCCTATTCGTTCGCTGTTCGTTTCGTTGATAAATTTCATTTTTTTTTTTCCCCTCTTATACATACGCTATAGATATATGTATGTCGAAATTTATACGTGTATATATATATAGCGTTATATTTCATTATAAAAATTGTATGACAATTCTTTTTAAATTATATATTTTAATTCGATACGTACATACATATGTACATTTATCCGTGAATAAGTATTTTATTTATCGTAATTATTTTTTCTCTCTCTCTCTCGCGAAAATAAGCAAGAATAACAGATAAATTCTGTACATAATTTAAGAAATAATTTTGAATATGCAAACTTTAACACATCAGATGATTAAAAAACATTAGAAAGAAATCAAATGGGAAAAAATTTATAAATATTTAAAAAATTATGCATAATCTCTGTGATGTGTCATTTCTTCAGAATCATTCTATTTTTAATAGTTTTTAATTCGTGAAATCACAAGTATCTCGACATTGTTCGCAAAATAAAAAAATAAAAAATAAAAAAAATAAAAATAAAAAAAAACTCGTAAAAGTCGTTTCCCCTTCGAATCGCAATAAAAAAAAATTACTCGTACGGTTACATTGAATGCTGTGAGAATTTCGAGATAGATAGCCATATCAACATAAATCGTATTAAAAATAAGAAAAAAAAAAATAAATTCGTAGAGAAAAGGGTAACCATTCCAGTCGAAAACACGCTCTTGATAACCGGGCGAGACAGATAACACACGCGCGCGGCGGGACTTGCATGCGGATAAGTTTGCCTTTCCGCATCGAGAAATTGGTGAAACGAGGCGATCGCAGATCCGATCGGACAGCGGAATTGCAGGTACCAGGCTGGGTTTACGTCCGTCTGGTCTACCAAGCGCGGCAACCCCATCCGATCTCAGTTTCGCTCCTGCATCGTTTAAAATCTTACCTGACACACATCTCTCTCTCTCTGTCTCTCTTCTCTCCCTTTTCCGCTTCCCTCTTTCTCTCTCGATCTTTCCTAGATATTTCGTGAACCCGATCACGTCGTATCACAATGCAGAATCCTGCTTTTATTCCTCCTTCCTAATATAATACAGCGGGTCCGACGTGGTTAGCCTAGATGCGCGGTCAGCTATTTTTTATATCGACTCATGCGTGAATTATTAGCATATGGTACAATATATATACGATAGGCCTGACAGATAAGGATGCTTCAATGATTTTTGAATGCATTAATGCAACTGCAAATCGGATCAACGTGAGTAACGATTTTTTTTCTCCTTCGAATACTGAGGTATATTTTCTACTTAGGCGGTTTTGGCATATTCCTTGTTATTATTTCGAGAAGTCATAACATCTTCCTGTAGTTACTCTAATTGAGCAATTATTATATTAAAATTTAATAAATTAATATATATATATATATATTAAAGAGTGTGAAAGATTTTTTAGTAAATATCAAATCATTAATATTTTCATAATTATTTTATAATCATTTAAATTTATTAATGTTCATGCTCTTTACGAATAACGATCACATACGTATCCATATAATTATAAATAAATATAACGATTGCCCGATATTCTTTCGAGGAAATAAGGAATATCGATATGTGATGTGAAATGAAAAAGACAACGTTGAGTCACACGACGAGATTTTTTCACGAACTAAAATCTTCTCCGCGTTGAGAAATGCTTCTTACCGAGACGCACCTCATTCTCGGTTCGAGAGAATCAGAGCTCGTACCCGCACAATGTCCCACCCCCCCAAGGAAATAAATCTTCGGCCCCGGGCTGTGCATCACCGGTTGGCAAGCAATTTGGGGCCCGGCGATAACTCATACGAGCATCGATAGTACGCCCTTTTATCTACGTATACATATATAATGTAAAAGGGCTTTCTCTCTCTCGCACACGTATCTAAGAGCTCACATACATAAAATATATATATATATATATAAAAAAAAAATTCCTGCTTCATACGCACGTTTACATATTTCGCTCATGTATACAAGTGTGCGCGTACCTTCGACTGTGAATGATTAGTTTAAAATAAAAATACTTTTATTCGTGTGCGAAAAATATGGTAATTTATGTTTTTTTTTAAATATGCAACATGCACATTCTTATTTTATTATTATTAATATTTTTATTTCATACAATTTCATATTTTTATTATAAAAATGTATAACAAAAAATACTTATAAAAGTAGATACCTTTTGATCTACCGAATCATTGTAAAAGTGCAGTGTCAATTATTGATGACATAATATTATAATATTTGCATCACTTAAATTGAATCACAATAATTAGAAATTCATAATAAAAAAGTCAATGCTCTCTCGGCAATTTACGAATTTAAAAATCACAAAATCTCTCTGCCTTTTTAGCAAATTCCACCGTTCCACGAGACTAGATTTTCGTTGCGCGTTACATAAGCGAATCCTTAGACTGTCTATGTAGCGATAGTATATAGGTAGTAGTCGTACGTCTTTGCATATAATTAGAAGAGCATTGAATCGACCCTCGTCGGACGCCTTTTCACCGTGAAAAAGCAGGATGGGATGAGGGAGGGGTAAGACTGCTCGCATCCGAGTCGAAGGGTCTCCTGTTTTTTTTTTGTCCTGTCAGTACGAAAAAAAGGTCTCCTCCTCTCCAGGAGAGAAAGGGGTTAAGGGCTCCTTCCGCGATCGGCAGGTACATTTTCGGTGACGTGTTCTAGAGCATATGCATATGTGCCTCACTAGGAAGAGGGTCGATCAAATTAAATCAGTGCCGTATAAAATTGATCGTTGTTAGTATTCCTCTAAGGCTCGCTTGCTTTCGTTTAATACACAATATTGTAATTTTTTAATGGAAACAGAAAATCATACATATGCTAAGTGCAAATAGTAATTTTAACCGAACAATTTCTTCACGTTAAAAAAAAAAAAAGTGTACGCTGTTTTATAAATTCATTTTTTATTACAATTAAGAGCTAAACTTTTATATTTTGCTAGAAATCATTTTATTTAATTCTAGATATAATTAAGAATTTTTATATTCGAGTCTTCAATTGGTTCTGATAAAATCTTAAAAATTATAGAAGGAAGCTACAAGAGTTCATCAAATTGTGCTACGCAAGACGAAAAATTTTGGACGCAGCTATAATTTTTTGAAGAGTCAATATCGTATCGTAAAAGGCGAAGGCAATTTATATTACGGTCCTGTCGAGGCAACCCCTTTTTCGGCCTTGGGCCCCGTTTCCTTCCTTAAAAATCATTCGCATAAATTATGCATGCAGGTAGTCCGTATTGTACGATCGCTCACCTCAGCGGGGCCCGATGATAAATTATCGCACATTGAGAATTTCCGAGCTAACGAGGGTTGGAAATTTGAATATCCTTCCGCGCGTCTTTCATTCTCACGGCTCTCACCCTCTCCGTCGCTCTTCTCGCGCCTCGCTGGCGGGCTTTCGGTGATCTGTACCTACCTGAGGATTGCGCGTATACAATAAGTCCGTGATTTGATTTATCGAACGATTTCTCTCGCGTATGCAAGAGTCGGCGTGTATAGAGGTACGTTATTACGCGTTTATTGATTCGCGAGACATCTTAGAAGCAAGCGATGAATCGGTGACACACCGTCTACCAATTGTCCAATAATTCCCAAGCACTACTTATAGCTAAGCGTAAAAATATTTTCTCGTTGGTACGAGTAATTCGCTTTTCCGTGAATCTTGCTAATTGTTGTGAACAAGTATGAACAATAATTTTAGGCTATAGTAATGTAAGAAAAAAATTTCAGCTCTATTCCTATCCATAACCCGATGAAGCGATCGCGATTGCGTTATTTTAAACAACCAATACCGATACTCCTGCTTTCCGTTTATGTTATACTTGTATGCGCGTGCTCGTCGCGCAATTTCGCGGCGTTGATAATCGACGACGGACGATTCATTTTTTTATGGCGAAAAAATTACGCGCTCCTGCTTCCCCACGGCGGCGTACGCGAATTTTGAGGGTCACCGAAGCGAACCGCCCATCAGCGAGAAGTGTACCCTTACGAACAATCGCAGGGCCGGGCAGTGCGATTCATGATGGCCGCCAATGAAAGCCGGGACCTAGTGCCCCTATCGCGGGCGAAAAAAAAAATATATAACGCGCTCCCCCTCTCTATCAACTGGGCTCTCGTTACGGGACTTTGTAGGTACTGTGGTAAATGGAGAGTCGAAAAGAGAAACAGGGACAGAGACAGGGTGAACGAGCGAGACGGAAGAGCACCCCACGCGAGTGATTTGCATACACGGTCAGGCTTTACGGTGGTGTGACTCAGTTTTCGTCAGTGTCGGGTTAGCTCGAATCGTCTCTCCGCTTTAATGAAACGCCCGCGATCGAATCGTCGACCGATGTAAATTTTTTTTTTACTATCGCGAAAGCAAAATCCAGTGTTGCGAAAATATGCAGAGACCCCGCGCATCCACTAGTAACACGGTTAATGATGTTCAGTGTTCATGTGTTTGGTTTCCTTTACTTACGCCTACAAACGAGAATGATATGACATGAAAAGTAATTTTGTTTCTATTCGCGAAGAATTTTATACTTTTTTTTTTTATATAAATATAATTGATATGATCTTATAATAGATTCTAAAGAAATGGATTTATCACAAAAGATAACATACTATTTATCTCTCTTTTTTGCTCGCAATGCAACAATATGAACACAGAGATTTTTGCACAGAAAACTACTTAAGATGTTTATAATTAAAAGTTTGAAAAAAAAGAATGAAGCAATTATTACATTCATACATAAATTCTCGAAAAAAATTAATTTTAAAATCAATAAAAAATAGGGTTTTTAAAGTAAAATTCATATTTGACTAAAATTTAGATAGAATAAATAATATAATGAGACAACTTGTGTGTGCTGCATTTATACAATATTCACAGTTTTCTATACAAAATAAGAGGAATTATATCGTAACCAAAATAAAATTCATCTATTATTTTTACCATCTTAAAAATAATAATAGTATTTATACTTTTTTGCTTGTAATAAAAATTCAACACATATTTTCTTTAATAATAGGAAAATAAAATTTCTAAATTCTAACAATTTTGTCAACTGTGTTTAAAATGTTTGACACTTTAAATAATATGAATATGATAAAAAGTCACAGCTACTGACGAATACATTATGTAATATATCTGTAATTTCCATTTGAAAAGAATCCATGGCAATTTTTCTTATTCTTGGAAGAAATAAATAAATCACAGTTCTAGAATTCAAAACAAAATTGTTACAACGAAAGTAATAAATCGCTTCATTCGTATTCACACTTTTTAATCCACTACTAAGTTTCTATTCGTCATAATATTATAAAAACTTTTACTTCCTCTTATATTATTCACAGAGTGAGTGTTACTTGTTGTATTCACCAGTGATTATATAAAAAAAATATGCCATTCTATCTAATGCATAAAATATTTGATCGATGAATATAACGTAGAATGAATATGTTATTATTGCATCGTTGCGTTCTAACCGCCATTACAAAACTGTTCACTCCTTTGATCGACATTTTGCCTAAAATACCGTCTAGCTGCACAAGCTTCGTTATCAATAATGAACACTTCACAGGAGATGTTAATCGAGTCTTGCACGCCTCACAATATTCTCGCGCTAACACTTTCGCCTTTCTTAATCTCACAATCAAATTCGTTTGCGAGGCTTCTCGTTTTACACGATGAGACTTAACGATGTGTTATTAATTACTGATACGAGTTAAACGAAGGAGAGTCTGCTCGACTGGACGGAGTCGTCAAGAGGTGGCCATGTTGACGCTTGCGTACGACCACGTCGCGGTACCTATCTAGGGGGTGTTGCTTTGCACCGGGAGGAAAAGTATTGACTGGGAAAAAGTAACGAATCGATTCTCGGCTTTTGTACAAAAATTTCGTAACATACGCGAATTCTATAAAATAGTCAAAAGGACATCTCGTATTTCTTATTTATTATCTAAATAATTTTCACATTGTATATTTTTTGCGAGAACAAAAATATGAACAATACTTTTTTTTACATTACAAAATTTTTTACTTGTTAAACAATCAGCAAAAATGATAGATCTTTTTAAGTAATTTTTTTTATATCAATATATATATATATATATATATATATATATATATATATATATATATATATATATTGATATAAAAAAAATTTATTTATTTTGTAAGAATTCTTTAAATATTTAAAATATGTTTTATACAATTAATTGATAATAACCGTTATATATATATATATATATATATATATATATATATATATATATAACGGTTATTATCAATTAATTGTATAAAACATATTTTAAATATTTAAAGAATTCTTACAAAATAAATAACGTTTCAAAAATAAATTAGAAAATTAATTTAAATGAAAATAAGCTAATATTTATTTGAAAGAAAAACATCTTTCTTATTATTTACAAGCTTTTATGATAAATATTATTTCTTTTTAATTTACATTAAAGTAGAAAAAGAGAGAGATAAGAATATCATATATATCCATTGATTTATATAATTATATAAAGAACCAAACATAAAAAAATTTAAATGCAGAATATATATATATATGTTATACCGTGTTATACGGCTATATATTTGTATGCGTGTATTGGCATTGTATTATACAATTGCATATATCTAACTGCGCATATATGTATATATAGGCAGTTGGGACGCAGACGCCGGCGTCGCGACGTTCGACGGTACAGTTCCCGTCGGACGGTCCTTGGAGATGGCAGGATTCGGTCCTGGATCCTCTCCCAGTCCTTTCTACGCACTCGTCTTCGCACGTAGTCCATATCCTTCCTCTTTTTTTCGTCTTAAAATCAAAGACAACGAACGAGATCGAGTGAATGCGCCAAGATACTGCGAATATGTTTCCGTTTAAGCGCAATAAAAATTAAATCGCGCATTTTATCGACATTAAGAAGTTTTATTCGACGTAGAGATCCGCAGTGAAGTGACCTTCGGTTTTACAAGTGAGCTAACGTTAAACGCATGATTTACATTTCAGAGAATAATAAGATTCGAAATTAATTTTACAAAGGCGCGCGCGAAATTTCCCGTTTCATTAATGTAATTATATCGATTACACTCTGTAAAAATATTTTCTAATCAAAAGTATATTCAATCAAATTTGATGCTCAGCTTATGAAAACAAATATAGCAATTCCAAATCTGTGTGACCTGCAACACGTGAAATTTTTCGAGATAAACTTTGCGCATATTAAGAGAGATGACACACGTTATCAGTACTTGAATGTAAAAATTATAAATAATAATCGCGAATCTTTTTGCTTGATATGATCGTAGGAAAGACAAACTGTACTGTTAAAGCGAAAAATATTGTATTACATTTTGACAGCTACTCTTTTCGCCGAGACAAGTAAGAGATAAAAGAATAATATATACTAAGTATAAAGAATTCTTTAAAATATTTGACACTTTTTTGCACTCGAAATACATTGGCCCCGCACATATGATTCATTTACGAAACTATTTCTTCGTCGCGAAAAAATCGAGATCACGAAGCGTCTTCGTAGACAGCTAGCAGCTGATTGTTTCCTCTGGCGATGGCGGGCCTTCGTTTCGATTTAATTACGTCAGCGCCATCCCCTCTCGCGCGCGCGACCCTCTCTACGATTCTTAATCACCAACCCCACTCGTCTCTCCTCTCCTCTCCTCTCCTCTCCTCTTCCCTGATCTACCTTCATTCATTTTCACTTTCGCTTTCCCTCTTTGGCGTACACATTCATGAAACCATTTCCTCCTTTCTTTTTGTCCTGACGGACTGAGTTTGTGCGCCTAATTAATTCATACGCATTAAGTTGCGAAATTTTATCATAGTTCACCATTGAACAATTTCACGCGCGTCTTTCACTTGTCGTTTCTCGTCCCGTGAAAGGTTCCATGTAATCTCGCAAGAGAAGAAAGGACAACATGCGACGATGATTAATAAGTAAGTATCATACATAGTAAATTTGTATATATGTATTTCGTGTTAGATTTGCGAATATTAAATAGTTTTTTTCGACTGTTATAAAACTCTTTTGCGAGTTTTCGTCAGTGTGTATGCCTTTATCTATATTAAATACATAAAAAAATATATTTCTCTCTCTTTGTTAAGATGAATTAATTAGAAAAAATTAATAGCCTATATATATATATAAGTTTTATCTGCGATAACAAACAGGAATAAATATTACATATTGACGTTACTACTCAATACGATTTTCTGTGGGCGGAGCGCGAAAGATGAGATCGAGAAATTGATAAACGCATTATGGAAATCTCTAGACAGGAAAATTATTTCGAAATCGAAGCATTAAGCGAGAATGTCGTAAAAAAAAATTACATCGACGAATCTATTTATTGCCTAATTAAATGTACTTTAATGCATAAAAAATTCTGATATATACGAAGATATTAGAAATATTCAGAGAAAAAATTTAATTTGTTTTAAAACGCCAATTTTTTTCTTTGAATATTTTGATATGCTTCTCTATCTCTCTCGTGTATATATACAATATATATAAATAGATCTTCAATTTCTCTACTCAATCACATCATTTCCATTTTTTTTTCTCGAATCTAATTTCCTTTCACAGTATTGTTCTTATCGATTTTATCGATTATTTTTAATCTTCAACGCCAATAGTAATCGATTTAATTAACGCATTAGAGATCACTAACACTAATAAAACACCAATCGCGTTTTTTTCCCTACTTAATTACGCAGACTTTTATTTTCCGTGCATAGAAAGACGCGCGAATTCCTATTTCTTATAGCTTTCGAACTTTCTTCATCGAGATTTCGTGTTAAACTGACACGTTTCCGGTGACAGGAATCCGCGAGGCCGTTTTGCCGTCTGGCGAAGTCAGAGGGTGGGGAGACAGACACCGGTTGCACTCATCAACCCCTCTCTATCGCTCTTTCTTTAACCCTTTCTGCCCTACCAGTCTTTTTCTTTATGCTCTCTGCATATGTAATTGCGATCCCATGTCAGACAACGAATTTTTAGAGAAGGCTAGATATTTAAAGATGCATTGTATCGTCTTTCACACATTTAGCAGCTTATATAAAAATTTGGATATCACAACTCAAAATTTATATAATTTATTCCATTATTTAATAGTAAAAAAAAAAAAAAAAAAAAAAAAAATTGCATATAATTAAAAAAGGAATTTTATTATATATTAATTAATATAAATATTTAACTTAGTTTTGTATCTCGTAAATGTTAAAATAACGCGAATATTATATCGTATACGAACACAGAAAGAGTCGCGAGATGTCTATCTTTGAGACCCATACTCGCGAGAAAAGTAGGATAAGATAAAATATAGTTTCTTTCGTCCTGAATTGGCCGACGATCCTTGTCTGGCTAGGACAATCTCCCTCCCCTTCGTCATTTTTAACCCCTTTTCCTCCCGGGGAGGCGGGCGGGATTCACCCATGCGGGCACCCCGTGTCGTCCTCTTTGTATACCCGCCGGAATAATGAATTATATTTTTCTGTTCCAGCCAAGCATAGATTATAATATTTTTTACTATCTATACAAAAAGCGAGAGAGAGAGAGAGAGAGAGAGAGAGAGAGAAAGAGATCCGTCGGTACAACCTATAAACCATCATCTCCTTCTCTTTCTCCTTCGCGTGCTCTCTGTCTATCCTCTCACGTTTAAAAAGGGGGACGATGAAAAAAGGGGTAAAAAAAAGGGTTCTGGTGCGATCTTCACATAAATAATCAGGGCGGCTCTTCTTTTTTTTCTTGCTTGCTCTCTCTCTCTCTCTTTCCTTCTACCTGGATGAGCTTTGCATACACGTTAACTAACTAACTCCAGCCTGCCAACCGTCACACGTAGGCCGAAAAGAAGTACAGTGCCGCGACATATGCAGTGGGTTGACCCTATTTGTGTTTAATGACCCCCTGATACGCCACTCTTTTTCGTTTGCTTTCTTTTCTCCATATTTTTCTTTGGCGCGCACGTTGCGTTATAACATTGATTCTCGCAACTTCTTTGCGATAAACATATTGTTGTTAACATGCAACTTTCTAAAGTACAAGATGCTATGTTTTACAAAATTATTTGTTGTAAATTTCAAGAGTTTACCATGATAATTAATTATATTATTATAGAGAAAATATTTTATAACTCTGCAATTTTTTTTATATTGTATTTCATAAAACATATTAATATTTAAATAATTTTTGACTTGCAATTTATATAAATTGTTATAATACACATATTATATACATGAAAATATATTCAACAATATATTAAACGGTTAAGAGAGATCGAAGCTTGAGCTTAAAAAGGCATTTATTATTAAAGACTTAAATGTTCGCTTAAAAGTGGAATAAATAAATCGGCAAAATTGGTATCATATATATCGTATTCAAGCGGGTTTATCGCAAAATTCAACGGACAATTCTTAGCAGCCGTGCACCGAGTTTAGCGGCAAGACTAGATAAATGTACGAGGCTGTAAACTCTTTTTTCAAAAGAGGCACTCTGGCTCGTATCCCGTTCCACACATGGCGCCGCCAACCCCTTCCGCCGATATTTCGGTCTCCGTCTGTGGCAAGTCTTGGGGCAATGTTTTAGATCTTATCCCCAAAATTATACGTCTGTCTGGCTGTCTGCTGCTGGCCCTCAGGACGTTGGCACGCGGTATCAAACGCTAATCGCATGCCGCGCTGCTCATCCCTCCTACATTAGGTACCCACCACCCCCACCCTCTTCCTGTCTGGCCCGCTTTACATCCTCTCTGTCCTTCCGTCTTCTATCCCGCAGGATAACGGACGACGACGTTCATTCTTTAAACGAGAAGGGGAATAAACGGCCAACATTCTCTCCACGCGTCTTCAAGTTTGAAAAATCGAGATTAAAGTTTCAATTTCGTACATTTTCCTCAAATAACGATTTACATAAATTATATTAATAGGATAATAGTATCGCAAAATTTTAAATTTTTTAAAAACAACTTTCATCCAAATTTGTGACTTGTCATTATGTTTATCAATTTACAAAATTACCCGGGAGTTATATTTTTAAAGATCATAAAACTCATTTATATAGAGCAATAAAAATTAAATAACGCGATATATATATATATATATAATTTTAAATTTATCAAAAATTGATCTGATTGAATTTGACAAATTGAACGATTAATTTGTGTAATAGGCTACCGAAATGCCAGATTTAACAGAGTTCTCGATATGCGCAAGCGCGACTATCGCACAGAACTAAACTCACAACCCTATCTTCTAGCTATGTTATTATGCAACAAGTTGCTTCGTTCATCTTTTTTCCATCTCTCATTCTTTGATCATCCATTAGTTATCAAAGACGTTTCTATCGGGGGCAAGTTTTAATCTAATTATATGCATATTCTTTTCTAAAAATATCGGAAATGGTCGTTTCACTTCTCTTTACGCTACTCTTCGGCTCGACGCCGTAGCATTTTTGAACCCTGATGAACGCGCGCGTTTCCTTGCTTTTTTCACGAATCATATAACGCTTTTATGAAGCATATAACGCGTGTATCTGCGCGCCGCCATTGTACGACGCGAAAAAGGAATTGTGAAAAGAAGAGGAGAGATCGATAATCGAAATTTATTGCACCGTTATGCGCGCGTCACGGTGCTTAGTTTTGGCAAAATAACCCGATATCATTCTCTCTCTTGAAAAAGAAGCCCACGGCTGAAACCCCCGTAAAATGCATACGATTACCCTCGAGTTGTGTCGAGGATGTATATCCTGATCCTTGTCGAAAGGGTTAGGCGCGATGCTACGATCGCTCATAAATCAAGATTTACCCCTGTCCTTACTACTCTTAATCGAGCGTGCTATTTCAAGTCCAGATCGAATACCGATCTGACTGGAAATAATGGCTATTCATATTTATACAATGCGTATAAAAAAATATGACAACTATCTGAAAACAATTTAAATATAATTAAAAAATTAAGCGGACGTTTCTTTCGAGACATTTTATATTAAATGTATTTTTTTTTTTTTTTTTTTTTTAATATATATATATTACACATATAATAATGATATATATTATTTGCAAATCGAGTTATCCAGAATTACGATCAATGCAATTCGTTCAATCTTGAAATAAATCGATAAAAAAAAAAAAAGAAAAACGAATAATGAAACATTTGTAACAAAAATTTGGCAAAATCCCTCTCGATTGTCAAGCATGTCTAGCTACCTGCCAGCTAAAGTAGAGCAAATATTTAACGCGGGGAGAACAACCCTTTTCGTCTACAATGTGTGTAAAAAAACGTGTTTGGTTAGTGGCTCGATGACTCTCGACGACGATCTGACAATGAGATGGTCCTGTAATATATTTTACTTTCGTGATTATAATAGTATTGTATTTTGCAATAAAATTGTATTAATATCGTAAAATAAAAACAACTAACGCGAAGCAAGAAAATATAAGATATACGTATATGTAGAATAATATTCATTTTATTATCTCCAAATTACAGATTAATATTGATTTATCTACCATTCAAGATATCGATTAAAAAAAAAAGAAAGATCGTCGCAACAAGTGTTTTAATAATATCCGTCACACTTCGCTCTCACAAGAATAAACAAAGCAAGATAATTTGATTGCTTTAGTGTGATTGCGATATATAAAACCACTCGGTAGAACGTTTCGTCTCGTTGACGCTAATGTCAGGTAATGATGATTTCGTCTACTCACGTGATCGTATGCGCACACTTATTACAGGCATACGAGGACTGTAAAACGCGGGGGATTATTACGCCGATACGTCGCTATTACATCGGTGTAACCGGAGAGTCACATTCGCGCGAAGGGTGTGAGGGGATGGAGGAAAAGGAAAGGAAGGTGGAGAGGGGCACGTCACCGTGTAAAGCTCTCGCGAGTGTGTATATATTACATATACGTTGTTCAATTTCACGACGTCTCGCTTCAATTCAGACACGATGGATTTTCCACCATTACCCGACCATATTTCTCTCTCTCTCCCCTTTCTCCCTCCACCGCGTTCATTTTATCATTTTCCTTCCTCTCCTTTTCTCGTGAATTTTCTCTCTATCTTCTTCCCTCTTTTCCGGCTTTCAGGGACGGACGGCGCACCACTTTGTGAACCAAGACAAATTGGAAATATCTTGTCGCGAAATACAGCCGCGGTACTGGATTCGACTCGGCGGAATATATTGGGCGACAACGGTATATCCGGTCGTACCGACACGTTATTAAATATCCGTTTCTCTCCGCGTATGGTATACACGCTGCCTACATACGCCGAGCCTCCTCGGTCACGGTTATCAAATAGTCCGCGATAATATACGCATACGGGATATTGTAACGAAGTAATCGTGAACAATGGCTCGCGATTTTCGAAATAATTCGAGTTTATCGTAATGATGAAATAGCGAAAACTTTATCCTCTATAAATCGATAGACGTATGCGCTGATTAACGCAAAATTTAAATTAATAACTCGATTAATATAAATTAATGTGTCGATTAAACACAAGTTACATCATTGGCTTAGTAAATTTATATCAGTGTGAAATTCTCATCATTAAATATCTTTAATGTTTTGTCATCTTCTTTGTTATATCCCGACAAGAATTTCGCAGTTATCGATTATTAGATAATCGCGTATCACTCTTTTCGACAACATGTACGGAGAAAATAATGAGTATCATTACGGGATAATGCGTCCAGGGGCTTAGAGATCGTTTAGATGTATATTGGTCGGATTAAAAAGATCGCGACGCTTTTCGATCGCATTAACCGGAAGGGTTTCGTTGAGCCTGCGAGAAAGACAGCAGCCATTAATAATGCGCGTCCAATATAATGCCGCATTAAAGAATAGCGCTGCCTGGGCTGGAATAAAACCACCCGTGAAGAGATACCGAGGGGTGGCCGCGGGTATCACCGCAAAAATGTTTGTAGCCGTCGAGGCGGCAGGTAGACGGGGGTCGTGCGGGTCAATGTGTATCTCGACGTGTAAATATAGAATCTCCGCGGAGTGTTTGTTTTATTTTCACGTAAAGTTTTGCGAAAAGTCTCTTTCGTCCCTTTAAAGCCCGTAACACACGAGTCACAGGTCTTACGAAACATCATGTCGTTAATGTTAAAAAAATGAAATGTGTCTGAATCTTTATTTTATTTTAGCCAAAAAAAAAAGCGGTTGAACAATTAATTAATGAAGATATTTTTTACATTTGCAAATATTAATGGACAATTAAAATTGACAAGTTACTGCCTATTTCCTTTATGCATTTATATTACATTAATATAAAATCACTCTTCGAATATAAAATATTAAGAGTAATAGAATACAAATATTGTTAAGAAGCTATATTAATTCTGAGGAAATGACAACTTTAGAAGGAGATCGATTTCAAAAACAATATACAATATAAAAATTGTTTATTATAGTAAAGGAGAAAAATCTCGTTTTCCGTAGTACGTTTCCAGTGGATTTTACATACGGGATTGTAGATACCTCGTACTGGGACGGAGGACTCAGGTAAACGGACCATCCCGTGGAAGGGATTACGTAACCCCTTTTATTACGTCAGAATGAGTACAATGCATGAGAAATAAGAGAGACTGGCGCGCGCGGGTCAAGAGAAGAGGATGAGAAAGCTACCTACCGAACTGTCGGCACAATGACACCAAATAGGCGGTTGATTGCACAATACTTGGATGTTTATCGACCCATCATCGATATACGTGCCTCTTTCGCACGCACATACAAACGGGGTACACGTGCGCGCGCGCGCGCGTAACTGTCTACGTGCGTGTACATGCGGAGTCAACAACCGAACGTTACGCCCAATTTAAGACATCGAATGCAGAACCGTTCGATGCGCATTAGAAGGCGAGAGAATACGATCGAGGATTTTATTCGATCGTCGAGCAACGGCGAGTCGCGCCGATGATAATCCGGCAAGGTCGGCGATCTCATTGATGGAATTAATGACGTAGAAAGCAAGAGCGACTGTGCAAATATTTCAGACGTTTAGCCGAATAAGAGCCAACTTTTCTGATAAAATTGCTAATAGCTTGAAAAATTATAATATTGCGTGCAATACTTAACAAATAAATAAATAAAAAAAAAAAAAGAGAGAGAAGTAGAGAAGAGATAATTATATAATAAGAGTATAGTTATAATAGTTATATATGAGAGTAATTAAAGAATTATAATTATGAAAAATCATATTCATTGTATATAATTATATTACAATTCTTTTATGAATTTACAGCGATAATCATAATAGGGGTTTTTTTTTTTTTTTTAATATTGCAGTCGCGAATAGAATAATTTAAAATATGATTTAATTACATCGCAGATGCTTGTTCCGAGTTTTAAGAGATGAAAGAAGTGATAAATTGAGTTTTAAGCCGTTTGAAGTTTGAAATCAACGACTCAAGCTTCTTTTCACGAGGGCTATTTTCAAAAGTCTATATTTGCAATATATATTGTATAATACACAAAAACACATTTAAAGATGCCTTTTTCGTTTTATATAATTGTTTATAGTGGCACATAGTAATTGGTATAAAATTTATATATAAGAGAGAAAGAGACGGGAAGAGCTATAAGATAAAAGTAAAATTATCGTGTCCTATTAACTTGTATTGAGATTCCATTTTAATCATTGTTTACTATCTTATAATAAATTATTTCGAAAACGATAACATCAATCCGATCGTTCTCGTTAAATTAAGATCAGTGCGGGAATTGGCGAGCAATAGGCCGTGTTCGCTAAACGTCGCGTTGGATAAAAGCAAGGAGGGAACGAGAGCGGGAGGAGACGAGAGAGCGACGTAGAACGGAAGAAAGAGTACGCCATGAAGGGAGATCTTATAAGGGGGTTTTGGGGATTGGTTGAGGGTGGTGTGAGTATGTGGGGGCTGAAAGGCGTTGCCTGGCAACCACCCCCCAGCTCTGCGTAATGGCCGCCACACACGTCACACACATACTCCCCCTTTCGTCCTTCGCCGCGTCCTTCTCTCTCTCTCTCTCTCTCCGATCTTTCCTTCATCTTTCTCGTAGCCTTCCTCCCCCTCCTCCCTCTTCTTCCTCTCACCGCGTCGGGGGTGCACCTTCCACCCTTCCCCCCTCTCGCGCATAATACATATCCTGCACCCTATACCAGCGTGCGGGGTAAATTCTTAAATTTTGCCCGAATTGAAAATTTCCATATCTTATTCCCGCGGCGGCGCGAAGCCGCTCGCGCTTCTAGAGCTGCAGCAGCCAGTCGTCGCCCTCGTCGTTCTCCTCGTCACGCGACAGCTGCAATCGAACCGAAAAATTTCCCAAAGCGATGCCTTTCCATCCCGCATTCCTCCGCATTGTTAGTCGATCGGAGACAACTGAGCGCGATGCGAAATTTGAGTTTCCAGCGAGTTAAACGACACGCGCGCGCGTTGGAAAGATTGATCCGATTCTCGATTGCGATAGAAAAATTGAATTTATTAAAATAAATAGTATTATACGTTTTTTTTTTTATGCAAAACTGAAAGAAACGTTTTGGTGCATTCTATGATCTCGAGACTAGCATTATCATTTATTTACGAAGAAATTTGTATACGGTATTTTTACTTTCTCTCTCTCTCTCTCTCTATCTCTCCCAATGAGAGAATAAATTTTATGTAGTATAAAATATACGGGAGAGAAGCTAACACAGAATATTAATTCTCCACCAAAAAGCTACTTCTACATATTGCGGTAGAACAGACAATTTCCGACGAGGAATTCCTGCCGATATCACGCGGAGCTGGTAGCGTAACACCCGGAAGCAGGAAGCAGAGGATCGCGAGTCCTTTAATCGGATGTCGGGGCACGTGTTTCGCGGTGGCAATGCTCGCAGCTGCCAGGACACTTATGCAAATCGTGCCTCGAGCCGGCTGAGCTTTCGGCTTTATGCACTCCCGTTTTAGTTGGCGAATTTGCATCGGTTGAATCGACTCCCTTTTCTCCCTCCCTCTTTCCTCCGCAAACCCATCTTCTCTTTCTCTTTTTACCTTTTAGTCGCGGATGTATATACCTGGCGAGTATACGCGACTGCGACTGCACGTACGTACGTATGTATATCGGGCTGCCATGTAACGCGCGACAATATCGGCCAATTTGCATACGAGAGGCGTCCCTATAGGTCGTTTCAAAGCTCCGTATGGAACATTAGCGTCCGACGACATCGACGGGCTTTCTTTGAGTCGCGTTTCTTTGCGTCGAGATGTACTAAATATAAGGTACTTTTAGAATGTTGTGAATATAATTGTGAATATGTTGACATATAATTAATTTTTTTATTTTTAATCGCACGATTTTATTTTTAAGTAAAAAATATTGCTAGAAAGAACAAATCCAATATTACGAAAGAAAATGACTTGTTACGA
Source organism: Polyergus mexicanus (assembly GCF_030449975.1). Lineage (NCBI taxonomy): Eukaryota > Metazoa > Arthropoda > Insecta > Hymenoptera > Formicidae > Polyergus > Polyergus mexicanus. The sequence goes on from NW_027223345.1 coordinate 4,387,122, forward strand.
TGTAAATGCTTCAATATTTGATAGCAAAATAAATAGAATAATAATAGAATAATGTTACGCGTTGAAGCGATAAAACTAAAATCGACGTAGGAGATTTATGAAATAATTTATATATAGAATAGTGTTGAGATAATAAAAAAGGACTGGAGTGCAAAGTATTATATTATGCATACACATCTGGTTTTATACGCGTACTATATATGCCGTATTCTTGTATCAATAGATACGGCTGCAGTGATTCACAATTGTACACGCAGGTACATTAATATGCTTATTTATTCGCAAATATAAATCGTTTCCGTATAAAATCTAGCGATTATTTGTTCGAAATTTAATCGCTGTAAAAATTTCGCTCGCATATCGTTTGTGAAAATATCCATCCAAGATAGATTCGTATAATGCAGACGTAAATGTCGTAAAAAGAAATATCAAAATTCGCTACATTTAGGAAGAGCGCCAAGATAGGACTCCAAGAAGACGACAAAGTAGCTGCTATTCGAAACGAGCACATTGAAATTATGATACCTAAAGCGCATCCTACCCGTGAGTATCAAGGGAGAAAAGGGGTAACCGATCCACGTATGCCAGGAATGAAATAATATTGTCATGCAAATATATCCAACGGTGTACATATAGCACACACAGCCGCCACGTAGTGATTTACATACACGTATGGACAGAAACGGAGATGAGAAGAACACAGAGATATAGAGAAGGAGAGAGAAAAAAATAAGAGAGAGAGAGAGAGAGAGAGATGTGCGCTGCTTTACATCTACCTGATTATTCGTTCGAGGTCTGGGGGAGGGAGGGGTTGCCCGATGGCAAGAGGGTGCGCGAGCACGAAGAAACGAGAGAAATAGTAGGTAGAGGAGGGGCGAGGGATAAGAGAGAGAGAGAGAGAGAGAGAGAGCAGGCATAGATCGCGCGTCGGGGATACGTACATATTTGCAAATATATTTAAGCCCGGTCCTACAGGGCTGAAAAGTTAAAAGGGCAAACGATGTGCGCTCGATACCCCGTCCGAATTCGCTGAACCGCAGTCAATTTAATGATTTCGTCCTACTCTTACCGCGCTCCTTCTTTCTTGTTCGCACGACGATCTCCGAAGAAGGTAAGATACATGGATAAACCTGGAGGCAAAGGGAAGAAAATGTTCTTCGCCTCGCGATCGCGTATTTGGATGATTTTGCGCGAAGAAGGGTGTCGTAGAATATTTCACGATGAGATTTATAGAGCGCGTATATAACGTTAAATCCCCATGATATGTTTTAAAGGATTTTACAAACTTGCAAAATCGTCAAGCTCTAATAAAGTTCGAATTAAAACCATAGAGTAAGGTTGCATAAAGTTTTAGAATTAAAAACTCTGATCTTAATGCAGTATATGTTATACATATAATAAATACGTATTATATATGTGTACGAGAAGTATTGTATATATATATATATATATATATATGTATATGTATACATTGACAGATGATATACTAAATATTAAGTAAATTAAGAATGATATGTAAAGTATTAAAATACAAAATTAGAATTTTAAATACGCAAAAAAATTTCTCTAAATACACATATTTTTTATGAAGTATTTAAATATTTAAATAACAAAAATGGACATAGTCTCTCTTTCTCTTTCTTAAATATTTAAAAGTGTTTTTTTTTATTTTTTATTTTTTTTAGAAATATATATATATAATATATTTAAATATATAATATTATATTTAAAAAATAGGAAAAAAATATTTTCTGAAAATTAAAGGATACAAATTTTTTCTAAAGAAACATTTATGCTTTTCTAAGTCTTCTGCTTTTGAATGAGAATACAGCCAATGAGACACGATGCAGGTAATCGCCAAATACTAAAGAAGGGGTTGCGGGATCCCGCGGTAGGTTTAGAATGCTGCGATGAAAATCAGGGGGTTAGTTTCTTATAGGATATCGTACAGAATACGTGGAATGTGTAATAGTGAGACGTATCATAGTGATCATCGATAGCGATCCTGTATTCTGCGCGTATATAGAATAATGAGTAATTAAAATAAATAAATGTATATAAGTGATATATATATATTAGTGTTGTTGCGATAGTTATTTTTTTTTGCGATACTCGTGTAGACTAAAAATAGTGCGAATCATATTAATATTTGTTACATATTTATTTAACAATACAATTATTCATATTGTGTCAATATTAATGATAAATGATAACCAAACCTTTCAAATCTCGGAGCTATTCTTTTTTTCCGATGTATAATCAAAAAATTTCACTTTTTCAAATTATATATTAATAGACATTTTGCTTAATTTATTATTTAATTTTTGCAAGGTGATAAACAGGTGATTATACCAATGTATTGCAAATGTAATGTTTATCTGTCATTATATCCGTTACTAATAAATTTAATGCGATATCGCTCAAAAATAAACTCGCTCTAAAATATACCCGGCGAAAGGAATGGTGTCTTTTCCGTCCCGGCTAGATACAATAGTAGTAATCTATTACAGTTTACGAACCTAAGGCAGCTCATCTCCGTTTATACGCAGGCGGTGTCTGTGAATCTGTCGACGGGCGAGTAAGTGACATGTTTCATTGGCGATCGAAGCCCCGCCGCGCCGTCAGAATCCCGCGGAATTCGCGTCGCGTCAGACGGCGATTTTCGAAGCCGGGGGGGGCCTTCTTAGTAACCGGGCACGTACCGAACGCCTTTGCAACTTCTGGCAGATACAAATCCTCCTGACGTTATTTGCAGGCGTTAACCCCGCCCGTGTGCGCTCGACAAATCTCGATATGGAAAATCCGCGAAACGTATAAATGTAGCTGTCAGTCGCAGCCTGCACCCCTAACACCTTTATCCTCCCTCCCTCCTCCCTCCCCCCCCCCCTCCTCGAAGAGGACGGGAGGGAATGACGATATTGTTGACGGTAGTAACGTCGGTTCTTCATCACACACACGCGTAACCGAGAAAGCACACCTTCGTCGTGAAAAAAAAGGGGGTTTTGGTTTATTCTATATTCGTTCTAATGTATCATCGACGAGGTAAATATCGGCGGTGGTCGTAAGTATTTTATTTTGCCACTTAATGCGCAATTTAAGAAATGAAAAAGAGAGCTTTTTGCAAGTTTTATATGTAAGATTATTATATCTTTTAGACTTTGCAGTTATTTTCATACTCGCATCGTAAAATTTAATTAATTTTAAAATTAATTTTTAATAATATGTTGTAGCCTTTTATATAATTTCAAGAGATTTTATCATTTCTTTCTATAAATTGAAAATAATTCATATAATTTACTTTTTTTTTTTTTACGACTGTAATGGCTCATATTTATACCGAGTACAAGTCTCTCTCTCTCTCTCTCTTTTTTTTTTTTGGCACAGAGTCTAATGGTCGCAATTTTTCGCTACATTTCCTGGTAAACAAATTTACAACGCCTAATCCCAAATTTTCTCCTTCAGTGGTCCAAACGCAAATTACCGCACTTTTTTACATTTCTTCCATTACATTCATAGCTTCATTATTCGTAAACCTTAGTCCCTTTGAATACGATAAAAAATGTGCTGTTTTTAATCAACATAAATACTTTCGTTTTCTTTATACAAACATGTATAGTAATTACGTGTAGTAAACATGTAATATTCATTGTTTTTTTATCATCTTAACGTTAGATAAATATTTGCAAAAATGCTTGAAGAATATTATTGTCGACTAATTATTCTTAATAACTAACGAAAGAAAAATGTTATACAAAATTTTATGTCCAAAAAAAAAAAAAAAAAAAAAAAATGTAATTATATAATAAAATATGGTTAACATCTGTGTCTAGTCAATAGTACAGCCAGTATATTTTCACATTAAGTGGCCGAAAATAACGGATCCTTCCTTACAGAAATACCGAGTAGCGCATAGCGTCTCATATATTCCGCGCAGCCCTCCTCGATCCTTCTTATTGTGCGCGCTTTAACCCCACTTCCGGGCTTGTTGTATCGCGTGTCTATTTCGTCGTGTCGACAGAAGAATTTTCTAGGGAAAGCTTGCGACTTTCCACGAGCGGCATCGAGATATGAAAATTCCTGACATCCTATATTCGGTCCTCGGTTGGTCGGTCGTTTTCCTTTCTCGTCGCGAGCACGCTCCCCCCCCCTGGGGCCGTCGCTCTGATAGGGTTGCCACTGGCTTTTCCATATCCGCGTGCGCGCACACACACACACACACACACTGACGCACATCCTAGCTACCCTTATCACATATTTTTGCATATCATATCGCTGTTCTCGGGGCCACACCTTCTCGTGAAAAGAGAAGAGGACAGAAATCGCTGATGCGCTACCGCGCGGATGAAGAACAAATGCGACGACACGAAGATTCGATATGACGCGATAAAACTAACTAACGCGAACATACTATATTGTATTACAAGATTGCATCGTAAAAAATATTTTTTGAACCCATGTACTCGCTAAAAAAAAGAAGAAAAAAATTAGTAATAATAACATTTCGAAATAGAAATAAATTAACTTCGGTTTCGGAGCATTTCTCTTGATGTAACTGATTACATTTATCATTTTAGATATTTAGTTTAATATCAAAGAAAGAAATAAATAAATAATTATTTACATCTATTAAAAAAACATTGATTTGTTTACGAAATTAATAACTGACGTATATTTAATATTATCATTAAAATTGATCTTCTTTTTGATTGCCATCCTTAGTTGACGATGTGGATGTTACTTCAGAAAACATGATTTACAATACAAGTGTTATACATGCGTGAGACATATATGGTGACAAAATATTTTTCACCATAATCACTTAAGTGATGTAGGCAGCTGTCATAAGACGACAAGCTTCTTTTCTCACTATATATATCAATTTTTGAATAGAAGCGTAGCTGGCAATGAATTGTACGATATTATTGTACAATATACTGTCATTTATATCTGTTTACCGTATTATATACGAGAAAAAAATTCGTTTAAACAATTATTATTTAATTGACATTTTTATTTTTATAAAGCGCATCGCAAATTATAATTTCACGATGCTTTATAATGAGCCTTAAAAACGTGTGAAGTATTTGAGTAAGTCTCGGAAAGTATGGAAGAGTAAAAAATAAAATTGTCAATTTCATATTCGAATGAGGGAAACTCGTACCTAGAATATTTGCAGATATTATCCACCCCTTGGGGGCATATCATATTTATATTATTAAACATTGCAACGCACGATTCATGCATACATTCCAAATCCTCTCTTTTTTACTCTTCTTCTTGCCTACCACTTTAAGTCCTATATATTCGAAGTATTTTGCATAGCGTGTATTCTCTATTCGAGCACATTCTTTTATAGCCATAAAACATATAGCTTTATTTCAGAGACGATAAACAGCGCGAATGAGATGAAAAATGATTTAATGAACGAAATAATCTCATTTATATAATATATATATATATATACCGAGTTTTCAAAGAAAAGCTCAATTTGCGAAAATTTTGATCTGTTAAATTGGATATGATATGCTAAAAGAAAGATGTTTGAATTATGCTTCTATTCAATATATTTATTCATTATATAGAATATTTTACGGTTTAAAGAAGAAGAAAAATATTGCGAGTTGAAAAAAATCGTATTTATAAATATGCGGATGATCTTCTTTTTTGATTTTATCCTATCTCGAGATATATTTTAAATAATTTAATTACTGCCTTTTTCTGCCAATTAATCCGGATTTTCATTCTTATCCTCGACTCCTTAGAAGAGAGCAAGAAGACTTCGCCCACTCGAGACTATAACCCACGCGAGTCTTTGTCGTAAACTGGGACTACTCTTGAACACAAAGTATTGATTCTTATGAGAACCTTGCGAATGTAGATATTCATTCATACGTTCTCGTATTCACTATTGCCATCCCTGTCTACACTACTACCGCGCTATTCACTCGAGACGTTTCGCGGGATCGAGTCGTGTTTCTTCTTCTCGTTTCTCCTTCCTTTCCCTCTTCCCTTTCTTTCCATCTGCCTCGTTCTACAGGGCACCGTAGGGGGCAAAGATACGAGAAGAGCCTCCCGGTAGCTGGGTGCAAGGGTAGTTTCCGGAATCCAACGAAGAGGTAGTTTTTTCCTTTCGTCTCCCCGTAGAAAATGGGAGAGCCGGAGAACGATACGAGAGTGTCTTATATGCGGGTACAACGGCCCCTTATATGAAATACTTATACTCGAGGATATTCAGCAAGCTTATATTTGACTCGCATGCAAATCTTCTCCATACTTGATTTCTCGTGGATGCGAGATACGATGCCTCCGGGGCACGATGGCTCGTTTAATGTTGCAGCCTTTCCTTAATTTTTTTTCCAACTTTATCCTTTTTCCCCATCCTCCTTTTATTCGTTAAGTTTGATTATCATACTATTTTGAATCCATTTTGAGTTGATTTTAGAAATAAACTCTGACATAAACTTCAATAATCGATATTTCATTGAGAGTTTGACATTACGAGCTACTTTCCGATTATCTTATGATGTAACTATTATGTCACGAATATTTAAAAATAAATCATATATAAGATGTTTTAGCAATATAATACAAATTAAACTTTGGATATAAATTTCCTTTTGTAATGTTTTTTTTTTTATAATATTTAATATTATTTTGTGAAGATGAAAAAAAAATATATAGAGATACACAGAGAGATAGTAGATTGAAGAATTCGTGCAGGTGAAGGATCGTTATATAATGATGTTAGGATAGAAGAAAAATATCATATTAAATCGAACATATCGAGCTGATTGGAATATCGGCGTCAAGCCCCGTGCAATGTCGCGAATCTTGAAACATCGCGAGAACATAATGGAACGCATCGAAGAGCCGGGAGAATTTTCGTCGAGAAAATACGACGACCTTCTCGACCACGGAAATAATATAATCTCGCTATTTTACTCGAAGCCACTGTGCGCACCGTGGAAACGCGACGCTGTAGAGCGAGGACTATGGGACGAGCTAGTGAAAAAGTATGAAAGTAAGAGGGGTGGTTGCATTCTGTAACTTAGTACCCGGAGGGTGCACGCAGAGGACGAAGAACGGTGGCGAATGGAACAGGATGCTCCGGCTTAAAGCGCCAAGACACACTGTCTAACTGCGAAATTGTTTGGCGAAATACGCCAAGACTTTGTCACTTCTTTCGGGGTACATTTTCACCCCGGCCTCGGCGAGGCTAACACATTCTTATTTTGCACGCGCTATTCGAGCCGGAATAACTCCGTTGGAAAAACAAACGTTTCATTCACTCCTCGCGTGTGAAAATATTCTGCGAGATATATCCTGAGGGTCGGTAAATAATAATTTTTATGCTCCGCTCCTTTTCCTTCTTCGAGGACCGTCTTATCAGCGAGATGTTGAATTGAATTATTATGCTGCGTTAGCGACTCCGCGATCCGTGTAACGCTAATAAAGTTGCAAAGACGGAGAGATTTATAACGAAAATCTTAAAAAAAAAAAAAACCAAAAAAAAAACTTAAAGCGTGAATATAATATGCGCATATATATGAATGAATATTTGCTTTAAAAAATAAAATGTCAAAGACATTAAAAATTACTCCAAAGCATAATCGCATCAGCGACAATCCGAAAGATTCGAAGGACGCAATATGGAGCTCGCATTTTTCTTGGTTGGCGTTCGTTTACTCAACGCTCGTGTACACCCTCCTGTATATACATACATATGCGCGATATAGCGAAGGCGGGTGTTACGAGGACAGGATCCCGAGGGAGACGCCTCGAAAGATAGGCAGGCAGTCCAGTGCCTGCGAAATATGTATGCCTCCAAGGATCCTACCTCGATCCTACCGGAGTCGAAGACCCGGCGGAAAGTCACTCTGCATATCGCGGCGGCTTCCTCTAGCTTCTTTCCCTTTACATTTCTTTGCCCGGACAGAAATAACAAGAAAGCTCATGCAGAAAGTAGTTTAGTTGTTGAAATCTTTCGCGGTTAAAACGAAATATACGAAGGCTACCACGTTGCTAAGTGTTACGTCACTACTTAAATAAATAATTTTATTATGCCTTTTATTATGCAAAAGGTATGCAGCGATGCCTCGCATTATTGTGTAATTGATATGAATATCTTGTTAGAAAAAAACACAAACACATTAACTGGCAAATTAATGGCAGATAAATATGTAATAATATTCTCAAAATAAAAAAAAAAAAAAACTGCATATAAAGATTTTCTTATGCAATGAACAATTCCGCGACGCTTCTCGAAAGAGCGAAAAAGAGAGTGAGAGAGTGTGTTATTAGATATATAATTTAACTAGTAGCTTAAAAGCTTTTCATTTTCAAATGTACAATAGATACAATAGATTTCAAATCAATTGTTTAAATCACGATTAAATAACACGAATGAAAAATAATAAATTAACGTAATCCAGCGAACAACTCTACCGCATTCATGCGCATAACGGGTTCTCTACTTTGCCCATTACGACTCGACAAAGTCCCTCTGAAATAACATCGCGCCGAGGAAAATCCCCTGACCTACCTTAAGAAGTTTCGCAAAGTACTCCGCAGTAACTTTCACTCTCGTTGAATGAACTTACCTGGATCTTAACGCTCGAAGTAACAAGGAACACTTTTCCTTCTCCTATGCATGCGACGCCAAGAAAAATAAATATGCGGCGATGAAAGGGAGAACAAGTTTCTTATATAAATTTAATGTAACAACAAGAACTGCGGTTTCTGATCTCTATAATATAATGTAACCTTTATGTAAAAAAAAATTGTTTCTTCTTCATAAAATATTTTATATTTGTTATATGAGATTATGATGTTCGTGTCGTCCCCCCCCCCTCTCTCTCTCTCTCTCTCATAAATAAAAATAATTTTATTCAATTACTTCAAGATATAATTTTCCTTCTACGCAAAAAATTTCATCTAATAGTGAAAGAAGAGAGTGAAAAATATTTTCCTAATTTTTTATTGAAAATAGTAATTTTATTTTTTCATTTAGTGCAAAAACGGCACGAATCAAATGAAATCTCTTATTCCTTTTAACTGAACTTAATGCTTATGCCGTTAATAGTGTATCTTTCATGAATTATTTCGCGTACGAAATCATATAGGATTATTAATAACTTTGGAAGCATGATTAGAGCGTAATAAATTAACGATAAGTTGTTTACGATCTTCGTAAAAGATTATTGGTTAAGATTCAACGACGAAATGGCCTAATCTGTGTTCACCTTAGACCCTTGGGACTCCGAGTATCGCATCTATCGATTTTGCGTTTCCGGTAATTGTACGTTTCCAAGGAGAGACGAGGCCGGAGAATACGGGAGATCGTATATACCCGTATGTATGTATATCTACGCATATAAACATACAAGCATATATATGCTCCGCATGTTCCCTGTACGAGCACGTGTCCTATTGGGGGTAAAAAGAGGGCGACGTTGCGACGCCATGACGGATGCGTATAACGGGGAAAAAAGATGGAGGACGCCTATATCGTCACTATTCCGTCGATATATATAATTGAAAACAAATTATACGGGGTAGAAAAATATACATATATATAAAAAATTGTGAAACGATCTTTTGACGCGTTAAAAAAATTTTTTCGTAGCTAGTAATTATCTCGATGTGAAATAACATCATTACGTAGAGAGAGAGAGAGAGAGAGAGAGAGAGAGCAACTTTCCTTTAAGTAAAAGGAACGCGTCCTGAGATTATTTAAGAATGATTGTGACAAGAATGGGGGAAAATGACAATGTCGAACTGGCAAAAAATGCTTAAGAGCGTAGATTGGAACACGTCGTAAATGATGATGCCTGATATTAGGCAGACGCAGGACACGCTATCCTGCAAAAGTCGTCGCGGAGCGACGAGAAAGGGGCGAGGACGAAGCGAAACGGGCGGCTGGTGGGAGTGGAGGGCGGTTGGTTGGCAAGGATATAAGATAAGGATATACGTGTGCATCGCATCCAGGATCCTTGATCCTTTATCCCAAGAGAGCGCCGTGCTGGAGATGGAGCTTTCCGAGTCCGCCTTTCAACCGAGACTATGTATACAGGTCGTTTCATGATCGGAAAGTAACACGGTATCGTGCATATATTATTTCGTCAAAATTCACATCAATTATTGCATACGTAATATATATCGATACATATTAAAAAATGTAGATTTTTGAAAGATGTATATGTATATTTAAAGTTTTTCCTATTATATTAGAACTTTATTTAAAAATCAAGATTAAGGATCGCGCGTCCTGTGAATATCCTTTGCGAGGGAAGATATGGAAAATTTCTGAAACGCCTTGTATACAGTCGGCCATTGCCGACTCGCGCTCCAGCATGATGCGAGATAGACCGTAAAAGATTACTGCGACATACAGCGTGCTGCTTTCCGCTTCTTTCCCCCCACCTGCCATCCCACCACGGTGAGAGCCACACGGTGCCACCTATCCACCCTCTGCCACCCTCGTTCTACGTTTTTCTCTCTCGACGCATCCCAATCTCCCATATCATATTATTCGCAGCGAATCCCGTTTTACATTTGCCTTCCCTACCGGAGAGTCTTCTTTTTGACATCAAACTGATTATTATACGCGTATTGTGTTGGGACTCTACGAGTGTCGATGTCAGCGAAATGTTGTAATACGTATCGCGATATAGGACATGGACTGTGCTTTCCGCGTTTTCAATGTCACGATGGAGAATTTAACGATGTGTTAAAAGGCCATAAAATGTAGGAGCGAAACACAGTGAGAAAGAAAATACAAATCCCACAGTTACAAAATATCTATCTAAAGAAATAATTAAAGCGTCTATTTTGAGAAAATGATATTTACATATCCGAAGCCTACGTCAGCTTGTATCAACATCTCATTGAAATTCATAACATGTCAAAACCCAGTTTACATCATTTTCAAAGTAAATAGCTCGGTCAATGTAAAGAAGCTGATATAGTCTCGAAATAATCCATTAAAAGAAATCCATCGAAAGCGTACACAATATATATCACATACATATAATACATTAAATGGAACGACTTAAAAGAGCATGATAAAAGAATGCGCAAAAGTTTCAAAATATATATCTCTATAAACTTTTTCTTACAAAAGTTTCGTCAAGACTTTCATCATTATAGATGCTTTACTTCCACATACGATGTTCTTGCAAAATGCAACCTCTCTAGCACGCAAGAAGCTAGCTGGGTGCATCTTCGAGAACTCTTGTTCTCTTGAAACTTGAGGAGAATCAGCCAGAACTTTACATTTCTTTCTCTTTCTTTCTTTATCCCTCATCTTGTCATCCGTTCTCTTCTCCGTTCTTTCCTCTCTCGTGTTTCATAGATAAGAAGAAAAAAGGAAACTAGTGCTTGCGATGTAGAGGAGTCGCAATAGGATTTCGCGTATTTCGTCAGACGTCAGGACCATTACTGACTGAGTATAGAAACGGAAGAGAGGAGAAAGCGAAGCGCATCAGACGCCCAAGTGGAAGCCGAAGGAAAGGAAACGAGACGAGGAAAGAAATGGGAAAAAGACGAAGAGAGGTAAAAGGAGGGCGAGATTGTTATTTTCAAAATTGATACGCGACAGCGCGGTGGGTTAGACGGATGGTTTTGCGAGGGTGGCTTCGCGAGGGCTACGCGAGAGATGATTGTGTGAAACAGAGAAACGGCATCGACTCCCCGTCATTATAGCGTGTGTCGGATATATATGGATTCCTCCTAAAGAATACAGCCAAGAGCGCTGACTAATAATAAAACTAGAAAGCATTTAAAATTATATCGACGACTCTAATAACGATGATGATTCGAAGTTGATGATTTTTAATTTTAACTTGTGGACTGACATTAATTTTTACTAAAGTAATGTATATAAAACACCAATATTTTGTTGTATACAAAAATGTTGTATGTTGTATGAATAAGTAAGCTTCTTGCTCTCTATTTTTGTCATGGAAAAAGTTCATCCACTGGCGATTAACGCGGTTCCTTTCTCGAGAATAAGATTAATCTTCTACAAAGTCGATTGACCGAATAATTCGATTAAACCTTCTTTCGCCATTAACTTTATCCCGTATAAATTAGTACGTTTTGTAACTGCTCCTTTTCACGTTGAATCTTAAAAGTATCAAGACCCATTGACATATGACGTTTATCAATACAAATATTTAAAATACATATCAATTTTTCAAACAAAAAGAAATTAATGTATACAATCTTGAGAAGAATTATATTTAATTAATTGCAAATTTTTATGACAAAAGAAATTAGAGTGTAAAATTTTAATATATAATCGCAAATCTAAATAAAAAGGGAATGTGTTTCTTTATTAAATAAAATATTGTAGTGGCACGGCTTTATATAGTTCTTATTGTTAGTTTAAGAATCTCTTACTCGTCAAAAATATATGCAAAGAAAAAACACTTTAAAAGAATCGCGGTATACATATAACAGGTGCACAAAAAATAATTTTCTTTATACATTTGTAAAATATTAACTCTTTAAGAAGATGTTACGGATACAAAGCATCAAAGTACGAAAGTGGAACAATATCCACTAAAGCTTAAACTACATTCCACGAGCCGAAAGTACATCGAGCTTTTAATTGCCACGAATAATGAATTCCGATGTGCGATTCTCGACGACGATGTCTAGATAGAAAGATATATATATATATATATATATATATATATATATAGAGAGAGAGAGAGAGAGAGAGAGAAAGACGTAGAGGGGCTGGTCGTTTTAGTTGAGGGTAAAGGCGAGGTGGGGGAGGTGTGGGGGCGAGAAGCGCAACAGGTTCCACTTAATTATTGAACACTATAACCGGCTGGCTCAGCCGTCACCGTCGTTTTTACGCCCCTCACGGCGAGCCGTAATCAACCACCTGCCCGCTATTACGAGTAGGTTGAGGTCGATGGTTTCGGTGGAAGCGCCGCGAGTCGTTCTCTTTTTTCGCGTCTCAACGAACGGGATTTTTCACTGTTAATCCGACACATCGGTACATTTCTTTCAATTTTGAAATATCGTGGCGAGCGTTATTCGAATTATCTGTCGCATTCTCTTCCGAGTGTATATCTTTGTCTAACAAGCGAGAAGTATTTCTTCATGTAGAATTTCGGCGGTTTATTTCCGTTCGTAAAAATAACAAGCGCAATGCGCAATAACGCGATACTGGCTACCATGTAAGACGCGCGAAACGCGCCGAATTCTTTTATCCGACGAGGAATATATTATTTCTGGTTTTGGTGCACGTCTAGCATCTCGTTGGCAGCACTGCATGCGGCAGTACGGGAAATGGGCTCGCAGAGACGCTGAGACGGTATTGATTTTCTATCCGACGTATGAGAGATGCGTGTTTCGGATGGTCTTCTTGCTCTTTGTTTTCCCCATTCTCGTCTATTTAGCGTCAGAGCGCCTGCTACCGGCCTTTGACAAAACGTACTTTAATAAAAGATTCCGTTATGTCGCTTTGAAAAAACATTCGGCGCGCAAGCCGACGAACGCCTTGTGAAAAGTCAAGCGTTAAATGTGTCTACGTGTATGTCATAGAATGACGATCGGCTATTTTATACTCCGCATTCACATCGCTGTGTCTTTGTTACATTCGTTAAGTATTCGGTTCTTCTCATATATTCTAAAGCTATCGTGTTTCGAAATTATCTCTCTCTCTCTCTATGCATTTGTGATATAATTCTAGATAACGAGAAAATTATATCATCATACGGGATGCAATTGTCAAGTTGAGGATTAAGTGATTTTAAAACCATAAAACACGCCCACTCATTATCCTATAAAATATGTAATTTCGAAAAAAAGACGACATAAATTATTTTTAAAAAATTCGAATTTTTACCGAGTCGAAAATTTAACGAATTAAAAAAGAAATGAACTTGGTCATCTTTAATTAAATCTTTTAATCGTGTAATTTTATCAAATAATAAAATTATGTATTAAGAAACGAAAACATGAGAAATAAATCGTACACACCCTCCGCGACTCGACGTTTTGAGACTCGGTGATTTTATTGAAAGTGCAGTGACTGCAATTTCGCAATGTCAGAGAGAGAGGGAGGATAACTTATCGCGCGCCGGTTGGCGTATAGGCGCATGTAGGGGCGACGGCGTCTCTCGCGAGGAATGAATTTTTCTCTTTCTTCTCGTATAGGTTTTTCTTCATCCCCGGACGGCGATGGGAGAGAAGAAGTCTCCCTCTCTCTTTTTCCCCCTCGCAGGGAACGTCTGATGTTGACGAAACGCTATTTGGAAACAACAAGTATCGAGAAACTCGTGATATGAGTAAATACAACAGCGGTTGCCGCGGGCAACGTCTCGCGCTAACGCATATACGCGTCACGCGTTTTATTCACAAGCGTGTATATACGTAGAGGTGTGTAATCGCAGGTGCTACTATGTACGTACACGCATACATCGTCTACATGCGCGCGAACGTCTTCCGGTCTCGCGTTCGATGCGAAGAAGGAACGAGGAGGAAAAGAGACGAAAGGAAGGAAAATGCGGTTCAACCCCCGCTGACTGAACTTGACAGATTCGAGAAAAGTTGGGAAAGTGGTGCGGTGTGGCCTGCTCGCGAATCGCTTTAGAGCATCAAACGAGAAAGAAGAGATTTGCGGAGAGACATGTTGGCGCGCATAAGTGCGATGAAGAAGTATATAAAACTATTAGAAGATATGCTGAAGAAACGGAAGGATATCCTGTATATATTTCAAATCTTTTGATTTTAAGTCTTTTTTTCGACAATTTATTACAAGAAAAAAAGAAGAATTAAAATCGAGAATTGTCCTTTAACAAAATGTTTATTAGAATTATATAAATAAACAATTTTTTTTTTTTTAGTTGGGTATATGCATTAAAAATAACGCTACAGATGGCTGATCGAAAAGGATTTTAAATAAATTTTGCAGTGGCAACTCAAATACAAAAGCTAAAATCGACTTGAAAAAAAATTGAGCGTGTTCACAATATGTATAATTTCGGACTGAGCCTGTAAAAAATTTGTGCAAACTTTAGTTTTCGAGAAAAAAAAAAAAAAAAAAAAATCAAACAGACGATTAAAATGACAATTTTTATTTCTTCTAAATTTGTTTTTCGTCGGAAAAACAGATCTGTTCGATTTTTTTTCTTCTGAAAAACTAAAGTTTGTACAGACTTTTTAGAAGTTTAATTTTTTTTTTTTTTTTTTTTTTTTTATAATCTATGATCCTAAAATAAACATTTTATTAAACGACGATTGCCTATAGTCCCCTTAATACGATAATCGAGAATATAACTCTACATAAATAATATAGAAATAATAACGATATAAAAGAGAATACATAAGTAATAATTTTAATAAAGCATCCACGTTTTTCCGACCTTGACATATCCAAGATTTACGTGTTCTTCGCTTCATTATATCTTCGATAATGAATCTTTTCAACGAAGAAAAACGCGCAATCTTCCTTCTAATATTCATTATTTTTCGCAGTATCGTGATACACAGTGTTGTTATTGCCATCTTTGTTGCTGAAATTAATTGCCATTATAATCGTCGTTGCATTTTCGGCGGCAAGCGAGACGAGAAACGACGAAGGACGGAGATGCGCCTCCAGTGGGGGGCAAAAAGCTCGCGGAATTAGCGAGATTTACACGGGACATAAACGTCGCGAGGGTGCCGTAAAAGTTTTCAGATGCAAGCTCCTCGCACGTACGTGTGAAAACAACGTCCGACGAGTTCTTAAACTCACCCCTGCCGTATGTGCGAGACGAAAGGGGTGACATTCTTCGAGTCGTACGCGTGCTCGCCCGACTCCGTGTGGCCACGTGCGCGCGTCTCTCCCCTCGCATCCTTCGCTAGCTATCGTTTTCCGCGCGAGCCATAGGTATCGCCGCTACTAGAACGGTAACGGCGCCATAAAAATTCCGTATCGCCACTTGGGCCCAAGTTTCGTCGTTTCTTACGCGAGGTAAGGATAAGAAAAGAGCGAGGAGGGCCACGGACCATATTCATATCTTCGCGTTCGATCGTTCGATCGCCTATCGATTCCTGTTCGCGCTGAGAATGCGCGTTACGATAAAAGATAACGGAATTCCTTCAAGTGCGAATTTCGCCTACGTACAATTTGTGATAGATTGTATGCGCTTGTGATTAAAAATGTAGCTTCTAGGAGAAGCGAGCTTTTTTTTCAAAGACATGCTCTCCTCGTCTCATAAATAAAAGAATTGAAAACATCAATGCAATTAAAAGTACTAGGAATTATTTTCTCAAATGTATCCGTAGTATAATATAATTCCAGATGACTTTTAAGCATATTATGTTCATGTTAGTATTATCTAATCGCGTAATATTAATTCATATTCTCGGCAAAAAAAAAAAAAAAAGGGCAAGTAACGAGACCTAATATTTATGGCTTACGATCGATTGTACAATGCGTACGCGAATAATAATACGAAGCAGATTACTAGGAAATTAATTATGTAGTGCAAAAAAGATGCAATATCACAATTCGCGAAAAAAGTCAAATTTTTGTGAAGAGACGCTCGATGCTCGTTTACGAGACGGAGGCGATGATTCGCGACAAGCTGCTCACGCTATATCGAGCCATTTATTCATGCTCTATCTACATCCACGACGTGCTCGGGGCTGCGCGATGAAACACGGCTGCCTCGTTCCCGAAATGGCACTTGGCGAAAACGAATTTTCTGGCTTTCGCAATCTCCGATCACGCTGCGCGCTCGAGAAACACTGCAGGCGATAGAGACCGCGGCGCAAGACGTTGTTCCGACATAACGAAGGACTCTCGCGAACTTTTGCGAAATACAAAGTACGACAGAAAAGCGGTTACAAAAGCCATCCGCGTCGAAACCCTGAAAGGGAGCGATTGTGCACTCTTATTGTCGTCTTATTCGATTCGAGAACTTTTTATTTGCGAAAAGCTACGTGTATCAAGTAACAGTCTCTTTACCGAGACGAGATATCACGTTCCGAATATGATAATGGAGATGTGTCGAAAAAAACTTGCTCTTGTCACTCGATCTTATTTATCTCTCGTGGGAAGTTTATCTCTCGGAAATTTAGAAAAAAAAAAAAAAAAAAAAAAAAAAAAAAAATCCGGATAATTTTAGAAAAACTACAAAAGATGGAAAGACAAAATATTCTATAAATAATCGATATGTCATTCGTAACGAAATTTTTATATCCGTATAATCGATGGAACGTATCCGATTGATAAAATAAATTTCTTTAATGATCTAAGTATGATTTTATTAGATGCTTTGTAAAAAAAAATTTATGCACGTTAATCCAAATACTTTCAAGAAAGTATTTTAACGGAATTTAATTAAAAGTTACGTCTCAAGGATAATCTCTAGTTTTTTTTTAGAAAAGATATATCTATATATATATATATAAAGATAAAGATATATTTCTCTCTTTTTCTCTCACTTTTTCAAATACCTCTCGTAGATCACCAATATCTTCCGTCATTTACACGGTATCGGCTTATCGTTTGTCGACCAGGTCGTCTTTAAAGATCTAACGTGCGGAACGTCATCGGAAAGGATAGGGAAGGCAGAGGTTGATACGGGATAATGCTTCTCCTTTGCGACACGAAGATTATCAATATCCAAACACCGTATCTCTTCGAGACGCCTATACGTGTATATATTTTGTTCACGTATGGAAAAGAAGGTGTAAACGTTTTCTGCGCCGGTTTGCACGAACACTTCCTCCCTTTTCCTCCTCCCTCTCTTCCTCTCATTGATTATAACGCCCACTGGTCCTATACATTCCCCTCGATCCCTTTTCATCCCTTTCTGTATCAAGCAAAACTATTTCGTTGTTCGGTTTGTGAAATGTCACGTGTCTTCTCGCGCAGCGAAAGTCATTATCGGATATTCCGAATCGTTCGTTGCTCGCTGTATACATCGCGATACAAAAGTTTTTTTAAAATATCGACTTACTTATTGAACCATTGATTTGATTAGGATTTTAATGTAGAAATGCTTATACACTGTGCTATGTAAAAATTTTACGGTGAAAAAATTTTATCGCGAGTTTTTCGCGATGTGAGTTACGTGATTTCAAAATTATACATTCGCGACTTTTATCTAATAGAAATGATTATCTCTTCTAACTTTTCTACGCGTTACAGTTCCATTTTTAGAAGGATATGACGTTAGGCTGAGAATGGGATTAAACTATCCGATTATTCCCCAGACCCGTTTCTCCGGGCGAGGAGATAAGACAGCGACTCTGCGAGAAAGGCGGGCAAGTTTGGCGCGGTTAGACTTGGAGGGGGAGGGGGGGGAGGACCCGGGGGTTGGCTGCGGATGCGAGATGGTCGCTCGAAGACAGCCCCGATAATAAATCATAGGATGATACATTCTATCGTTTTCCATCGCCGAGCGTTCGTTCCTCCTCAAAACCAGATCCCGGAGAGAAAGCTCGAGCTTTCTCGAAAGAGATCACCTCTGCTGCCGGGAGAGAGCTTGCGCCTCGCCTCGTCCTTGCGAAGGAGGCAATCTATCACCCTTGGTACCCCGGCCCGTTCCCCGCGACTCGCCTTATCCCCGCCGTTCTCTTTCTCTCGCATGTTCGACCCTCCATCTCCCTCGCACATCCACTTACACTCCTGAACCAGCCACCGCTTTCATCCTCGTCCGTCCGTTCGTTCTTCCTCACGACGTTGCCGCAGATAGCGCCGATCTCGCGCGCGGTAAACTTTATTTTTCCACGACATTTTTCCCTCGACGTTGCGCCGCGCCGCTTCGCCTCGAGACCCTTCTTCGTACGTCTCCCCCTCTCCCCTCCCTCATAGTTTATCGATATTTGAGAAATTATAGACTGAATTTTACGGTTATCTCGCAACTGCTTTCGTCCCCTTTGGATATTTTTATAAAGGAGCGACGAAAATCTTTTTATTACGTAAAAAAATTTTTTAAATAGGAACAATGGCAAATTTGATTATCGATTTTGTTGCGGCGAATGAATTTTTTTTTCATTGTCGAAAATATTTGTGTGTGTGTGTGTGTGTATATATTAAATATATGTGTTCCGATGACTCACAATTTGAAAACTTCTTACGACATGTGTTATACAAAAACTGATATGGAAATCTTCCAGAGCAATATCACGAATGCTTGTAATCATTATATGATTGCAACCAAGCAATCCTTATACAAAAGTATATCCTTTCGAATTCACACACATACAAGTGTGATTGAGCTGAAGATATTTTTACTAGTATAAAATTTGCAACACTAAGTATGCGGAGTTTATAAATATACGTTGACAAATATTGTGCTTGATAAAAAATACTTGTTTAATCACTTGTTTAAATAAAAATTTTTCGGCACAATTAAATATATTATAATTAGACAATTTATCATATTTCAACTTGAATATTTTCCGTATAACGTATAACCGTACACGTATATATCATTTAAGATTTAAAAGAAAAGCGAGTATTTTAAAGCTTTCTTTAAAAATTATAAAAAAGTCGAAAATATTATCAATAAAATCTCGATATTTATATTATATAAAATATTGTTAGGCAAATAATCATATAAACAAATGAGAAAATTCATTCAATATCTCACACGAATATAAAGTTTTCGAGGAGAAACAAGAAAGCAAAGGAACAGAGAGGAGGAAAAAAGAATAAAGAAAAAAAAAGAAAACCACAAAACCGCTGAATCAGGCAGCGAAACTGAGAGTCTAGTTACTGACGAAATTTATGACCGGCTTTTAGCTGCTGGAATTGATTCGTTGAGTAAACTGATACGTAATGGAGTCTTTTACATTTCTCGTTTTGTCGCTTGCTTCCTCCATTCGAAACTACGTTGCGTGATTTTTTTTTTTTTTTTTTTTTTTTAACTAAGAAATATTCTCTATCGTTTTAATTTCAATCACGTTTATTATAACGTATATTTAATATTTTTCATAAGACAAGATTTCTTTCATATGATGTATGTGTACGCGTGTCATCACATTTTAAGCTTCGATTATATGGTATTAAAAAAAAAGATAATTAAAAATAATAGATGCACTTATCAAAAAATTTGATTGAATCAAAGAATAATTTTTTTTATTAATAAATAGCTTTTTAAAAATTCAAATGGTATTATATATCAGTAGAGAATTGCGTGTCTTCGATAACGATATTTACGACATAGACATCTCACAATGCTCTCTGTTTAGAAGCTTAATATTCTTCGGGATATAAAACGATTTCAAGAGCTACATCCAGTACCAAACTCCGCTCGTTGCCGCCAATATGGAATATCATAAAATCACTCGCTTCGATAAAACTTTTTTTCGAGCTGCGCGAGCGTTCTCGACGAAGGTGTATAACCAATAATACTCGTTCGAGCGCGTTTTTTTGATTATTGCGAGCGTCGTAACAAACGCGACCTCGTCTTCTTTCTCGGAGGGTTATGGGCTTCTGGTTGGCTGAGTTCAATATTTTTTACTCAGTCAAACCCGAGATCGCGTCCGCCTTTCCTTCCTTTCTCTCCGTCGACACGGGGCAAAACAACGGCCGTTCTTTCATATCGTCGATTTTCCGACAGACTGCCCCCGTGAGACCGCGCAGCATATTTTTGCGTCGCCTGATAATTTCATAAAACGTTGCGCTTTCGGAAATATTATCAACATTCCGACAGTTTGCTCGCGCGGCTCTTACGATTAGGACACAACGTGTCCGAGACGTGATGGGGATGGCGGCGATTCTTACGGGGTTGGATTTCGTATCCGGGGTGGCTGCTCCTTCGTCCTCGACGTCAACCGTCGCTCTTTTTAAGCACAGCGTCTTTGAAGTATCATCCGACAATTTTAAGCCGCTTCTTCTTGGTCAGATAAAGCCGCGCTTTGGAAGATCTTACGGTTGAACGACTTGAAGAGAGAGCCCTTTGATACCGAGAAAACGACGTTGATCGTAATGACAATGCTGAGGTTGCTAAGTCGAATTTTCAATCAACGTGAATTTGCAAAAGTTCGCGTCACGTTCGAGCGTTGGAATAAAAGACTTGGAAAATAAAGTTGAGTGATGTAATATCAGAAAGCAAACTGTGTCAAGCTAAGAATATATATAATATATAATAACGGAAAAAAAGATTTCTATCGCGAAAGAAAATATCCATCTTAGAAGTGGTATCCTTTATTATTGCACCGTTTACTTATAATAAAGAAAATTGCAAAATTACATTTTTTTTTTTTTATCCATTAAATGACCAAAAGTATTAGTAAAGAAAAAAATGAACGATTGCACTGAATTTATTAGATAAAATTTGCACTCGATCAAGAATTTTAAATTTGCAACTAGAAAAATCAGTCATGTCGAGTTAAAAGACCCCGGATAATTCGAGAGACGCGATATTGAAGAATCGAGAAAGATTTTATTAAAACACGACGTTGGACGTTAATCCCGGGGGAATCCGTCAATATTGCATATTGCAACGATACTCATCAGACCGTATCTCACGAAAGTTGGCCGTCGTGAAATAAATAGAGAGCTAGCGATGTTACCGCCGACGTGTCTACGACAGATCGCAAAGTCCCGTCTCGTCGGGTGCCTCCTCATCCTGCGCACGTTAGGAATAATAGAATTTTGATCGAATACAAACAATCGGGCGAGCGGTAACAGGAAAAAGTCGCTCATGGGAATATGGAAGAGGCTCTCTGTAAACCGCCCGTCCAATCATCGTGTCGTTCCGTTCGCGTATATTCCCTTTTACCTCGGGTCTCTCTCTCTCTTTTTCCCTCGCGAGAGCTAGTCTCTATTCCTTTCTACCCCTCGTGATCCTTCGTTCCTCGAAGAATCTACGCTGTACTCCAGTATATACATCGACGATATATCCTGTCCTTTACGATATGCACGAATTCTGACGTACATATACATAGGTATATATATACGTATACACGCGCACATCGGCCTGACGGCGGCACCATCGATGTTGCGAGGAGGACACGTACGTTTACTGACTGACGTTTCTCTTATTTGATCGTTGATTGTCATGCTAAAGCCCGCACATCCTATTGATTGGGAGTCCTTTCACTCCACCCACTCGTCCTCGGCGCGCGCGTGTGTCTTCCCGATCTAGAAACGTTGGGAAAATACGCGCGGGTGATCGCATGTGGCTGTGTGTTCGGGTTCGCCGTTAAATCGTAGGCAAGGGGATGAGAAGAATGCCGGGACAAATTTAGGGATCGTTCGAATGGAGATGCCGTGTCGATGTTACTCGCATTTGCATTCCGCGACTTTCGATACAAAAGCTTTATTCCTCCGACTCTCTCTCTCTCTCTCTCTTTCTCGATTCGCCGCACCATCTCTGTCCCACTTCTGTCGTTGTTTTCGAGGGCTTTTCGTGACGTCCATTTCGACCGACGATTGGAATTCGTTCGGTGAAACCTTTCGCAATCATATCTCACGAGCCTCCTCGATCATCGCGAGAATAGCGTGCGCATTATAACGAAGACCAAAAAAAAACGTCCCATATCATCGTGTCGCGTTACCAGCCAAACAACAACAACAATTTCTAGAGAATGCATTCAAACACGAATGTACGAGGATCCAAGAGATTCCTTCTCATAATTCCTTACATCGATTCTTATATCGTCATTACATTTTAGTGTCATAATTGTTTACGTAGCGAAGAAATGTTACAATATACAATAGCATTTTTGTATAATTTTTCCATAGCCTTTGGTTCCATACAAAAAGTAAATTAAAACTCGCGTGCTTCGGTTGAGATCTGTAAAAGCGGGTCAGCGAGATTAGTCGACGGATCTGAATCGCGAGAGGTGATCTCCAGGGTAGCGGGAGTTAGGTAGGAAGGGGATGAGAACGAAGATGGAAGAGAGCGAAAGCGGAGAACGGGTGAACCCCCGGAGTGATATGTACGGGCGTCGGTATGCGGGGTGAATATTTCACGAGGAAAATTCAGTTACGACTCGAAGATTCTCAGGACACGTAGAGCCCGACCGTCACGGCGGAGCATTTCCGAGTATTTCAGACTTAGTTAGAACGTTTGCGTTCCTATTTAACGTCCGTCCGATGCCTGCGAATCCCGCGAAATCTTCCTTTTTAGTTTTTGTTGGCGCACACGCTGCATTCTCATCCAAGACAATCAAAGAAAGTCGCACGGAGTTCACGTGTCTCTCTAATAATTTTTTAGTTAAATGAAGAAAGTTGCAATCTCTCGTGTTCTCAAAGTGTTCCTGTATATCGATTATTTATCTATATATTATTGTATAATTCTAAGAGTCTTCGCTTCAGTGTACGCTTTCGCTAATATATTGTAGCATAAATACAAATTACTCTGTCCGATGAAAAAATTTTGTTTCGTGTAAAACTACGCTGTAAAATTTGAGATTATTCTGGATCCGCCGCGATGTTGAAGATATGCTTATTTCATCAGGCTTCCTAGCATAGGTATCGATCGAAGAGTTTCTAGTTCAACGTCATCGTCGCTCGCGAGATATCGCTTTTGGAGCGCCCACTGGGATAAAAATTCCTGCTTCTCTCCATCTCTCCATACATCCTATGCTAGAAGTCTTCCGAGCCGGTACCGCAGAATCGAATTCTCTGCCTCGTACGTAGGATACGCGAGAAAGAAGAAGGAGGAATCGGGTGGGCGCGGCGGGAAAGACGGGTTGCTGAAGGGTGGAATGGAAAGAGGGTTGGAAGCTGAGTCGACGTCTTTCAGTCGATATAACCGTGGAGAGTGCACGGTACGGAACGAGTAAGAAAGAGAAACAGGGGAAGGGTACGAAGAAAGGCAGGAACACGTGAAAGGCAAGGAAAGGGGGGAAAGGGGGAGAGGAGGAGAGGACAGGAATGACTAGAAAGAGGCGCGGGATACGAGATTTCGTATGCCTGCCTGTCGGACCGTCTGAACCCGAGGGCACATCAGCAGCCGCCAACCTCGAAGAAGAACTTGGCAGAGAGACGAATACCTCTGCGGGAGAAACGACGGCGGAAGGGGAAGGGAATAGTACGAATAGTAGGATAGGATAGGTAATCTAATAGAAGGTGGGTGGTTGGGAGGATGGCTGAGTCGACGTCATTGGCAGAAGGCTGTCGACTCGGTTGCGAGCGGTTTAAGGTCGAATACGGGGAAAAAGCGGAATCCTCCAGGGTAGAGCTGGTTACGTCGCACAGACACGCGTAACCTATATACACGTAAGAATAAATGTACGTCCTTTCGTCTTGAAAGAGCGAAATCTCAATGTTTTCCCTCCTCCCCCCCCTCCAAGAAGCGTTATTAGCATGCGTCATATTATCATATCCTTTATGATTCGAGAATGATGAAATATGAAAAAAATAATGACATTATACACATCTACATGTAATAAAAGTTTTTACGAGAAAATCGAATGAAAAATATTATTGCAGTGAAAAAACATCTAGATCGTCGAGAGAACGAGACACATTAATATTATATCTAATATTTTACTCGTCCTCGCTACTATGTATGTTATTTATATAATTAATATTATATTACATATATAAATAACTTAATATTATACTATATAGTTAGAATTTTTAAAATCATGTTTGGAAATAATTTTAAACTTTTAATACATTATCATAAAGATTTTGGACTAAGAAAGAATTAAATTTTCATTGCGACGAGTAATAAATTGATAGTTACACGCTTTCCAAGAAGCGTCTGAAATATTCCGACCGATATCAAAAATGCAGGCGAGCGTTTTTGAAATTTCCATATTTCCGCTCGTACTTCAAATACCAGTATCTCGGCGTATACACATCGTGGGGTGAGTGCGTGCACGTATACGCGCAGGCAGAATATAGAAAGCGATTTGTTGGCGGAGGGCGTCAGCGGGAACGGGGGAGGGTGGAGGGGTTCGGGAGAGGAACGTACGAGCTTCGCGTCACCGGCGCACCCTTAGACTCCATCCTATTCCGCGATTCTACTCACTCATTCCACTCTGCTCACCACCCCTCCCCCCCCCCCTGGGAACCAGGGAGACTTCTATTCCTCCCTTCGCATCTCGACACTGACGTCCCGACATCCACAGCCCTCGCTCACCCCTCGCGCCCATCTTCCTCCTCCCGCGTCACCCTTCTCTTCTCACCGCGCTTTCGCGCTATCTCGTATTCTCCCATTCCTGTTTTCTCTCTCTCTCTCTCTCTCTCTCTCTCCTCTCTTCAGGTCGTCGTAGCAATACCCTTCTCTCCCGGGCCTCCCCATGCCCGTCATCCGTTCTGTCCCCTCTTCGTCACCCTCTCCGCGACAGCCACGAGAGCCTCGTTCGTATATCCAGTGTTGTAGATATGTCGCAGTACTATCTGAAGAATCGCACGTATACGTCGACAGATAGGCGCAAAGTGTATAAGACAGATGCACACATCGATGACGATGTCAGAATTTTGCTGTATATTTTTTTCGGGATTCGCTTTATAATGTTTCAATCGAACAGTGACCTAATTACCGATGGCTAAAGATATATCTATGTAATGATAAAGCGTTTTCAGGAAATCATAAAATTCATAAAATTATTCAGAAAATTGTTGAGAAAATTATTTAAGTAGAATCGAATATATAATTGATATTTAGCAATGTTGTATATGAAAATTGTTTAAAACTACTATGATGTGTGTCATTAGTCATTTCTTATTGTTTCTTTCGTGGTTTCCGCTTCGTAATAAAATCGCAATCGAAATAAATAAAAAATGAATTACTGGATAGAAATAAATTAAATCAGATCATCAGATGCAATTCAATTTCAAAATGCAAATAATTTAAAAATAAAGACATTAACAAATTAGAGAAAAATATTACTTGGATATTTTCTATATAGGATGCTGCTATATATACCATATATATGATATAGCACTTGAAACTTATATCATCTTTTTTCTTTCATTTCTAAAACAATACAACTACAATACTTTTAGATTTAAAATATCAAAACTATTTTCTTATTTTGTAACACATTTTAAATATATTCTATAAAATCATTTTTGATTAACGAAGACTTTATTAAGATAGATAGATCTCTTCCTATCTCTTGGAGTATAAATATTATTATAATTAAATATATTCTTCTAATAATATATATTGTTGAATTCTTCTAATACTAAAAGAAATATATATTTCTTTTAGTATTACATCTATTAAATTAAGCAATTTACTATTGCGGAAGAATCGATGATAATTTAATTCCGTCAATAATCTGATGTACATCAGTCTTAAGCAAATTTCGCTCCGTACACGTATATATGTATGCTCTATATCCGTAATGTTTACCACCCTCTCTCTCTCTCTCATTTAAGGATGCACACGGAGTCAAGGTCACGAGAAGATGTGAATGAAGGAGAGGCGAAGGTAAGCATATATAAGCGGAGAGTAAGCGTGCGAGATAGAGATGGGAAAAGCGAGAGAGAAAATAGGGCCGAGTAAGGAAGACGAAAGCAGAGAATGAGAGACAGAGAGAGAGAGGGGAGGTGCTTCCCCTTATAATTAATGTGTAAGGGTAGGTCGTGGTATGCGCGCTTCTGCCTCGCTTCCAAGGGAATTAAATTACATCAGCTGATTCTAAAGAGAAGAGGAGAAAGTGAGCAGAGAGCTATTCCCACGACTGTTCCAAACTTCCTTTCAAGCCTTCAACTTCTTTTCTTTCCTTGCTACTTGGATCAGTGATACCCAACCACTTGTTAAGTCACTTTTTTAAATCGAGCGAGTTCGAACTTGCCGCAAACAATTCAACAAGAATTAGCGAAAACTTTCAAAGTTTGTTAAAATCAAAACAAATTTTATAAAATTTTAGGATATCGTATCGCTGATACAATGTTTGTAGTTATAATTTTCTAATCTATTATTTACATAATTTTCTATCATTACGAAATATTTTTGTTTCTTCGTAATAAAAATAAAAATGCCAATTATATAACTAAAATTCGAAATCTAATAATACAATAATCATCTCGTAATCGGTAAACGTCTTAAACTCCTCAACTCGAGACAGACGTCAACAAATCGCGTCTAATCACGATCAAGGCTTATGTGGATCATTTGCTTCGACACCACCCTCGCGCGTATATGCTCCTCTTCAGGGATTCTTTCGCGATCAAGAGGATCTTCTCGCAGACCGAGACACTCGTCTCCCAACGTCGTAGGGTGGCTCGGGAGGAATATGCGCCACGGATAGGACGCACGTTGGTAACAATGTCGGATAAGGAATAAAGCTCGAAAGAGCCGCGCAGAAAAGAACGGAGGATGGGTGAGCGTAACGTCGAGGAAGAGACGCGGTTGAGAGAGTAGTAGCGAAGATGGAGCAAAGGATGGAGAAAAGCCGTTGGAGGAGACGTAGGACGCCGGTGGATGGCAGAAGGAGGGTGTGGTAAAGCGAGAGATGTACGGAAAATAGAAAGAATTCAGATCACGGGGATGTGTCGAGAGGGGAGCGGAGGGGAGGGGAGGGGAGGGGGAGGGGGGAAGGCTGGCAGAGGCGTAGGTGAACGACGAGGTTGGTTTGGTTCTGCCCGAAGAGTAACGGAGGCAGGCGAGGTAGAAACCGGGGGGAGAGAGAGAGAGAGAGAGAGAGAGAGAGAGAGAGAGAATCTCTAGAACGAGAATGGAATCAATACGTGGAGGCAAGTGTGTGGTGCCTCTGGCCCCACATGCGTGTTTCCATGCCTGGGGAGACCAAACACGCGAGTTTTCTACGGGGCGAGCGTAGGCGGGTGTCCCGCACCCTTCCTTGGTCCAACCCTCGGGGCCACGCGAGTGTGCCCCTCCCCCCCCATCTTTTCGGATGCGTGGCCGTGTACGTAACATCCGGCTATGGGCGAAACGTCACTGGAATTCTTTGTAGGTATTCTTCGAAACTATGGCTTTGATGAAGCTATAGAATCGACGCGAAAATGGATTTGTCGCAAAAATCGCAATTCGATCGTTGAAATGCAAATAATGTTGCAAAATATCTTGGCACGAATCATAAAATCAAAAATGTTTCTAACATTCTTCAAGGAGTTATAACATTTCTTTTTTTTCAAGTTTTTTAAATATATTTGACAGAGAGAAAAGATATATTATAAACGTTAATTATCAATTAATTAAATTTGTAAATTATCAAGAATCCTATGACGGAGATAGAGGAGAGAGAATATTTTTTTAAATATTTATTGACATGAATAATATTAGGATTAAATATTATATTACTATGCTTAGAGTGATACACCTATCTATCTGAAAACATAAATCGAATCCTCAGGCCAAATGGAAAAATCCTCGTGCGAATTCTATCTGGAAATCCACATGGAGCGCGAAAGTGAGTAGACGCGAGAAGTGTAACTCAATGCGTCGCTAATACCGCGAAAATATCTTTCGATGGTGAATATCTGAGCTTTCAAATGTGCGAACAACATACTCTGTACACTATTAAGAGACGTAAAAAAAATTTCATTAAAACAAATGTATCGAGTAGTATCGAAAAATAAAGACAGATGATTATTTAAAGAAAAATTTGACAAGTCGAGAAATAATATTATATTATTATAATTTATATATAATACGATTGAGGTGATAAAAGTCGCGATGCGAATTCTTAATGTCGTGTAATGAAAAAACAGTCCAAGATGAAAAAGCGAGAATAGGTTGCTTCTGGAAGAGAAGATCTCAAATTGATTGATATTGTAGAGGTCTTAGCGAAGGACAGAGTGTTTTGGATATACAAGGACTATCGAGAGCCTTTTGCCTGTATCCCTCGTCCTGCCAATAAAAATGAAACTCTCATCACGTATCATCGATTCTCGTCTGCCTCGAAAGGGCCGTACCATTATTTTCCTCCTACTACAGTCTCGTCTTCCTACCTCTATCATACGAAGACGCGATAGAAGGCGTACAAGCAGGGTTATCGCGGCAGTCGAGGGTAGCAAGGGGGAACGTTCCTCACTTTGTCAATTCTCAACG
This sequence comes from Polyergus mexicanus, assembly GCF_030449975.1. Taxonomy (NCBI): domain Eukaryota; kingdom Metazoa; phylum Arthropoda; class Insecta; order Hymenoptera; family Formicidae; genus Polyergus; species Polyergus mexicanus. The sequence goes on from NW_027223345.1 coordinate 4,416,068, forward strand.
GAGTTGGGTTGCTATTGTACATATCTGCGCATCGCTTTGACGCGAACCATGTCCATCTTATTCGTGTTTTTCGTTCGCAATTTAAGCGCCAACGTCGATTGCAATTAATCCATACGATTTGTTCATCGAATATTTTTTATCGAGAATTTTTTTGTTTTAAATCAAGAAATTGTCGCTCGATAATTCATTAATTATTAATAAAACAAGAGATACACGATAGATATATCAAATTTCATAAAAGTGAGAGGGAGAGAGAGAGAGAGAGAGAGAGAGAGAGAATCTCTATAAATCGAGAAAAATGAAATAATATATCGTATCAAAGTGTTATTATTCTATGATATCGCAGGCGACATTTTCGATATCGTGAAATTTATTTTTAAGATTATTTTGAAGAATTAAAAAAAATTTATTTCTAAGATTATTTTTCAGAATTTTACACAATAGTTCTGTGTATAATCAATTTTTTTCTTACTCTTTCATCTTAATGCCTTGCACTGAAAAGCTCAATTTTGCTTTGCAATTTCGAATATAATATAGATGCGCGCGCGAGCAAAAAATTTGTCCATTGAAAATGTTTAATCATCAATAATTTATAACAATTGACAATTTGTAAAAGAATACACGATGTTAGATAACAGGAATCGCCTTTAATTTCATTCCGATCGTATCTCACAAAGCCGTACGGTATTTACGAGTGTACGCGCGCGACGCTTCTCGATAATTCCACTTGCCAACTCAGGTTGTACTCATACAGGATCGATGGAAACAGGATGAATGGTTCCTGCATTTAAAACAGTGCATCCGCAAATACAATCAAAGTGAGAGTCAACAATGCTTGGAGTAGACTTGACTAATATCAACGATATGTTTGTGAATATAAAGATGTGCTTTGAAACTTTCCCTTATAACGTATTATATATTGTTACGTATATATAGATCAGATTTTAAATATTTAGTTATATTTGAAATAAATACAATTAATTTTTTAATATATAACAATATTTTGTATAAATATTTTCTATAAATTTTTAGAGCTACTACTATTTTTTTTATTAATTATAAAAAGCGAATAAAACAATTTCATACATTAAGATCGCGCATAGATTCTAAAGTTGCGCAGGAAATTTTATATTGTATAATAAAATTTCTCCAAACAATAGCAGATGAGAGAATCTTTTCTGGAGAATTCGTGTCATCTCGATTACATGGATGACAGGGATAGTTCCCCATCGCCTTTTCGTTAGCAAATCACGGTCAGGAGAAGATTCGCGCGCGAAAACGCTCGTAGATTTCCGATCGCGTTAGACCAAGGATAGAATAGAAGTGGAAGAGACTCCCCCATCAACATCCCTTGGAAAGGAAGCATGGGGTTGCTATGGCGACCGTTTCGAATTCCATAGACACACGTAACTCCCCCTCAAGTCCCCGCCATATGAGAAGCGTCGCACGCGTCCTACGCGACCCTGATTGGGCGTTATTTTTTTCCGATAAGGGCCGCACATGTCTCCTACGAAATATTTTTTGAGCATGGCCGTGTGCGTGAACGAACGACCGATGTGTGCGTATGGTTGGTGGAGGGCAACTCGAGGGTGGAGAGTCTCCTTCGTGTCACGTGTAACCACAGTTCCTTTATGGTCTTCTATGACATTCTATCTTACCTTGCGATTTCCAAGGAGAACAAAAATATTTACGTATGTCTTTCGCGAGTGTAAGTGTATAATTGTGCAAGCGACAGATAAATATTATATTATATTATTCGTATCTTATTTATTGAATTTTAAAAATTAGTGAGTTGTTTATGTGAATTAACTGTATATTTTAATATTTTAATTATCGCAAATTAATTCAGAGAATGAGAGATTGCAAAATGTTTACGAGTCAATGTATAAATGGTAAGTGTTCAAATAAAGATAATTTATTTGATTTTCACCGAAATTAAATTTTCATACAAAGACAAAGCCATTTTTATGGTCAGATAGATTATCGTTATTACATTCTAAGATACTCCACGTATGCGAAATATATGATGCTTTAATACATATAAAACGTGAAATATATTAAATGTGTATATGATAAACGGATGAATAACACTTTAAACTACGTTTTGTATTCGCGATTGGGTAAATATAATAGATACATGGCGGGATAACGTGTCGTTTGGGCTTATGTTAATTTTGTCACTCTCACGGCAAGCGGTACCTTTATATTTGTGAGACGAGACACCCTTAAACTCGACAGGAAAGGGCTTCGGTTTGTGTAAACTTGCGGATAAGTATCTCCTAAGGGCTTGACAGTTTCCCAAAATAATTTGATTGCGAGTAAAATCCTACCTTACGCATAAGATACTCCTTTTCTCGATAAGCAATAACAAAAATTTTAATATTTTGTCTCGTACATCTCTTTAGATATGTATATTTATCTGTTACTAGCACATTGATCAAAGAAGTTATAGAAACTTACAATATATTATGAGCACAATCTTTCTAACAAGTTTATGTTTAACATGTTATTTCAATTTAATATTATTTATTTTATTATTATTATTGATTTCATTATTAATTTTATTATCCGATACGTTCAAGAAATTATTATATATCGTCTGCGTTAAACGATACAGATATAATTATAGATAAAAATTAGGATTTCTATTTTAGCTTTGAAATAGTTATGACTATGAAATTTATCCTTGAGAAATTTTTTCTTTCCATTATTTTATTGACATAAAAAATATGAGCCTCGAAACTTTTCGAATATCCGAAGCGCGGCGGACAAATTACGGAAATCAGCCCCCGCGGCGGAATGGAATTAATTTTGCCAGCCCATCAATGTCGATTGATTGATCGATCGACGGTGCTCGCACATTTTCCCCCGCTTGACGATGACAAGGAGAGCGGGTCGTCAGCTGAAAAGAGCCCGATTCTCGCGCGAAAGGTGACGACGCCTCCGGTCCATTTCGCATCCTGTCACTCGCGAATTCCGCGGATGCCGAAGGCGCTCTCGCACCCGCAGAGTGTGTTTATTTGGCCGGAAGTCCGTTCATAAATCTGGCTGTTTTCAAGCCTCGAGCTGTGAAATATGATAATAGATGCGAGAGCGATGGAGAACCGGCGTGTAAGCGGAGATAAATTTCAACGGAAGAAAGGAAGGCGCAGACACAACGATCTCCTTCAGAGAGACTTTTACTTTTTAGCGGTACAAAATTCGCAAAAGTAACCATCGCGATAACATCTTCCCTCCCTATTTTCTATCCACATCTAGCATACAATATTCAATATTCGTGTGCGAGAGTTTCTCCCTGGAAAAGTTTGCGGATTACTCATACGGAGACTGCGATGCGTTGTGTCGGATAGCGAACTCGATGAATAAATATGTTTTACAACAGTTTGTCGCGAGTATATTCCTTTTTTTTTTCTTCGATTTTTCTTTCGATTTTTTCCAAGTTTTTTCAAATAATTGTTGACTTTAACATTAGCAATCGATTCTGTTATAAATGAAAAACTTGGAAAAACTCTTAATATAATTACTTTTATATATCACATGTTTTTCGTTCTTTATATTTATTTCATAAATTTTCAATCTTATGTTCAAATCGATAAAAATCATTTTACATTATTATCTTCATAATTTTGTGATATTTATTTGTCATTTAAAAAAGTCACAATCATTCGTGTTTCAACTGCTATCCTCTCTACTTTTATCTCGCACGAGGATAAGAGTTCCGACAAAATCGTCTTTCTTTTGTTCTCATTTAAGAGAGCCAGGCATTAAGTAGAGGTTGAATCGAGTTAAGGTAGGTCGTTGCTCGTTACCCCTCTTCGTTACCTCGTTTAACCAAGTTCCTTCATTCCCTTCTTCCTTTCCTCGAGCGCTTTCTCTCTTTCACCAAAGTGACGGGGGGCACGCGCGTTTTCCTCTCACGCCCTGTTCCCGCGCCATTCCTTCCGCAATCTTCTTAAGACTTTAGGGCGAGCAAGAAGGGAGGCGAAGCCAGCAGATGGGGTAGAGTATTAATAAAAACTCGCATCGCATCTTATCATTCCTCGAGCGAGCCCTCTCGACCGCCGTGTGAGAAACGCTTACCACACGCGCCGCAGCCACTCTTTCCCCTCTTTATCTCTGTCACTCCTTTCCTTAAGGAGAATATTGTTTAACCCCCGAATAACTCTCCCGTTTGTGATTTACGCGCGACGTCCTTCATTTATTTACTTATTAAATTCGTGTCATTCCTCACGCTCTTTTCTATAAGATGTATGTAATGGAAATACATATGTTCTATTATCTTCGTTTTGTCATTTAAATATCATTAATCGAATAATGATAAATTTATATAATTATGATTCACATTTCATAAAAACGGCAAGATTATTACAATTGTAATGTTTTATTGAATATTAAAATCTTGCTCTTATCGCAAAGCCGATAAAAGTTCTTTATCTTACAAGTCTTGGAAATAAAAAGAATTGTTAAAGTTCATCACAGAATAATAATTTAAAAAATTAAATTTTAATGCGAAGAGAAAAAATATCTTCATACAATAAATAATTTTTGAAATAATTTTGATGCCATTATGTAGACAACATTGTGTAGGATAATTTTTAATGCTAAAATCATAGTGCTGCGAAATGATAATTAAACTGAAATGGCGAAGACTAAAAGAGAATCGAAAAGTCACAATAAAATATAATAATTCATAAAGAATGCGCTCTCTCTCTTTAAACGTTTCAGAAACAATTCTTTAATCGGTACTCTTGAAAAATATTTTCAATGGTAAAAGTGCATAAAAGATAACACACACCTCCGATTTATTACTACTTATATATGTATATTGTAGGGGAGATTCTTCCGAGTAATTCCCCGTAAGAAATTTATGGAGGATAGGAAGGGGGGGGGGGCATTAGTTTAGGAGTTTGTAATAAATTAAAGTTCCATAGTTTTTATACTTATTCTATTATAAAATAAGGAAAAACAAAGCTTGTTTACGTTGTATCTGTCTAGAGCAGACATGAAAAGTGTTTGTTTACATTTATGTATATACTCATGGATATACCTTGTCAATGATGTTAATCTCACCTATTTCTCGCAGTTCGTTAAAAGCTTTCAACATGTGACTACGTGAACTTGTAAATCTCGTTGAAGACAGGTAATAAATTAATAGTAAATTTTAGTTTTAAATTAGAAATAGGTTTGGGCTAGATTATATCTTCCGGAAGCAGAGTCCCCCCCCCCCCCCCCGTCCACGCATTCAATAAATAATATTTTTCGAGACACGACACAGAAATTCATCAATAATCTGTCGAAAGCGTTCATTGTGACAAACAGATTGCTCTAAAAATCATGTGACAAAATTTCAGTATCGGCCGTTTTATCCTACAGATGAGATAACGATATCGGCGCAATACCGCTCGTCGTAGGGGTGGCTTTTGCGGCGCACGTGCACCTCGACTTTAACGGACTTCCATTAAAGGAAAATTCTCGCCGGAAGCGGCGGGAGGTGGTTTAAGCCGAGAGGGCTGGATGAAACCGCGCGGGTGACGGCAGTACTAAAGGGGTGGCAATAAAGATGAAGAGTATACGAGCGAGAGAAAAAGAGAGAGATAGAGCAACGTGGTGGAGTGGGATGGTCGGCGGGACCGGAGAAAGTGGATAATGGAATTTCGAGAGCGAGAGTCGAGGACAAAATGGCTGGCACGCTTGCTGCCTCCAGAGCGGGCCGCTTGGAGGGTAGTGCGACTGCACTCGAGGAAGGGTGGTAGGTTAATTAATTCCGGGATATAAACTCACCCTTCTCTTTCTCTCTCTCTCTCTCTCTCTCAAGCAGACTGCGGGCTATCGTATTGCATATAGAGAGAACGGCATGGCTTGATAAACTATTATCAAGAGCAAGGTCGCGCGCTTAAACTGTGCCATCCTGTACAGTTTAAAGGGACCACGCCAGAAGGATGCTTAATAAAGAAGCTGTGTTGAAAGAAAGAATAAATAGAAGGCAAAAATATAAATGTGTTTATATAATTTCAATGATTTCCTTTAAAATATATGAAAAAATGAAAATTTATAATAATGCAAAATTGATATACTTTCATATATAACTGGGAATTTAAAATATACAATATATATATTAGAAAGGTAACATTAATCTTTTTTATCTGTTTAACAAGTGCACAGCAATAAAATCCGATCATATATTTGTTTTGAAAATAAAAAATTGTGAGTGCAGTAATAAAACAATATTGTCGCTAATTATGATTTATACTAACAAGCGATAAATTTTCCGCGCTATTCAGGCAAGCCAATTTCTTTCGTGGACCATTACGTCTCTGCGTACTGCATTTGCTATGTAAATGTATACGGGCATTCATCAGAGGCAATTGTGTGACGCGTCGCCACGGTGCTCCGCACGCGAGAAAGTATTTTCCTTTCAGAAACTTGAGAGGTACGCACGCGGAATTATCGTCGCATGCCCGTGTTGGCGAAATACTCGGAAATTTCGATGGTATGGGGCACCATATGCACCATCGTCGTGGCACTAGCTCGCCACGGCGATGATTGAATGCGTAATCCGCGAGTAAAATTCTCTGCGTTTTGGCGGGAAAGTTGACGGCACTACGGCGGAAATTCGTTTCACGCGTGAGAAACGTCAAACTATGCTTGCGGCAAACGTGAAAACGTGATGTATCTCGTTTATTTTGGACAAGAACATCTATATAAATATAATATTCTAAAAACTGATATCTCTTTCTCTCCCTCTTGTATAAACGATGTGAATGCATTCGTATGAAAACATAAAATAAACGAGTATTAAATTTTTAATTGAAAATTTATAATCGTATGTGCCTAAATAGCGAATGGCATCGCCTAATGAAACTGCATTGTCAATTATCTAAATTGTTGATGAAAATTGATCTAACATGTGGCAATGTATCAATCGCACAATATTGTTTAATAATAAAATTTTATTAACTTTTAAAATGTCAAAATAAGATAACGTGTCACATTTTAATGTTTTCATTATTCTTGTTAATCTCGATTCAAAAAAATTTACGAATTCTATAAAAAAAATGTCAAAAAATAATATATATCAGTTACTGTAACTTAGGAATTTTACATTTCGATAACGACCGATTCGCATGAGTCGAAATTGGCGACATTCTCGGCGTCTGGCAAGAATTCAATCTCGACGGAATATCTTTTCCAGTTGCCCGCAATAACGTCGAGAAACGTAAAACCGTTACACGCGCGTTAGACTCGCCATAATGGACGCGATTTGCATAGGGGACCTCCGCTCATTATTCAAATCGAATTATGTCGGCCGATTGACACGTTCTCAGGTGGTGGCTTTTCAAATTCCCAAGTCGGTCGCCACAACGGGGGTTCCTGGTGCGCGCGAGATGTCGTGAGAGAGGGACGCATTTGCATACGGAATTGAACTCTTCCATTCTGGCACAACGACCCCACCGGGAGATTCGCGCGCTTGAAAAACATGGACCGAACGAAAGAGGTGAGCGAGGCAGGTGATCGAAAGGCATATCTCGAGTTCGGAAATGTCGGCAATTAATTAATCCCGCGCGTGATGCCCCCTTTTCAAGAGAAAAGAAAATAAAACGACACGATTCCTTACATATAAATTGTTATTGAATAATTCTATTTTTCTACTACGTAAAATAATTTTAATGCTACTAAAAAAAAAAAAAATCACATTATTTAAAAACGTGACGTACATAATGATAATTCGTACAGTTAAGATGAATAAGAAACTACGAGTATATGTTGCATTATAGATGGAATAGATGTGTATAAAAATAAAATTACGTCAATAAATTTAGGAAAACAGATTTAAAGATCAAAGATTAAAGAATTTTGAATGGCAATTTTGAGAATTTTAAGAAGTTTAAAATTATGGACATTTTATACGTGAGCGTATTCGAACAATTCAAACCTCGATGCACGAGAGATATAACCGACTCATTCTCTTAATCGTTTTATATTACGGTACGCATCGAGAAATACGCGCGGGCGATAGACATGTTGACATATATGCATACATTAAAAGGCAAACATCTGCTGGTCCGTGATGCGTGGTAGATGGGTCCTAAAAGGGCCGCACAATGACCGCATATAATGGCTGGGTGGGTGGCATAAAAGAATGCAAGTGGGAAATTTATTTCGTTCTTGAGAAAATGACATTTATGGTAATACAATAAAAATTAACAAAACGGGATAAACATATTTAAAAGCTTGTAAAATTTACAACATAATAATGGGTTACAATCTGCAACTTTTTTAGAAATAAAATTGTATATTCTTGTGTGACAGAAGAGAGAGAGAGAGAGAACAAAAGAATCTTTTGTTCTACTTTTAAAAGAGAATATAAGTACGATCGTATTTCTGTGAGCGCGAGATGTTTCATATAAAATACTGCGAAAGGTATGTGCACATTATTCGATTCAATGGAAATAATCGAACGTATATCGCGTCGATGATTTGTCTAGTAGATATTTTTTTCACGTAATATGCGAGAAGGAAACAATCTTCTGTTCTTTTTATTTTATAAAATATATAATGTGTCCTACACACATACACACACACACACACACACAAAAGATATTTCTAAGATAAGATTCAGTCCTAACGATCGATGAAACGCATCAATTATGTACAATCTTGCAACTTATTAAAACAGAAGGCAGTTTGCGGTCGACTTAAGAAATGTACTTTACACGTAATAAGGTTTATCTACATAAGAAAGGTAATTGAACGACGACATCTATTGCGTACGAATGCATATACGTGCGCTGTACGCGTGAAACCTCATTTAATACGCGTCTCTAATGCACAGGATATGCGAAGATGGATGAAAGAGACGATATTGAATAGAACAATAAAGGAGAAGAATTATAATATTCAGTTAAATAGAACACAGGTGACGGTACAAATCATTTTCAGATTATTCGAATAACTCTGTTGATAATATTTCGTCTCGGCAAAAAGATCGATGATTCGCCTTGTTGTGATTTCTTTGCCGTTTTTTCACTTCTATTCTCCTTATCGAAATGCGAGAAATCAGAGCGCGAGGAATCTTGGAAATAAATTTATTCCTCGTGGAAGAAAATCCTTAAATTTACCGCTTCGATTTTACTGGTCCTCGCGAAATCCCTCGGTAAACGAGATTCGATGCGGACCATGTTTCGATGAGAGATCGATAGTCTTCCCCTTGCTTGAAAGTATAGGTGTTTGTGCGCCCGTAAGCATGCAACTGGATCTACATCCCCGTGTATAAGGATTCTTTACCCCTGAATGCGAATGCCATCTTACAAAGCTGCAGAGATATTACCATATTACAGGCACTATCTGTTATATTTGTTTCGGAATAAGCTTTACATGTCCGAAGAATGCTGCAAGAATCTTAATGTTTAATAACAACATATTTTTAAATCATGATATAATTCAATATTAATAAAAATAATTTTATCTATATAATTTATTTTTCCATTAGATTTTTGAGAATTTTGTATATTTTAAATAATCATTTTTTTCAAATTTTTTGTTCAATAAATAATTATATTATATTATATCGATTATTATAATCATGCTATAAAATCCACGATATTCATTTTAAAATTTCTTTCTACTCTAATAATGGTAATATCTCTACGTATATACAATATATATTCGTGGAAAAATGCAACGTTTGATCTACGATTCAATAAACCCAGGCATGAGAGCTTACCATAATATCGCTCTCGAGCACACGCGTTGCCCTCGCGTACGCGAAAGGGTTTTTCGACGATGCGTTCCGCTCGATGTCCCCCGCCCGAGCGAGAGCGCGGTCTCGCTGAAAATAATTGAAAAACTCGAGAAAAATCAAGCACAATACCGGGGACAGCGCAAGTCGGGGACAGCAGGTACACAATGGAATCTGAACGAATCCGATTGAATCGCAGGTTGTTGCGTACACACGCGCGTCGAAACGCGCACAACAAACTCGGTTAGCCTCGAGTTACGAGGAATTCCAGTTCTCTCAATATTCACGTCTCCTTCTCGTACCTGTCTGCAGGCTACGCGAGAGAAGGTAGATGAATATACTCGCGTAGGTCGGTGGGGGCTGTTAAATCGTGCGGTAAATTCGCTTGCATTTCACTCTCCGGCGAAGCAGTTGCGAGTAATACGTCGTGGAAGGGCGTAAGACGAACTCGAAGCTATTGGAACCGGGTCGAATCGAAGGTCTTGCCGGGGCTCCACGCCGATGGGGGGGAAGGGTGGTTGGAAGTCTGATCAGTTTATAAGCGCACATTGAGTTATTGGTAGCTCATCTGCCTCGTCGATATCCGACTTGGATGGCTCCTCCTCTCGCGGAGAAAGCTTCTCTTTTCTTTTTCCGCGCACAGAGAAAATGCGTCTGTGCACTTTAGCGAACTTTGCGAAATATTTCGTTCTTATACTCGTCCGAAGGCATGGCGCCCGTATACATCGATGATATATTGAGATAAAAATATACAATAATAAGACTCGTAAATCCAGAAAACATAAATTTTTTATATGTGTCTTGATGGTAGATTTTTGAAAAGTTCTTCGTATAATATTGTCATATGTACAAAAAAGAAATCGACTATACTCGATGGAAATTTCATAAAATATATAATTTTATTGCTAGGCTTGAAGTAGCAATTAACATATCTCGCTTAAAGAAAATTTTTCATTCGAATCGACGTCTCTTGTACAATATATGATATATGTATTCGCGGCTTTCTTTCATTTAACTGGAAACATCGCGCATGTTTGGAGTTGATTGCATATTCCGCATATCGGCAATTAAGATAATTCTTAACGCGTCGCTAGTAATTTATCGCGCGTTGCATCGACGCAAGCGATAAAAGATGGGAAAAATATTAAAAACAAGAGCAATATCAACCCGCGTGAATCGTAAACTCGATCGGTCCGCGTATAAGAACGATCGTCGTACGAAATACAAATTTTTTCCCGTCAAGCGAATGTGCACGACTCGTTTGACGGTCCGCGTTATTAATAGATCGAGCGAAACTAGGGATTTTCGCAGACGGGTGTACGGATCGTCGCTTCTAAGAAGCGAACGGGTTTTATCCGCAGAAATTGATGACGATAGCGACTTTAACGGATTAGACAATTTCTTCGAAGATATAGACACGCTATGCATATACTCACCGCAATAGAAAGCTCCGTTTATAAAACGCGCAACTTTAGAACTGGTCGTGACTAGTGGCTTCAGCGAAAACTCGACGTTCTTAGATAGATATGCGGTCTGACTTCCGATATGAATATGCACGCGGTATCATTTTACGATAAATACACGTATGTGCGACGTATAATCCAACTAAATAAAGAGTTCAATAAGAATAAAATTTATTGCTTATGGGTACCATTAGATTTCCTCATCACGTATGTATACGATACACGTCCATAGATAATAGCTTCTTCTGCAAAATATCGTCCATTTCTATATGAATGTGTTATACAGGCTGTAAAAAAAAAAACACATTCAATATTTATATGGTAAATAGAACACATACCGAGTAAAAAAATCTTAGTCAAAACATTTAGATAGATTATCTTCTTCCCACGTCGCATACGACAGAAAGTAGAAGCCAGTAAGTCAATCGTATGTGTCTCCTATCTACTATATAAATATTGAACGGTTTTTTTTTTATACCCTACATATTGGATGAGATTTTATTGTATCTATTGTTGACAGATGTCAAGATTTCACACATTCATTTAATCGATTTTGCATAGAGAAAAAAAAAATGATATCGAACGATGTTTGTTCGATATAATAATCACTTTTGAAGGAGCAAAAGAGAGATTAATGTATTCAATGTCGCGGATAAAGGAATTGCGGCCAAGTCTAAACGTTCGCTCGCGTACTCATCCCGAAATCGCAGACGACGCGCGAGGGGATTGAACGATTGGGAGACGATCCTTGAAGTACTTCATCGAGATTGCGAGAAAAGTGGAGGAGGGTAAGACCCGGAGAGCGGGGGAGGCAGAGACAAGAAGAAAGATTTGTCAGTTTGTCGGTTTTGCTGGAGTTATGCGAGCGCAACGACGTAAATACGCGCGCCTTTGCCGTTTCTCGATGCAACGCTCGCCGAAGGGGCGGGCGGCAAGATTTCGCAGATAAACCGAGAGAAGGCCAGATAAAGAGCACCCGAGATCTCCGTACGTAGATAGACGCCGGCACAAAGGGCGGCGAGACGAGGAGGAGGACGACGACGACGGCGGTTAGGTGATAGTCGTAAACAACTGTCGAACACAATCTCCTAATGCACGCCTCTCTTTTGGCACACGAGACACCCTTTCGAGCTCGAACGAACGACCCCGTCGACCCCCGCCGTCGTGCCACCCTCTCTACGCGGCAATCACCTCCTCCCCCTCTGTTTCATCGCTCGGTAATAGGAAGTTATATCCGCGGGATTCGCGACGACCGGAGGCGCCGAACCTATCACCGTCGCGCTCTCGTGGTTTTTTTGCCCGACTACGGGCAGAGAATTCTCCTCGTAAATGGCGAACCATCCTTGTGACGTCTGTATTGGAATTCATGGCTGTCTAGGTCCGATGTATCGACTTGCAACTTCGACATCGAGCGAGCTATTTCCGTGAGCACGACTTTTGAGCTTTTTTTTTCGAATCAATGAATCGTAAGGGGAACGCGACATCAGTTTCGTCTTTACAGTCGTCTATTTCTACAGTCACAGTTTTAATCGGGCTTAAGTGCGATTAGGATAATTTGCGTAAAATGTCTTCCCAAGTTAAAAATTTCCTGGCAATAAGTAAAATTAAATTACAACCAATTGCACGAATGAGATTGATTTTAAATTATTTCAATTGTCAATCTCGACACACATATAAACGGATATAAAATCAGATTTCATATCATTTACTAATTTTTTTATAGCGAAAAAAAAAAATATATATATATATATGACCATCCGGCTACAAAACATCGAATTACTGGCTTTATCGACTAAATTCATTTTCGCACATTTGTTTCCCTATTCGTTATATTAATCGCGTGCAAAACTTATTTCGCGATACTACTCGCATAATATATTGAACGCATGTTTAATTATGCAGCTCTTCGTGTTTTGATAATCGTCGTGCTCGTATAAACTTGTATATTAATTCGCGCGATAAGATAAAACTCGCATGGTGTATCGCATTCGTTAAACATTTATAATTATATCAGATATATCGACAATCATATTTTTCCATTAGTCTTCCGACTTGGCCCGAGCGAGCAATCTAGAGCGCAACCGTTTCTACTATTTGAATGAATTTAATTTGTCATGATCGGCTTAAAACTAAATTTCCTTCTATTTTCAAGCACACTTGTGAAATTATTGTTTCGCGAACGTCTGGAGACCTAATATCGTTGTTCGCGTTCCGCGTTGTAAGTGTGCGATTACGCCGGCAAGAAAAATCTGTTGGAATATATGCGGAAAATAACAAATAATAATGGCACTTTCTTTTCTTTTCTGTTCTTATCAGACATATGCAAATTGGATTTATCCCCCTTTTCGTCGAGTAGTAGTTTTAGGATAGCAGCAGCCATTTACGATATTGGTTGACAATGTCGAATATTGTTATATAAAGCGGTACTTTATATCTCGGATGTTTCTTTCAATTAACGTAATTACTATCAGATGTTAAAAAAATTATCACCGATAATTACATCAATAATTATGTACATATTAATTTTTGAAATTATTATAAAAATATGTGAATAAAACTGACTGCTCGAGAAACAATTTCTATGTTGATGATAAAAAAAAAAAAAAATAAAATAAATGCGGTAAGAAAAATGTATAAATATTGTGTGGATTATCAAATTGCATTATACTGTACATATATTGATGCCTATGTTACGGCCATGTAATAAGTATCTCTGGTCAGACAATCAAGGAAATATAAAAAGAGATAAATTTGCACACATCATACATGATCAAAACACTCGAGGATTATACGGTAAAACGAGAATAATATTGGATTTGCACTGCACGGAGATTTCCAGTGATATTTGATTAATCGAAATCAGCTCCGAATACCTCGGTCCGCATTGCATTTACAGATGCGGATTGCGCATATCGAGGACGCATATATTATACGCGCTTTGACATCATCCTGTTAATAATCTGGTATACGTCAAGCGAGAAATGTTGAGAAAAATGGAATACGAAGCCTCATAAAATGCGGGATCAGAATGACAGGAATGAGCACAGTAAGGTGTTAAACTATCTCGTGTAATGCGTCTTTGAATCTCCTCGCGCGATTCATACATATATTATCCGCGATGTAATATTTTGACTTTGCCAGCTTGGGAGGTCTTAATGTACGGATAATATGTAATGTATTTGCCGACTCTTTCATTTTCCATTTCAAAGACTACATATAATGTGTCGCATAGAGCGATTAAGTAAATTAATTTAGACATATTTAGAAAAGAACACATATTTTATAAAGTATCTTCGAAGCAAATATGTGTTGTAATATTTTTTCAATTGGTAATATAATATAAATTAAATATATAAAAATATTCCAAAAATCAAAATATTTTTTTATCTAATAAAATATTATCTTTTTTAATCTTATATAGAATATTACAATAAAAGTAATTTAAAATTAGGATAAATAAGTGTATTTCTTTTTTCAACAATTATAGAATAGCCCACAAATTAATTTGTTTGAGACGTAGGTATAAGTATTATAATTCAGCCCGATAGTGAATCCCTTTTGACATGGATCCTGCAAGGCGCCCATTTAATTGAAATGATATCGGAGAACAGGCTCTCATAATTAATGCAGTTTTGCTTTAAATGCACTGTGTATGCGACAGTATATATATATATATATATATATATATATATATATATATATATATATATATTAATATTATTCATAGTCTCGTACGATTGGTAAACAGGAAGCATTTATATGGCGCATTCTGTGTACGGAATGGACTCGATTAAAAGAAGAATTAATTGAAGATAAAATTGATACAAGAGAAGGGAAGAAACGGAAACAGAGTGACGATATAAGAACGATCCGATATCTGCAATTTATCAGATTAAGATGATTTATAATTTGGTCGGAAGATCGAGACACTTTTCCATATCAAGCAAAAAGCTTTGCAGATTGAAAACATTTTTCGTATTTGGAAAAAATGTGAATTTACAGAGCTGTATCTCATAACTTTTTGTCAAGTTTCGTTATGAATTTATTAAGATTTATTATTATAAATATTACATTTTTATTCAAAATCAGTATAATTTCTTTTTTCACCTGAGATATTCTTTTAGTCATATTTATATTATCGAAATCATATGCATCATTAATCGAATAAAAAATTTCAAAGATTATTCGAGATAATTTTATTTAAATATAAACAATAATTTAAAAAAAAAAGTATTATCAGATAAATAAATACGATATCCAACAAGCACTGGCATAGAGATCTGTATCGCGTACTTTAATTAAATGATAAACAATTATCATTTTCTGATTATTGTTTTTAAAATAATATAATATATATATATATATATATATATATATATATATATATATAAAAAAGAATTCTGCAACGGTTTTCATTTTAATACATTTATCCTAATTTATAAGAATTTTCACGGTGTGAATATCACATCATCAGTTATCGATTGGTATTTGATGTTCTTAGATATAAGAGACGGAAGAAAAAAAATTTCTTCCGTTATGTCGATGATGGCCAATCATCCGAAATGACTTTGCATGGTATTGATACTGATCCTATCCGTGGATCAATTATTATGGTAACATCGGTATGCGCCTGAATGCATCCTACGAGAAGACAAACACGCCTTGGATCGCTCATGCATTCGAAATGCATTCGTTCCTACTGCACATCTGCCAATCGATCCGAGTAATGTTTTTGTGTAATTTTAATCGAATGATCGTACAAGACGCGGCAGGCGGATAAAGGGCCGACGATTATAATTGATTGAAATTGCGTTACATTTCGATTCCGAGAGTGCAGTCTGTACTTATGCCATTTTCGTATATTAGCGGTAATCGAATCGTTATTTTGTGACGTGATGCAGATGTTGCGATACCTGCCGTTCATACATATGGACGTTGTACATATACATTCCTCGTATTTTATGGTTATCCTTGCGTTATCGTATTCATTTATTCAAATATTGATTCTCGGGACAAACATATGCCAGATCAAGATACATACCTTTAGTGAGGCAAGTTAATCGTTAACGATTTTGGTAATGATAAAAATATTAGAGAGTTACATTTGTCAATAATAAATATAATAAATATAATATATATATATATATATATATATATATATTTAATAAATATATTCAATATACACGTGCTGTTTTTCTCATTAAATATACACGCAAAATAATAAATATTTAATTTTCAATCAATAATGTAGTTTATGTGTGTGTTAAAATACTTTCAGTGAACTGAAAATATCTTGTATTCGAAGATATAATTTTATTTAGCAATGTGTAGTAATTGAATTTAATATCAAAAATATGTTATTATAATTAAATTGAAATATATTAAAATAAAAAATATATATAATCATCTTTAATGAGTCTAAAACTCATAATTGTATTTAAATTTATAAGATATATCTCAGTCATTTAATATTGATTAAATGAAAAGCAACGTACAATGAATATCATTAATCTGTATGTATATATATATATATATATATCCACGTGAAGACATAATAATTGCATAACTGATATTTGAATTAAATAAGGAACAGAATTTTCAAAAAGATCTTCCATCGCGATATTGCGGAATATGTAGGCGTGCACCTGCAACATCGGTATATCTGATTTACGAGCGAAAAAGTTAGTTGTTCAAATTGAAACCGACGTGGAAGTTGGAAGCGAACCGAAACGTATTATTAAATTAACCGCTGTCATGTAATCGCGAAGCTAATTAATACAGTGGAAACTGATACATCGCGTTGAAGTCGATAAAATCTTTCCTCTAATTTTTCGCCATACGCGCGGACCATTTACATCCTAGCCATCAACAATAGAAAAATCAAACAAATTAATTAAAAACTAAGTAGACTCTATATTAGCGATAATATATTTCTTACATCTGTGAATATGATTTTAAGCAATTTTTTTATACTACTACGAGTATTTCGCAGAACTTGCTCAATTAACATAAGTCATTTTGACAAGAGCGACGTTACGAGGAAATTTACCATTTCTGTTGATCACAAGTCGACGGAATTCGGCTCAGAGGCCTTTAACGGAATCTTGAAGGAGCTGGAAAAGGCACTCTTGGTGCGCGTCCTCCATCTGTCGAAGAGGCAGAAATACCTTGGTGCCTCTTATCCCGGTGCGTGTAACGCATCAAGGAGAATATGTGTTGTTTACGCGGTTGCCACTGCACGCTGACGCAACACATTCTCATTAGAAACTCGTAAAACCCAGAGACGTTCCTTATGGCGAGGATGGAGAAAGGTCCGACGTAAGATCTAGGAACGAGGAGAAGGCGAAGGTAGAAACCAGTTTCCTGGGCGTTACTCCTTCGAGCAAAGAGGAGTACCTTCTTTCCAATATGAAAACCACGTCACGGACAAATAGATACCGCTACAACTTGCGAGCCCCTTTCATACCCGGTCGCTTCGCGCACGATCGTAAAAGAAAATGCGTCAGCATGCGCATGGTTTCCAATTTCATGGGCATTTTTAGAATAAATCATAAAATTGTTTACTACTTCTGAAGACTACTGAGAAAGATCATCGTCGAGATTAACGCCTTGCTTCGGCGAAAGCCTATAGCACGCTAATCACATTCGTGTCTGTCTGTTTTAACGAATTTGTAGAATTAAACAATTTTCATATACCCTAGTCTGTTATTTAGAAATGAAAAAGCCAATCGTAGATTCCAGATTTTTTATCTCTCTAACGGAGTTAAAGCCAAAGTTAAAAGCCTGTTTAATTAAATAATAACATAAATATCTGTAAAATTTTGTCTAATTCTTTATAATTAATGCAAGGTTTCGTAAAATGCAGCATAATAATAACTTATATTTTTCTGCGAATCTGTATTCAATTATTTGTAATTTTAATATTTGAAAGGTATTGGAATTTACTTAACAGAAGTAGATAGAATAAGCCAAATATATTTACGGAGTTGAATGTGATTTATGGCGCTAGGATCGACAAGTAGCGAATAATTGCGGATGTGAGATGCAGATTTATTAGAAACTGTTGAAAGCCATCGATCTCGCACTCTCGGCCGCGCATTACGCCATAAGGGGCTAAACCGGAGTGTAATAAGGCTCGACGAGAAGAGGAGAAGGTCAGTTCCTCGAGCGATGTTTACCGGCCGCCGTACGCTATGCGCATACAATTCTCTAGCGGCAATTCAATGTTCCTATCTCTCTTCTTCGACGTTTTGCAAGGTAAAGGAAACCCGGGGACGGGAAGGGACGGAACAGGCGCCAGGTTCATTAACCCGTCGTATCGAGACATCGTTGGGAGAAATGCAATTCGCCAGCTGACGATACGCTTAAGTGCAACGAATTAACCATGATGCAGGGGTGTACCGGATAAGGAGGATGAAGGAGAATCTCTAATACCGGAGAGAAAACGCGCCCGATAGAGACGGCTAATGCGAGGGGGATAGATGCGGACATCGCGGAGCTTACGATTTTTAATTTCTAATTATTGCGTAATGATCCTGCACTCTGACCTCCGACACCGACGTGCATGCAGACCTTATGTCTCGATAGAACGCGCATGGCTAAGACCCTTAGTTATGGGTTGCGATAATTGCCAATTTCCATGGGTTCTCCTTCTACTAGTTTTCGATAGAACTCACACGTGTCGGCCGATTCCGGTAGTAAGCTACGTACACGCGATAAACGCTATCCGATACGTAAAACATATCTTCTCATAAAGAGAATATTGTCTCGTTATACATCAATATACGATATGCCTTATTCGCTCTTTCTTCAATCATGTGCGAACGATTTATTTAAAAATAAAAATATATTAAGCAATCGCACGTTTAATTTCGGCTTGCGCGATACGATAGCTCAATTTAGAAATCGTTGGAGCCGTTGCGCGGAGATAGCCTTAATTAGCGAGAATGAGAAACGAAAAGAGACATACAAAAATCATTGATATTTTGTAAAAAGACTCGCGCTTTAGCAGTCGCGCATTTTCACTTTTAATTTCGACTCGCGCTACACGACAACTCGATTTAAAAATCGCTCGAGTCGTTGTGGACGTACCCTTAAACCCGGTCCATCCGAACTACGGCACAGATCATAGAGAATGCAGCTCGTGCAGCCAATATCCATTTTGTAATCTGTGCACAGACGCTTCCTACACGGATGCACGCGGAGAATCGCAGGTAGGATAGGTAGGATAGGTAGGCAGGTAGGCAGGCGAGCAGGTACGCGAACAGGATAGGTAGATTCCTAGGTACGCTCATCTCTTTTGGCCACGTTGCACATGCGAGTTGGGTATCTGATTCCCCGACGGAAGTCCCGTTCTTGCTCAATAACGTAGACGATCTGCCGAGAATAATGATTGTTTCACGGGCAACGGATTTCTACGTACAATGCATAGGACGAGTTCTCGTCCTACGGGGCATCCCGCCGTCCGTTCGTGTGTGTATCGCTCGTAGCTAAAATTAATCTCCCGGATAAAGAACGGTAACAACACACGCTCATTTCCTCCGCGATGGAAATCGTTTTAAAGAACTTCGGTGCGAGGAAATGGAATTGATTTTTATCACACCGACACAGACTACTATATGTACCGCTACTATACATCGCCCCTAACGCTAAGCCTCAGCGGATGTGAATAAATTCCTCGGAGTCGGCTCGCTATGTATGTTAGAAGAATCGATGATAAAAAGCGATACGGATTCTTAATTAGGAGTTAATCGTCAATTGTATTGAAGGTAGAATTCGTTACACCCGCGTCGTACTCGCATATCCCCGATGTGTGAGAAAGACGAGGAAAAAATTGCTGCGACCGTATTACGAGAATTGAAAGAGATGGAAGAATGTGAGTGGAGCTTCAATAACGGATGAGTGGGAAACACGCGTACGCACATTATTTCGCGGGATTGTCAGACTGGGCGATATCCAAAATTACGCACATGTCTCTTCGTATATATTTTCGACATATTTCATATTCAAATGTTCGATAATGAACAATGTAAAAATTATATATAATTAAATATTTTTTATCGAAGAAAGACATATATTATAATTATGCAATCTTTCTGTTACCTGTTTTCTACGTATAAATTAACGTTTTCTGTCGCAGATAAAATAATCGCTTCAATCGTCGTTTATCGATATCATGAGAACGTTGTAAGATCTCCGTCACGTTCGCACTCGGAATAAAACGATAACGATGCTATCTGTAAATATGTAATAAAAGGGAACATGGAACTTTGACGCCAATGTATTACGCGTAATATTATATCAAGGGTAGAGAGTTCATCAAGATCGATTCTAGATCAAAGGGATGATTCTGTCGGCGATCACCTGCCCCGTGTTGTGCCCCGACGACAGGTATTGCACCTGTAATACACCTGCATCCGATTGCCCGATTCAGAAGGAATTTATCGCTCCCCGCCGATTATCGCAAGTTTATCAGCATTGTCGGGAATTGCAAGGCAAGATTTATTATCGATACGAATTGGCATGTTAAGACAATCAATCATATTTTCAATCAAATTTTTCTTATATCCTTGTTCGCCAGCATTAATATTATTCTGAAATCTATGATTAATCTTTCCATCAATAATAATGATTATTCGATCATTATATATTTTATATAGTGGATTAAAATCTCTTATTCTAATATTATCATTTAGAAGAGATAACAAAGATGTAAATTAAAAAAAAAAAAAAATGCACCACTCATATAAAATCTAGAAAAAAATTCCGGAAGAAGACCAGACGAAATTCTCGTGAATCGGTCATTTAATTATCGATCATTATACGACCACGGTTAATTCATCAGTGGCCAAAAGGTAGGAAAAGTAGACGTAGGAAATGAGGGCGAGTTTCAATTCATTAATCCGTACCCGGAGTTTCGTTTAATTGTTATTTACGACAAACGATCACGCGATTGTCGAGAGAAGGGAAAGAGATGCCGGCGTTAAGTGGGCGAAAGGGGCAAACTAAAGGTAGAGAACGTGTAAAGATGTATGGCTGATTTAGAGGACTATAATCCGCGACAATTATCGCCGCATCGAAATATGGCTTTAAGTCACGCGGGTTTCTAAATTTATCGTCTGATATTAAAGTGCGCATGCGAAAAAGAAGTCTCTCACATTTTTCAACGCAATATGCGTCGCGAAAAGAAACGATAATAATCGATCGATTCGCGCTCTCTGCAGTTGCGATAAGTAAAAGCGACTAAAACACTTTCTAGACGATAATATATCTGATTTTATAATCTACATTTTTCTTTTTTCTTTTTTCACTCGCGTTAAAAATTTCTTCCTCCACAGAATCTCGTTTTACTCGTTTATTAATAAAATTCTGAACTCGTACGGAAACGCAGTATCGACTTTATGGCACGCATTGTAGAGCCGCTCAACCCGTTAAGTTAAAAGAACATCGTCGTGCACTTCGGCAGGCTAAATTCGAAACGGTCTGTACGTTACGAAGATATGCATTTATACCGCGCATCTATGCGTCTGGGCGCGCACGCCGCGCGTTCGACACGCCGCCCGTACGTTATGCACCTTGCGCACTCTCGGGGCCACCCTCCCCGCATCGGTCTTTCAGACGGAATGCCGCAAGTTTCGATATTTTTATCCAGGCGACGTAAAAGCCGCGACTACAATCCGCCATGCAATAAAATCGGCGACAAGCCGTGAATTCGTGACACGACGCTCATAAAGGGATTTATGCGAACGTTCGAGAGAGAGACAGAGAGAGAGTGACAATTCGACGCTTAATAGTTAATAGAAAGTCTGCGAATTCCATTTGTGTCGTATTAAGATAAATATCATTATCGTAATGCCTATATCCTTTCAAAGATTTCTATAAAATATCGCATGTAAATATTTTATATTAATATTTGAGATTATTTTAAAAATGTACCGCAAATAAAACACACGTATCAGTGTCTTAAAAGTAATAATGTGGCAGCAAAGAATTCAGAGAATTTTATAACATATATAATAAATCAAATAATCTAATGTGATTTGCAAAAATGCATCATGTATAAATACATTTATTATGTTATCTCGTTATAAATTCTAGCTTGACAGCTTTATAACTCTATTGTTCTTATCATACAATCTTGCAGATCATAAGCGGCGCTGCGTTACTAAAGACATTCCAAACGGTATGTAGTAATAAACCTATTTGTAGTTACAACTTTCGCACGACAGGGAAGTAATCGAAGCCAGATTAAACCGATACATATGTTTAAGAAGGACATTCACCGTTATAAAGACATAATAAACAATACAAAGATGATGTAGACATGTTAATATTGTATTTTATCAGTTCAGAATATTTCATTTAGAACGTTTCATTAACTTTCGCATAAACTTTGTTAAGTAAAAAAATATCACTACTTTAAATTGTTAATAAAATTTTCTTTCTCATTCGTAAATCCTTGCAAAATTTTATTAAAATTCATTAAAGTTCAAATTCTCACCCATTGCTCTTACTTTTGAATTTTTCGAAACATTTCATCCATCTCAATTTAAATCTTGTATAGATGTCTTGTTAAATAATCTTAACCAAAGGGATACGTGGAAAATCATTTTGAAATATCTACGTAGCTACATTACGAAATATGAGAAAGCAAAATATTAGAATTAACAATTGTATGATTAATAACATACAATTTGAATCGCAATTTTTTTTATCATTTTACCGTCAATAGCTTTAGTTATCAACGATCTACATTTGATGCAAATGTCAGACACGTTTAAATGTACTTTCAGATAATCAATTGCATTTTCAATTGCATAATAGAGATTATACCATCTGCCTTAATAGTGATACACAAGCGCAATTAATCGACATTATCGTAAATAAAGCAGGTGATGACATCAGTAATTCTGAATCAAACTTACTCGTTGTATAATCTCGTTGTAAAATATCATCATTATAGAATAATTTGTTTTCTCAAGTATTGAGAATTATAATCATAGACCTAATCAATTTTAAGATGAAAAATATCATGTTAATAATTATATTTTTTATAATTTTTTTGTTTGTAATAATAACATTTATATGAGTCTATTGGAATAATAAAAAATTAATTGTTAAAATAATTAAAGATTGTTCTAAAAAATATTCAAGCAGATCTAGCATATAGATTAAGTTCCATCATAAATTTTTGATATTAAATAATTATGGAAAAAAAAAAAAAAAACTGTGTGTGTGTGTATCAGAAAAGCACGTACGGTCTCGAAAAGAATGTCTTTTCGATTAGGCAAACTGTGTTTGAAATGCTCGGCTCTTTTTTTCCGCAGAAGATCCGATATATCGAAGGAGAAAGAAATTGATTCAGCGATAAAGATTGAGAGAAGTGCAAAGATCTTATTGTTAGTACAAAGCAAGAACGACAAAGGGATTGCGTCATCGCGCTAAATCTCAACCATCCGAGGATACGTAATCAATGTTCAATCGGTACAATTGATTGATGCCTTTCCTATGTCACGTTGACATTTTGATTCGGATAACTACAAAAGACGGTTTCCACAAAAGCTAAAAATATATTACGTATATATCTTTGTGATAAAAATATGGATATAATATAAATTTATTCAATTCTTTTTATATATTAAGAAGCGCAAGGCACTTTAATTGCGTCCATTTATTTTCGCTCTATCGTATATATATATATATATAAATTTTACACGTGGTTTTCCACATGTACATTCTATAAAAAATATTATGCAAACTCACCGTGATGCCTTCGGGCCGTCGTAATCTTTTAAAGAACGATGTTCTTCTAAATGGCCGAAAAGATTCTTCAATTCAGAGAGCTGCTGGTTCCTTTCTATCATGGATTCTCTCAGAATCTAAAATACATACAAATATATATATATATATGTGTGTGTGTGTGTGTGTGTGTGTGTGTGTGTGTGTGTGTGTGTGTGTGTGTGTGTGTGCGCGCGCGCGTGTACGCGCGCGCGCGTATGAGAAAAGTTTCAAACTATATAACGCTTACAATTTCTATATAGGAGATAAGTTTGTAAATTTATTTAAATTTTATCTTTTTTCGTATTATTTCTCTAAAAAAATTTATCCACGCAGTTGATTCATCTAAATATATTTAACAAATAAGTAAAAATTTTTGCTTAGAGCATAATATTCTGTGAATAATAAGCAAAGAGAGAGAGAGAGAGAGAGAGAGCAGAGAGCTATTACAAATATATAATTGTGCAATAATCTGCGCAAAATTATGTTTCTATTTCTTTCCATATAAAGTACAATACATATCAATTTAAAAGTAATTAATATATAATCGCAATTGTATATGCAATAGAAATATTCTGTGAATATTTTTACTTTGAATATAAAAATATTTCGAAAATTTAGATTATTTTTTTTTAATACAAACTATTATGTTTAATATCATTATTATATGCATAGAAAAATATTATTTTGCTACATTTGTGGAGAAACATTGCAATATTTTTCGCATTTATAGAAATAAAGACTTAAACTATGGATTAACTACAAATTTAAAGAATTAGCAAAAAGGAGGCCGTGCAAGTTTCGTTTAGAAAGAGAATTGCGTCGTTAAACCTTAATCGTGCCAATCTTGTCCTCCTTCACTGTACACGGCATAGAGCAAGATTAAAATTAAGAAAGAACAGAGAGAGGAAAGAGAAGGAGGAGGAGAGAAGGAGGAGGAGAGAAGGAGGAGGAGAGAAAGACTAGAGAGATGGAACGAGAAGGAGGAGGAGAGTCGAGTAGCGCGGATAAATAAAAATAAAAAAAAAAGAAAGAAAAGAAAAGAAGAGAAAAAATCGGAACCTCCTTGAAAATAAAATCGGTTTTCCGATAACTGGTTATTTGCTCGCACAAGTGGCTCGCTGACTGGGCGAGCACGTCGGAAGCGGTTTTCGCGTGTAATATTATCGAGTTATCGGTAGGATAGAAGAGCATTGATCGTGCCGGGTAGGAGCCCGGGGAAATGGACGAACGCGAAGAAAGAGACGAGAAGGGGGTGCGCCTGCGGGGATGAAGGAGAGAAGGGGGAGGAAAAGATCGGTGGATAGAATAGCATGAGGAGAGAGATGTGCCGAGGGTAGACGAACGTGCATTGCGCGAGTACAATATATCCGCGTGATTACAATATGTCGGGGCTCGAGAGACCAATATCAACCTGAAGTCGGCTCAGCCAATGCTGATAATCCCTATTGTTGATGCCTCCACTCGACTGCCTCTCGCGAATGGATACATCTTGTTTCAAAATTTTCGAATGGCTCCAGCGTAGCGAATATATCGACACGGAGGTGGAGATGCTGGGGTATGATAGAAAATTCCTTCTGAAGTATCTCCGTGATTTCGGCAAGGATTTGAAAATTATAGAAATACACACAACGTGAAGTTTCATCGATTTCAAATGAATTGCGAGGAGGAATACGTAGGAAATTTTAACGAGAGAATCTATCTTTTCCGCTTTTGACCTCGGAGGTTTTCATTTAGCTTTCAAGAATATTTCCGAATAAAATTCTCGTTGAGATTTCTCGATTAGAGTGATAAGAAGTATGCCAACTACGCTCTCGATTCAATTCAATGTTATCAGCTGCCAACCATTTTGAATTTCAAAAACTTGTATCTTCACATTAAATGTAAAATTTTCACGAGAGAGATTAAAGATGTTTTCAACATAAAAATACATTTTATTACAAAAAGAAAAAAGAAACGTAAGCTTTATGGATTATTTCACTAGAAGACAAAGTAAACACATATACATCTTGAGCTTCCATGAATTGTCACAAAATTTTTCTGCCAAACATAATATTGTCTTATATATTCTAATAAATATATTTGCTTCAATTGCCGTAAAGTCGACTTTAGCTAATAAATAAATAAATCGAAAATTACGTGCATCGCTCGTTCGATCCATTATCGAACCGGCGGTTTTTGCGCTCGAGACCGCGTTAGAAGAAAGAGAGGTCGGAATGGCGGATATGTGGACGGCAAAAGAAACGAAACCTGTCCTCATCGTTTATGCTCGGTGTCGGCAGGCTAGTAGGCCGCCTTTCACACATCCCACACGAATCTGACGACGACGAAGCTCTCGGTCTCTTTCAAAACAATTACACATTCTTCCATGCCAGAGTTCTCCCACGTCCTATCGTCTTGTCGCAATATTACCCGTAGTAGTGCCCTTTGCCGTTTTCCGTTAATGGATCATAGCGAATGCGCGCAATTTACTCAAAGAATTAGCATAAAGAAAATGTCGCCATAGCTTGTATTCTCATTTGTCAAGGCTGTGATTTATCGCCCTCGATCGGCGACCATTACTATATTTCTAAGTCATCGGGAGTACCGGCAAAACAGCCTCTGGAGGAATTAATAATATTACGTTCACTGTGATACGTCTATCGAATTTCTTGTACAAATATATTATACCGCTTATGCTTTTTAATTACAAATTACTTGTAATTCTTGATATTAATTATATTCATTTAATGCCATTAATGATATGAATTATATGATATTGATAAATCCATTTATAATTTCAGAATTGAAGACAAGTTCGTCCATCTACAGAGTCGTAAGTTTTATGTATAATATGCATGCTTCTTTATAAAATCGTGATTCCTTAAAAAATAATAGTATAATTATATATGGTATTTATATAGAATTATACTTAGAAAATGATTATTTTTGTTAATCCGATTGTGCTCTAATTCTATTAAAGAATTATCCAATTAATCGCTAATATTAGATTAATAATCCTATTACAAAAATATATGCGTAATCTTTTTCTATTTTTACGTGCTGTGATTTTCTTTCAAAATTATATATGATAATAATAAAATTAAATAAAATTAAATTATAGATAAAATTATAAAAATATAGATAAAATTATAGAATAAATTGTAGGTAAAATTAAATTTGTAGATTGATATAAGATCGAAAACCAAGTAGCTTAAGACTGTTTTTCCGTCATGATTTTTCCCCGAGCTATTTCCCTACCGATGCTGTCATATACCTCATTTCACCTACCAGAAGCAGCCATCTCGATTTACGATCCCTCCGCTCTCATCCTCGTGCACGCGGAAGAGCGCATGACAGGTTTCCCATCTTGCGCCTTCACGGAAAACATTCCACATTCCGATAAAAATGATGGACGATGCAATTTTTGAGCACCTCTCTCGCGCTAGAGGAATTAAAAGGCTTTATCGTAACTCGCGACGTGTTTGATACGACGATACATATAAAGAAGCGTTTAAAAATGTTTTAACGAATCGAATGGTATGGACAGCGATAAAAAAATTTTGCCCTCATTATTAATAGCAATCGATCAAAGGTAACAATAAAGAGAACAAGTTTTAAAGCTGTTTGAAGACACCCATGTGTGTTTGTAAGAAAGAAGAAACTATACGGTTTATAAAAACGAGGAAGAACGGTAAGCCTGTAATTTTATGGATTTTAATAATTACGTTTATGACAGGTGAAGACAAGAAATAGGATTCTAGTAATTATTATTACTACAGATGTTGTAATTGAAACGTGAGATTTTGCGCAAAGATAGCTGCACCTTTCGCAAAAACACGCTGTTTAATCCAAAGCTATCGCTAACGCTTAAATGTATACATCCTGATCTCGATAAACGATCAATTTAATCGGCTCAGGGTGCGCAAATCAAAGATTAAAAAAAAAAAGGAACTCATCGTACGGGATACCCAGATACACGTGCTCTCGTAATATCAACCCAAATCTCTATTTTGTATGAAAAATAATTTCTCGGGGCTGGTTTAATATTATATTAAATATCGCGGGCTATTTACATCGAATCAATATCGATATTTAATTTCGTCGATCGTTACAATAGCAGTTAATTCGATTTTTTTTTTAAATCCAAACGCGCGATCCCACGATCGCATATGATATTTATCGGCATATATACGGCCTGATAAGACGGTGCCATCTGATTTCGTAATCGTTTCTTTCGATTTCTGTTCAATTAAGGAGCGATGACAGAGGCTACAATATTAATTAACTGAAACAAGAACAGATGCAATGCGTGTACGCAATCGGATAACTAATCGGATTGTAACTTTAATCCTCACTGCTTATATCATTACTTGTAGAAGCTGCCTCTCACGCAGATCTCGTATAATCATTCGGTAAATCGCACACTTTTTGCATTTTTTTCGCAGACAAACCATCGCAATTCGAAGCGAAACTGCACCGATAGGCGTAAAAAGGTTTATAGCCTCGGACAATTTTTCGATGAAATTGTTTTCATATTTACTTTATCTTGAATATTATTCGCATCGTAAAGAAGTTTATGTTACTTTAAAACGCGGTTGCTAATTCGATGGAAAATATGACAGTGTTTATCGAAGCTCGAGCGTTACAGGAATTATTTCTAAAGTTTAAAATATAAACATATTCAACAATCCGATTATCCAAATTCTCAATGTTTTCTTTTATTTACTTTTAATTTAGTTTTAATGTAGCTTACACAATCTCATTGTGATATAAAATTATCTTTCGACATTTTTTTCTTTTTTTTTTAATAAATAAAAAGATGAAATATACAATATATAATAATTAGAACAAAAATTAGAGCAGGTAAAAATTGATTTATTTAACTCCTTTTTTTAGATGTATAAAAATATCACTATTGATTAAAGTATTCAGAAGTCTAAAATTTTTCTATTAATTTATTATACTTATTCACGCGATTCTTATCATTCACGAATTTTCAATGTCCCATCGACCTTATCCACATGCTGTCCTACTAGTGTCGTTTATATTTTACAGCAGAGTAATATCTACCTGTCCGGACTGCAGCGGAAACTGCCTGAGATTTCTCGAATGCGTATTCATATTTCTGTCCGCCGCCGTGCCGCAGTATGCACGTGGGCGCCAAAGTGGATGCGCGCATAAATTCGCTCGCGGTACGTTAAAAGATGTGAAGTGATTTGGAGCGTGCGCCGCATAACAGGGCGAGAAAAAGGTACGCGTCTTTGCGAGTTACATCCGAGTAAACGCGCGCGTACGAAGCCGTCTCCTCTCTCGTGTGTATATATATTTATATATATATATGATAAAATATACTTAGGCAAATATTGAAACTAAATACACCCGCGTTATTTTTTTACTCGCGATCGTACTCCACAAATATAGCCCCTCTCTGTCCCTCCTTCCTCCGGATTACGCACCGCGAAACGTTAATAACGCGTTGTTAGCGATAATAAGCGTCCCCGTTAAATTATTATATACATTGCGATATTTTTAAACGGTGACTATTGTGTGCCCGCCCGCGGACATTCTATTCTCATGTTCTACGTATCGTACGCAAATACACGCTGCGTAAATTACAGCCTGACGGATGTCCGTGATACGAAAAGTGACGCGAAGAAATTGGTGGTATTGTAAACGTTTACTTTCACTCTAAGCAGCCGATTATTTCCAAAAGTATACCCGCGCGCGTAGTAATTGCTGAGTCGACGGTCGGTTGCGCAACAAAAACGGCGGTTCGGTCTAATCTTATCGTGTCCATTGTTGAGTTAACAGTAATTGTAGTTTACGGAAACGCAACAGCTCTCTCTCTCTCTCTTTCTCCGTGGCTACTGGCGACGTATAAAGTAATTACCGCGATTCGCTGTTATGATTTTCGTGGGGAACGAATACCTCGAGTACGGTGGTCTTCCCCGAAGGGCGCGGCACTCATATCCGACTTCCGTTCGAGAGAAGCGTGTTCGGGGTATATCCATCTATCAAATAAATTTTAAAATATCGCCACTTAAGCATTTAAGCCCTTTCGCTTATCTATTCTAAAAAAATTCGAGCCTTTAATAACAATCAGAGATGGGTTTAAAATATTTTCACTAATATATATATAAATAATACATATTTTTAATTACTTGACAAGAAATAAAAAAATTAATTAAATTCGTAGATTCGTATTATATACGTATATAAATAGAATAGTGATATAAAAATAATTTTGCACATTTATAAATTCTAGTTATATATTTTATTCTGTCGTATATGAAAAATACTATCATATGTAATTCTGTCATGTATACAGAAGAAAAAAAAGAAAGAAAAAAAAAATCTAAAATTAATTACTAAAATTAAAACTAATATTAATAAAATTCAATATTATGTCAAAATAACTATGCGCTAATTATATATGTAAGAATATTATTGAAATTTTTATATAGATTGATAAGAATGAGACGGATCCTAAAATGTGCGAGTCGAAATCCGTCTGTTAGCGATGTACGGGGGAAGGGGGGGGGGGGGGAGCGCCTCTTAAAGCTGAGTAAGATCGATGGGTCATTTCCGATAATTATTGTCGATGTGGGGATATTCTAATACCGCCTTCCCTCGGCCGTATTGGCCATTAGCATAATCATATTATGCGAGTGCATTCTGAGCGCGTGTAGGTCGATGGCGAGTGGGATAAATAGGCGGGTTTGCGTGCGAATAAGCTGCCTTGGAATTTCATCTTACGGCATCGACGAGCGAGGGAGATGCGGAATGAAAGACGGGAAGAACGTGATTATTTCTACCGTTTTCCCATTGCCGCCGTACAGGGGGACGGCCGTCCTAAAATTTATTATTATAAATTTAAACACCAACAACCACGCAGAGCATTAATATGCTAATGTAGTATTCTATAATTATCTCACGTGCTTCCGCGTAACCGTTAAATCGCTGTCTAAAGCCTTACATACGATAGCCTTGAAAAGGCGGTTGAACTTTTCTTTTAATCCTTTTCGCAATAAGAAGTTATTTAATCGTATGGTAAACGTGTTCATCCAGAAATAACAAATTACAAGGCTTTAACGACACTCTACGATTCACGTATTAAATATTATCCAACTCCATAATTATGTTCTATAAATACAAAGCAGAACCGGGGGTTTATTCGCGTCGTCGCATGCGCATACGCGAAACTTTTACCTAATACACTATGAATCCTTATTACGGTAGACGCGCATAAAGAGCAAGCAATTATAAGAGAACCTCGAGGGTTTAAGCGCAACAATTATTCGCGTATGTTGTCGCTCGTAAACGCGGACGCTCGTCCAATCCTCGGGCACTAAGAAATTAGGCAAGGCTCTCTCGCGCGGAGAAAGTCGGCGTTTAACAAGGGCTTTGAAAATCGCGCACGGATAAAGGTTAACCGCGGTAAAAGGAAGGGAAGGGAGAATAAAGCGGGGAAAGGATCGTTACAGCTCATTAGCCTTATCGCCCTGTCCATCGCTTAACCTCACGCCTTTGCGCCGCGGCAAGACGACAAGCGGCCCGTAAGGCGGGAATATCGCGGAATTTTAATAGAACATCAATTTAACGACATCGACGATTTCGTGACGGCGCCGGATCATATCGCGACGACAAAAAAAAAAAAAAAATTCAACCGGTACTCGTCGACGTAACGAACGCGCGCTGCTGTTTGTCGTACACACGCTCGCTTCTGTGTGTGACGTAAGACAATAAATTCCGCAAACGAGGGCCCGAGCCCGATCGAAAGGTCGCCGCGAAAGACGGAACGGCCACGGATATTCTCCGCTTGATTTATGCACCTACGAAAGATCGCGAAGATCGTCGTGACTGATTCGAAAGACAAGTGGAATAAATGCCAGGATACCGGGGATCAAGTTCCACGGAAATCTGTATCGACGTTTCCACGTTTCTCGCGGAGATTTGCCCCCCGTCTCTCTCTCTCTCTCTCTCTCTCTCTCTCTCTCTCTTTATCCCGCTTCCATTCGTATCGTGGCATGGCGAGAGATTAATTGCGACGGAATTTCATCATTATTCCACGAATAACACCGTGCAATTATTTTCCTGCGTTCTTCTCTCTCTCATTAATATTTTTAAAAAATTACGAGATTTACAAAAAGCGATATTGAACGATGACTGTAAAGATAAAAGAGCGAATCGATATATTTCGTAGAGATTTAATGAATAAATAAAAAAAAATGTATCAAATGTTACAAATTTTTTATAATTTTTATAAAATGTTAAAATTACGCGATCAATCGTGGGATAGTATTCTTATATTTATGTTACGCATTTTATGAAAGAGATTGAAACCAATAATGTTTCGATGAATTCAGATTTCCATGACACGGGCACACGAAAATGATCTTTCTATATTTATTCACGACAATGGAAACGTGACAATCGAAACGAGGCAAGGTACATTTTTTTCGTGTCTCTGTGATATGAAAAATTAAATTTATCAAAGTTACATCGAATTCAATTTAGCATAAACTCTGACGAGATACTACGGAACTTCAATATTCAAATACTTGACATCATATATTTTGCGCTCTTTTAAGCAATATTAACTACAAGTATAAGACAGAAATAATTCTATTTATTTGATAAAAAAATATTAATTTATTTTACGGAACCAATGGCAAAACAACATGGGCATTGATATGAAATTATGATAGACCACGCATATATTATCTTTCGAGATATTATGAAAATACATGATACTGCATTTATTTTCCAATAGTCTTAAGAGAGAGAGAGAGAGAGACTTGCTTAGGCGCGAATAAGTGTTTACTCAGCTCTCACATCTTAAAACGATTCCTCCCTCTCTCCAATCTCTCCCTATCTCTCCGATAGTATCAGTCGAGATCACTCGAAGAGTTTCACACACTTTCAAACATCGTTAGTTAAATCTATTTTCGCCCAACGTAGGTGTCAACGGTGGTATTCCGATCCACGTGGGCTTTGGTTGAGTAATCATCGTCTTTCATGCTATTGTCATGATTATTCGACTCCAGTCCCGTATGGCAATCATTTTCGAACGAAAGCCATTTTCTTGCATCGTGCTTGTCATAATATTTGTATATCGCAATCTACTAGTTGAATATTCCTTCGCGCAGCTCCCATTCCTGTCTCTCTTACACCGTAAACTCCGTTCATTTCTCTTTAATGTAACGTCATACTCTGGTAAAAATACATGGCGCTGTAGTGATGTTTGTCGCGAAATATATTTATGCAATTTCACCAATATCGGCCTTTATTTACGAGCCGACGTATAATTCCACGTAATAATGGACATACGATATTATCTGAGAATATTTCTTATTTCAAATACTATTTCCTTGTAGAAAGCACGCTTTCTTGAGAAGCACTCGTTTGAGTCTTCCGTGTGTATATCTTACGAATTCAAAAATATTAAAAAATTTTAAATATAAATTCTATTTTATATTTCACACTATACATGTTATTATATTTTCGTAATATTATTTATTCACATATTTAATTTACCAATCAATCTTTCAATTACCAAAAATGTCAAGCATATTACTTGCTTCAATCGATCCTACCTTTCCCGAAACTAATCGCGAAAATATTACAATTTTCGTCAACTTTTTTTACGTCAGATATTTGCGAATTCGAGAAAGCTATACGCGAGTTGCGCGCGCATACACAGAAACAGAGAAACGGTCGGCTTACGCCGCTCCCACGGGTTCCCAGGACGAAGATGAAAGAAGAGCGCTGATACCGCGTGTAGGAGAAGGCAATCATCTCTCGCGAAGGAGACTGCGGAAAGAGAGAGAGAGAGAGAGAGAGAGAGAGAGAGAGAGCCTTGGCGTGTAGCCTCAAGACGCAGCTACAGCCGGATGATTCGATTTGATGGCATTAATCAGCGACGAGCTGGCGCGGATTAAAGTCGCGCCTTCGAGCGGT
Organism: Polyergus mexicanus; assembly: GCF_030449975.1. Taxonomy (NCBI): domain Eukaryota; kingdom Metazoa; phylum Arthropoda; class Insecta; order Hymenoptera; family Formicidae; genus Polyergus; species Polyergus mexicanus. The sequence goes on from NW_027223345.1 coordinate 4,449,989, forward strand.
ATAACGTTTCAATTTACCGCACGAGCATTCGGAAAGGTACGCGGGTCGAACGGTTAATACCGTCGTGCCGACCATCTACAGTTTAATCACCTTTATTTGTACTCGCGAGTTCGCTGCGAATAACGTCGGTGTCGTTTGTTATCTGAATTCCGAAAGCGTAGATTATTATGTTAGAGAGGATAGCCTTATGGATCTCGGCTTAATATTTCACTTTAAACGAAAAATTATGTAACGATTCGTAATCATCGTGTGTATTAAAGTGGAAGAGAGAGAGAGAAAGAGATAAGTTAGACAAGTGATAAAATTTAACTTGGATATTAAAAAATTATTAATTCGATAAAAATGTAATTTTATTAGTAATTTATTATATATATTATGCTGTACTTTTTCTTCTCTCTCTTCATATTACAATTATAATTATAATTTCAAGAAAAAAAAAAAAAAAAAAAAACTTAAGATTGATTTTTTTATAATAAATATTTTATTTTCGCTACTATTTTCCATATAATTGATTTTTGCTCGAGTGTCCCGTACCACTTGATACAAAATAAAATTCAACTACATCAGCTTTATCGTAAACGACATTATCGCAATTATTTTCATTAAATCTTTGATGTCTGACAATGAATAGTTTATATAGCAAAGCGGATTAAGAATGATCGATAAGAATATTGTGAAATGGATCATTCTCCGCGCTCGTATTCCATTGATCGATAAATGTACTTAAAATGTATTCCATTCGTCGTTTTATGCGCTTCATTACGGTGGACATTGCAAGCAATCGCACATGTGATACACGTGGCATAGTAAATTGTAAACCGGCTATTGCCTCACCGACACAAATGAAAGTTTTGTATCGGCGCCGAGAAAATGACAGCTTTCACCAATAGCGTTGATGTAATTTCTGATTAGTAAATTAGCGATCCCGCCAAACGTATTACGGAATCATCATTACGTTTGAACGTTATACCCGCGCAAATCGTTGATTTTACTTTCAGTTTCTCCAACAAATGCTTCACTTCCACATCATGAGGTAAGAAATTTCAAGCTAATTCTTCTCGTTTCATAAAAATATGAATATTAAAAAATAAAAGTAATCAACTTTTTTTTATAATAGTTAATTCAATTTATTACTATACGAAGGATTGCGCAAGTTAAAGGCTCAGATAGCACGTAACGTTTTTATAATAAAAATTTTTATGCGCAGTTGCGTGTAACCTGTTGTCGTTTCAAAATCATTCTCGTAACATACGGAGAATGTAAATTTTCAAGTTCCGTTTCCTTTGCCGACATGACTCTCTTTGCAAGACCTTTATTCCAATTTACGCATGACAGGCTGTTCATGCAGCTGCTAAAGGTGTTAATGAACTTCTTTTGTTCCGTAGTTTCTTATTAACACCTCGATCGTTCTTTGACGATGCTCGATAGAATCGTTACTCATCAAAATTCGGGCGCAGCTGTGAGGGCATCGGTAACTCTTCTCCCTTTCCCCTCTCCTTTTCGATCCCCCCTCCCCCCTCCTTCTCATTCGCACGCAAATTCATCGATATACCCATCGATCGATCGATCGATCGATCGATCGCGTAATCGCCTTGTGCAAGCGCAATAGACGAGGAATAAAAGGAGACGCGTGTTTAACGCACGTGAAACTTTTTATCACGCGGCTCGCCGATCCTAGCTCTTCTCGTCGCGTGCGTCGGACAAAATCGAAGAAAAATTAGAATAACTTTTTCCGAGACGAAACGTGAACCTGAAAATTTCTTCTGATCTTGAGGAACGCGGTTAATACCCGGATAATCCGTGCGCTTGTTCTCATAACGAGCCCGACCGAGAGCGGAGTCGCGAGAGATTATTCAAATTAGAGGCAACGAACCGTTCCTCGTACAGCCTTCTAGAAAATTACTTTCGATCACTATTCTGTCGTGAAAGAGAAGGTAGGGTTCCGATATAATTGCTACTAGGAACGACATAATTGACGATGTCAGGACATGTTGACATTGAAGATCGTCGAGAATCAGTTTCGTTTTGGCATATCAAGAGTATTTATAAGATTGATTACGCAATTATAGACAGTGTAATCATCCATGCCTTCATCTAGCGGTCTAAAAAACGATAGGCATAAAATACGCGATCTTTTAAAAAAAGTATGTATGCGAAAATCAGAGGATGACTCGAATTGACTCATTGTAATTAGAACCTGTCGAAGAACTGAACGCGTACTCTTTTAGTACTTGCTTCTTTAGCATCACCCTGTGATAGCAAAAAGAAAGCTTAAGATAAGACGAGCAAGAGTTAATAAAAAGACATGCGTTCTCTTCACACGCATTTCTTTCGTTCTGCGCTACTTTAGTGATATTAAATATTGCCTATTTAAATATAAAATGTAAATATTTGTAATTCGCTAATAATAAAAATTGTATTTGCAAATCATGGATAGAAAATACAAGCCAAATGATATTGATTCGATATATATTTATGAGAAATTATATCCACATTATCTATATTACTAAAACAGCTACTTTATATATTTTAATATCTGATAGAATAGAAGAGACGAGCCTATAATCAATAAATTTCTTTACGTCTTGAATTTATCAGCTAGCTGTTTATAGGCAGCGTTAGTTCATGATGGATATTGGTGAGCGCCATAATCATAAATTGCATCGTAATTATTCATTAATTGTTTCCTTCAGCTTCCTCCGCAATCATGCATATTTAACGCTCTTATAAAGGAAGATTTATGTTTCAAATTACGTATATGATCAATAGCGCATATTAGAGGAATATGTATGACGGATTTGCATCGTTTATACATTAGAATTTATTCGCGCATTATCATTTTTGTATTTGTAAATGTTAATTGTATATTATGACCCTATTGTTACATTACTCAAAAAAAAATGAGTGAATGCGATAAGTGAGAAACAACATCAATTGTATCATTAATAATCATAAATAAGCGCGTTTATTATTCTCCTACATGACGAAAGCCTGGACTTTTACGATTGTCGTCGATATATAAGCTCCTCCTCATTTTCAATTACACGAGGGTGCGGAGAGAGCGATGTCCGATGCTATTTCGATCCATTTCCCCCGCCCCTACATATGTACCAGCAATTAATACTTTATAAATCAATTTTGAACCAGTGCACGAACACAGCGCGATTCGATTAGGCTCGCCTTTAGCTAACGCGCCGCGATTACGCGGACCACGACCCCGCTCCTCCGAGGGTGGAAGGGTCTCTCTCTCTCTTTCTCTCCCTCCCCCCCCCCCCTCCCTTTTGGTGTAATAATAGCCCGAGAACCGAGGATAATTGCTACCCTTCTCGCGCGTAAAAGTGGCCATTCTCACTCAAGATAATCGATCACAGTCGCACGATTAATAAGCGATAAAGTCGCTGAACTCTGCCCTTCGCCGCCCATCACTTTCCTCTCTCTTTCTCTCGTCATTCTTTTCTCTCTTTTTATTTTTTCACTCCAATCACTGTAATTCAAGAGAGGAAAAATTCGTTGGACGTGTATTTCGCGCTAACAGATTATCCAATCGCGGAGAGAATAGGTATAATGGAATTTTACAGTGTGTTTAAAATATAGAGGGTATTGTTGTCTGTTTCAAATGTTTCGTGTAGTACTATATAGACGATTTAATAACAACAGATTATTTTACTAGAAAAATTTCAAAAGTGACGTGTCATGTCAAACAACGATAAATCGCTTGAATAATTGTACAAATTTGCATTCGTATGCCCGTCCGTTATCATTTAATTTTTAATTAATAGTCCATTACAGAGTTTCTCATCATTGTAAAAATTAATATAATCATAAGTTCCTTTTAAGATTACGTTTTCTTACCGTTATTTTTTTCGATAAAGAACGATAGATGAAAGATTTACAAACAGGTTTAAGATATTTTATGCGATACACTAATATTAGATACACATGCGTTCAACGAGAAACAAATATTGGTATAAAAACGAATAAGGTATTTCGCGGAAGTAAGGTATAAACGAAGCTTCTTTTCATACGATTTCAATTTATTTTTACGCAAAGATCTTACACAAGTATAAAATAATGTACTTTATTTGTAGTATAAATAATTTTATGAAATTTCTGCGTTATATTAATAAATTAATTATATTTTCTTTATATTAATATATCGCGTGTTAAAATAAATTCAAATAACTTTATCCCCCAATTTACGCGATATTCTCTTTTTCTATGTTTAACGTTTTTTTTTGTAAGAAATTTACTTTAGTTTTTAGTTGTGTTACATTTTTAAATTCACCTTATACATACGCACTTAATTAAGTGCGGCAACTTTTAAAGTACATCCGCTGTCGCTGTGCGCGCGAGTCTAAAGGGTATAATTAGACTTATATTAGTAATAGGGACCAGTTTTTCTCAGACGGTTAATCGATCACTGTCGTTCCATTAATAACCTGTAATCAGTGTTGTGTATTACGCACCTTCGTTTATGAGCGCATACGAACGTTGATCGGTGGCAAGAACTCGGTTGCCGCTAAAATTAACCACGTTAATTTGTAGATGAGAGTGTTTATCATCCGTGCATACTGTGCATCGTGACGAAGACACGTATGATAGCAACACTTACGTTAGTGTCATGAAAACGTCAACATTTACACGCTGGTAATCGATTATATACGTGTGACGGATAAATAAATAATTAAACAACATCGATGATAAAATAATATCATTGCTATTTAATCTTATTCGATATTATGATTGATTCATCCGGTTCAGATATGTGGTAGTATCGCGTATAACTTGTCATGCGGATAATAATCGTTATGAAATAAAAGAATTCTAGTTCAGTAACAAATACATATGAAAATGAAAATATTTCAGATTGGATTATATTATTTCATGACAACTTTAATGTCATAAAAAAAACATGCAACGCTATTTATTTTTCTATAACCGATACACATTTGTTAAGTTTATGGGAATATTTCTAATTTTTATATAAAACATTCATAAATACTTATAAAGCAATCGGTATATTACGTATTATGTGCCAATTTTATTGAATTGTACTTGCATATTGTTTAACTTATAATCATAAATATATATATATAAAGTACAGTAAACACTCATTATTCTTATTCGCTTTTATTCCATATAAAATTTATATCTATCGTTGCATAATTTACGGTTTTATTTATTTGAATATATTTTAATATTGCAAAATATAGCGTGTGAAATAATGTAATAATTTGAAAATCTTATTCCCGTTATACACGCTGTATATTCTACGAGAATAGCTGACAAATAAAAGAATATGTCGTCGAACGTATTTTATCATCGATTTCATTCCGTTGGAATAATCAAGGGAATGTGTCTTTTGCCAGAAAAAGTGTATAATTTCTGCACATTGTTACGCTTTGCATACGCAAGTTCTTTATGCTCTCCGATATAGTAGATTTGAAATAGTACCGAGAAATCTGAAATGCGTATTACGTTTGAAAAGAACACGTTATCTCTGAGCGGATAAAACGATTGCTACTGATGAACGATAAAAATTATACGAGAGAGCGCACGTGTAGTAATGCGATACACAAAAGCCCATTGACAATGTAGCGCTGCTACAATGTTATACGAAATGTTATCCTGAGAATTTAATCTCGTGCGTATATACCGAGTCGGCGGTACAGGAATATTAGATTAATCAATGATAATTCGCATTTGTTAAAAATTGGATAAATTATCGTATATTCTTTACTACAATGTAAACGGGATGAGAATCACATTCTGTTTCAATTAATATATATATATATATATATATATATTACATCGATCGTAATAATCAGTGAAAGCTTCGAATGTAATACTTTAATTTAAAGAAATATTTTCTCCGAAAAAATATTTATATACTTTGTTATTTTTAAGAAAAATTGTATTTTTAATATATATATATATATATATATATACACACATTTCTTTCGTCTCTCTAAATACTTGCAAATATAAAATTTTTATAACATTATAAATTGAGGAATAAAATGAAAATCATATGAATAATATATTTATGCGTATATAAATTATTCTGAGAAAAAAATGGAATATTTTTTTGGAAATATTATACATATACGAGGTAACAGGAGAGCTGATTAAGTAAGAGGAGAATCTTGTGTGCAACTTAGTGTGAAATTTGAGTCCTCGCGTTAATCAACTTTTATCACATTAATGCGAATTATCTTACTATCAGATGCAAATTTTTCTTCTGATAATGTTATTGCGTGATGTTTTATTTATTGTTATAAACAAATAGAAATATTCAATCTTTTTCTGTAAAAATATAATTTATTTTTTCTCACTGAAAATAATATTTGTACATAATAAAGATAACTAGATTTTTTTTTTTTTTTAATTGTGCAGCGCGACATATCTTCATTATTGTTTATTAAGCTTTCAGAAATAGTGAAGCATAAGAATTATGAGTACATCTATTTCTCCTTATTAGTTTTTATACGTCAAGCCGCGATGTTTATCCATTGATGTTTATCGATGATTCTTAGAAATCTCGAAACGCACGATACATCGTCATCATTCAGTGTTCATTAGCGAACGGTAGGGCACAAGTCCCAGCTGCGGCGAGTGGATTTGCAACAACGATAACGAGGGGATGCTCGAAACTGCCGATGCATTCCACGATATCCGCACGAACGCGACGAAGAAACAGCGAGGAAGACGAGGCCGAGAACAGAAAAAGAGGAAAGAGGGGAGATAGAGAGAGGCGCGAAGAAAGAGGAGGAGGAGAGCGAGATGTGAAAGAGGGTGTCGGGAAAAGGGAGAGAGAAAATCCCTTGTATGCATTCGTGTAACACTTTACCACGAAGCTATTTCACAAGTAGGAACGCGACCCCCATAAACCACCAGTCGACCCCGCTCCTTCGCACGGTGTGAGAGGAGAGGGCTCCTTATTACCGTCGGCTTGGCGACAAAATCAAGAAGCCACGGGGGCACGTCGGCATCGACATACCTTTTCTCGAGCCGGAGATTTGATAAATCTTTGAAAGAAATCATGCGAGGACGATACGATAACTAAGATACTTTTAAAGGGAACATCGTGCTTATATATAAGCGTGTTCGTAACCGAAACGAAATTTGCAACACATATCGATGTTATTTTATCCAAAAAAACATGTTTTTCTTTTAACAATCAGAAATTGAAAAAAAAAAAAAAACTGAAAAATGATGAGAATTAATTCCAGTTTTTTTAATTAAAAAAAGTAAGGGCATAAGATATTAAAAAAAAATAATAATGCCTGAAAAGTTGCCAAAATAGAAACGTGTGAGGATAAATCTCTCTCTCTCTCTCTCTCTCTCTCTCTCTTTACAATATATAAAAAGAGTATAGTAATATATAAAAACAAAAATTGGATTCGTAGGATAAAAGAAAGCTTGAAAGGCCGTGCGATAGGTTTAGATTTTAAAATCGAGATATCAAGCTGTGCAAAACGTGTCTAGAGACTATAAAGTGACTACCCGAGACGTGAGTGCCGCTCCTAGAGACGATTAATGAGACCATTATTACATTGGTGTGTCAAGTATCTCCCATAACTAAAAACTGTGCCAAAGTCGTATATCAAATTTAATTTTCTTTTAACGACAACGTTGCGTAGTCGATATCGATATTAATCTTTTTACGCGAGCGCACCCAATTCACTCTTTATGCAGCGAACAAATATAAGAAAAACTCGACTTTATATATATATATATGTCGATCATGGCATTAATTTGCATCACAGATTATGATTTCTTCAACTAGGCAACATGCTTTTTTTTAAGATTCTCTTCTCTTTTTCCAATGATGTATTTAAAGAAAGAATCTCTTCCTAAAAACCATTTTTCTTAAAAATCTCATTTTATTATTAAAGTTCATTAAAAATTAAATAATTATTATAACTTGTTAAATATTATATATTTTTCAGCGTCGATTGACTGTACTTGTCACGATTTATTGCTATGAAATTAATAAAACCATCATATCACGCGAGAATGTGCTTTCGTGTCTAATAGTAAAGAAATTTGAATGAAATGTTTAATTATTTGTTGTAACGCCGTGATGAAACGAGGCGTGGCTACCAAAGGATTTATATCTCAACGATATCGATTCACATTTTCAATAAATCGCGATATTATCTGTAGACCAGCGTTCAAACTTCTAGTAGTTAAACGAAACACACTCGATGCATTCGCGTAATTGTACCATTTATCGTCTCACGCTCCACATACTATCTCTCTTCCCTTTCGATTATTTATCAATTCTATCTATTCGACTCTATCGATGGATGTCAGTTGTGGAAAATTTGGCGAGACTCGATATTAAATCGAATTCACATATATAATTAAAAATGTACATCGCGCAAAAAAGTTAAAGATCTTTGAATATTCTACGTATATGTAAGAAGATAAGCAGGTAATATATATAATCGACGCTATTAGACAGTAGCGATACTTAATCTTATTCAATAATTAGAATCAACATGTATGTGAGAGATAAAATCCCGGATAACCTTTTAGCACACTTTGATTTAATTGAATCAGCTGCAATTTTAAATAATTCTAAAAATAACAGTAAAATATTCTCTATTTTATAATAAACATTTATATAATTATAATTGAAAATCTCTAATTGCCTAGGTAAAAAAATTATTTTTACGGGATCCTAAATACGACAGTGCCGATGATTGTCGTTATCATAAAGATTAAAAATGTGATAATGATTAAAAATATATTGTATATTGCGCAAAGATCTTTGAATATCCTGCATATAATGTGTAAGAAAATAAGAAAATAATATATATATATATATATATAATCAACATCATTAAACAGCAGCAATATTTAATCTTATTCAATAATTAGAATCAAAATATATATGTAAGAAATAAAATCCCGGATATGCTTTTAATCGAACATCTAATTGCCTAGGTAAAAAGATTATTTCTACGGGATCTTAATTGCGACAGCGCCGATGGTTAGCCGTTATCCTAAAGATTAATTCTTCGCTGTATCGAATAACGGTCAAGTAAATCTATCAACGACCATGCGCAACATTAGCCTTTGGACGACCGCACAAGTATCGCAATTAAATCTGCCTCACGGTCTGTCAAGTTGATGTGGCGCCGCGTGCACGCGGTCTTACACTACCGTCATTATGATCGTTGCACGCCAGTCATATCGGCGCGAAAGAAAAGAAAGAAGTCTCCTCAGCTTGACGTCAACGAGTGCGTTACGACACGCTGAAATTACGCCCAAGGATCGCTGATTTTGCCGCGCGCGTATAAATCCGCGCCAATATATCCCACGCATTCCCCCGTCGACAGTGTACGCGTTTAGCGACTTTATCGGCTTTTCCATTATTATTCCATTATTTTCAAGACCTCGACGCGACCTACACGCGTGTTTACACCGGTAGTGGACGATAGTGGATGCATATATATATATATGTGCATACTCGCGAGCATCATTTAACCGTCAACGTGCCAAGATGGAGCGTGCAACATGGTCCGGGAGACAGATGCGGCCATTGTGATGCAAATCAAGCTTTATCGTAACATTTCGCGGTGCTACCACGCGATATCCTATTTCAACACTGGCGCGATCATTAAATACTTGTTGGGTAGCAGCGCAGCCTTCGCGCCTTCGCGCCCGATTTTTTTCTCCATGTTCGTTCGTCGTGTGAAACGCGCGATCGTTTCCTGAAATTATGCGCAACTTGAATTGGCTCGGCAATGATAATTAAAATATGCCGCCGGTTTGTAAAGAACATATGCGTAAAGATTTTTAAAATATCTCCAGGAAAAATTTCTTTGTTGAATTCTTTATGAAAATGTACGATATTTTATTTTAAAAACAAACTATACGCAAATAAAATTTACGAATCGAATTTATAATGTTATTTGTAGGAATCCTCTCCCGGAAATTAAAAATAATTTTATAATATATATTTATATTATATATATGAACACTTTTATATTTTTGTAATAAAATAATTTTTTAAGATACAAATTTCTCTGCATATATAATAGTGATTTGAATAAACTTTTGATGCGTATAAATATCGTAAGACTATCGTAAAAAAGACCTTTATATTAAACGAATCTGTTACTTTGTATTAAGATTATTGTCTTATATTCATTGTCTTATAAACTATATTGGCATCATGAATGAATAACGAATGGATCCGCGAATAGCGAACATGTTAATTAGTTTCAATACTAAAGCAGTTACACAATGTTGATAAGATGCGCGGTTCATTGACATAAAGCATGCAATTAGCGCCTACGTTTGTTATAATCATCACGCATAAGAAGCGATAATTAACGCTCAGCGGTTGACAAATTGATCATCGCTGTTCGCGATCACTCGCTCAATGATTAATCGTCCTCTGATTTTTCAGGGATGCTGGGCGGAAAACGAATCGCTTCATTGAACGCTCGCGGCTTTAATCGAGGGCTTTATTATAATCTTCTTATCGTACGCATCCATTACTTTCATTTTCAACTTCGCCGTGCTAAACGTAACTTCATAATGTATGACAGATATCCATTTATTAGGTTGCGTGTATAGCGGAAGGGATTGTATCTAATGTGAACAGGTAATTTCAAAATAATTTTTTGACCAGCGTAGAAATGTTACAGAAAATTAAGGATATAAGTCTAGGTTTAAACTTTGAATAGAATCCGACCAATATCTGAAAAGAACAATTTATATCTATATAAAAGCTTTGTATCGTTTGATAATCTATTTAAATCGCAACATCCATTTAATAGAAAATTGCAGTTTCTTTATCTTTCGCTGAGACAAAAAAAAAATGATAGATCGCTAAACAGGATGTATAGATAATAGATGTGCGATTGTGTCGCAACCATTTAACGACCATTGTCAATGCGTCACATCTCTCGTGTTTTAATCAGCCGGCATGACGTCAGATTCGCAACACGCGATTGTTCCAAGATCTATTGATTTATCATCAGATCATCATGTATGAATCTCACGACTCGAGCAATTTACGTGCTCCTTGTTGCATCGAGTGTCCTCGTATTGTGATACCGATGCGAGAATGCGATAATTTATACCCGTAGGATCCGCGAATATGTATACCGTGAGAATCCTGCAAATGACAAATAAGCATCAGCCTTCTGCTTCAGTCCCTTGCTATTAAAAAATTATTTTTATACTTTTTATAATTTGAAATTGTACCAAAAAATACATATAAAATTTAAAACACGGATATATCGATGACAGAAAAAACGCTATCATTAAATAAATCAAATAGATTGTAATAAGTTATCTTTGTGTGCTATAAATAATCTAAGATTGCGGATATATATATATCAACACGTAGGAAGAAGAAAATAGTACAGAAAAGAAACAACTTTACATGCCACCGAAAAAATTCAACGTATCTAACATTAACATATCCATTAAAGTCGTCAAAGACATTTTCTCCCTTTAGGAAAGGGGGGGGGGGGGGGGGAAGTAGAATTTTTACTTGGCAAAAATGTTGCTGAGTCGGCGAAACGACTGTTTGCTACATGTGCAGTGAATCGTGTTCGGGTGCAAAAAGCGATACGATCGAAAATGATTGTCCGACCATTTATTGAATGGCCGTTATAAAATGCTTACACCGCGTGTGCACGTTCGCATTGTGCGAGTTTCGATGAACAATTTCATGTTTTTCTGCGCTCGAGCCTCCCTGCACGCGGACCGACATATTCCTCGTGTGTCTCCAATAATATAAATCCGTTACCTGACCACTTGTTATATACACGCATTCATCAGGCCTTCGTCGACGAGAAACGCGCGTCTCTCTCGAAGTCTCGGTCGCTTATTAATATCGACCTGAATCACGCTCGCCATTTTGCGCACGAGAACAGATGGAGATATTTAAATGTCAATATTTCTGTTGGATACACCTTGGCTGCTTCTTTACGATCGGTCGTTAGAATCGATGTAACGTAGGTACCGCGCGTATATCCGGCGTTTAACATTTTACGATTTCTTCTTCTCGAGTGTTTTCTTACCGCGCGCACTGAAACGCTCGATCTTTTTTCTTTTCCTTTTTTTTTTTTTTACCTCGCCGTATTCATGAACGCCGATATATAAAATCACATATTCATTTACTCAAAGTGAGATCTCATTTTGCTACGAAAGAGAAGAACGCAATGGCTGGGAAAAAGAAAGATCGATGCTATATTTTGATTGCGTTGGATATAATTAGAGATCTGTGCATTAATTTCAAACAACATACGAGAAGTTTATTTTGACAATTTCATTATTTAATTTAGAAAATGCAATTTTCTATGAAATAATTATATAATAAATATCTTTAGCACACACATATATATATATAAAAGGAAAAAAAAAGTTTTAAGGAAAAAAAGAATACTGTAATATAAAATGAAATCGAACCTGAGAATTTTTTAATATTCTGTCTTGTATTAGTTAAATTAATCTTAAATTAGTTATGTATCAAATATTAAAAATAGCTTATAATTGCTTTAAAATATATAAGGTTAAATAAAATAGATTTAAATAATGTTTGTATGTGTGATGAATCAGAGACTAATAAACCCATAATATGTACATAATATAATAGATACGCGGTTAGAGAAATTATGATATATGCTTAATCAAAGCGTTATCTTTTTTAAAGATATTTGTTTAAAAAGACAGATGACACATGTCTGCCTTGTGACAATCAAAAAACATTAAATATCGTAATATTCGTTCTAAGGATGTTTTGGCTGTACAATAATAGTAAAAAATTGTCAAAATTAAAAAAAAAACATTCCTTACACGTTTATACTATTTGACAAATCGAATAAATAAATAAATCCGGATTATAAAAACAATTAAAGTATCACAAAATAATATGGTTTTTTTATGTCTTCGTGAAAGAAAATAATTGTAATTAATATTTTTCCTAATTTATGATAAAAACTTTTGATCGTGAATACCCCCCCTAAAGTCAACAGCAAGGGAGGAAAAAAAAGAGAGAGAGAGATAGAGAGAGAGAAAAACAAATAATATTATTCAACAATTTTTAGTAAATAACTTTTAAACGAGTAAGCGGATCTAAATCAAGTTTTTCATAAATATTTATTAGAGTTTTTTTAATATATGTATAAATTTTTATTTGGGCAATATTTTTTTCTTGTCAAAAAGTTGTCATTAAGTGTATTTGCGATTTTTCATAAGAATAAATAATAATTTTAAACTTAAATAATTTCCACAAATCATTAAAAGAATCGTGTTCAGATTTTGCACAGATATTCAGAAGAAATAGTAGAACAGTCTACGAAATTTTCATGTTCTTGTCAATGTTTCGACACACACATATATATATATATATATATATATATGTTGTATATATGACGCATACATCCTTTTTTTATATGAAACTTTTTCAAGCCTGCATTTTATATATTTCTACGTATGTCGTTTGTATCCAGTAGCAGCAAAGTCGGCGAGTGAGGTCAGTGGGACTGTAATTTATGGGGCTGCCAGGAAGGATATCGGCGATGCCGAGTGGCTCTTTGTGGGTTTTATGACTCACGGGATTGCCGGGAGGCCTTTTCTTCGAGCCGATGGTCCGCGTGGTTTCTCAATGACCCGCCCTCGGTATTCAAAAAATTTTGACGACCCGCATGAAATTGTGACGCCCTCATAAATACGCATTGCTATCTCTCCTGTAAACTTTCTTCTCCGCTTCTTTCTTTAGTCACTATGACATGTGTAAGACTTGACTTTGGTAATAATCATTTTTACATCTAGACATTTTAATGTTAGTCTGAAAGATGTCCAATAAAGTGAACGATGTCAAGTGTTTATGTACAAAAATACATCACAAGTCCAGTGACTATTTTCTCTTGATTATGCGCGCAAGGTGTGAGATATCAAGGAAAGATCAACTTTCCCTTAAGAAAAATTAAATTAATTTCATAATCAAATCAGAAAATTATTATAAATATTATTCGCAAAAAATAAGATTTTAATATTTATCAAAATCTTTAATTTTTTAATTTTTGTATTAAATCGATAAACAACATATTATTAGTTTATTTCCAAAGAAGTTTATTACCAAATAAGTTTTGCTGCCAATTTCTTTCTCTATTCGCGATAAACGCTCGGATAGATTGTGATAGCTTGTCTGCCTGAACATGTGCGATCGTAACAACTTTATCGACATAAAAGGATTCGTAGGAAAACGCGGGAGTACGAATAAAATTACGCCATTATTGCTCATTAGTGGCAGTATTACTCATTAACGCTCTAGTACGCATTATTATACGCCGCACGCTTCTCCGGTAGGCACAGCAACGTACGATATAATACCGCAAGTGATTATGCAACCGTAGCTTTGTAATATTTTTCCGCAATGGCTTAAGCATACGATTGCATTCGAGAAAGACCGTAATTCGCCGAATAGGAAAGCAATTTGCAGAAGACCTCGATGCTAATCGGCGAAACTCACCGATGGGCGTACTCTCTCGCACATTTTTTTTTCCAAGGATCGCGTAGACTGAAACGCTGCGAGTTTTACACGGCTCGCTAATTACAGGAAGGCGATCCCGTCTGGCTTGAAAAGGTCACGAAGTGGTGAGAACTATTATCACCAACTTTATAGTCTTGTCGATTAAATTCGAAAAACGTATTTGCGTGTTTTTTATAAGACAGTGTTTGTGAGATCAGACTTGATAAAAGAAACGTTCATTAAAAAAAAAAAGAAAAAAAAACTTTTAAAATTGATGAAAGATAATTTTGTTTTTTAATTAAAAAAAGTTTTCATCATATCCTTTATTTTCTCGAATTTAAACAATTTGTTAATAAATTAAAAATATAATGAAAATATAAAAATTAATGTACAAAGAGAAATATTGAGCTTCTGACGGATGAAAAAAAAAATTGTCTAAACATTATTTTCATTAAACATTATATTTGCGGATTTAAACAAAAAAATATTTTTTTTATTCGCCTTACGAATGCAACACGGAAAAATCGTGCGCGCGGAGAAGAACTTTTTAGTCGAATTATATTAAATGAGATGAAACACAATCCCATAAGGCTGACGAACGCAATGCGCTGCGGCTTGTACTATAAACCCCCCGTCCTCCATCCATCAATTTATACACTTCATATCGTTAACATGCCCATTTTTGTTTAATTAATTTCAAATCGTTCAAGAGCCCTCGCGCGTCCGTCCATGGCTAATGCCCTTGATGTTCAATGCTACGGCATCGGGTTCGTGTACCTGCGTTACGCAGCCACCATTAACGTTCGCACGCTGGTTTAAAATTCACATGTACATTCTTTTATAAAAAGCTTTTAAATATTCATGCGTTATTTCATATATCACAATGATAAATAAAAAAATTTAAATCCATATTCAAGTCAATAATTAATGAATTGTCAATGTTGTAATACTGATATAATTCTCTTTCACTCTTTGTGTGTAGTAAACAAAAAATTAAATATTTCAATATGCGTATCTGCAAAATGATAGAATTATTTTCCCTTATAAATGTTACAATACTTGTAATATATAATAATAAATAAATTCGTAATATAATTTGTAATTATAATAATATATTTGTATATTCTATCGGTGCATTATGGGTGAATTAATTTTCAAGTTATTGCTTTGAAATTAAAAACACTAAAATTTATTTATATGATTAAAAAAATATAATATTTTCTTCTATTTTTAAGATAATATACCAGACGTTTCAGTTTCTAGTTTCTAATTTTAGCTAAATGTTAAAAGCTAGAAGTTATTTCATTATAGCATAAAGATTCATTTAATAGTTAGAAAACACTAGTTGAATAAAATCTCATCCACCATAGATTTTTGCGCTCTATGATGCTTCTGTATAATAATTTGCGATTTATACGATATAATGAGAGTACGCTACATTACTTAATTTAGTCGGCATTCAGGGCATAACGCGTGAATCAGTTTATATTCCCGCACGTTTTTCGCAGAACTCGTTTATAAGAACTGCTCTCCCCATTACACACACACGGCGTTATCTCAGGATTAGATCTAAATTGTTACAAGGAACCATCGCGTCGGAATTACTCGCAATTATAACAGCTACAAAGGTTTCAATTTCTCCCATGCGACGCGATCCAACGATTGCGATGCGATAGAACTCCCTGGTAGTTTCTCGGAATAATGTGGTCGTAAGAATTTAATCGGTGTTAACTATATCAACAGAAATTAACTCCAATTATCGCAATTACGGAAGTCTGGTTTCATTATACCAAGTATATAAAAATCTATGTAATTAATACTTAGTTGGTCTCGATATTGTTTACATATAAAACACACATCCGCTTTATATGTAGTAATTAAATACGTTTAATAGCGTAAAAAACGTCTCACATGAATGTAAAATAAGATAATTCAATATTGCTTTATTCATTAGAGCATTTCAAAATTCGTTCCCATCAATGTTCACCGATAACAGTAGGCAGAGATTGTCGAACAAGCCAATATTATACCAAAGGAAATATCTTCGAGAACTCTCGCGCTTTAATTTACGATACTAAATTCTTCGACGTTTCCATGCTTGTTGCGAATTGCTCATTCGCTTAGTTTCCATCTTTTTTTTTTTTTTTTAAAGAGAAAAAGGAATAAAGGTAGGGTGTGTGCAAACTCGCAACATGCTTTTTTTTTTCTCGCCGTAAACTTTCTGCAGCGGCGCACACACTGAGTGATATAATGGAATTTGTTAGGAATTTAATTTCCCACTGCAACATTTCCAGGATGTTCACCAACGTGATCGCTTCGAGAACAACCCAAAAGTCGTTAGTAATATTTGCGAAATAGATCACGGTTTATATATTAATGGAGATATATGTACATTGCAGTTTAATCGATTTATTTTAATAAATAAAAAAAAAATTAACTGCTCATTAATAACACAAGATATTGATTCTTCAATTATGTATCTAATTTAAATGTGCTTGCTTTTCTCAATTTCGACCTCTACGTTCTCTCCAGATTTTTCTCAAGTATCATAACTGAGATTCATAACTTTGCATTTAAATCGAATTAAAACAAATAAGTCCCAATTCTAGAATGTTTATGTATTATATTGGTGCCAGCTGGTGTTTCTACCGCTCCTGTCTCGCACTCTTCTTCTTCGCTTTTGACTTTATTTAGTTTTCTTTTCTTCAGCTATTTTTTGTTGATCCACCTGTGCGACATATTAGAAGAGACGGCAAAATTGAAAGAAATACAGACAGATGGAAGCTGCGCAAGTGTAGGGTGACGAAGAGTTTTGTTATGTCTGGAATGCATTTCCACCCTCAAGTTTTGCAGCGCGCGCGTTGCGCCTTAAGAACATATGTGGTATAATGTAAGCGCGCAAGACGGACACGTATATGCTCGTACGTGTGTCTTTCTTCCCGTCCCCCCTATCTCCTCTCTAAGACCGTTCACCGTATGTGGATGACTTCGAGATTCCGGAAGAAAAAAAGGGAGGAATAAATTATTTAAACAGTAATGGGAGCGAAGGAGAGAGTGCGCACAGCTAGCTTTAAAAGCAGCGGGCGCCCAGCTGGATTTCTGGAATGTTTATCCCGTCACGATGCGTTTCTACGATGTCTCCACAGCATCCGTTCTTTTCTATCTTATATATATATATATATTATTCATTCTTAATATATAAATTTATAATCGGCACATTTGACATATCGTTGACTTTTTTATAAAATTTATAAAATTCTTTTAGATATGTTATTTTAAATGATTAGATCTAATTACCTACAATAATTATAAGCTTTTGATTTAACGCTTAATCTTGATTCTAGCAAATTTCGTATGTTATTTAATTGTAACTGTTAATTGTTGACTAATGTAGAAATTCATATAGTTCAAACATAAAAATACAATATATGATATAATTAGTGAAATGTATCAAAAATATATCTATACGTGTGAAAATAGTTAATTCAAGTCTAGATAAATTAAAAGAGACTTAATACTTCGATCATATCGACTCGATAGTCTAAGAAATTAAAAAATTGAAAAAAAAGCGACCCTTTCCTCTTCTTTCAATAAGATAAAAATAAATCTGTCAGCATTATATTTTTGACACCCGTTACGTAGCAGGCATCTACGCGTTACAGACGGTATCCACCTGCCAGACTTGAACCGGTAACCCTATTCCTTCGATATCTGGAATCTACAACCCTCTCCCTAGACGAGGGAATGCTCTCTATTTTGGGGGCCCGATCCCTAGAGAAAAAAGAGCCCCTTGTAAAATAAAGTTTATGCGTCTTACTAGCTACGAGTTCACGGTGACTTAAGCCTCTTAAATCTTGGCCAGTGTTGATCGTGCTACATCGTTGCATCCTCTTTCACTCGACGATTCTCTGTATAATGATCTCAGATTTCAGTATTAAATTTTTTTCTAAGAAACGATATATATATAAAGATTCACATCGAGTAACACTGAATTTTAAATAAGCCTAGTTTTTTTTTTTTTTTTTTTACCCCTGTAATCAACATAGTCGTAATAGAGACAATTAACGTCTGAAAAATTATTATAAAAGTTTTGCAGTATAATAAAATGTATTATAAATAATTTTTACATTATTTCTTTCTCTCTCTATCTCTTTCGTATATTGTAATATTAAAAAAATATAAAATATCATATATATTATTTTTTCTGATTTAACTTTCAAATTTTTAAGAATACACATTTCTGTCACAAATTGAAGAAACTTACATACAGGCATTTTATCATCAAAATATTATTTCTTTTATATAATATTGGTATGTATGTGTATTCTAAGATATTATAAATTATATAAATATATAAAAAAATTATATTAACTTTTGATTAAATCAACACTGATTTATCGATTCGAAATTTTTTTACCGATATACATGCTTCATCCTCGTAATTACATTATGACGAACAGGCGAGAGAATAAACAGGAAGAGTATGTCTCGAACCGATAAAGTGTCAGATCGTTTTCCGGTCGTTGAAGAGCTCTTCCGTC
Source organism: Polyergus mexicanus (assembly GCF_030449975.1). Taxonomy (NCBI): domain Eukaryota; kingdom Metazoa; phylum Arthropoda; class Insecta; order Hymenoptera; family Formicidae; genus Polyergus; species Polyergus mexicanus. Next base: position 4,469,036 of record NW_027223345.1, read on the forward strand.
ATCTCGAAATCGCCGATCGTCTGCCAGACGCTGCTGTTAACCGGACTTTTACGGTCTTAACCGAATGTATTGTACAAAGGGAAGAAGAGAAGGGGAGGGAAGAAGAGAAGAAGGCGTACGTAAGAGGACATTTCCGTGCTGTTGTTTGTATGCCGTTTGCGATAGCGATTCGTATACGGTAACGACTCCTTCGTGTTTCCGGTATGTGTGTCTCGCCATCCTCCTTTCGCTTCCATTCGCCGCGATATCGTTCCACGGCACAGTAGTGTTTTCCGTGTCCGCCTCTTAACTTGGGAGTATTTCCATTTCATTGGGTAGCTAGCCGCGCTTACGGATTTTTATGATATTGGTTGCATATTATAGTCTGTTGACAAAAGAAAGTCAGATATCGCTCAAAGACTTTGATTGTTATGAGTTTTGCAAAAGTTTCTGAAAAATGTGTTTATTTTTCCAATCTTGTGAAATATAATAAATCGAAAAGAGAGTAAGTTATAGTTTGAAAAGGGTAGAGTTTAAGATCTTATTTTCTCTCTCTCTCTCTCTCTCTCTCTCTCTCTCTCTCTCTCTCTCTCTTTTTGCATATTTTGATAATTTATCAAATCAAGAAAGGCAGACTAATGCATTTGATTTTATTATATTTTAAATATTGATTTTATTTTCAATTTTTTAACTAGCGTATTACAAGTGTATTTCTACCATATGTTTTTACTTGTTAAAAAAATTTATACGTACATGCAATTCATAGACTAAATATAAATTTGTGAAAAAATAAAAGAGAGTGTATGCGCCGAAAAAGTTAAGCCTGCACTTTCAAATCGCTTCTCTAGACAACGGTTTATCTCCAGCATTACATTTACAAGCAGTAAAACTCAGATGTCTCTGTTGGATACCGCCCGCTACGTCCCCCCGGATCCTTTTGAAGGCTCTCCGCGTGCGGCATAAAAAACGCTCAGTTCCCCATCTATTTACACTTTATCTGTTGCATCGCGATGCAACGCATTAAAGAGGCCGTAGCGGTAAAACCAACTCTGAAGAGCCTTAGAGACGAGATAAGTTTCCTAAAGGCCGGTTTTGACGCGCGCGCCACTCCATTCCAGAATGGCGTGTATCGGATCGAAGGGGGATTTTTTTTTCCTTATGTGCGAGTTAGGCATCTATGGATGTGTATATGAGCGTGTGGGAGGCGGGAGAAAAAAAACTACGTGGAACCCGGTGTGACTCGGAGGAGAGTTCAGGTCAGTTTTGTGCCAGCTGCGTTACACTATTCGTGGAGCTACACACACGTGCGTGTGTGATCAGGGTAATATTATAATACTATTTATTTTTTCTCCGCTTGTGCGTAATCAATCTTGGAAGAGAGCGATGCTGGATCGAAGCGTGGAGCAAATAATTTGGTGCGTACGATCACATGTAAATTATTTTCGTCACGAATGTAGTAAAATAATTTTTTTAATTTTATCGATAATACATATCTTTATTATCGTGGCTGATATATATTATTATAGAATTTTGATAATCTTGACTTTATTATAATTCTGTAACGATCACAAGATCACATATTTGAAGGATGCCACTTATTTATCCAGAATCAAATCTGAGCACTTTGAGAAGCCAATAATAAAATTTTACCAATTTTGCATAATAAATATTATAATATCAAATAACATATCTCTCTAAAGATATATCTGTAAACGTGTTTAGAAAATATTTTACGGGAAAGCTAGAACATTTTATAGATATTTTGCGTGCTAGATGATAGAGATAAAGATCGTTCAGTCGTGTTATTATTCAACGCTCTAATGACGTTATCTGTATAGAAGTACCTGGAAAACGCTAATGATTAATTCGCGTTTCTGGATCCTAAGATGAATAGATACAACGTATATTCTTAGCGGGCACAATTAAAGCCTCTGTTAGAGCGTGGCCATGCGGCTCTCAGCGATTCATGTGCGATAATCATCGCCATTATCTACCAATAACACGCAATTAGACAAGAACTTGATTACAAGACGTAACTTGGCAGAAGACAAATGTACCTACGCGCGCTGTCTGTTACATACTTTATACACATTCCCGTTGTGCAAGCATCACGTGTGGGACGCGCGCAAGATATCGTTGCGTTAAATGTTTCTTAATTGCATATTACACAGGTTACATTCAAGTAAAAAATATTCTTGATAAATATGCAAATTTTACAATTATATGACATATAAGTACAAGTAACCTTAATTTTTATCAATTTTCTTCCTTATAAAGGCTAATTTTTTTTTTTATATTCAAACACTTCAATCCATAAATATTAAATTTGTAAAGATCAAAGTGGAAAAAAAAAATCTATATTAATTATTTAAATATATTTTGATTGATATATTTGAGAGCGATGACATCCCACGCGAATACACTATTACGAAACAGACCGAAACTTTTTTGCACCTGCGAAAGGCCTTTGCTTATTTTGACAACCGCAAATTCCGACCCTCTAACCAAAATTATTAGAAGCACGATATATGCCACGAATAGGGGATTAGTCGGTTCCACAAAGATGACTTTTTGGACAAGGTCTGCTATGCACGAAATAGGTTTCAGGTAGGCAAGTTATCCGAAGAAGGGTCCTATGCACACACTTTGAAATCGAGCTATAGAAATTTTAGGGGAATTCACGCGAGCGAGAATACAGGTGCAAAGAATTCTCGATAGGAAAAGATAGGTGACAGGTCATTCTTTTTAGAGGACTGGTATTCCGGAAACAATCGATCGAACATTGAAAAAGATCACTAATCATCATATAATTGCACGTGTCGCTTCATTAAATCGTAAACTCGAAAAACACATAATTCCTTTTTTCTATTTCCATATTTTTCAATTATCAATCTTTATGGAGAAAAATAATATTTTTGAAAAGGTCTAGATAATATTGTAATTATAATTAATTTTTAGAGATATTTCTTGAAATCTTCGTCGGAAAATTTCAAAAACTGAAGATGTTTTACGTTTAAGTTTATAGCGGGGATTGTTAGTTGTAATGTAATAATAATTAAAGTCAATCTCGCTAAGGAAAAAATACACGACAATTCAATTAACCGACAATTACCTCTGTCCGTATCCCCCATTAAAGACACGTATGTTGTCCGATTGGATACATGTCGTACACGACGCGCATTTTTTTTTCTTCCTCCGTGTTAATGGAATCTCATTCTTTCGCGTATCCATTAGTGATTCGACAACGGATTTTATTGACTATGTGAAATATTGAGTGAGCGAAAGATAAGGGAAATCGTAAAATCTGCTTTTGCAACGTGAAACCGCGCGTTCGTCTCGATATGAATACTTAATTCATGCTGCTTGCGGGACCCTCCATTGACCTTTCGTAAACGACCGTTTGTGAAAGAAACGTAAGAATCGCGGATACACACCGTAGGTGGCGAAATAGTCGTCGGACATCGTACCGGGGATTATTTATCGCTTTAGGCGCTCGTAAATTACGTTTCGTTGTCTAACGTCCAGTATATAAATGTCCTATTTCGCGCTACGTAATAACGCCTACGTCCGCGTGTGCAACGCAGTTGTAATCAGCGCATAAGTCGGTGGATAATTGCTAAAATAATTGTTCGGTATAAATTTTAACTGTATTTATACGGTATACGGTATACATAATGATTTTAATAGTGTGTAACTTTTATTCGAAATAGTATAACTACACTTAAAAATAATTATACTTTATATCGTTAACATTGATAAATGAATTGATCATGGAGTAAAAAATAATTCAATATTTTCATATATCGCGAATATTATATCTCGCTCTTGTAATACATTAAAAATTCTTAATATCGAGTCAGAACCAGAAAACAAAAATACTATACTTGCACTATGTTGTTTACGATATCTATAGTATATGATTTAATTTTTCTACACGTGATGTAATAAATGCATATCTTTTTTGTAGCGAAAAATAAATATATAGATTCTTTGTCGTGAAATATATAAAATAAAAAATTATTGATCGAGAATTATGGCGAATTAAAATACAAAATAAATACGATTAGATGCTGTAAAACGGATCGTCAATAAAAAAGGGGTTAACCGCCCCCCCCTTCCATTTCACAGCATCTTCATCGCGCAATGACGTAGCTATTAGAGGGATTGATACGCTTAGCTTGTTTAAGTGAAATCAATTACGGCCGTCGACAGGCATACTGGCATAATCTGTCGGTTGTTAGGTACGCGCCGCCTGTGCGACGTCATCTCGGTAGGGTGCCATCGCCTGGTGGGCTTCCAGGTATTGCAAAACGCCGTCGGCGTCCAATCAGAGCCGAGAATCGTACACTTAAGCTCACGTCATTCGATTGAATTAATCTCCTGGACTCTTGCTTACCACGTAGACGCACAATCCGTTATCCCTAATCCGAAGCATTTAGAAAAGGGAAAAAAGAAAAAAAAAAAAAACTACCGAGTCACTCGTTGTTATTGACATTTTCCTCGCTATTTTCCACGTGTAAGCGCGTGAGCAAAGTGATTTAAAACACTTTCATCAAATATATTCGATTAATCGATATTTAAAGATTTAGCGAATGTGTGTGTGTAATTCCCAATAATATAATAAAATATAGGATCAATGATGTAATATTTGTATTGTACGCATATATAAAACGGAAAATCAAATGGATAAGTTGAATCTCTGAAATAATCCAATATATCAACATTCTTAAAACTAGTGACATAAAAGAAATCTATTTAAATATGTTGCTCGAACTGCGGAATGTAACGATTATTATACAATATATAGTTTCAAATTATTGTAATCTATATTTCTCTCTCTCTCTCTCTCTCTCTCTAAGAAATATTATTTTAATGTAAATCATATAAAATCTCGATTCGCTTCTAACTTGGGAATGTTTGAAGAAGACGCATAACCTTTTATATAAATTTCAATGCTGGAGCATCGTTGATATATATTTGAACATACCTGTGATACATACGCAAAGGGTAGCGTCCGCAAGTAGCAAGGGTGTAATAAAAATGCAGATGTGGCTGATATCGTAGAGATCGATGGAGGTAACTCGACCATTTCGCGGAGCAATTGATCGGTTTCCTGTGCGCTTAGCTGCACGAGTTTGCCCAAATTGCATCGACACGCGCCATCGCGGAGAACCACTCCCCCCCCCCACCCTGCCCCCGTTTGCACCTAATTTCAGGTTAATCGGCTGGAAATATTCCTTATGAAGGTATCTGTTTTACCGACTCCGTGTACAAAGGGGTGGAAGAAAGTACCGACAATGGCTTATCGGCCCCTTCCGGCAAGATCGTCTTATATCGATCTAATGGCATCGTGACTCAAACTCGTGTCACTTTATCCGCTTCTAACTAGAATAAATGGAAATTGAGAGAACACAGATGTAAAATAGATATCTACTAGTTCAGAGTAATTGCTACGAGGAGATTTACAATAGGACGATAGTTGTGTGATTTTTAGCTCTCTTTAATGTATAGATTATTATTTTTTAATAATAATAAATTATGATTATTCATCATTTATTATCAGATTTGCAAGAATTATAAATATAATAAATTTTTGCTTGCCAGCATTTTATACAAATTTTAAATCACTCTTTCAAAAGTTTGTTGCTTTCGAAATAATAAAATATTTTATTCAAATAATTTTTCCCTGCAAAAAAAAATTAAGATTATAATTAATATAAAGTCTTAAAATTTATTTAATCGTATATTAAAGAAAGGTTTTTCATAAAAAAAGAAAAATAATAATAATAATATATATATATATATGAAGAGATTAAAGAAGTACTAGAAATAGGGATAGTATTTTATCTCTCGGTATTCGCTACCAGATGTCGCAAGTGTTTAGTCCGTGTGACGTGATAAAAAGTAGTAAAAGGCGTGTATCGATATAACGTCAGTTGCAGGAAACTTCTTTAACAACATGTGCAGAATTATATTTCAATTATCGGATTGTTATGTGAAGAAATAATCAATGAATAAATGAATTGCGAGTACTTTTATAAATATTTAAAGTATGTCCCTAACATTTTTATATTTAAATTTTTATCTTTACCTCCTACATATACATATATATCTTTACAACCTATTTATATTAGGTATACTTGCTTCGTATATATTTGTGAAATTATTTTCATGTATAAATCCACTGTTTCTATAATAAAATATTCTATTAAATTGCAACAAGGAGAGAGAGAGAGAGAGAGAGAGAGAGAGAGACGTTTCTTCGATAAACGCATAATCAAGCATTGAAAACAAAATAATAGAAATATATAGAAATTAGACACGAAATTTATTTAGAAAATTCCCTCCTTCCACGTGTACAACACCTACGTGTAGCGTTGTATATCCGCCAGAACCTGTTCCTGCAAAGCGGGCTTAATGGATATTCCGTTAGATGACGTGTACGTAGGCTGGCGCCAGCTGCCGAGCAGCGTCACAAGCGCATGCCGCCTCTCGCTGGATGACGAACTTATATTTGGCGGAAAATCTCGCGTGGCGGAGATCGGAAAAAAGAGAGACGGACGATGGGAGCGTGGGAGGGTTCGAGAGGGGTAGAGGGACGATAGGGGAGCGCCGCGAAAAGGAGGGTGGAGTTTCGCCGCGCAACGTGTTTGCATCGCCGATGAAGTAGGAAAAACGGCCCGCGCGCGCTCGCTTTTTTTATCTCCTGTCGCCCTCTCGCCTCCTTCGACGGGGGTGCTAGGCGTGGTTTAAAAAAGATTTAGTAGCTCGTGAGAGGGGGAGGTGGAGCGACCGTGGCGCGGAATTCCGGAATATCGCGAACTGCGACGTCGCGCGAAAAGCGTCGGGGGTGCCGTCATCCCCGGTGGGGATGGAAGAGGAGAACTCGTCGTCGCGACGACGGTTTTGGTGGGACACGCGACGACGGTGGGCGAACGAGCGCGTTGCAGGCAGGGAAAAGCGACGTGGGGAGAGACGATACACGCCGGCTTCGGGTAGACCGATCGAGCTCGACAACAGCCAGTTCAACAACGCGCACCAATCCTCTCTCGAGATATTTTCTTGCGTTTGACTTATGCGTCGCTTTCTTGTCCACGCATACTTGAAAATGTAAGACAATATTGTGCCGGATGATCTCGAAGGGACTGTCCAATGTTGCATATGTAAAATTTATATAGATTCTCATTAAGGTTGTCGAACCTCAATCGGTTTCTCGCGGTATGAGACTAGGGGATGTATTTGATTTGAAAAAAATGGCATGAAAAATTCTGAAATCGCAAAAAGAAAAGAAAAAAAAAAGAAAAAATGTGCGTGACGGTGAAAGTGCTGGAAGTGTCCGTCGGATGGGAATTCGAGTGCTCGTGTCGATGTAGTTATATGATTCTGTGCGCAGGAAAGATTGTGTCGGGGAAAGTTTGAATATTTGGCAAGAATGTGTGCGCAGTTCCTTGGTTCGTATGTCAATATTCTCTCGCACGTTTGATAGGTGCTGGACTAAAACGTACTTGCGACCAAATTTGTACGTCCGATACATACTAAAATACCAGTAGCTTAAAAAAACAAAATAAAGTAAAAAAACTTATATAAAGAAAATGATAAATGATTAAGAATTATTTTTAAACCAAATACATATAGCAGCATGATAACATCATCCGAGCATCTCATTTAGCATGATAATTTCTTACGTAGAAATACTATTCACGGTCAATGTTCGATACCAGCTAGAATCAGACTATACGTATCAGATCTTAAAGGGAAACGTCCAATAAAGTCTTCCATGAAACGGAGCCATTCTCGCTAAAGCGCAAGAGTGAATGCTGAAGTAAAGAAAGGGCGTATGTATGTATATAACATTGAAAAATAGTTCATTTTCACAACTGTCATTTCTTTTGATAGAATTACAACGCCTTTCGCAATGGACTATTAACGCATAGTTGAAAGCTCATTGTACTAGGCTATGATAACAGAACTATAAGTAAATTACGTGGTAAACACTTAGCAGCGCTAATGACGCTAGTGACACGCGATAAGAAATAGTTTTCCAACATTACGTAGCTTAACTCGTCGTCAAATGTCTAAGTTCCCACTCGGCAAATCGATCTGTCTTTTTCTCATACGAGGTGAATAATATATAGATAAAATGACAAAGACAATTAAAGATAAAATACATAAGATCGCGCGCATTACGCGTTATAAATTTTTTAAAGCTAAGATCTATGGACTTTGTTGGAGATTCATCGCGTAAAATAGCAAACCGAATAATCTTTCGGCACTTTCGGTCATCTTCGGACTAGCGGATCTGCTGCCTCTATTCACAAAGTCGGTATATTTGCAGCGTGGATAGCGCGTAACGCATGCTGGCGACGTCGGAGCCTTCTGTCCCCCCCCCCCCCCCACTCTCCGAATTCGATCTATCCTCCCCACCGTATACACATTCGATTCCCTACCGACAGTATCGCAACGTACCGGACGCGACAAAGATGGAAAGATTCGCGTGTAGCTCAGCTCGAGCAAAACGGAACACGTGCCGTCACAGTGGGGGCGGAGGAGGAGCGAGGATAACACGAAGGTAGGGGATATCTATACACCGGCGATGAGAGGGGTACACAGCCGGTTACTCTCACCCTCGCATTTACCACACCCCTTCTACCAAGGAGTGGTGCGCGTTTTCTCCCACATAGCGGCGCTAACCGACGGGATCTTTGTTGCCCGCCACGCTCGAGCGATGTTCCGGTCGTGAGTTTGGATGCTGGTGCCACTCGGTGGCGATCGCGCCAAGTTCCAAGGTCGTGGAAGGGTTAGACGGTGGGACGGAGAGAGGAAACGAGCCAAGGGGAAGGGTGGACGAAAGGTGGGATCCCTGGTGGGGTGAATCCGGAGAACGTATCCGACGAGGATGGGGACACGCTGCTCTCAGGACGCGCAGAACATCGGAGTGGGTCGAGAAGGACGGGTGCCTCTCTCTCTCTCTCCCTCTCCCTCTTTATTTTTCCTATCGCTCCATCCCTGTTTCTTCCCATCATTTTTCTCGCTTCCACACTCCTCGTGGAGAGGCAGAGGAACAGAGCCCTGTGGCGGGGCGAGAGCCGGCTTACTACGCGACGAAACGCTACCACGGCGCTCAGTCTTCAGCGATCAAACCGCCAGGCGGTATGGACATTCCTGAGCATTAGTCTCTTCTTCTACTCTCAACGTTGTTCTCTTCTTTCTCTCTGGCCACGGTGACGACAATAAACAGATAAAATTAGAAAGCAGCGACGACTATTCTACTACTCCTGATTGATTTAACGATCTGGAGTGGATTCGACTTCCAAGATCTTCAGTTACCGATGTCGAGAAGAACTTGAGAGATACGAGATTGTTAATAGTTTCGGTGCATAGTGTAAAAGACCAAGTTAAAGTCCAAATCAGTCTTTGCGACAACAAATTTGTCCTTTGACGAGTAACTACTCATATCGGAGTGAAGAAAAAAGAAAAAAAAATGCAATTGAAAGCTGATTAATGAATCGAAGTTAACAGATGTTTGCAAACATCTATCGGAAGAAAACTCGTTATCATTTGAACGAGAAATGAACCGTCGGAAAAAAAGTATCTTCGCTTATAAAAAGATTAAGATGGGAATTGAGAAAATTATACGACACTCGAAGATTACATTAGAAAAAAAATCTATCGAGTCAAAATCCTGCTCACAAAAACAGGTGCGTGCAAAATGACACTCGAGTGCAATCGCATATACAACTTGAGCAAATGACACGAAAGTTTGTGCCGCACCGTGTTTAAACCACGTGATAAACATAAATCGCATAAGTCATCTTCTTCATTCGCAAGCGTTCGCGAAATTCCATTCGCAATCTGGATGGTGTATAAAATCGAGATGAAGTAATCTTCGAGTTTCAAGTATACCGCTTATGAAGATGCGTAAGAACGTTAAAGGTGCAACGTAACAGTGACCACACTGCGAAATTCATGGTATTAGAAGGGAACCGCGAAGAAGCGCTGCGAGTGCGAAAAGTGTAAAAATGTAAAAAGTGGTAAAAAGTGGAGTAAAACTGCACTACATGCTATTCGCGAGCATAAGTTCCAAACGTAAATCGTATCCGCTACTCGTATATTGACGAACTTGTTACTTGGACGTGTAAAACCCGCCGACGGCATTTACGATCCGAGATATTTAGTACGATCAGATAAAAAGGAGTGAGGTAAGAGAAATATCCTGAGAATAATTTTGAATAAATTTCACATTCATTATCGCTGTTATTTTCTTACCGGGAATTTAATCGATAAAAAACGACGAGAGTTATGTTTTCCCTATGATTACGGATAAAAAGTTATCGGAGTTATTCCGATCGCGATAGGATTTAAAGGCTGATATATATTTTTTTTTCTATTTATAGACAATGTTCTCTCTGTAGTTAAATTGATGAAATTTGAACACGCTATGAGTTAACTATTCAATATCTCTTGATAACATACCGAATTCTTTAAAGGTGAATAAAAAATCAGAGACTTATTAAAATATTGCTCTATAGCTTGATAATTGAATGTTCGTTACATGTATGCGATAATGTAATATTTTCAGTATCTTTTCAGTATTCGAATTTTTTTATATCGCCTCGTTACATTTTTTTTTTTTTTTTTTTTTTTTTTTTTTTTTTTTTTTTTTTTATGTAAACGTGCTTTTCCACAATATTTCAAAAGCGAACAAAAGAATTTCTTTCCTTCATTTTGTGAAATTTATAATAAAAGGCTGTTATTTATATTTTGATGCAGCAATGTTGATGGTGCAGCGCCCATAAATGATATACTTTCCTCTCAGCGTTTCGTGTTTCAAAGTGGCCGATATTAAAAATCGGTTTTTAAATTCACTTTTCCAGCAGAAGAAAATGCAATCGCATTTATAACCGTTCGTGTATTCATATTTCGGGGATGTTCGCAAACACAAACATGAAATGTATCGGGACTACCTAAAAAAGATTACGCTATCTCGCCGAGAATGAGTTCCGCAAACAATTTTCGAGCGATCAACGTTACCGGGATAGATCCACCTGTTAGACAAACAAGTTGACCGCGATTGTCCTTCGCTTTAGTGTGTTTCGAGGGTCCACCTGTGGAACACGCCAAGATTTTCGTAGATCGGACACGTTGACCTGTCAGAGCGGAAAATTTGTCAAATCCACGGAAAGAAAGGGCACGTGCCATGTCACAGGTAGCAGCACCCCGGGGTTGCATTGTACGTAACGTCCATCTGCGAATCTTTGTGTGTCGCTCTTTTGTAGGATCTATCAATCCTACATTTAAGAGAATCCAAATGTCAAATCCTCCTTGGATTGAACTTGTCGGAGCGAGGCGAAAAGAAGAAGACTTACGCGCGCTTTTCGATATTTTCACGTCGCATCGTGAAAGTGAACAAAAATATTTCCATCTTCAAAGTCTTTGAGGTTCAAGGCCTTAATATATACGCTGTCAAAAGATTTGATCGAGGTGATAAATGATTTTTTCGTTGAATATGAATTAATTGAAAAAATTTAAGTAAAAGTGAATTCAATTAAAATAATATTATTCAATTTTTAGGGCGTTTTATATCTCTCCGACTTTATGATTATAATATATATCATCTATTTGTTATATCTATGAATCTTTAATAAAAATCTTCCAGAATTTTAAATTAAAAATTATTTCATTCTGTGTGCTCAATTCATATTATTCTCATTTTTCATTTTTAAATGTCGCATATGTGATCGTTACTCATTTTATTAAAAATGATACAAAATCTTTGCTAATATGATTTTAATTCTTTTAATGTAAATTATTCTAGTAATTACTATTTTATGAAAATCAAATTTTTCATTATATAACAAAGTACGCGTATGACGAAATGAGAACACAAGAGAGAAAGAGAGAGGGATCGCTCACACGAAATATACACGTATCTTTCAACATCGAATTATGGGAATTTTCTGTATATAGAATATAAGCGCGCGTTTCCCGAGGATAATCAGCACTGAGATAGAAAACGAGGAAAGATATGGACGCGATCACGAGGATATCTCGATCGAATGACGTATCAAGGAGAATATTAATCGCACGCGATCGAGTCGTTAGAGACGGATACTGCGATAATATTTCATGGCGACTAAGCTCTCTTATTGCAACAAGTAAACGTACATCTGCTGGTGTGTGGTGTTTTTTTTTTTTTTTATATATTATTAACAAAGATCTCTCAGATTACTGTAAATCATTGTTAATCCTTTTTGAAATCGCATGGAACAATCGCAGATTTTCTAAAGGCGAATATTAAATGTCTGAAATTTCCCGAATTAATATATAAAAAATAGGCGAAAAAGGAATTTTCGATCGAGACCGAGAGGGATCGACAAAAAAATGTCGCAGATAAAATTTCAACTCCTTCGCGATAGAAAGGAGTATATGTATATGTTAGAGCAACAATTTGTAGGAGCGGTTGTCTCACTCTTGCTCGTCAGCCGTCGGATACTCGCCGCTCTTAGCCACTTCATTTCTCGAAGGCGCAATTAGCGATACTGCACGATTGAAATTATACGGAATTTCAAACAAATCATTTTTTTTTTTTTTCGCTAAGGCTTCAAATAAGAATTTAGATTTATTCGTTTTGAGAAATTGAATATGAACGAAATATCATACAGAGGGAAAGAAAGATGTTTCCACGCAACGGATAATGAGATTTATCGAAGAGGTGAGATGTGCCAGTCATTGCTAATTTTTTGAGACGACTTTTGAGATTTAGCGGACAATAGATCTCATCGGAAACAAAAGTTTCGTGTCTAAAAGAGACAATCGGATAAGGACAGTCCTCTTTGGTCGCTCGAAAACGAAGCTGTCTAATATAAGCTGCGGTTTGGTACATACCCTAGGGGCCCTCCCTTTTTTGGGTCTTATAGAGGCCATTATCCGATCGTGGAATTTGAGATCTGGCCCTTTCAGCCGCGCGTCAAATTATCCTTGAGCACAATGCGCCCGTTGATTGATATCTTCAGTCGTTGCTCCTGCAACGTGGCTCTTGCGCTCGTTCTTTTTCTTGTATTCTCTCTCTTTCCTCCGCCTAGTCTCCCTCGCTCCCTCCTACCCCTTCTTCTCTGTCCAACATCTTTTTTTCTTCTCTCTCTTAGGACCTTCTCGCGTAGCGGACCTGTACAAAGACGGGCCCGAATGCTTCTACTCTCGCGGGCTCACGCAGAGCCCTTCCACTTGATTTATTCTAAACCCCTGTGCTCGCTCGCTCGCTCTCTCTCTCTCCGATACCGACTTCAAACTCGTTCTCTGCCGTCGAGAAAAAATGATGTTACGAAACTGGAGAGCGCTCTAATAGTATTGTAGTCCCTGCGCGTTGTATAAAACTCTGTCTCGATGATGATCACTATTGTAAAACGCATCGACGAATCGCGCTCTCTTCTCAAATTTATTTAACGCATTCACTACGCGCCGGTATCAAAATTATTTCGCGGCTACGTCTCACAAACGATCGTTCCTCGCGATTGTGTGATTTACATTGGCGACGACTGGCCATCGAAACTGACTCGTTCAAATTTCATATCCGTTTAAGCGAACATCCGAGTCCTACGTAAATAATTCGTTAATTGTATGAAATAACACCGGATATAAATATATTTTCTTAATTGTGTGATATTTTCTTTCCTGTGGACGCATTTCCCTAGCGATCATAACGGAAGTCGATAACTTGAATAATAATCGCTCGCGCGCGGGTATCCGCTCGACTATATATGATTTTCCTAATCTAAACTTCGTGAGTTAGGAATCAGCGATGGAAGAAACGAGATATCCGTATCGGTTGCAGCTGTCGGTGAAATGTCACGTCGTTCCTGCCGTGCCACGAAAGCGACACTTTAATCACCGGCAATTACGCATGGCCGAATTAGGTAATTACCTTACGTGCTCGCGCGAGCGCGCGGACGAGGCAAGGAGATTAGGGAGGAGGGGGAGAGGGGGGGGGGAGGAGGAAACCCGTTCGCATCGTTACTTGGTCCGTTTTAGCTTGAGTTAGCGTAATTAGCGCAAGACGGGGTGTACGCGGAGCGCATTATGCGCCTGCGAGTTCGCTTCGGAAACTCGGTGTGTCTTGCCGTTACCCCCGTTTCGCTTTCCCGCAACCATTTCGGCTTACATCATCGTCGTTGCGGTCATTTTCAAACTTTCCCGTCATTAGCCGTCTCTCTACGCGCCGAAAAGTGCGATTGTGTAGCGATGATTTATCATATATTGTCGTATTGGCTATCGCTGCGTCAAAATCCATGTTTCAAAATTTGACAATATGTATAAAGATGATCTAGAGAATAAATTAGCGAAGATTTTGTACAATTTTATTAAATGAGCAATTTTTTACTTGGGCGACACGCGGGAAATAAAAAATTGGAATATCTCAAAGTTGAGAGAATAAACAATATTATATAACTCTTGGCTTAAAATTTTATAGAACGCTTAAAGCTTCATAAATCTAATAGATGAATTCATCATATCGTTCATAAAATCGGAGAAATACAAAGACATCGTTCAATTATTGCTACGAGTTTTGTCTTTGCTCTCTCTTTCTCGTTTGATTTCTGTCAAAATTATTTATATCACTATCCATGAAATCACTTTGTATATACATTAAGAAATCTCGAATAAAAAACTTTGTATATACGTAGATTAAAAAATAAAAATGTTCTCGTAAAGATAGACGGATACAAACGGATGGGACTCCGCAAACAATTCGCGAACACGTTCCTTCATAGCAATCTGTAACCAAGGAAGAATTCTCCTATCTATATTTTTTCATCCGTATGTGCCACCCGATGATTCATATATTCACTTTTACGAGCTCGCTTCGACGTATTCCTATTGCATTTCCAACAGTCGAACGAACGCCGAACGACCGGAAGAGAGTTTTCCGCGTCGCCGCCGCTAAAGGCGGGTTCGGAAAAGATTTTCCTCGCTTTTCCACTGGCTGCTAGGGTAACGAGGTTACGCCTTAAGTATTTGCTCGTCGATTTCACGACGATGGGGTCCTGCCGCTACCGACGCCCGTCGTCCACCCCCATCATCCCCATCCCTTTCACCTCCCCTCTACTGATTCGTCACGCGACTTCTTTTACCGTAGCGTCTATATTTCGAGAGGACGAAAAAATTCATCTTCCTTAAAAATGTTTTACGTGACTTTTCTGTCTTTCGTCAAAATCGATATCCATCTTTCATTAAATTTAACAAGTTTAATATGTCGAGGTGATCTATAATAATCTCTTGAACGCGTTCTGTGTTCTATAACATCGTATGGTTCATATATATTCATATATTTTTTTTCTTGTTATCTGCGAATATTAATCCCCAACCGTAGATCGTAGACCGGCCATAATAAATTTCTTTGTTAGTCGTTAAAAACATATTATTTTAGATCAAATAATTATGCAATAAAATTGTAAGGAATAATTAAAATTATCAAAAATCTTTTCCAACCGAAATGCAAACTTTAATACAATTTGCTTATCTTTCTTAATATCAAGTATTTTAGTTAATAAAGAATTATTAGAGAGAACAAACATTCGTTAACGTAAAGATTGGGAAAAAAAAAACCTCTCTCCCTCTTTTCTTTTAATTTTGCAATCGTAGGATTGAATATTAGAACAAACTCGCAAACTCGCTAACACGTACGATAATTTTCTTTACGATCTTGGTTCTTCTGGTATCTATTACAATTCAACCTCTCCTCTTTCAAGATAGCAACGTCAATTAGCTAGGAGAGCAATTGTTATCCGCTTGAACACTTGTTGGTATTTTACATAATCACACATCGTTACATCGCGTCATCGTTACGTTACATAAAAATCAATGTTAGTTATTAAATTTAGTAATGATGTCGTTCAACGACTAGCACATTTCAATATATTCGCGTATAATATTCATTTCATAAAAAAAATAACAATAATAATAATAATAATAATGCCAAAGTAAATTTAGCAGATACGTTCCAAGAAAAATGGAGCTTTTTTAAAATATGTTAAAAAAATATACGCCTAAATTTATGAAATTCAATCGTGTCTGTGATATATTATAATATAAATTTAAAGAATATGACGGAGAATTTTGCATTCAATGTTACACGACTCCGATCGCACTATGCTCCATGGGAGAAAGAATCAATGTCGAAGGTATTGATCCTTTACAGGTGTGTTAAAGGTGTTATCTATTCTACCTTCTCTCTTTCTTTACTCTTCGATTTTTCAGGTATATATATATCTACTCGATAGCTCGATACCTTCAGGAGGGTGCGTACGATCCAGCTTCAGGTCATGCGTAGCGTATAAATATTGTGCACAAATAAGGACGGGCTTATTTATAGGAATTTTATGAAAATTGCGTCTATGGCAAAGGGGGTGACAACGAGGATGCAAAAGAGTTTGGATAACCATCTGGGTTCACACGGAAAATTTTCTCCGACAGAAACTGCACACACGCGAAATATTTCAAAGCATATCGTGTATGTATGCGTATCATAAATTTTTTTGCTGCGTTTAATTTTCGCAAACTCTCATCCTTCATAAATCCAAGTGCTCTTGTTACATCTACACGTGAAAAGATGTATAAAGATTTGAACAAATTCTGTAAACAATAAAACAAATATCGCAGTGTTTCAAGATTTATAGCGTATTTTATAAACTTTTTTATGTCCGTAAATATACTTTATTAATAATGTGTGTGATAAAAATTATTAAATATAAATGTAAAATATTCTAATAATCTTTTGAAAATGGATACTGCTAAGAATTTCGTGAGAAACTACGCGATGGTCGTTTTATGTTAATAGATGGAAAAAAAAAAGTCCCCTCAAAAGTTTTTCTCATAGGGTTCCCAAAGAATATTAATAGGTTCCACATCCCCATCACCCTACTGCGCCGAATTTTCGCGTTAAAGGGTTATAAGAACTACCCCGTGTGTCCTTTGACTTCTGTTCTAGGTAGCAGCAAATCTTCTCGCGTAAGCTTATTTCATGTTAATACGACGGTATCGTAGAATAATATATGACACAGCAATCCTAGCAATATTAATTTTAAAGGAAACGATGACAGGCTCGAAACAGATGCAGAGTAACGTTAAAAAAATATCTCTCTCGTCATGATAAATTTGTAAACGTGTAGAATATTTTACAAGTTCCAATTCTTCTCATGTCAGTTTTTGTAATATAAATAAAAAGTTGCGGATAAACTTACTAAATTAAATAAAGGCGAAAAACAAAAGCAAAATTTACGAGATCATACTAAATTGAAGGAAAAAAAAAAAAGAAAAAAAAATCTCATGTGCAAGAAGCAAATTAATATCGAGAATCAATGAAACGAAATTTGGTACAAACATTGGATTCCGAACAAGATATTACACTGAATAATCTGTAGTTGGTGCTCCCCTATGTCTCGCGCCTTTTCTCTTCGTTTTGCTTCCTCCGATTGATGTGATTTATAACGAATACCCTGTTTGATCGATCTCGAGGATGTTTCGCCCGTTTAAAAAAAAATAATAAAAATAAAAATAAAAACCGCGCGATACACAACAATAATATAAGAAGGGAAGAAAGAGCGAGCAGAGAGCGAGAATACGTAATGCTAAGGACGAAGGTATAGATCGCGTCATGGACCAAGCATGAAATTGAATTTTGGAATCGACTTTCGACAAAAAGCATTATCGGATAATATCTCGTGGGATAAAGATGAATTTTATGTGCAAACTTTTCAGTCAATATCGCAAACGTGTCAGATAAGATGGTAGAAACAAGACTTTGATTTTTTATTTTAAATAATCTTGAAAAATCCTAAAAATATAACTTATAATTTTTCATATCGAGTTATATACATTATATATATCTGATTTATAGATTAATTTTGTGAATGATCAAATATCGGTATCGAATAGCAATGAATGCTCGAAAAATATGCAACGTGTGTGGATTTTATAACTGTAACGATACGATACACTTTATGTTCCCTTCCTTACTGAATTATTCATTCGTTTGTAGGTACATAAATGTGCTTGTACTCGCACGTCGTACAATCTCTCGTGGCTCGCAGAAATAAGTAGCATTAGCAACGCATTCATTATACTAATTACTATTATAAAGTACTGTCGTACGTTGGGACCATGCATATTATCCCTTTGCCTTAAAAAAGGGTTTGAATTAATACCCGGGCCGATTGCCAGGATGTAGGGCGACTCGAAGGGATTGTTATGGGAAGTCATGTGTAAAAATTAATATCAAAGAGGAAGTTAAAACTAATTTCGAGCGAAACATTCCAGTTTTGAAGAATCAATTTCAAATACGCAAACACTTCGTACCACTTTCCAATCTCAAATTATAATAATTTTTTTTAAATAATTACGTTTTCTTTATTTTTTATTTTTTCCTATTAATTAAAATAATTCGATATCCGTTCAAATGTATTAATCGCATGATTATGGAAAAAATATTACATTTCTTTAAGGAAAAAGAAAAAAGAAAAAAAGAAAACAGAAAAATCGTGATAAATTATATCACAGTTATAGTTTATCAATTATTCCTGACATACACAAAAACTATAGATACAGTTGTCGAACTTTTCATATAGCCCAGGTGTATTTTATTATTAAATTGCGAAAGTTTAAAACCCGTTTCACAGTCGAAATGACACGACTGTCCGGATATTGATCCATTATTTTCTTCTTGTTTCAGATTCAAAGCCCGGAAAGAAGATCGCGGTTACTCACAACCAGTGGCATCGATCGGTAAGATGCTTTTGGTCTGTTAAGCCGTAAGCAATATGTTTTAAGAAAACGTAATAAAAAAGTTTACGATAAATATACCGTGGAATAATAATTATTTTCATACAAGCAGATAACGCGCGATATGTAGAATATTATTCGACGTGGAAAGTCGCACGATTATTGTTAAAGATTAGGAAATGTTGCGTTTAGTCATCGAGACTAGATAGGCGCGGCCAAGTCGAAGGAAGAAGCCGGTAAGACGATACGGCCCTGCTCTCGGTGGGCAGATAGGGTATAATCATACCAAGTTTCGTATCTCGAGGGGGCCACGGGAAGATGGTCCAACATCTGCCGCTGCAGGGAATCTCTGCCCACATGCTGGCCGACCCGCGCGCGCGCACACACGCACGTAGTTACACCACGTATGCACGCACGCATTTACACCGGCAAAAAGTGACGTTGGTACATGGGACGTCATGTAAATTCATTCGAAACACATGGCAGGGCTGAGCGCGGCGTTTCTCTTGGGCGCAAAGGGTTTCAGAAGAGAAATCTCTGAAGAGAGCGCGCGGAAAAACAAACGATAACTTGGACTTTAACTTCGCGTGCCCTCTCTTCTGTACCACCGATGTTTCGTCCGTGTAACGTTGTTGCGCTTGAGAGCCGGATAAATTCTCAGATTGCTTTTGTCTTCTCAAAGTCGTCTCGATAAGATGTAAAGTGTGATATTTTAGTCGGTCGCAAATTGTTTTGCGCCGAACGAAACGTTTATAATGGATATTCCGTCAAGATTGATTTAAACAGTATTACTATCTGATAGTATTACTATCAACATTCTATGTGTCTGAATATATTGTATTTGTCAATCGATATAACAAAGAATTATTGCATCTTCTTATATAGATGATGAAAAATTATCACAATTGGCTATCATTTTATGATAAAAAATATCATCTTTCTTAAAAGACGGATTGCTCTTTACACTTCATCGCGAATACGTTAATTAGACATCGTATTTTATTTTAATAAATATGTACATCTTATATAATAAGATATACATAAGTGTAACATATGAGAGTTTTTATTATGATCTTCCATAAAAGAAAGAGAATATATTTTAATTCAATGTAATATATATAATTTAAATCTCTCCACATAGATATTTATTTCTGATATTATATGTACTTGTGTTACATTATTCGCTATTTAAAAAAAAAAAAAAAAAAAAAAATTCTAGTAATTTTTATTCAGAGTCAGAGTATGATATTTTTTTACATTGTATTTCTCGCAAGATATATACATGTATATATTAATATTAATAGCGCTATGCGATCGTTGGAAAGGAAGGAATAAACTGGAACGGAGAATCATAAAACTCAGCGCGCGGCATTGCAGAAGTGCCACAAATTAGAGTCATCAAGCCAGTTGAACAATTATGATTAACTGTGTACGTTGCCTAAACGTTTATACCAATCGCCATGTTCACGAGCCGCTGCGTTCGTTTTATTTTACTTATACTTGTCGTATTATTTTTAAATATTAGAGAAAGAAAATAGATATTTGCGATAATCATTGATACATCATCTCCGATGCAGTATATTAAAGAAAATAATATTCTGCTGATTTAAGCAGTGTATTAACATTAGAATCGAAGCAATTGTGTAAATAAGAATTAATTGGAGAAATGAGCAAGTGCAAAGAGCACGAGCGAAAAGAAGAGAATGTTGTTGATCAAAGCGATTGTCGAGAGAAAGAGAGAAAGACAAATCGGTTCACCGTCGTCGTCGCTTCGTTCTCCTCTTTTTTTCAAGAGAAAGAAACGTCTTTGTTATATGTTCAACAAACCGGAAGATAAAGAGTGGCAGGGGTCTTTTAGACGAGAGTCGATTTCGAAGTGCTTGCGCTTGTAGAGAGAGAGAGAGAGAGAGAGAGAGAGAGAGAGAGAGAGAGAGAGAGAGAGAGAGAGAAAGTAAATGCTGTGGCACAGTAAAGATAACGATTTAGGTTTGACTTTATCGCTCGGGAAGGCAGGGCCAATGACTCGATGAACTGACCTCGTGTCTCGACGTCATTCAATTTATAAGCGCTATGCATGGTGTCTTTTGAATACTAAAGTATCATTACAGTGTTTCTAATATGAAACAATAACTATATAATTAATTATGTGCATAATTAGATATAAATCATGTTTATTTCTATCAACATTTGGATATTTTAGATATTGCACAAGAGAGTTGTGTTCATATAAAATAGATCGCACATTGTACAAAATAAAATTAGTTTCAATTAATTCATTCGAGAAATAATTGAATGAAATTATTGTAACGTTAAATATAATGTTTTCGATAATGTATATACAAACTTATAATATAATTCTTTATAATTGTGTCTGATTTTTTTTCGGATATTTAGTACAATTATATATGTATATATTTTTTTTTTTTAAATTTTCTGTGATTGTTACAAGTAATATCTCCCGTCAGGATATCTCATCAAATATTATTAATTAAATTCTAATCATTATCGTGATATTACGTGAATTATTACACACTTGCTGACACGTGTTCATATTATCAATAATAATATAAACAATAATCAATTTTATTTGTTTGATCAATGTGTTTACTATTTTTTAACGAAGAAAATGAAATTAGTTCGCATGATACACGGAGAATAATTGGCTTCTAGCGGAAAAAACAAATACAGATAATGAAAAGGTAACGCTGGAATAAAAAATTTTACGGTGCACTTTTTTGGAAAAAAATTCCAAAGCTTGCACGACTACGTCGTCAGCCGCACAAATGAAACAGGTCGTATGTCTCCGTGAAATTTAACGAACCTTTTTGCAATAGGACACCATCAAAAAAAATTCCTGAGCGTCATGTCGCAGGACGCACGCAATGATGATGAACGCGGCGAGTGGGAGGGAGAAGGAGGGATATATATATATATATATATATATATATATATATATATATATATATATAAAGAGAAAAACAAGAAGAAAGAGCGTCGACATCGCGAGGCGTTTCACGCAAACTTATGCAAATGCAGCGCGCATCGCGCACACATTGCGCAGTTAAGTAATGTTTATGGCTACATACACGGACACTATAATTTATAGTTCTCGCATTCCGGAAGGATCGCGAATAACATTCGCAGATAAGGGACAACAATAAGTATTGTGGATTTCAGGCAGATAGCATCGTGAAGCTTGATTTAAACTGGCACCTTTGACTTTCGATAGATATTTTTCTCGATGATTTATAAATTTCGCGTGAATATATGTGTAATAAAAGGTTTAATATATATTTTTCAATAATAAATAAAAAAATTCCGAGATAAAGAATAATTAAATAACATAAGTCGGAATTTATATTAAGATTTAGGAGAACGGGATTCACATAATGTCATGAATATAAACTATTTTCCATGAATATTTTAAATTTTATAGCAACACGATATATACATTATTTTTTTATAATTATTATCATGCATCTCTTGTAAAATTTCTAGCTGCTATTACGATCGGCTTCTTCCTTCTTTACTTTTCTTCAATTTCAAACGTACGAACATCGCGCGCATTCGGCTTTCGCCGATTTTTCGACCAAGTAAAAATGGACTTATCGCGCACGTACGTCGTAGACTAGGCAGTTTTAATTATTTAGGTTGACATCGAGTGCACTCTCGCCGAAAAAGTTTGTGCTGCGGTAGAAACTCGAAAATGTATTTCGTGCACGTAACGAACTTAAATGGTCAGAGCGTGCAGCATACCGGTTGCCCCGCGACCATTATCAGATCAATAATTGCGAAGGAGAGAACCAAATTTCTCGAACTTTGAACTGTTTGAACAGTAAATACACACTGCCACCCGGGGACTCCAACTTGGCTCTGTAATCCGATAAAAGATATCGATGATCTTTGAAAAGAGTTATTAATGGCTCGATAAAAAATTTCCATTAAATATGAAAATATAATTTCAGGTTCAAAGAATCTCTCTTTTTCTCCCACTATTAATTTTTATTTGTCAATATTATATAGAAAATCTGAATAAAAACAAATAATAAATAGAAATAAATAAAAGTTTAGCGAGATTTTAATTAAAAGGAAGATGTCTAGTGAATAAGTATCGTTACACGCGCATCGAAAATCACTGCGCGTGCTTTTAATTTTGCATGACCATATTCTACGCGCAATAATCGTTTAGGTATATTAGGCCAATGCAATCTCGACTGACGCACAACTGTTGCGGTGCATAATTATTATTCGCCACACGTTATTGGCATGTTCCAAACCGCAAGGCGGCATGGTGTCTAGAATCGATATTCTCAGGTTAACTCACATGTATACGGGATAGAGAGAGAGAGAGAGGGGGGGGGGCTCCTCGTCACGTGGCGTTGATCGTCACGTCGCGTCGTCCAATTAAAGTCTCGAGGTCGTTAACGAGCAAAATAATTAGTACAACGATGATGGCGAGGACGACGAGGGCGACAACGGTTCGTTAGTCTATCTTTCTTCTTTAAAATCGCGCTGCTATCGCGCTACATCTGGCAAAACGGCAGACGCAAAAAGCGCCAGACGTATCCTTTAAGTAGTGGCGAGAGAGACGCGTCATGAATTAATATATCTAACGAAAGACTCACATATCGAATATCTTCGTGTACAAAATTATTACGCACGCGAAAGACCGAGATGTATTCGTAAAGGGAGTCTATTTTTAAAGCAATTAATCGCCGAAATTTGTTTCCATCAATTTATTTGATACTAGAAATACGTCCCGTACCCTTTGCAAAGACACAAGAAGCTTCTACCGCGAATCATTCAACGGACACGCGTACGCTTTAGCGTAGACTCGCGTTTAACCGATTGTCATCGCGCTTCCTCGATCGCTCGATAGTAATTGGACTCGATCGGAAATTCCATCCGTCCATGGGAGCTTTGGGAGTTAAAGCGCGGCGCGTTAACGAAACTTTAACGTCGAGTTAACGATGCGACACGCTGAGCCGGTAACCCATAAATGCGCGGATGCCAGGGGGTTAAAAGCGGCGAGAGGGAAGGGAGAAATCTGTGAGCGCCACCCTTTCGTATGCAAATCCCGGGACACCTGGAGCCAAAGGCCGCATGCAAATCGGCGCGCTCGGGCCATCTGATCGAAACGGAACCTCCGCCTCTGAACCGGTCTCCGTGTTTTTTGCCAGCCCCGAAAATCGCACGTCTCTGCCATATTTTTTTTTTCACCATCATATAGAGTCTCGTCGCTTGGAATTTGGCGCATACGCGATACTCGTTATGATTTCGCGATATAAAGGATTGCTGGCGAATTATTTATTTATTAATTAATTATTTAACAAGCGAAAACAAGTATGTGAATTAATTATTTATTATATATTTCTCTTTTTCATTGTCTTCATTAAAGAAGTACCGATAACCATCGATAATGCGTAATAAGATATTCTCTCAATTTCTCTTCCGATCGTTAAAGATTTTTTACAGACAAAATTACCATTTGTCCACGATAACGATTCTTTCATCAATCGAGCGAGGATCGAATCGGAGCACGATAAGTACATAATAACCGATGTATATCTAAAATGACTCGTTATTACGTGGGACGGTCGCGATCTAAAAAATTGGTACGCTCCATTAATCGCGAAAAAAATTGTTAATGTACGATTGTCCGGCGAGCATGACACCGGCATGGCGATCTCATAAAGCGCGATCGCTCCATTTGATTAATATCGAGCGATTGAGGCTACCGTGAATATTCGCCATCGCCCGGTTGAAAATGACACGGCGAGAACGCATCGGCGCGTTTTTTCCATTGATTTATTCCCGCTTGCGAAAAGCAAGCGCGAGAGAAGCGCATTTATCGCCATGTGATTATCTGCGCCAGTAGCGGCACGCCGTCGAATATACGCCGCGCCCCGTCGTAATCATTAATTATCGCGCAGATAAATCGATTGCCCGCGCGTTCCTGCGCGCGACACGAGTAACGTCAGCTCGATACGCGCAGGCAGGTAAAATCGAGCGACGGCGTAAGAAGAGGTGTAAGACTAGCGGGCAACCGATAACGCGGGGAAAAAAAAAATACGTCACGAAAATATTATTGTTTCGCCCACGCCACATTCCTCGCGCCATACGAGTGCGTTTCGTCGCTTAAAAGAGCTGCGTAACTGATAACAACACCGTTCGTGTTTTATCAATCGTGCGCGGCATCTCAATGAAGTAAATGTTCGATGGAGAATGTATCGTGTAATATATTAAATATTATATATTATATCATATTAATTGTACTCTGTGCCTTCTCTCCGTGCGTGTACGCGTGCACGCGGAGGGTAAATTATTCCATTTGTATAGGCGGAGATGCGCGATAAACGAGAATTTTTTTTCCCCGCGCACGCAATCCACATTATTCATTCCAATTTACGCAGGCCTGCTCTGCTCCGCTCGCCTAAGGATCGTATACTCGTTTTTATTTCTAGTTTATTCCTGGTAGCCGCGAACGAGGAGGCGTTACATACCGCTACAGTAACCAGGTTCCCGTTATCGTATGAGAGACGGTTTTAGTTATAAGCGCGACGTATTATACGGCGATGGAAATCGTCAGCATAATACGTCGTGGCTATATTTAATAGCCGACGATGCTTTTAACACCATTCTGAGTAACCTGATCTGAGGCTTAGACGCCAGGCTAAGCGGTGTGCAAATTAATTGCGGCCTTATCAACCGCGCGCTTATCCTTAACGCGTCCTCAAATAGCCGGCAAAAGTTGCGATTCGCGAAGCAAGACGAACGCGTGAAACGCGCGTGTATCGGCCGGTCAGATTATTATCGCAAAACGAAAAATCTGCATTGATACTGACAAAAAAAAAAAAAAAAAAAAAAAAAAATTACACTGCAGAGATAAGAGAAAAAAAAGGAGAGAGAAAGAGATAGTTCAACAATCTCTCCCCTCTTCGATCTCGGATCTTCCCCTTTCCCATCCTTCCCAGTCTCCTCTCCTAATCATTCAATCTGTCTCCTCTCCTGTATCCTCTCCCGATATCATTGCGCCTACCGAGAACGTCCGTGCGTGTGGGACGTACGCATGCACGCACGCTCGGCAACGGATGAAGACGGACCGTCGCGCCGCGTTAGTCGGCCATCTTGGCTGATGTCATCTCGTGCGTCGAGCACGCAACCGCGAAATGCCAATTTCCTTGTTGCGAGTGCTTTATTTTTATTTTTTTTTTTTTTAAATTATTTTCTTATTTCACTCTCTTCTCGCTCGTCTATCTTCCGTCGAGTCCCGTCCTTCGCAGCGAGAGAGAGAGCCGGTCTCTTCTTTTCTCTCTCTCTCTCTCTCTCTCTCTCTCTCTCCTCACTCTTCTCGTACACGCATCGTCGACGACAGTCGTGTGCAGACATTCGCGTTTCGGTTACGAAACGAAGCGAGACACCCTCTACCCGGTACACGTAAAATGGCGGAATTTAATGGAAAGGCGCCCATTTCGCGCTATTCGTTACTCGGACTACGGTACGGAGAGAGGCGGTCCACTGATTCTTATCACTCTTATTTCACCTCCATTATTGTAGAGAAACTGTGTGGGAGAATTTTCTCTCTATCGACTCGCCCGGTTAGAGACGAATTTCGATGCCGTGGAGAAAAAAATCGCCCATAATTTATAGCTTGCGTTGCGCGCGATTTTAGTGTCTCGCGATATCGGAAGACGAATGTTACCGATCAATTGTAAATTATTTCGTACAACTAGTTTCTGATGAGAATTTATAGTTTTTTTTTTTAATTAAAGGAATGCGCCGGTTATTAATTTTTTGTCAGCCCGCCGATAGATTGTGTGTAACAGAGCACATCCGAAGTTTTCCGGTTTTACTCAGTGAAATATCACGCGTTCAATTTCACGATAGCTGGACATTTCTTACAGTCACGTGGATATATTTCTTCCAGTACATTTATCTCAATTAATTTGAAGGAAAAAAAAAAAAATTTATCAGTTAATTTGAATTAAGTTAAAGTGAAATCTCGATGCAGCATAATAAGAATATTTTTATTTTGATTTCAATTTTATTTATATTAAAAATAAAATCGCCACATTAAAAGAGAGACAATTATAGAACGTGACATTAAGATATCACATTTACAAAAGGACAGTGTTTCTCTCTGATAGTATGATAATATGTAATTTACATTTTCTAACATACGATTTAAAAGCTCCTGAAATGTCAAATTATTTCAACCCTAGCCGGTTTATCGATTGCCGACTAATGGGTTAAGTTATCGATTAGCCAACGGAATGTCAAATTGATGTAGGAATATAAAAGCCATGGTGACAGTCATTACAAAGTACGCGCACGAACGTCTCGCGCTCGGCATGTATTATTTCTTCAACTATAACATAGGTTTCCCGGAAAATCTATAATAATCGCCATTAACCGACGGGCCGTTAAAGACGTTAATCGGCTATCAACCGAAGGAAAGTACTAGGCACGCGAGTTAGCCAGAGCTCTTTCGAGCCGAGCGCAAATTGACATTCCGATGGCGCGTCGCGACAGACGAACCTTTAAATTTTTCAAGTTTAACAATTATTTTAACGCTAATGATGAATTCGGCTCATATTATATTGTTTCGCGTTGTAAAAAGAAATTTGCCAGAGTCTCCTCCGGATTGACTAATGTATATGGTAGTAGATGTTTATAACCGAGGTGTTAAACCGAGCTGTTTTTATGGATCCAATAAAACGCGATACTCGTATTTCGTCGATCTTTGTATAAAGAAACCTGTTGGCGAGATCGGGGTCAGATTGTAAAAATAGATCTGATACGAGGACACGATAGGGGAGAGTCACGCGGGAAGCCATCGCTTATATATTATTTACAAAAATATGATAATTTATTACGTCCGGTGTTTTTGGCGCCGACATTTAATCTCCGATTGACTTCGCTCGGGAATCTGCTCCGTTAAAAAAAGAAGAAGAAGAAGAAGAAAAAGAAAAATTAGTTCGATATTCAATCGAGTTATTAATCGAATCTGCGCGCTTCTTTATTTGTTTAGTTTTTTAAATCATCTCGTCCTATTACCATCGTACAATTTCGTTGAAATCTTAGAAAATTTTTTGCTAAGAAGATTTTCGTTTTGAAACAAATTATATTTATGCAAAATGTACAATTATGCATTTTACATAATTCTCGAAACATCAACTATAAAATCGCCATTAAGTTTCTCAATCGATACATAGTTTCCTCGTTAAAATCATGCGCATCGGAAAATTTCACGCGGATCTTTCTCGCACGACGAATTCAAATTCAAACTTTCCAGATAGATTCGCTTATTTTTCACAAAGCATCCTCCGTTTACGAGGACGAATTAGAATCGCTCGCAGACTCGAGAATATGGAGCAAAATTAACGATTTGTACGCGCTATCCAAGTTACGACGATCGTCGTGTCGCGCCCTATACTAGGGGAAATTATCCGTTGTAACGGTTACTCTCGTCCGCTTTACTGCCTACCGTGGCACACAGCTCTCACTGTATAATATGCTAATAGATAGCTCTCCCCGCTCGCGTAACGACGGATCGTCGTATCATGTTTACGAGGTGAGCCGACCCCGAAGGTTTCCCCTCGTGTCCCCCACACACGATGAGAGGAGAGAACCTTGCGAGGATCGTCGAGAGAGTCACTCCCGCTGTGGTATTCGTTGCGCTCGCGTAATTACCAGGCGCATCGGTTAAAGGTTGTCGTGCAAACCGACGCAAAGTTTCACGAAAGGGGAGAAACACAGTAACGGGATCGAAAGGATGATAAAATAATCGACGTTCTCGACGCGCGTGTTCTCCGCGCACAACCCGTCAATACCCCACGATTTCGCGTTCGCAGACTTTAACTTTTACGCGAGCGAATCATATACGTATCAATCATATCAATTGAACCTTCTATTAACGGCGAAGAAGAAGGGTTTATAGATTGTACCGTCGCGTTCTTTTTAACCGCTAGTTTCATACTTAGTACCGCGTTGATTACGCGTAACATGCAATCGTTTCACGTACGAGAGAGTTGAAAATACCCCTTTGCGGAAAATACAACGCGATGATCTAAATTATCGATTTATCATGTGAACGTAAACGCGATAAGCAGGTATATCGCGAGCAACGACGGAAGATCGCGGATTACGCTCGGCGTCGGAAAACGAAGCGGAAAAATTAATTAATCCGGACGCGATAGTTGGCTTTTATCTGCAGGCGCATCGTACTGTGGCGATAATTAAAACCAGCGGACGGTCCGAAAAATTTTTAATCAGCGGCGCAGCCGGCGAGAGGACGAGCAGCCGATGCCTGCCCCCCCCCCCCCTCCCCCTCGACCGATTCGTGTTGATTCGGCATAGGCAAATTTTGATTTGGCGCCTCGCAAAGAACAAAAGGAAAAAAAAAAAAAAATCTATGGGGGAAAAAATCCCGCTGTTTGCGCGCGTATTGGAGTTAAACGGGGTTGGCTCGCTTCCGCACCCGATTGTCGGGGCTCGGACGATTGACTGAGAGATCGGGTTGGAAGTGGGGGGGGGGGGGGGGGGGTTGCAGCACGCGGGCGTGGTGCGCGCGATAAAAATGGCGTACGCTCGACGCGGCGAGGGTGATCCCTTCCCTCGCCCCTCTCTCTCTTTTATTCCCGCATAAATGCCGCGTGTGTGATGCACCCCCAATAGACCGCCCCAGACTACCCTGTCGAAAAAACACTGTTTCCCCCTCTCCCTACGATCTCTCTCTCTCTTTCTCTTTTCGCCATCCCTTCATTCGGCTGCCGCCACCCTCGCATTTTGAGCCATCTATCCACGATTGGGAGGCATGAGCCTGTTTAACCCTCGAGCGGCTTATTATGCGGCAGTCGTATGAACGGGCGGATGGATGGATAGATGGATGGCACGAGAATGGTTTCGGGGGAGGCCGGGACGACGACAGATTGAAGGATTTTAGAGGGTTTCGGCGGTTTCTCGTGTCGCGTCGTGTCGCATCGCATCGCGTAGAGAGAAGTGGTTTCCTTCTTTGTGGATTCAAGTGGACGGAGCCGAGCAATACAGGCGTAGACGTGAAAGACGTGTTTTATGTTGTAAATTGTCATGGGTGACAAAACGATTCGATTAAAGTTCTCAGGCTTGCCGATGACAGGATTGATTTCTGTGCCCGTGATGGCGATGCGGTAGCATGCTAATCGCGATAACCGGCCGTTAAAATATTTTTCATATTTTAATATTTAACGATACGATCGAGAAAATTTGGTACACATTCAGTTTAGGCTTTTAGAGAATTATTACTTATTTCAATGATCTATGAGAGAATTGATATCGTGATACATTAATTGATACGAGTAATTTATGGGGCGATAGCGAGGGGTACGTATGCGTGCGTGAGAGAGAAAAAGTTATAGTTCTCCTCGACGGCTTGTCATAACATTAGTGCCACCGAGTATATTCTCAAAGTAATCAATAATTAAGTAAAGTTATCCGGAAGCCCAACGGTTTGTCATATTATATATATGAGGTTTCACTTTTAAAATATAAAGTAGTTTTCATTAAACGCATTAAAAAGCTTATTTTCAAAGAGTGTCCGATCGTTTAGGCATAATTATATTTAATTATTAATACAACATTACATATATACTATATGTCGCATATAAATATTATATACCCAAAATAATACGAAAAAAAAAATATATATATATATAATTACATTAAATTTCTGTTGGAAAATTATAATCTGCTTTTCCAATCGATGAACATTGTACGGATTGTATCGGATGATTTGAGCAGCCCGTAAAAAAAAAAAGGAAGAGTGATCGAGTATATATAAAAAACAAAGCCAGAGTGGTGAAACGACGGATAAAATCATCCCCTACAATCCCATTTCCGAGTGTAATAAACCAGACGATTGCTGGAGAACGCTGCCGAGTAATAAACCAATACGAATGGACATTTCGACGTGTATAGTACGAGCCGATATCGTATTCGAAATCCCATAGAATGTCCGATCGCTTCACGCATCCGTGGTCCATCAGTCGATGCATCGGATGCATATATATGCACCTTCGAAGAATTGTATTATTTTTTTGTCGAAATAGAGTTATATATATAATCTAATCACTTTCATATATCAAGCGTATCACTGTAGATATATTTGATATTTTTTGATTAATAAATAAAAAAATTTCTCTAAAGAAAATTATAGCTCTATTAAAAGTTATATATTGTATATAATATAATGGATGATAGCAATACATATACAGGGTGTATTTGAAATGATGCACTAAACTTTAGGAGCGTATTCTAGAGGTCGAAATCAGATTTTTTTTTCCTATGAACATGGGTCCGCAAATGAATCCTCCTCCGAGCTCGAGGCCCCCCTAAAGTCTGGGGAAAAAATTAAAAATTGGCTGTATTTCAGAAAAAAAAGAAAAAAAAGCAGAAAGTCGAAATTTGATATAGCCCAGTAAATTATGAAATAAAGTAAGCCACTAGAATAAAAAAATAAAAACGTATATTACGAAAACATTAATCTGCCAAGCTCGGAGAGGGGGGGGGGGGGGGTTCATTTGCGGACTCATGTTCGTAAGAAAAAAAAGTCTTATTTCGATCTCTAGAATACGCTCCTAAAGTTTAGTGCATCATTTCAGATACACCCTGTATATATATTTGATGCGATATTCGCTTTAGATAGAATTTTTTTTCGAGATATAGCTATGTGTTCATGTACATGAATTATAAATGCCCTGATTGGCAGATAGAAAAAGGCCGCGCGAACGTATCGCTTTAAGCTTAGCAGAAGGGATATATTCCATGGGTTGTAGCTTTAAGTACCGAGACGAAGTGATATTCCGCCGGACTGACCAATGTATAGTACGTGCCTGCAATATAGAAAGGGTCATGCTCACGCACGAGAAAACCGATTATCCATTGCACCGCGCAGATAACTCTATCCTAATGTGCAATAAGGAAACGTAGTACGTGCGTCGCACGCATTAGAAGGGAGAAAAAATGGCGGCCGCTAATTGTTGCGAGTTGAGATAATAGCGAAGGAGAAAGTTAGAGTGATTTCTGGTTCGTACGTAGTTAATGTTTCTGCTATTAGTCGACAAACTTGTTGACTTGATTATTATATCAGCTAGACAGATCGAATTTTAAATTTCTGAATAATACAAGCCACAAGTATTTATTTTATAGCAATTTTTGAAATGAAGAAGTAAACAAGTTCTATCGATTATGACATTCCATGAATAATTTCTTTGTAAAACGATGCGAAAAAAAAAAAATTCTTTTTTCAGAAATACATTTAATACGTTTAGAGAAGAATTTTTCTTAGCTAGATATTTCTCCCGAAACTTATCAAGATATTACTCCAATTTTATGCAAACTTATGCTAAACGCTCTATAAGAGCGTAACTACTAGCATTCTAATCCAAAGCATAATTCGTTCGAATGTTGGAATCTACAAAGCAATATCGAAGAAAGGGTTTCTCTTGCGTTAAAAGCTGCGCTATACTTTAACTTTCCAAACGTTGTGTCGCTCGTAAACTCTCAACGTTCCGTCACAGCCTTGTCCCTGAGAATCTCCGCCGTCCAATGACTATCGCTATGGAATATTCATGCCGCCGTGCCAAGTGTCTCGCAATAACTTAGTTATCTCACGATGATTATGACTCAAATATGCGCATGCGGAATATTAATGACCGTCGGGAGCAACGCGTGCGCGAAGATGCGACGACGATGCTCGATGCAAGCGCGCGAGAGAAACCACGAGAGCGAGCGCCCGTGCAATTCTGCGTTTACGCAGCTGCCGATGGTGGATGCTGCACAAAGGGAGAAAAAGGGGGTGGAGTGTAATGGCGACGCGCAACAACATTGTCGATAGTTATTGCTTTGTTATTGCGGGCCGTGCGACGCGACGCGACGCGACGCGACGCGACGCGACGCGCCCGCTCCACCGAGAGCGATGCCGGGCGCCGAATATATCGCGCGGAGGTCGTCGTTTTATTGGAAATTTCCCGCGGCCCACTTCGGGATTTCCGCAATTTTTCCGTTCGCGTGGCGGACGTGACGAGGCGGCGCTTTTCCACACTCGCTTTTTACCGGCGCGGCGCACGTTTTTCTGCGCTCTTTTTTTTTTCGCGCACGAGCGACATCGTGTAAAATTCGAGGTTTTCGAGTAAATCCGAGTTTATTATTAAATCAAAGCTCGTAACGCGACCCGCGCGTTTTTTTTTTTTTTTTATTTCTGGGTCACTGGAAAAAGATAGAGAAAGAGGGAGAAAGAGATTTTTAAAATACATACCATGTCTTTCACATATTTAAAAGGCGAATTATGGATAAAGAAATTTCTATGTATGAAATTAGATTATCTCGACAAGAATTTAAGATTCTGTTATATATATATTACACGCACAAAATGATAATATATTAAATTGTAAACATCACGATTTTTTTTTTTTTTTTAGTTTTATAATTTCACAATTATATAAAATTGAAATTTATAAAATATTTCAACAAAAAGTTGAATATACTACAAGAAGCTTATACACCGACAGTTTCCTTCATTTTGGGAAGAATATTCGATCCAGTCGGATCCAATCACAAAGGGAACACGAGCGGGGAGGACGCACGTGACTTAATTGATTTGATTTCGAAGGGTTTTCGTCCCAATTTTGACGCAACGTGACATTAAAGATAGAGCGGCGTTCCCTCTTCCACTTTGCTTGCTTTGCCTTTACGATTTTCGGGAAGGATCGCCCGGGGTTCTACAAATACACGTCTATGTAAGTTACGCATATCGTAATTGTATTCGTCCGTTGCGACTAGTAGCGAGCTTCCATTTTGTCTCTCTACGTGCAACTGATTTCAAACAAATTACATTTAACGAAGGAGAATCGTTGCTTCATGATTCAAAATACAAACTGGCATTTTTCTCTGATTTTTTAACGCGAAAAGATTCACTATAAAAATAAAAGTTTTACACGATTGAAATAAAATTATAATCGGAAGAAATGAAATAGAGATTTTAATATCTAAAATAGATTGTAACGTTAAAGCCCCATTCTAATACGTTATTAGAAACTTGATATTTTTATTTGAACGAATTTTATTCGAATTTGATCTTTTTATTTCCATAGAACACAATCTGATCTCTACTCGTTAATTATTATATCGTGCGGGAATCGATTTAATCGCGAAAGGATGAGTTTGTCATAGCAAGAAACCGCAGTTGCTCATGATGATTTCACGTTTCGTCACACGTTCGTTGCAAAATTTAATTTAGAGCGCGGATACCGCACGATAGTCGAGCTGGTGTCTCTACTCGAGGCAAATTGCGAGCGTGCAGCCGATTTCATCAACGTTCGCGCGAGGATATCATCGATCTTTTCGTCTATTACGGGGCTAACCAAAGCTAGCTCGCTATTGCCGGAAACCACAAGCGCGAACGATGATTCAGTGACTCCATCATACGCTCGTTACAAAATCTAATTTGAAATTCACATGATACGCAAAAGATTAAGGCGTGAAAAGCTCTATCGTGTCGCAAGAGGCGACTAGCAATTATATTACTTCGCAAATTATAATAGACGATTGCAGAAGATACAATACTCGATTCTATATATTAAATATTTTTATAATAATTCCAATTACTTATTTTTTATTCGATGAAATAACGATTGCGTTTATTCGTGATTTATTAAACATATAATGCAAATTTGTAAGTATTATTTTAAAGATATAATTAATCTTCATAAACTTATCTATCATGTAGTATGATAAACAGTCTCTAAACAAGCTTTTATCTAAATACAGAAAATATAGAAAAAAAAGTATATTGCCTCGTTCTATGATGTTTTTAAATATTCATTGAATAGTTTATTAGAAAACCAGTTTATTAGTATCTAGAATTTAGTTTTTTTTTTCTATTTGCGTTAAATATTGAGAAATATATATCTTACAAAAAAAAAAAAATATATATATATATATAATCTTTTTTCTAATTTATATCGCTAGCATGTAATGTAAAATTTATAGTACATCTTAGAAGTATATTTGAAAAGAATAATTCTCTTCGCGTATAAATTATGCGATACTTTTACATAAATTATCCTATTTCTATAAATTAATTTAAAAAACTGTAGTTAACTTCCGTTTGAAAAAAAAATCAAGCGCAGAAAATATTAACAATGGATGTGGGATCGAATTTGACAACCGCAACACGACTTCGTTTCCCGCGCGCGTCCTCGGAAGAAGCCCTTCTCACTCTCGCGTTCCTCCCTTTCAATGCGATGCCTATCCACCTACGACCACCGTAGCCGTTTTTATGCGAACATTCCCGCGCCCTAACTGTCGTCTCCTTTTCGAGCCTGGGTATTAAAGTTCTGTTTTACGTGTGCCATCGCAGCAATGACGAATCCCGTTTTTCTTTGTACTCTTCTCTTGGCAGGCTCAAGTTAATGGCCGAAGCTTCCGTGGACTTTCATAATTTCAAGGGAGAGAAATCTCTTTCCGGGATGCGTGTTTCGAAATCTCACTTTTCTTTCCGGAGCTTCTCGAGAAGTTTGATTGCTACAACGCGCCGTCATGTGTCGGGAAAGATGTGAGCGTTCAGCTTGTACGCGGAAAATAAACGATTCCGGGTGATGAACGATTTATATAGCTAAGAAGAATTTCGTTCTACGAACAGCTGCGCTGTTCTTCTTGTTCGTAAACATATTTATGCGTAAGATGGCGAATAAATTGTACGCATTACATACAAATCTAAAAATTTAACAAATTCCGAATTATCGAGGGAAAAAAAAAAAAATTAAATCGAAATAATTAAATAGAAAAATTTTAAAAATAATTCAATCTCGAAATTTGTTATAGCGCTATTAATTAAATACTATTAAACAAAATAGTACTGAAAATAGATTTATTCATACGATCATATTTTAATTATATTCAATTTGTAAGACTAAAAGAGCTTGATTGTAGCATAGTTACAGAAAAAAATGATTTTGACAATGAAAAATGTCGAAAAATATAAGTCTCGTTGGGTTTTTTAATTTGTTCGCATAATTTAGAGTAGTCGACAGTATGAATAATAATTGATTATATATATAAATAATTGTAACACGTTATTAAATTCAATTAAATTTAATCAAATAATTTTTCCGACTATTTTTTCAGAAGCAAAACGATCGGCTACATAGCTGTATTATGTTCGCGTCGATATTTCTTTATTCACGTGTCGATTTACTTTTGCATCGGCATTTCATCCCTCCCCTCCTTTATATCCCGGTAAAGACATATTTTGCGCGAACCGCTTGCCGCGTGGTATCGCAACGACAAGCAATTTCGTTCGTCGGTGATGCGAGCGGGCGCATCTTGCTATTCACCTTGAAACCGGTCCAACGGTGCTTCACTTCGGCTCGAGCCGATCGGATCGGATCGAATCTCCATGTTCGATCTCTCGTTCATCCGCAAACGAGTTCCATCGCGCGCGGGTATGAGAATGATTCGCAAGTACCAGTGTTTACTCGTCGGGCAGTCATCTTCTAAATTGCGACGCGTTTACGACTGCGTGTCGATGAGAGATGTGGTGGCAAAAAAGGATTATTGCTTTGCGAGATATCGCATTCCAAAGTACTGGCGAGATATAGAAGACCGTAATAACCATCTCTCTATCTCTTTTATACTCGGTAATTAGACGCATGTAGAGGAATAATATATGTCGAATACGTTGTACTTTATCTCATAAGAGATAAACTATAATAACAATTCATTATTCTGATTTAAACGATCATTGATATGCAATTGTGTAACGGGTGATTCGTATAGACTCTTAAGTAATTAATTATTCACAGATGTTTGATGGAGAATAATTAATTATTTTTATCTATAAGTCGAAATCTCTCTTGGATTCAGCAACCACATTTGCTCCATAGACCATTGTCGTTTCTCGGATGTCCTTAAGTGATATCATTATCAATTATTAGAAATGAAAAATTGGAAATCAATTTCATTCGTTTGATTATCGTTTAAGAATCCGCTTAATATCCGGTCTTTCAAAATGTGCCACCTTGATTTCCTGATTGAAAATTCGTCCATGCTGCGGGAATATAAAAGGAGAAAGAATTACCGAGATCGAAAGAGAGAGAGAGAGAGAGAGAGAGAGAGAGAGAGAAAGAGAGAGAGATCGCTCGACAGTGATATGTAATGTAACTGACATGACAAGGCAAGAGCAATTAGATGTCACCGGATGCAGCTGCAGGCGCAATTGCGTCATCATAGTTACTTTACAACCTTGATCTCTCACTCTCTCTCTCTCTCTTTCGGAGGGGTCGACTTCTTCCCCCCTCTCTCTCGCTTTGGACAGAGTGCTACCACCTCCGCTTCTCGTTCCCTTCAAAACTCCTATCGCCTCTTTTATTCAGTCACGATGACCGGCGTCGTGTCGAAACTTCCGCGTTTTTTTTACGATCTGCGAAAAGCGTAACTACATTTCACGACCACGCATGTACGCGAGAACGCAAAGTGCCTAGACTGTTTCTACAAACATCCCCTATAATCTTAATAAAAAAGCCGTATCCCGTCTCTTCAGAATTTTCTGATAACGTGTGTAGCATTCATTTTATACATATGTGTGTGTGTGTCGAAGCAAAAGACACGATCGATTCTCAAAGATAAAGTCCTATCGAAGGACTTTATCTCATGATTAACAAATGATTTCTCCAGCAGGTTTCAACGCGTTGCAATTTGTGATCATTTCGTTTCATTGACGAGATATACCAATAATTTAATAATCATTGAAAGAAGACTAGAAAATTAACAATAGTTTTTATAATAATTTTTGTTGTTTGCAAACTGAAATCGTCACGTTGTTGTTCCATGTTTGCGGCAACGTTATAAAAACACGAGATGAAACAGATCTTATCATTGTAATCCTTGCGAAGAATCGTAGGATTAAATTATGTGCTTGAGCTCTTTATATTTTCATGCCATTAAGAATAAATTAACAATTTAATCATAATTAATGGAGGTGACTTTATAGAACAGCTTTTGCTGCCCATTCTCTAAAGTCTTTGTAATTCTTATGCAAAAATATCACAAAAACGTGTGAATTGACTTATTGAATCGCACCATAATTTAAGCTCATTAGCACTATTTATTGTTTGAGAATAGACATATCTTTGAATATTAGCAAAATTTATTGTTAAAAAAAAAAAAAAAAAAAATTTATCACGTTTATATTATATTCTATAAAATTATATAGGGAATCGGAGGAAATATCATATGATAATAATTCTGTAAAACTTTTAACGCATATAATAGATAAAAGAAAAAAATATATAGAGACGTTC
Organism: Polyergus mexicanus; assembly: GCF_030449975.1. NCBI lineage: Eukaryota > Metazoa > Arthropoda > Insecta > Hymenoptera > Formicidae > Polyergus > Polyergus mexicanus. The sequence goes on from NW_027223345.1 coordinate 4,507,126, forward strand.
TTGAAAAGCCTAGCCAGAAGCTAGCCATTTCGTCAATTCAGTCGGAATCGATTTAAATTAGAGTCAAAGAGTCGTTACGAACATGGATGCGGGCGCGTAAGATATCTCTTAAGAAGGAAAAAAAAAGTTCCCACGAATTAAGGCAATCGCGACAGAGAAGCCTAGTTTTCACGTGCAACGAAGCTCCGTCCTAAATTCAATTCACACATGGGTTAAACAAGCATCGCGTTTTTCTTTCTTCTTCGCGCAGCCCGTACCGTCACTATTACTGTTGACTCAACCATGATGGCATAAACCCTTTTAGGAGTCGTACGACATCACTTTTATTGCTCTTTTTTAAGTAACACGCGGGAAAGGAAATTACAATAATGATACTGTATATTTGTTTTTTAACGATTCCAACAACATCTAACATTAACTCATTTTGCTTGCGGCAAAAAAACTTTCTCTGACCCTTGTGTACGCGTGCGTAAAATTTCTCCGCGTAATAATAAACTTATCGTTTCAATGGATACGATAAACAATAGGTGAATAATAAAAGAAAAAAGAAAAACGACGTACTAATAAAAGATCGGCGCTGCTATCATTCACGATAACAGATCCGATCAATACTGTCAAAATAATTTTAACTGCAAAATTGACTTCTCGTCATATGTTCAAACGCGAATTTCAGGCGGGCTCAATTCAAAGATTGAATATCGATTTTTCTGACTCGGAGTCACACCATCTATTGTCTTCGTACACGTTTGTTCGGCCCGATTGGTTCAACGGAAAGCCGATGCCGCCAGCTACTCTGAATAATTAAACTAGCTCCCTGATGCGTGATCTGATTGGTTTCACGCACGGAAATTCCCTGCGTGCTCGCGTTTTGCGACAAAAAAAAAAAAATAAAAAAAAATAATAATACTCCGTGTTTAGTTGAATCTGTATGCGGCGCTCGCGTGACATTTGCGCGATATTAAATTTTATTCCGTTACTATTCTCACATGCGATCGATGAAGAAAGAAAATATTAATAAATATAACAGCGCAAAAATTATTTATCAACTAATACTTTACGTATATTTTTCCAAATATTTAATTAGCGCGAACTGCAATGGTCTGAAAATGTGGCGGGTCTGTAGATAAATTTTTTATATCGAAAGAATAATGATAAAATGCAATATGTACGTTTTGACCGGTTGAGAAATGATACTACGACATATGATTAAATAGGAGAGATATTTGAAGATTAATGACGAGGGAGAAGAATACGCCAGCGAGCGTAGAAGAGAGAATCTTTGATATTCATTCGCTGTATCATTATGCTATATTATGCGTTCTAATCAGCAGATGGATCGAAAAAACACGTTATGTATGCAAGCGCAACACCATGATCGAATAAGTGTTTTAGGAAAATAAAGACCTCGGAGTAATGATATCATTCGACTGACTCAACAGCGATCACATTGACCAGGCTAACGCATTTAACCACGAGCAAATAGCAATCGATATTATTAATCGGCCGATAATCAAATCATTCACAATTGACTTGATTCTCCTTTGAACGCCGGGGATCAATGCTGCGCGATTGAAGGATACTACTTTTTTTTTTCTTCCACATTTTGCGTTGATTTACGCGAAAATTCATCGCGAGTCCGAGCAACCTTTGGCAAAGAAAGTCGCAACCTTTGGCAAATAAAATCGCTACGTAGTATTGGATCGCGTTAGCTTTATACTCGTCTGTCCATCTTTAGACTGCATGAAATAAACAGCGCGAATAAATTTAGACTATCGGAATAAAATAATAATGTTTTATCAGGATTGTCTTAGAGGTCGAAGTTTAAAAGCGATTACACTCCAAAAGATGCCTTTGAATATTTTTGTTAAAAAATTTAATTCAATCGTGAAGAGATTAAACGTACTAACGCGCTAACTTGATAATTTTTCATATATTTTTTTATATTATACACGATTATTTAATAAAGATTCGTTAATAGGGTTTCAACGAGGGCAACCTAAAGATCGTCTAAGGAGTATTTGATTAAAATCTTAATAAATATATTTCTTTCAATCATTTAATCGTGTCCAGATTTACGATTATTCAATTGATAAAATCGATTCGCGTTTGCCATTAGATCGCGAGAGAAGAAAAATCGATGACACGAATTAAGCGCAATCGTGGCGTAAAGAATACTACTTTCCGCCCATTCCTCGTCTCTCTTTACGACGAAGAATCCGCAGGAAAAATCAATCGTAACCAGTTATGCATTACGTGTTCATAATAATTACGCCGAGCGATTCACGGACACGAACGCGGTTATAATTGGAGCGTTCGAATCCTCTCGCTCTCTCTCCTTTCCACGCGCTGCACACAACCCGTCATCGTCTTTCCTCTTCGTCTTCTTTCGCGACAGCGGCATGGCATCGTGTCATTCCTCACCGCCAGGGGCGTTAGTGTTGCTAGTAGACTTGGAAGGAAGTAGGGGGGAACCATGCAGGGCCGTGTGTGTCCTCGGTGCGTGTGTGTTTCTCCACTCGCGGTGCCCCTCCGAGACTCTTCAGTTCTTCGCGGGCCTTCGTACGGATAGGTTTCACGGGACCGAGCTTGCTATTTGCCGAGCATCGCCCCGATCGTTCGCGAGAGATTGGATTTCGATTTCGTTTCGATGGAGGGGATGGCGATCGAACGGGAAATAATCGTTTGTCGCGAGAGTGCCCACGATAGGATTCCCGATTTCGAGCGAGAAGCTCGACAGATATCGTCGAATGTTGACTCGGATGACTTGGCGATTAACCGGCAACGTGGCAGTGCTTGTCGAGAATTCACATGATCGCGCGCTCGTCTCATCGAATTCTTTTTCATCGTGTTTCATTTAGTGCGACGCGACGCGGAGAAAAACTCCTATGTTAAATTCGTCTCTTCGCATCGAATGTGAAAAAAAAAGATAATGCATCGATTGTTCGAACCCTGCTATCGTTTGAAGTAATATTAGTGAGACGGTGAAGCCTTCGGTAGATTGCGATACCGTGGACACCTTTTATCCGCATTCGCGTATTATGAATTTTACACTCCAACTTTACTGTAAGAATTTCCATTTTCTATTTCCGTTTTCTAATTATAATTTCACACACATACATTTTTTCATTATTCTCCAATTATATTATAATATTATGTAAATTTTGCGTTCCTATTTTTTTAAATTTAAGCGAATGTTCTATATTTTTTTTTTTTATAGAACTTATTTTACATCACTAAATTTTAATAAAGATTATAGCAACTTATTTTCTTAAGGACATATAAAGGTACGTATTCTCTCGATGAATGTATAAATAAAAATGTTTGTAAAGTAAACTAAAACATACTTTGAAGCTCGTGACGAAGAGCGTGCATTCATTGGTCGAAACACTAACGAAGGATGAAGAAAGAAGAGAGACAGTATCTAAATGAATATGGTAGAGATCCAGCAGCGAGGTATAGAGTTCCTACGTAGTGTTCAGAAAGTAGGAACTTCATACCGTGCTCTTGGACTTGCCGAAAGATCGTCGACCGATACTCCACGTGTTCCACGTCGATTATAAAGTTCGAGACGCGTGTAAACGCGATGCGAGGAGAGCAACTGACGGATGAGAGAAACGAACGTCATTAACATACGACGCAGACGAACAAAATCTGCGTCATAATCGGATGATGAATGCGAGCTATGTAAGTCATAGGGTATAATTAAGTTGAAAGAGACGAAGAAAACTTTTTTATACGAATATAGATAACCCGAAGATATCGAAGAGAGGCTTAGAAGAGACAACAACAGACAAACACTTTACATTCCACGATATTTATTCGTTAGATTATACCAGATTATACCAAGAATTATACGAAAAAACTTTATCGCTTCTCAAATTCATGAATGCATTAATCACATTTTTCGAATTTGCTAGTGATCGTTAATAGCTAGCATAATTATTACTATATATCATCTTTTATAATACACGTTCAGATTTTCACGCATTTTCATACATTCGACGGCGCGAAATAATATATTAATTTCATTCATTTTTAATAGAAAATATGACGGTATAATTTTCAATTCATACACATTAAATGTGTAATCTTCATATGAAACATATATAAATTAGCGTTGTATATAAAGAATGTGAATATCGGGACATGAAAACCGTTTCTAAATTTTATAATTCACAATTAAATTTTGCAAACATTATATATTAGAAGAAATATATATATATATCTAAATGCATTGCAGCATCTTTTTTTTGTAAACTGCAGATATTTCTTTTAAGCGATCAATTAGTTTCACAATTGATTATGCGATCAGAAAACGAGCATATTGCATGATACTATGTGTATATAACAGCGTTATTTACTTTAAAATGATTTCGAGATAGATAATCATATCTGCTTTCCTTGTCTCTTTTTAAATTTATATTATATCGCGATAACAAAAAAAAAAAAAAAAAAAAAAAAAAAAAAATCGATTATTATCAGAATGTTATCTCAAGTGTATAAAATCAATATTTAAAATATATTACGATTTTTCAAATATTTTTTGAATAGACACATCAATATCGCCGATTCACTCATACTCGAATAATATACAACTCGTGAAGGTGACGCGTCTCGGAACAGCCAGATCCCCCCCCCCCCCTCGTGATTAATAATTAGCGATTAATTATCGATTTGTCGGGGGCGAATCTGCGAGGCCCGTGACCCCCCGCACGCGGCTTCTGTTTACGCGACGTAAAATCGACGGATTCGATCGAGCTGCGTTCGATTTTGACGTTTATTAACTTGGTCATCGTTCGCGACAAAACGCCGTGAGTGCGAGTGCTAGTACAAGTATTCGGACCTCGCGGATTCCTAACGTCGACCGATCGGAGTTGATTTTTCGCGATGCAATATGACGAAAATAGATTTGCCGCCGAGACCGGACTTCGTCTTACGTATGTATCCGCGCGAGAGAATGTTCTTGTTACCGTGCCCGTATCGAGCTTGTGCCCCGAGAGTTTGTACAAACACGAACGCTAGGGATATCGGGAAATTATTTCTCTCTCATGTCCCAAACATATAATCGATCGCCTATGTACGTAATGATAATGACATCGCTACGAAAATACTAGCGATTGCGTACGTGTAGTAAATAAGATTATGTACCGTGTTATTTCGTGATCTGCTTAAAAATCGGCGAGAAACCGACCGATAAGGAACCAGGCTGTAAATTCAAATGATGTTATCGCATGATAAATTTTTCGTCGATAAAGCCTCATCTATCTATTAATTATTAATTAATAAATTAAAAAAAAATGCAGAAAATATATTAAAGATTTTAGAAAACAACTAATTATATATACAGGGATGCGCACACGCAAGACAAAAATTATATTCCAGATAATATAAATCGGTATTTATATTGAACATAAGTATAAATAATCCACAATTTCAGAGTAATAACATCAAAATGATTTAACTATAATAATTATATATATATATATTTTTTTTTTTTTTAATGAGACGTATTTAAGATGCAATAGAGTTATAAAAATTTAGATTAAAAAATAAATGCGATAACAAGAAAAAAAAAAAATATATATATATATATACATATAATCGCCTAACAGATTATATACTTACTAAATATCAAACTAAGTTATTGGTGTTTTTATGTAGGTCATTCGCAGAATTGAGAATATCTGCGCGATAAGATATTATGATGTAATTTTAGCGAGAAGCACGAAAATAATATAGTTTATAGATAAGGAGCTCTAGAAGACCGTCATCGCTTTAAATCTTGTCCATTATTTTATGTATGATACCGCAATTCTTAGATTTGTAATTCTATTCGTTATACAAAAGATTTAGTCGATATTATACTCTATTATTTAAATATAAAAAAAAATTATCACGATTCATTGGATAGCATCTCCATGTCAAATAATATTACGCTAACGAAGCTTTTGACGTAAATAACTTGGAATCATTATTGGAGGTAAATAGATTCACCAGACCATATGTGGCTAACAGTTCTATAATTAAAGCATACCGTTGGGAATATATACACGTATTGAAACTGTAATATACACATTCCACAGCCCTGTACTATCATTATCCATTATTAACACCTAACCGTCTGCAATGCGTACACTTGGAGCATTCGAGAGGTTGAAAAAAAATAACTCTAACGTTGCTATATACAATATATTTTTTTTACCACTTAAATTGCTACTAACGTTTTATAACGGTATATAATTTATGACTTTGTACTATATAAAATATTAAAATATTAATGTGTCCATCATTTTATTTAAGATGAACGCAAAATTTATTTTAAAAGGATAGTTTTCATCGCAATTCTCTTCAAACTCCTCTATCATTGATTTTAATTAATGAAATCATCGTATCAAGTTCATCGAAGAATATTCTGCAAAAATAGGATATTTAATATCTATCTGGCGAGAAGACAATTATCCTATCGATTAAGTTTTCTGCGACGTCGAGATTGTCTCGTCTGTCTCATATATCTTCTTCGGGGGGTTGTTCCATAGGGGGCACCTCGTCGACAGGTTCGTACCGATATTGGTCCCGATCGATGTTTGCGTGTGGTGACAGGATTATGTTTGAGTCACCGAATCAGTGCCACGGCCATTTGTCACCTCGAGATTAAATAGAGAACCAACTGCGTTCGAGAAACGATGTTAGGGCCCGGACACAAGGGTGACTACTAGATAGTCTCCCCCCCCCTCTCCCACTCCCCCAGGACGCCTTTACACCCTTCACCTGAGATAAGACGTTCTATGACACAAGCTATTTTACTATCGAATTAGCATCGCGCTACTTGATTGACTATTTTCGATACAAAATTAAAGTTATTTATTAATATCTTTAAGTTGTTTCTTAATATCTATCAACTTGCATAAAAATTCAAGGATATCATAGAATAATAGTTCAGGATTAAATATCAAAAATAAAATAAAATGCGTGGCGTGGCGTTCGTTAACTGCTTCACATTAAAGAAAAATTACGAATTGGTTAAGAAATCTATGGTAGAAAAAAGTATACCGCGCTATCAGGCCTATAAACAAACACATCGTGAGCGATATAAATGTATAGAAATATCACCAATCAAAAGTTTTTTTTACATATTAACGGGAGACAAAATGTATTTACGAATGAGAAAATCGACATATTCTTTATATATATAAAAAGAAAAAAAAATCTTAAAAAACAAAATGTTAAATTCGACTGGAAACTTTTAGCTTTACATTTTACATGTACGAAATGATCGCCAACAGGCTTGAGATAACAGAGGCACTCGAAAGGCCCTAGCTTATCTCGAATGATAAAGGGCCAACCGGTTCTCGCTCGTTCTTGTTCTCGTTTTTCAATACTTTTTAATCGAGTAACATCTCACAATGTATTGCCTGATACAAGTATGCCCGGATCTTTCAAACACGTGGTATCCTTTTATCGTGTAAAAAATTGAGATAGCATTTATCTGAATAACGTCGGCTTTTGAAATCTAACTCTACGTGGATATATCGCGCAACTATTTCTTACATCAGAATTATCGACTAATGGCGCGCACACATCTATATATTTTTATTCTGATTAGCTGAATATATTAATCGCCGCATAATAAAATTATGCTTAATCATGATTATCGCTTTTGTATTGGCCGATTTCTAATAGGATCAAATGTCGATTAAAGTAATGATATATGTTTTTCTTTACAAAGAATTGATTGCAATTTTTATTAATAGTAATTTCTGTTAATAAAATTATTTTATCGAAACATTCTTCATTTTTGTTTTCATTACGTATTATTCTAAACTTTAAATGATATTTCTTTGTATTATCATTATATTCTCTCTTAGTACAATATATTTATATTATATGGCAATAAATGGTTCTTTATATATATATAAAAATATCGTTGATTTTCTCTCTCTCTTTTTTTTTACCGATATTATAAAATATTTCGTTTGATAAAAAAATTTGACTTTCCCGTGAAATTTTTCGAAGCAAACGGATGCGCCATTTTTTTTAAAGACTTGGCATTTGAAACGGATCGAGGCATTTAGAAAGATGCAAAGCGCAGCTACACGCAGCATCTGCCCGTTTTTCCATGCGGCGCGTTTGCACGTATGTGGACAGCCCTGACAAAAATCACACACGTGAAGGTGGGGTGCATAAATTATGGCGCCCGCCATGTTTGTCCCGTGGCGTGCCGATTGGACGAGCGAAAAAACAGGAATCCATCCCCCGTTTAAGTGCTCCCACACAAGCTCGCATTTCACCCCAACGGCGAAACAACCCGTTTCGAAATACGCCATTTCTCTTAGACGATTTGGATATCTAGCGATGAAAGTTTTAGGGTGGAAAACTTCTTTGCAAGATTCATGTCGCTTATAGGAGACTACTAATCCTTCTCCGTAATATGTTAGGCATCTATTATTTATCAGAAAAAATACGACGCTGTATATAATCGCTTCGATATCATCGATTATTAGTATCTAATAGTTTAAAAGGAGAGAAAAAAAAGCTTATATAAATATTGCAAAAATAATTGTGTTCAAATACTTAGAGATCTATTGCTAGTTATTGTAAATATTGTTGCATACAAAGTATCTGTAAAGAAATATCACCGTTCATATATATATATATATATATGCAAATACATATTGTTAATAAATATGTAATAAATAATATGTATTTGTTTTAATTAGAGATTTTAAGTTTAATCATCTATTATCTAAGAAAAAAATTAGAGCGAATAATAATGACGAATAAAGAGAATCGGCTTAATTGCCCCATAATTATTTTTCAAGTTGCTTGTAATGCATTTTTTTTAGGCATAAATGCATAAAAGTAGCTCGTTAAAGAGTTAACGACTTGTGTGAGATTTGATTCACAGATATAGAAACAGTTAAAAATTAATGACTTTCGCGTAGAATTGAAATATAGAGTTTAACCACGGTTAAGCTTCCGCAGAAGCTTACACCTGGCGCCGTTGCGCATTCAGCGCAAATTGCATTTCATTGTTGTATACAAAGGCAGCGTACTGCTTACAATTTCGGGACATTGAACTGCGCTAAACGTATGACGGAAATTTTCATATAAGATGTCCGTAAATCGACATATGAGAAAATGCTCGTTAACTTTATATACAAAATAAAATAATTGTTTTATATGCAAAAAAAAAAAAAGAGAGAGAGAGAGAGAGAACTTATCTACGTTAAAATATTAAAATGATTCATGAGGAAACAATTGTTTTAAGTTTCTGCGCTTATTAAATCCGCGTATAAAAAATTAATAAATATTCTTTTAATGCATCCAACTTTTTCTTCTTTATCATGTGATATCAATCAATATGCATTTAGTACATACATAAATTTGCATAATAATTATTAACATTACTAAAAGTAATAATATTTTATTTTACAAAACACACAATCAAACTATTATTATTTTTATAATTATAATTATAATTATCTCTCTCTGTCACGAAAATATATATTGTATTTATTAGCGTACGGGCAGATACCTTATCGACATCATATGTATGAGTTTGAAATATGCGAATGAAGATTTCTATCTGTGCCATTAGCATATCGCGTAGCTTATCGCTGTCGAGAAAATTTATAGCTTAATCGACTAACTGATTATCTAATATCCTCTCGTTCGATACTTACGATCCGATCTAAAAAATTAGGCAAAGTCATCCAAAAGCAAAGCGGCTACGCGCACACGTGGACGCACGTTTACCGGAATCTTTGTAAAAGTAAATACGTGTCTCTTTCGCGAAGTCAGCAAAGCGCATTTGCATAAAAGATACTATGGTATAGCGACGTTATCGCATCAGAGAGTATCCGTGCCTACGTACGGATAAGCTGCTCTCCCCCCGCAGGAAGTCGGCGACCGCGGTCGCGTCGCGCTAATGGAAATCGTAAACATTAATTAGCAGAGCACCCGCGGTCCACGCAACTAGAGAGAGAGAGAGAGAGAGAAATGGGATTCGATTCTACCGTAGCAACATTCGACGATTGAAAGGATTCTCGGTGTCTCGCGCGCGAGCGGATATTTCCTTCCTCCTCTCCCCTCCGTGCCTTTTACAATATGTAAACCCCGAATTGCCGAAAACGATTATGATATTATCAGCGATCAAGTTCCATTCCAGCGTTGTTTCGCGTATGGTGCATTGATGGACGACGATTCGGTAGCTTTGATCAACAAGCCCATTATATCGACCGAAGCCAGTCGCGTGCATAATAATTCGCGGTGCGTTCTATTCTATCGACGATGTAAATACATACAGCTTCTAGTTAATTGGCCTCGCAACTTCATCAATCTATAAATTGCAAATTATTAATAACATCTAAAGCAGCACAACGCAGCCACCGGTACTTTTGTATTATCAAGTTATTTAATTTAAAAGTATGTTAAATTTAATATTATCCTATATGCGTGCAAAAACAAAATTATATGTCTCTCTTTTTTTCCCTTCTCCTGCTTATATACATAATAAAGAAAGTAAAAATATCTCATTTTCTATAATGCGATAAGTTACATCGATGCAACAAGAGCGTCACCGGCTTTCTTTCGCCGCTTGTTTCGATATGTTTCCGGTAACATCCCGCTATCTTTCATGCGTGTTTGCCGGCTTGTCGGGTTTGACCATTCGCTTACATTGTCAGCACCTTTTTTATGCGATTGTCTGCGCTACTCGATAAACCTATCATCGTTTACGCCCTCCAAGCGCGATTGCCTCCCGCTGAGATTCGATACGAGGCCAAACCGTAAAACTGTAAAGATCCGGAGAAAAAGGCGACTATAAAATTTTGAATAAGAAAATTTTGTTAATTAATCGTATAATATCCGGATAAATAATTATATAAAAGTGGCGGAGATTATTTCTATTTGTGTATCCAAGTATTATTAAAAGATGCGAGAAACGCAAATATTTTATATATTATTTTGCATTTCTTTAATTATATAATTTTTTTTTTTATATTTCTTGAAAACCAAATAAGTAGACAAAAAAATATGATCAATATTATTTTAAATAATTCACTTATAATATAAAATTTATATTTATATTCAACAATATAATTTAAGCTACCTGCGTACATTAACTTTCTTCAATTTTTCATTATTTATATATATGTAAATTCAGTTTTTTTTTTTTTTTTTTTTAGGATGTTTAATTTATTGAATTTTAAGATATTTAGGCAAATTTGTCCATTTTTCTTCTATTTGCAAATATTTGAATCTTTCGATTTCCGTAAATTCCTATTACGGTATTTTCATAAAAGATATAGTAATAATAATTGCCATAACTGCTTTTCTATTATGTGTAATATCTCTATCTCGCATCTTCGTCAATTGTTTTCATTCTTAACGCATTCGATATACCACGCTTACGCGATCCGCGCTACAGGTGCGGATGGCGGCGTACCTATGGAGAGGCGATCGAGAGGATCGAAAGCGAGCGGAACAAGGTCCCCTCGATTCAGCGATCCATGAAGCCTCCGGACGCGAGAGGCGTTGTAAATCTCTGTCATGCTCCATAAATCCCACCCTCGATATTGCTCTGCCCGAGGTTATACAGGTATACGTATACGTGTATGACTCCTTTTCCGGCGTTACCGTCTCTCGAACGTGGATTTCAAGAAAGGGGAAAGATTAGCAAGTCCGGCATTTAGTACACTGCTCGGCATTTTCGATCTCTTGGCAGACATGCTTCATAAATTCACTCATAGCGCAAGTGGTTTTTATCGTGAAGAATCTACACGATCCGCATCGGAGATCGATATAAAATTTGACCGATTGCATAGGTATTTTCTGCCGAAAGTGAGTTTATAGATCCCCCTAAAGTTGATTATACGTCGTAAAAATAATGACGAGACAAAACATCTAACATGTATGTATAAGCATTGTAAGTCCAAACAGACCAATTGGTAAATTAATTGGATTACGACACACATAATTTTGCGCGCGCGTTGGTAATAATATATAATAATATATATAGAATTTATTTTATATTTTGTTATCTTTGAATTAAAGAATTCTTGAATTAAAAAAATTATTTATGTTCAAAGTATTTTGTAATCGCATATTGTGACCGATGCGTCATTATAAATTAATATCTCTAATCGCACGGGTAAATAAAATTTTCTATCAATATTATTACAACATACCCATCTTTGGGATAAAAAGCAGAAATTATAACTATCTGTATAACAAATTTAAATATCATAAAGTATGTTACGGAAAACGTGCAATCTCTAGGCGAATTACGAAGGATGAGAAAAAGCTTATAAAAGTTGCGGCAAGATTAGACACGCGAGACTAACAATAAGTTGAGAGACTGTTTCTTTCTTGCGGTTCAACACGTCCGTCTGTATTTATGAATTCTTGAAAGTAATAGTTGCTAGTAGTACGAAATCCGGTTTTTGACCGCGTGCAGGAAGCTAATTATCTTATGGTTATCCGGATGGACGTTGCTGCAGTCGCCCGTGTTTAACGGAGAATTTAAATAATTATCTTAAAAAATGTATGCACTAAATGCAAGTTAAATATTTACAAGATAAGTATTGAAGGATTTTTTTTTTTTTTTTTTTTTTACTACATATGTGAATCTAAAATGTCAGTCCTAAGGGAGCAAAATTATGTGTCATATAAAAAATTTCTGTTTCTTCATTTATTTCGTTTTTCCTTTATCCATTCAATGCTTATTTATACTCGTAAGAGACAAGATAAACACCTGATAAAGATTAATATCTCTTGTAATACCGTAATGGCTCAATCTTTTGATATCTGAATTTGATCGACGCCCACACAGAAAGACAGTTTACAAACGGAAGTAAAGAGGCAAACTACGGAATCGATTACATCCTCTATTTTCCGCTGTGAAATTCTGGTGGTGTTCTCGAGTGCTTTCGTTAGAAAATATTACTTCGTTGAATACGCATATGTTGGTCGATCTTTCTCATTATTATCCTTTAAAGCGCGTGCTACTTTTATATCTTTAATTCCTCAAATCTTTATACATGTTTTTTGAATTAATACAATAATTATAATTTTTATTTGAAAATAAAATATTCAAATTTGATCACGCAAGAGTAACAAAGGAAAATATTTACAATTTAGAAAGAGACGTATTATATTATGAATCGCATTACACAGCATGCAAAATTATAATAAAAGAATTTTTTAATATTCGCGAAAAGTCATCCACAAATGAAAATAAAATCTTACGCTTCGTTAGTTTCCATGGCATTTACAATTAATGGGAAAATGGTACCGTTCATAGGTAATGGAAAAAATCCCGCGCACCACCGACAACGCATGTGATTGTAGTTAATGGGAATATCCCGAGGCACTTCGATTTCCAGTATTAATTGGGAAAGCTATAGTCGGCATTTCCACGTATTATCCGGTAAAAAAAAAAGCGTCCCTTTTACGAAACTTTTTTCTCACCATTAGCTTGAAGCTAATTACACCTTTAGTCGACGAGGAAAATTGCGTTTCGTATAAATTAAAATGGCTGCGCGTCGGCGAGATATATTTTTCGGACGTAATAAAGAGAAATAATAAAGCGCCGATCCTGGTTTAATAAACGCGTAAAAATAATAATCGTTAGGCATCGATGTATTTTTGTTTCATTAATATGAATAAAAGCGAAAAACCGATGCGTGTCTTCCGCACGTATAACGAAATAAATTTCCAAAAATGACAATTTTGTAATGACAGCTTTGTCGCTTTAATAAATAAACGGCGTGTACGAACCAATGCTGCGAATTAACACGTTGAAACGGTATTAATAAATCTCCATGCGCGCGCACGCAAACTTGCTTTCCGGTTTTATCAGTGAAATTAATGATTGTTCGAGAAACGCTAACTTATCATTGCTGCAAATGGCGCACGAATGCGTCTCTAAATCACTTATTTGCGGGAAAAAATCCAGCAATTTAGTTATAAAAAATCATTTTCTAGCGATAATGATTAATTTATTAACCGGTGTAATTGTTCAATCGATAATCTCTATAATAATGAAGATACTAATACTTATGTTAAATATTAATAATTATGTCATGTTTTCAAATGTTGTTGTCAATTGTTGTTTTTAGACGACGGGCACATGTACGGGCTTTTATTTTTCATTCGAATTAAATTATATACAAATATATATTCCGATTACATGATGTTGTTCCGGTACACTTGCCGAGCATAAAAATGCAATGCCGGGTATAAAAATCAACATTGAAAATAGACCTGTTAAGTATTTATCTAGTTTCTCTTTATCTTTTCACCGTAGATTAATCGCGTACATTCACCAACGACTCACTCGTCCACCGTTTACCGGTATCGACCGTCGCAATCGCGGTGCCGACTCGCGATTTCTCGATCTGACTAATATTTATTTTATAAACTCCGAGATTTTACTCGCGCGCGAACGTCGTTCGATTAGCTTGTTTACGCTCGCTCACCGAAATAATTACTTATCAACGGGACTTATCTCCGGCCGAGGGGCAATTATCGTTGAATCACTGATATACTTAATGCTCGGACAGATCGGTACAAAAATGATCGACGATTCATGGATAATATCCACCAATCGGAACAGTCCGAGTGCCATTACAAGCGTGATTATGTGGGTGTATTCGCGCGCCGCGTATATCCTTTTTTTCTACCTCCTTCTAAACTAATTAAAATTACATCGAGCAAACACAACGACACCTGCGCAAATCTACATACCGGACCGACGAGTCGTATCGAGGCTTGTCTTTACATCAGACTAATACTCGGGCACCACATGTCGGCGTATGATGTACGACGAGATATCACTTTCAAATCGATCGACCTTGCGTCACTATCGGCGCCTTCTCCAAAGATCTCGGAAGAATCGTGTGAAATTCCACGTATCAAGTTGAGAATGAATGGACCATCTTTCAATCGTATTGATTTCTAAAATATAGCGTGTTACACATCTGAGATCTGTCGATCATATATTCGCGTTATATTTATTCGTGTATTCGAAAATTAAAATTATTTATTGTCTCAATTATTATTTTATTATTATATTAAATAATAAATTATTTAAATTTATTAATTAAATAAAGAAGAGTCTGTAATTATGCGTAAAACGCAAAAATTGTTTATGCAGTAGTGAATTTAGCGAGGCAGAGATTAGCTTCTACAAAAGTCCAATCTTACTTAATAAAATGCTTCTATCGCTATCGTTAGATCGCGATTAATAATAATATCTAAGATAACCATATGTATGAGACAATGGAATTGATAATAATAAATCAAGGATTGAGAAGGAGAGGAGGAGCGGCTACGTTTCCCTTAGAACTGAAACAATACGCGCGAGGTTCGTTCGCCCACACGAGCGTCTATCAATAGCTTCTTTTGTCAGGTCCATCTCGTGTAATGATAGATCATTATGAGCTGTGAATTATGCGAACACACACATGCGTTAAGAAACCAGTGTCGGCGTAAGAATCACGGAATCGACATCGAGGCAAAGGAAATGATATCATCGCTGATGATTTCAGCGATGTAAAATATTATGCCGGTTTCTTACGTAATACATTTATGCAAGATATATATACATTTTTATATCGATATAATAACCAAGCATCATAAATATATAAATAAATAGTGGCAAATCTCGTGAAAAAGAAAGATTAAAACTAAGCACATTTTAGATGAAGAAGAAAAATATTCAAAAAATTTTATATACCATATTAAATGTTATTATATATAAAAATTATATATCCTAATATAGTTAAGTATATATAAAATTTATCTGTATCTCTTAGATGTTTTATTTAATAAGATAAAAATAAAGAGAGAGAGAGAGAGAGAGAGAGAGAGAGAGAGCACGTACAGATGATATATAAGATAATATGTATAAATGAGCAAGATAATGAAATAAAAAACGAAATATGCATCCGCGCGTTAATCTACGGTACTTTGAACCGCCTTTAATTTCCATTGTTAGCTCAACGACCTCCTAAAGCGTATTTTTCTCTCTTTGGAATCATGCGGTTTAAAAAGTAACGGACAAAATATTTTAGCCACGGAAAAAAGAATTCGGCAAAACTTGGCATTTCCGCCTGTAAAAGGTCATTGATCGCCATTGTCGCGAACAATGCAGTACGCATGGCGCGTTTTCGTTACAACGGCGGCGAGTTCATTGCGCTCTTGCATTCTATGTTGCATACCACCTGTAGGGAGGTCATGCGCTTATGCATCGAGCATATCGCGGAACCATGTGCTCTGAAAATTGACGGTGTTTTCGCGGGAGCATCAATTACGCGACTATACCGGGACTAGACCGGGGGCTGAGAGAGAACGTAAAATGTTACCGTACACGACACGTTTGTATGATGACGCGCGTGTGTGTCCGCATGATCGTGTACCCGGTGATCGAAGCTTACGACATACGGTCCCTCGGAGTCATTGACACCGAGAATCGCCATGGAGTTCAATTGGATGTCCCTGTGATTTTAGACTCACCGCTGATTTACGGATTGCGCCGAGAGAAGGCCATTCGCGTCGCATTCGGATTCGCAACGGAACTTGCAAACTGCGTGCGCGTCCTCGAGACTATTCGGGAATATACAAACGTGCCTCAAGCTCCTGTGATATATTAATTAAACTCTTTTGACTATTAAAAGTTTTGTAAAAAAAGAAAAACCATTTATAGTTTAAATAAAATTCTTTTGACAGAGTAAAATTTCAAATATATTGAATTAATTTCGATATTATGTTTAAATTTCGATTTAAATTTAATTAAACGTTACACTAATCCCAGCACGGCCAGTTATCGATAATGTGAAAACGCAAAAGAATGCTTTCATATAATCGTTACAACTTTCTAAGTCTCTAAATTTCATAAAATCATATAAGAACTTTCAATTTTTTCGATCTTGCAGATGCCCCACCGTGACTATCGAAATACGCAGTTTCTAAAGAATTCCATGCTAGACTTTCAATAGTACGCCGAAAAAAATTTATTAAAGAAAAATTTATTAAAAAAATTATTTAAAAAAAAATTTTCCTCATTTTTATCCGTATTAAAATATTAACTGAATAACCGGAATAAAGTATATTTAATCGTGTGTTCTTAAAATGGCTTCGATGCTATCTGGATCTGCTTATTAAGATCATTCCTTTCTAGTCTAGAACTCAACGTTACAAACCGTAATGCACGTAATCGTGGATTGCATAAAATAATTGCACCTACATGATAAATTTCATTCATCGCAGAACACTCTTCCGCGCAGCATCTGCTATCGATAATGGGTCGACTGTTAAACACAACTATCCGCAATCAGTAAGGAATTCGCATTACGTATTGCGGCAACCAAGATTCCGACGACTTATGCCGCAATCGAGACTCTTTTCATAAATACTTGTCAGTCTTTGAACCGACAAACAGAACGATCTTCTCTATTTTTATCTATGACGTCGCTCATAGTCATTAGCGATTATTTAACGAAAGTTATTCGTTTAAATATTTGTTGTTTTTCTTTTTTCGCGCTTTTTACCAATAATCAGCTCTTATGATCTTAAATCGCAAGTTGATATTGTCTATATGGATCATCTTTCTAAAAGAACACTCAGTTACAGAATAACTCTCTCGTGACAAGATAATGAATATAGTATATATAAAATGTAAAAAAGTGTCATAATATACACATATGTCGCGACAAGCATATCCTATAAATTGCCAAAATTAAAATAAATTACACGTTTAAATTTGTGTCGACAAAACCTAACGCGATTTGCCGTACATCTACATTTAAAATACCGAATATAATACATCACTCTCTTTCCATTTCAACTATCATAAATTCCCGAGAGAGATTTGTTATTTTTGTCAGAATTTTGGCAAGTTTCTCGCTATATCGCAAAGTAATCACTGTTGTTGAAATGTGTCGCTCGGTGCCACGACGATATCGCTCTAGAAAGACAAGATCGATAGCACACAAGTCTATATAGATTTTCACCGCGCCTAAGCTTTACGATGTGCGCCGCAAGTGACTTATTTTTAGATAAATATATAGGCATGTCACATACACGACAGTTATCATGGAAAAGGCCATGTACAGCTGTGCTGTCACCGTTTCTTTAATCAACGAGTCGCGGAAAAATCGTGCTGAATGGCGATGTTTTTGAAGACGTAGCATCTATTCTCATATGAGGGATAAAAAAAATTTGATAACGTACAAAAAGAAGTCATCGAACTATTATACGTACTGCGAATTCACATTACGCGACAGTCATTCCTTTAAAAAATACAAACTATCCCAGTTAAACTTTAACAGAATAAAAAAGAAACGATCAATTATTTTTATTTACTTTTATCTTGCATTAAAAAGGTGTCATTAATTTTCAAAATACTTATAATTTGTATTTAATTAATTTTTTCTATTGTTTTCTAGTAATTTTTCTCTCTACAAACTCTCTCTCTCTCTCTCTCTCTCTCTCTCTCTCTCTCTCTCTCTCTCTCTCTCAATAAGTTAGTTGTTAAATATAAAGCGCAAATAATTTTTTATTCGCAATTCTACAATAATAACATTAAAACAAAATATATCAGATGATTATTATCTTAGACACGATCGTGATAATATTTTAGATTTTAATTGTGTGAATAATAAATTAAGTCGTCTTCTCAGTCGGATATCGCGGATCGATATTCCGTCTCTCGCTAACGACCAGTTGAAATCCACGTGCGCATTTTTACGCATTTCTCGAAGTATCATATGGTGTCGAATGCGTGATGCGTCAATAGATAACATTATCTAACATGTGCGCGACATTATTGCACTCGCCGCTTAATACAGAAATACGCGTGCGCGTGTACGTGCCGGTAAGAAACGGATACGGCGTTTCCACGCGGAGAGGGCAATGAGCTTTATGCTGAAAAGTGCAAACACGCCACGACCGCATATGTCCATTGCGCGCCCTTTACGCCTTTTTCCAGCAATGACTACTGTCATTTCTGCAATTGTTCGACGAAAGGGCGATAACCTCTGTCATGTTTATGAAGAATACTAAATAATAGCCGCGTTGACGTCTCGAGAAATTTCACAGCCCACCATCCATTGTAAATTATCGATCGCATATCATTTTGATATTCGAAATAATCGATCCAAGTCATCGTTTAAATAAAATATATGTTTGTCGATTCGAATTTTATTTCAAGGCGGAAATATGTATCATACTACTGGTAATGTTATATAGTATAATTGAAATTAATCTACGCCGTTGATATGTTAGCGATTTAAGGAAAAATTGCATACATTTCACAAATATAAAATATTCAATTAAAATTGTTTATAGAATGTCAATTTAACTGTTAAGTCTAATGAATGATATAATTTTTATATACGTTATATAACTTTTTTATCGCAAGAAAATATAACAAAATTGCAACAAACTACAATTTAATTGCGACACTTGCGAACACGTTAAAGGTCAAATGTTGCGTGGAAACGATCTGATAAGTTAGCTGCGACGATCTGGGATCGTAACTGCTCTTCGACCCTGTTAAGAAGCAAGACACCCTTAAACCAACCCTCTTTATCCCACTATCCCCCGAGGAGTTTGCGCGTGACCGTTTAACGATCCACGGCCATCTTGGACGCATGGCGTCGGCGTCGCTCGTCACGTCATCCAACGGGATTGCGGTCTCCCCGGAAACTGCAAAGGAAAACCTTCGTTCTTATCACCCGCGATAGATGGCGATGTTGGTTCTTATCCGGTTTTCTAGATATGCGCCAAGTGTAAAATAAACCATCTCAGCCCTCCTCCCAAACACTAACATTTATAGAATTCTAAGTATTGTATATCCTACAGTAAGATAAGTGATGATCAGTCCTCTTAGATATCATATTTTACATATTTTTTTATGTATTTGTTTATATTTATTTATGCAAGAAATCACTGTAATTTTTTTCCAAAAACTAGCGAATTATTATCAAATATATATGTGTGTGTATATTCATTTTTATTCCCGCAAAATTTCAAATTCATATCTCCTCAAATAAACTTGTCGTCGCCTTTGATAAAATTTTCAAGCGCGAAAGTGTATTGTGATCAAGACGAGTCATTCGTTCAATCGATAAATTTATAATCCGAGTAATTTGTAATCCATTAAACTTAAAACGTTAATATGAATTTCTATTAAAAAAATTCCTTTAATAAATTCTTACTTTGTTTCTATTTAAATAGCCATAATACATGATACACAAATAAAATTTTGAGTCTGTATTTAAAAGCTGTAATCGCATATTGAACAATTCTTTATTCTTTATAGAAATATTTTTTAGAAATGTCAGGCATTCGACCGAATTATGAGGTTGTAATAAACGCTTGGTATTTCGGTTAATCGAAGATTACACGCGGTACGGACCCATATTAAGTTAGCCCCCCCACCAACGCCAAATTAAATCAAATACATCAAATAATTTAGTGCTAATTATGTGCTAATTAGTTGCCGTAGTCCGAATTTTGTTGCTCAAACCGTTTAGCAGGAATTTACATTCAAAGTGGGGGATGTTAGCTTGACATTAAGCCAGCCCCCCCCCCCCCATAGTGAAAAAAATATATATAAAGCTCGAATCAAAAAATAAAATACACTAGAATTTGTTGCTATTTTGTTGCTCTAAAATAACATAAAAATATTTTTAAAAAAATATATTATTTAATTAATACCACTATATACTCAGTCTCGCCGCGCCGTACCGTTCACTTGTGCGAAGTAAAAGTAAATAAAAAAATGTATCGCTCGCATGTATTTGGTACTGAAATAATCTGTGGACAATATACTGTCGAAATATATAAGAAACTGAATTTGTTGCTCCTCTTGCTTTTTTAAGAATGACGCGTTAAAGATATATGTTAAGATTACAGAGTGATCAGAGTTAAATAAAATGTAATCGTATTAATGATGATTTCGAATGCTAATAAAATAGTAAAATTAATGCGCTCAACGATTATAATTATGAAATCATCCGTAATCATTAATGACGAATAACAGAAATAATCAAGGCAAAAATAATATGGTCAGTTTTAATTCTAAATATTTATATGATTATCAGATTATAAATAATTAATCAAAAAACAACTCGATTTTTCAATATCATCGTTTCCATAAATTAAAAAATAAATTGACACGCATATTGTTAATTTCGTTAATGCACATGTTTGATAATTTTCATTCTCTAAAAATGACGCGTTAAGGATGTTAAGATTACAGAGTGATCAGAGTTAAATAAAATGTAATCGTATTAATGATGATTAAGAATGCTAATAAAATAGTAAAATTAATGCGCTCAACGATTATAATTATGAAATCATCAGTAATCATCAATGACGAATAATAGAAAT
Source organism: Polyergus mexicanus (assembly GCF_030449975.1). Taxonomy (NCBI): domain Eukaryota; kingdom Metazoa; phylum Arthropoda; class Insecta; order Hymenoptera; family Formicidae; genus Polyergus; species Polyergus mexicanus. The sequence goes on from NW_027223345.1 coordinate 4,528,525, forward strand.
AATCAAGGCAAAGATAATATGGTCAGTTATAATTCTAAATATTTATACATGAGCTATAAATCATTAATAAACCCCCCCCCCCCGATTTTTCAATACTATTGTTTCCATAAACTAAAAATTATATTGACAATTTTAAATGTTTAATAATAAATTCTACTGACCGACCGATGCACCGCCCTTGCATGTCTCACTTCTTTCCGCATCTGGTCATCGCGAGATCCTTTCCGTTTCCGGTTGCTCCCTTCGCTTCAAATTGAGACGAGACAGTCTATCAATTTGTCCACTCGTGCACAATCACTATTCTCATAATCACTATTTCACTCGTAGTCCAAAATCCGCCATATGCAATGACGCGGTAAAATTATTTCCATGCCGAATATAAACATGAAAGAACATATAATCGCGTATTAATAAATGGACGGAGATGATTTTCCGTGATTCTAATCGACATTCCCGATACTCACGACATCCACTTTATACACGGGATAAACTTGTGATGGATAAAAAAAGGCGAGAAATACGGAAAGAATATTTCAATCTCGCACGCTAATGCAATACGACGGTTACTGTAACGGTTACGGAAAATTTAGGCAGGTTGAGTAGTAGTAGATGGGGAGGGGGGAACGCGTGGTCGAATATCCGTTCCAGGAAAAGGAGCGAGCGCGTCTCTTCCAAGAAATAAACCGTACGCGAAGAATCCTGCGCGAGATAAATCAAACTAGCTCGAGCGACGCTCTTTTGCGATCTCGATTTATGAAATTGTGAATATAACTCTGAAAAAAGGATTACATTCGAAAACAATATTAAAGAATATTAAAGCAGAAACGTGTCGAACGCGACGCGCTTATATATTTTCAACGCAATATTATTATATACGACAGCGAGTAAATTATTTCAGCGCCTAAAAATATGTTAAATAATGTATTCATCGATCGTTGTATCGTATTATAAAGTCGATATATCAAAACTACAAATTACTCTCGATTCGGATATTTCGAATATTCGTTCGGATGCGAAATTCATTTTCGATAGATAAAAGATGCGTGGGAAAAATCTTGTCGTTTGCGAGTATATATATATCGAAAGATGCCTTAATCACGATTACACGGGTTAATATATTACACTCGGATAATCGCCTGTTATTCGATACAAGACCCCCCCGACACTCGTTCGTACGCGGATCTCACTTTCGACGGATAAAAAGACGCGAGAAACACGGAGCGCGACCGTAATTCGTCTTAAGACTCGCGCTTGTGTGAAGAGACTGACACGATTACGGAAAATTTAGGCTGGACAGGTAGGCGAGGAGAGGGGAGGACCGCGTCGCCGAACGTCTCGGTACAGAAGCGTTCAAAAAAGTTGGATGTAAACATTCAGATATAAACAAAGAAGCGCGGCTCGAGAGAAAGAGAGAGAGAGAGAGAGCTTATATTACAAAATCTCGATCAATTTTCATGGCGAAACGATAATACAACGAGAATAATCGTTGAATAGAATGTGTAAGATTCAAGGAATATATCTGAAAAGCAGCTCACACACCACATATGAACATTCCTAATAAAATATTCTTATTTAAGAGAAAAAAAAAATGTGTTCGGTTAGTCGACAGTTAGTCGACTAATTTTACACGTCAGGTTTAATAATATTCATGGTTGTAAAATTGACCAATCACGGTCATTCGATTCTTGATTGGTGATTGGTTAGTTTTAAAACTATGGCCGCGAGAAACCACGAGTACCAACAGCTAAATGAGAAATTTTACAATTGGTGAAGCTTCGCGTCGCGTTTTTCACACGTTTCGTATTTCAATATACTTTAATATTCTTTTAAAATATATGATTCTTCTTCAATTATATGTATAATTTCGCCAGAAAATAATCGCGAGATTGCAAAAGTATCGCTCGAGCTTCGTTATCTTATTCTTGTTCGTATCGCGAAGGTTTTTTGGCGCACGATTTTTTTCTCGCAAAAAATTCAGTTTCTCATATATTTCGACAGTATATTGTCCACAGATTATTTTAGTACCAAAAACATGAGAGCAACAAATTCTTTTAGTTAATTTATATAATATAAGAGCGCGTCGTATAGGGTTCGCGGCGACAAAGTATCGATTTTTAATACTTTAAGACGAGCAACAAATTCAGTTTCTTATATATTTCGATAGTACATCGTCCAGATTATTTTAGTACCAAATACATGCGAGCGATACATTTTTTTATTTACTTTTACTTCGCGCAAGTGAACGGTACGGCGCGGCGAGACTGAGTATATAGTAGTATTAATTAAATTATATACTTTTTTAAAAATATTTTTATGTTATTTTAGAGCAACAAAATAGCAACAAATTCTAGTGTATTTTATTTTTTGATTCGAGCATTCTATATATTTTTTTCACTATGGGGGGGGGGGGCTGGCTTAATGTCAAGCTAGCACCCCCCACTTTGAATGTAAATTCCTGCTAAACGGTTTGAGCAACAAAATTCGGACTACGGCAACTAATTAGCACACAATTAGCACTAAATTATTTGATTTAATTTGGCGTTGGTGGGGGGGCTAACTTAATATGGGTGCGGTACGGAGGGGTAACATTATTAAAGAGATCTCAAGCCGATCTTAACGGCATACTATAATTTCAGCGATTCATTAACATCCGATAGGATGCGAATGAAAGAAACAGGGCGGGATAAAGAAAAAGAGAGCCACGGCTGTTATCATGGAGCGCGTAAACGCCACGGCCGGCACGAGAAACATAAAGGGCGCCTTCTCGCGTTTATCGATCTAATTGTCGGAGAATTTAATTGCGGGGGATGAGAAACGACCTTGAGGAGGGTCGCCGTTAGCACCACCTCCGCCACCGAGACCGAAGTTCAAGCATCCTGGGACTTCCGTGAGAGGAGGTAATTGCGAAAGTGACCTGCCCCAACGAAATTTGCCTCCTTCCACCGAGGACCGAGCTACTCGTTAATGAAGAAACCTACACGTTGCACGTGTTTCGGTCCACGTGGAGCGAAAACCGGCGTTCGCGACATCAACAATTATATGCAGAAATTAACAAGTTTTATTATATATTTGAATAAATGTGTGTGGAGTAAAGAAGAATATTAATCAAAATCGATATACACGAACCTTTGAAAAAAATATATTTCTCGTTATTTATGCATTTTAGATGTTTTATAGCAGCGATGGAAAATCAAATATTGAAGAAATTCACGAAAGAATATTAATTTAAACATTTTATATAATTTGTTAAATGCGATAGTCACTTGATTGTTATTTCATAATATATCGTGATTTAATTAAATATCAATTTAATTCGACTTTATAACTAAAATTAAATGAAGAAAACTATTCGTTTTAACGCAACGTACTCTTATTATAATAAACGATGTTAATAAATACATCGATACATCTTCTTTCCTACATCCAAATCATTGATAAAAATTAGCAGAGTTAGAATTATTATTAATTATTTAGAAAAATAATAACATATATTACCGTTTTAATGTTAAATCAATTAAAAATTACTGACATATAAATATATTCAATAATAATATTCAGGATATTAATACAAAATATCGACATGCTTGAAAAATGTGTATTATGGAAGAAAGTACCGAGGGGTTAGTAAGAACGAATAAGAAATAAGCATGGTTTCGATTCAAAAAGTCAGAGTAACTGCAGACGCGTCGAGAAAGAGAAATCTCTCAGCTCGTAACCGGTATGTCTCCTTTGATGGGAAATCCGTGAAAAGTCGAGATTGAATTATCCTACCGTCGTCGCAGAGATAGAAACGGAGAGAGAGAGAAAGAGAGAAAAAGAGCAAAATGAAAGGGGAAAAAAAAAAGACTACAGGCGGATACGAAAAGGGATGACGCGAGAGTGGGCGGAGAAGAAAAAGTGAGAAAGAACGAAAGACCCGTACGAGAGGGAGGGAAAATGAGAGAAAATAAAATATACCCCGGCCATTGGCGCGACTTCGTTTCGTACATTTTATTTGAGCCAATTGGATTTATTTATGCGGGTGGTCCAGGGGGGGTTGGGGCCGCGCGAGAGGGTGCACAAGACGGAATAGCGTGAGGCTGGTAAAGGAGTTTTCCACTTTTCCCACCTCGTCCCCTCTTCCCCACCACGCCCTTTCGCTGTCCGGGACTCCACACTTTATTGTATATTTAATTCCTCGTTGTTTATCTCCGTCCCGTTCTCGTATCTCGTGCGGGTTTAAACAGATATTTCAGCGGCAGAAAGCGCTGTTGCGAAAGCAAAAGAGACGGTGGAGAAGCGTGGAAAAAAAAGGTGGGGGGGGGGGGGGAATAAGAAAAGAAGATGAGAGATAATGAGAAAAAAAGAACGATAAAATCTTGCCGAAGATGGCATTATTGCTCTTTGAATTCCGCTTCTGCCGAATTATTCTCATGTTGCAAAATTCGTAATATTGAATACTGAACAAGATCGATATATATTGAAAATATCGTGATATTTTAATAAAAATATATTTTTTTTAATCTAGAAATTTTCTAGATTATTATTATCTATTATGGATAATAGATAGATAGATAGAAAAATAGCATTGTACTTATAATTCTGTGCTAGTAACGTGTAACGAATTCTTTAGAAATGTAATAGATATGCCATAAAAATGTACATAGATAAAAAATATTCATATAAAAATGAAATTTATATATCTCTTAAAATTATATATATATCGATCAATATTTTAATAACATTGCTTCTATACCTGTTGGTTACGATAACATAGCATATATGTATATATTGGTAAACCATGCATTATTCTATCAGAGAGTATTCCGTGTGGTTACTCTACTCAAACAACAAGATCAATCCAATAAATTCAGTTGAAATTGGTAGAGCACCAGTTGGATGCAAATGCTGGCAGAATAGCTCACTTCCGCTTTTGAAACCACGAATGCCAATTTAGCTTGAGTCAACCTCACGCATTGTTAAAAACAATACACATTTTTATTTGATTATATAACTCGTAACACAAACTGCATATTATAACAATTTATATGCAGTCGGAAAATGTAACATAAAAAAGCTGTAGATGTCAAAGTATGTTAAATGGTTTCATATAGAATGAAAACTTTTTTTAAAGTACTATTAAAGTACGATTCGTTTATGTCACATTTTCAAGAGTACTTTTAAATTTTGCGCTTGCAGCACTTCGTTCTCATTCGCAAAAGGCGTTAACGATAGTGCAGTTTCTGAGAAAGAACGAATGCGTGGCAAAGGCGGCCAGAAGTTATCAGAAGGATGGGGGAACTGACTTACTTCCGGTTCGCCTATTCGCGCCACCATCCGGCACGAGCTGCATTCTCACGCTCATCTACATACTCGGTCGTACACATCAATATTCGGAGCGACCGGGAAACGGGCTCCGCTTTGCATACTGGACCCCCCGCTCGTGTCATTTCATCTTTCGTAGGGATCCCAGTGGGACATCGCGTGGCAGATCCTGAGAAAGGAGTCGCGTAACAAAATACACCCCACGGACCGCCGTCTAAATCTTCGTACGTGCCGATGAATTTACGAAGAAAACGAATCCAACATCCGCGACTCTCAAGAATCGTAACGCGAAGTAATTTCGCCGTAATGTAAAATGTCAAATGGGACAGAGAAGAACGCGTTTCGTCACATTTTTAACTGCTATATTTGCGTCCGAAAATGTTTTGACGTATTTATATTTCCATTTTATATTTCGTTTTCTTCGATTTAATTTAATTTAATTTATCCTAATTAGTAAAACAAATTAATAAAAATTCTATAAGTAAAAAAAAAAAAAAGAATAGTTCTAGAACATTAACCGTTACTATTATAAATTATTCCTATACTTGACGGTTATCGTTTTTTATACACTTTCAGAATCGATATCGATTATAAAAATAAATTTTAATTTTAATAGATGTAATCGTAGATACTACATGCGGTTGGTTGCTTTCTCGCAAGGGATCGAGACTTTTTCATTCTTCCCCGTAATTATTATTCTTTACAAAGATCGCGCGGATAGTGGCGCGATCGTGAATGTGTACGAGCCTGCAAGATGGAATGTGGGTTGCGTAATTTAAATAATTCAGGAATGACCCTGACCCCGGATAGGCTACAGGGTGACCTGCAGCCGGCGATTACAATCACAATGCACCGCCGAGTTCTCAGGGTAAGACAGGTAGCGCCGTCTGACCCGCATATATTAAATTAAAATCATTGGCTCTGCGTTTGATATATATATATAGAAAAATATAAAAATTTGGTAAAATAATACAAATTTGGCAAACGTATTAATAATTTTTCTGATGCTTTTAAAAACTGCTATAATTACTCAAATCTCTTGCCAGCTTTACGTATCCGAAAAGGCAGACAAAGGCATCAAAAATAGAAAATAATAAAAAAAAAAAAAAGATAATAAAGAGAAAGATAAGGAAAAGATAAGTGAATATATCTAAATTGTCCAAAATGAATTCGAGACGACAGCGGTTGCATAACCAGTTGCATCATTCTCTTGCATCGCATTATCATCGTACTAAAGGCAAAAACTGGACTTATCCGCCATGGTACATATAGATCGAGAAGCATCATCGAATATTTAATCGGCATGCATTTAAATGGCCCGATTCGCAACATTAACATAACGTTAACATCTCGCCGAGATCCCACGGTAAGAACTTGGACTGTTCGGTCTTGAAATCAGCGATTTCGTATATATAGGATAGTCGATGCGTTTTAAATGATATGCAGGATGCACGGTGCACGAAACTCTCCGTGAGAAATTGCGGATAATCTGTCCACAGGATCAAAGCCTTTTCGACAATTGGAGATATGCAAAATAGGATTTATTCAATCTATGCAGAAGCCGTTTTATTGTTGCATAGACCGATTGTAAGTTGCATTGCGAAAGACGCAATGAAAAACGCTATGCAAATGGCACAATATAAGAAGAAAGCATAAACTTGTGTGAAAGTGTTGTAAACTCAACAATCTCAGAAAGCCTTGTTACTTTAATTGAATATTTGTTACGAATTTTTTGTGTAAATTCCCGATTATATATATTATTAAAAGAAAATATAAAAAAACGTACGCGTGAAAATAAAATAAAATTTTGATTTTTTTTTTTCCTCCCTCTAAACTTCTCTCGCGGCGATAATTTATAAATCAATCACTCTTGTTGCGAATCAGAATTTACTATAAAAGGCGTAAATGTGTAAAACACATATTTATTTTATATCGTAAATATATGTATAACTTGTAATCAAACTTGCTTGTAATTTATTTATAGATTCAAATGAGACATGCTGTTGCACTCTAAACAGTGATGCAATTAATATTTCCATTTCACCGCAGGAATTTGTTATACATTCGACACACGACGTTAATTATCGTAATCTAATAATCAAGTAAATATATACCGAACCTGTGAAACTAGCTATTCATAGAATTCAGCTGATTTAACAATTACGGTATATCATGGCAAATCGTAATTTATAAAAATTATCGTTGATGTATAATTCTACAGAAAATGATTAATAATAACTTTTTTAACTTCCGAGAAAGACCGTAAGAGAAAGAGAAATAGAAGTTTATATATTATTCTCAACTAACGAAGCGCGATGTAATGGTACAGGTGAATCGATGTGGTTCCTATACTGAACTTGAATCAGGGACACTCCAAGACCGTCTGCTCTGTGTTTGATAATAATAGAAAAAATTTCGCGCACCCTGCACTGTGTTACCGGTACTCTCGAGTATGAATCTATATTTATCTCCTATGAACGTCAATATCGCGCACAATATTTATGAACAATCTAGGATCGTAAAATAAGAAAGACTAAATATTTCTTAACGATTAACGACCGCCTCTTTATATAAATGGCGCTATAAAAAATATTCAACCACTATCATTTTTTAATAATAGATAGTAATATCTAATAAAATTGTTTCGATTTGAAAAATCAATACGAATCTTTTCATATAACGATAGATAATATATCGTATAAAAATTAATTGAAAAAATCCGGAAAATTATCTTGTCAAATGAAGCAACGCGTAGGACAATAACAACACGCGATCGAGATTTATCGACGAATGACGCGGTCGGGGCAAAATTAGCGTTTTCGGGATGCTCGGGACTAAACGGCCGAAGGGTTGTAAGCTAGTATGCAGATGAGCCGACATGGTCGACCCTGGAGGCGGATGTTGGCAGTCTGCAGCTACGTAGACAATAGGCCGGTGGTGGTACCATTATGTCCATCGAATCCTAAAACCCTATAGAGTCGTTCTTCTCTGTCTATTATCCCGCTGGTGGCAGGCCACATTGTGTAACCGGCCTGCCACGGGACCTCGGGCATTGTCGGTCCGCCTAATTATTCGCAAATCTTCCGCTCGTTGCCGGTAACTCACCCCCGTCCACTAATTCGCAAAATTCCATCGCTTCTCCAAAGCTCCTGGATTCGGTCGTGATTTACGCGATCTCTCGGGCCCCCTTCCCCCTCCCTCCCAGATCATGATCTTCGCGATATCGAATATTTAATGACTGATATAATACTCTTGTATGTTTAATTTTGTTTAATAATATAGAACTGCTGAGAATAGCACGGAATCTCTACGTGTAAAAGAGGATATTAGGCATATCAGCATGTTGTATATTTAATATAAATATTTAATTAGAATTAATTCAGTCGTAAATAATGTGTTAATCGCTGCCCTTTAATAATCTCTAGAAAAGGAATTGTATATTTTCTCCTACAATTTTCTTAAATTATCTTAATTTTGTAAATTATTTAATTCCCCGAATATATTAAAATAAATAAGATGATAAAATTATTAGATTTTACATTGCTAGAAAATGCAAGTGATAATAAGACATTTTGCTGACATTATTGTCTTGCGCTTATGAATGTGAGTTTGCAAGTTTATCGTTGATAAGTAAATAGAAAAACTTTAGAATTGTATGTATGCGTTGAAGTCCTTAGCTATAACTAACTAAGTAACTGGTTAATCTTAGCTATTTACTATAATTTAGTAGTTGTATATATTAGTTTCGTTCGTATGTGTTATAGACATTTTCAATTATACTTATTGTTAAATAAATATTAGCCTCTTTCAATCATATAATCACACACCATCTTTGTATAGATTTAAAACAAAAACTTACCTCAGAATCATTCGATTCTGCTCTCTGATATGTAAACAATGGAGCCAACTTATCGTAGAGGTTTACGCGTTCGTGAAGATTTTTGAAGGGGTTTTTAGTACTGAAGAAATCAAGGTCGATGTCTAAAATATATGGAGTATCCTTTTCGGGTAGATATTGACGTAATATCGAGCTGACGGCTGTAAAGTCATCTTTCTGTAACATAAATATCAGATAAATTGTATTATAATATATATCAATTTTTTATATATACTCTCTTCTAGAGAGGGGAAAAAAAAAAAAAATCTGGATAATATAGTTTATTTCTTAAGAGCGCATGCGAATAGGTAAGATTTTCATAAATTAATTTTTTAATAATTATGTGCGTTACATTTCACTCTCTTTCTTTAATCTACAACATTTTTATACGTTAAACACATTACATAAATAACAATCGCGCGGGAAGAAGAAAAAGAGAGAAAAATGCAATTTTACAATATTGATATTTTTTACATCTTTTCGTTGCTGATGATCGTGCTATTTTGGTCATTTGTCACCAAAAGCGAGATTATTCACTGGAAGATAATCGCGTAATGAAAGACGAGCATTCAGATCTGCGAATTAGCGACGCTATATTACTCAATCCTTTTTTCTTTTTTTTTTTTTTTTTCTTTCGACGCTGCGCGCTGGCGAAACGTTGACGATATAATTACCAATAAAATGATCGATTGCCGACGTTATATCGAATTCACGGCCTGTTCGGTCCAATTTCCAAACGGGATTTCATCAACCATAGGAATACACGAGACGCTCGACGACGCGCGCAACCGTTCGTATATGAACCGGATATTGTTCATAGCGGGGCAAAACGTGATGCTGCTGTCCGCGTATAGAGGGTTTTTTGTGACGCACAAAAAACAATGACTGCACTCGAATTAATTCTGTTAGAATTGATACTCGGCCCCGGCATTGGGATCGCAATTTGCATGCGTTCACAACAATGAAATACAACGGCGTACGCGGGGTGAGCTGTAATACTATCGCGAGGAAGAGGAGGAGGAGGAGGAGGGGAAAAAAGGGGAGAAAAACGGTAGGAGGAGAAAAGCAAAGCCAACAATCACCCCACATAAGCAGTGGCTCTCAAAGCATTTTAACAGTTTCGATGCAACAAGACAATTTTCGGAAAGAATATTTTTCGATTGAATCGAGTGAATGCAAAAAACATCAATAATTTTTAAGTATAAAAAAACAATACGTCAATCCTTCAAAAAACCGAGATATTTCAATAACCGAAATTAATAAAATAATTATTCTCTAAACTTTCAGCGTATAAAATTCTAAATCTCATCTACAAATGAAAATGAGATGTCGAAGGATCTTTTTCTTTGAAAAATTAATAAGTGATTTGAGAAAAATCCACGCACTCAAACTGTTTCAATAAGAAATTAGAAAAATAAAAATATTCTTTTATAAAATCTTTCTGTCATATTCTGATAAGAATCTATTACGCTATCGAAGTTTTGATCGAATATGTCCAGACAAATGGTATTTTTTGATTAAATATTATGAGTACAAGTTGCTTGAGTCACGAATAATTATACAGCTCGAATGCAGCTGCGGAATTTTCTGAAGCGCGGCGATTAATTTTTTATGCTCTCAATCTGCCATGTCGGTTGATAAGAGAGCGTGCGTTTCGCGCAACCTTCGCATCACGCTCTGCAGATGTTCGGTCTTGGTCTTTGATTTAATACGATCTCTGAACCAGATTGCTACGGATCTACAATCCAGTAGACGATGATGTCAACGAAAGCATAGGCTCGTTAATGTGTTTTTGATTAGAATCTTCTGGGAAGAAATATTTTTTCTTGCCCTCTTGTCTTTAAACTAACAGATTCTCAGGAAATTCGCATTCAGTTATTAAGTATTTTGCACAATTATTTATAAAATTTCACAATATAATTTCGCATTTTTATTATATATAGATATATGCTGGCATAATTATTAAAAAGTTTACAATTTCTAATACACGTATCTAATATATATTTATAAAGAATTTTATGCAAAATATTTTTTTAGAATATAGGAAAAAAGTTTTATTGCATTTGCATAAGAAACACACCTTCTGTAATAATTATATTATTGCAAATGTCACGAAGCTGCTTGAAATATCAGTAGACGAGTCACAGTAAGATATATAATCGCAAAAAGTTATCTGCCATTTATGCTTGAACAATTTTTTAATTGTATTCTTATCTCGCAACGAACGAAGCTTATAAAACGAGATATATACCATACATATGTACAAAGACGTGCAATATTTGAATCGAATGATTCATAAGAAAATGTTGAGTAATTCTTCGGACGAATCATTTTATAAATTATATATCGAGCGTGAAACAAAAGAAAAGCCGAATTACTACAGACTGTATAAGATAGCGATAACAATTATCAAAGGGATTTTTCCTCGAGTCATATTTTCCAACAATGTTAATAGTTTTTCCTCTACACTTGAATATAATGCCTCACGGACAAGCATTACATTCAAAGCTTCCTTCGTGCAGTTTTCCATTACACGTGACAAACATGGCATGTGAACAAATTGCACGTTAAGAAATTTCCGCTCAATATTGTGATTAATATTTTCAAATGAAACGTTATTACGCTACACATATATTTTATTCACGATAGTGGCTACCTAATCGTGCAATTGAATAATTCATTCCGTAAAGTATTTTTCTTGTCAAACATTATCTTTTTTTGTGATTATCTTGAGATTTGTAAATTTCCGATTCATCATTAATCCTCATCATTATTTTTTTCATAGTCCTAAACTTTTTTATTATTATGCGCAAAATAAGCATGATAAAGCATAAATGTTCTACAAACGTACTGGCGATTATAATATAGAAAACTGTGCAAAGCGAAATGTCATTATCGGCTAAACTTAAATAGCGAAAATCCGTCGACTTTGATCCTTCGACGGATACTTTCATTTTCGTCCATGCAAATACGGAATTAGAACACGATCGCGAAAGTGCCACTTTTACACATACCCATTAAACATGAAATAAAAGATAAATGCTTAAATGTTTAAGAGTCTTGATTTCATCTTATCATAATTTAACCATCATTTTTTTATGTTAAAGAATTAATAACATAATATTAATACTACAAAATCGTCGCAAAAATGTACTAATTTTTAATATTAAATAAAACAATTTTTAAATAAAACTAATTATATTAATTTTTAACAATTTTTTTTCGTTTTCGATTCAGATGATTTATTCTTCTCTAAAATATATATTATAATCTTTCAAGATTTTTATATATACGATTATTTTATAAAATTAATATAAAACTCAGCAGCTCTCTTCTTTTTCTCTTATCTCTTCTCTCTTTTCTTCTCTTTTTGTTTCATATATTCCATTATCTCTCTTACATGTCGAACACCTCGCAGTTTAAAAAATTAGGAAAAAGCATATGTTTGAAAAATTTATAAATACAATTTCCTAATAATACAAATTCTAACGAGCGCTTGCGCGTATTTCAACGGGTGGTTCTAGTTAGTTGTGGGATCTGCATACTAACAAATGAATATGCTTGAACAACAGCAAACGAGTCTCGCGAAGAGCACGTGGCAGCTCGCAAAAGGCTTACGTGTCTCCATGTGTGCGTGTCATGCGGCAGAGTTCGTCGGTCACACCACCGTCGTGGTCGCAATTAAGGCGAGCAATGCCACATGCAAATGGTCGCATTGTTTTGACCCAAAGTGGCGCGATCTCAGTCGGCTCATTGTGCTTTCACGGACAACTTGTATGACACGGAGAGCAGCGCAGCGTCGCAAAAATCGCAGCTCGCTCATTTGCACCGGATGTACAATACGATACACGCGCCGGTCAAAAACGCAAATGATTTTTCATTCCTTTTAAGAAATTTCAATGAATTCACCGAGAATAACTCAAGAGTTAATCGAGAATACACGCAAATATAAATCGAGCGCTCAAGACGATCAGAAAAATCTTCTAAATACGACTGTTGACTTAATTTACGATATCTCCAGAATTAATGAATCTATTTAATGGTTTGCATTTATCGGACAAGAAAGAATAAAAGAAAATTATTTTACTTTGCTTTTCTAAATTATCATTATGTTGAAACGTTTTTGCTTAGCTTTTTATATTAACTCTGCAAATTTATTTTTGATTATAAAATTTAAAAATTGGATAATATCGACTGTAAAATATTTAAATCTAGCGATATGATAAAATATAACAGCATATAATGACGTTAAATAAGATGTTAAATCGAACATTTTATAATAAGATAAAATTTTAGATATGTAGCTTCGAAATATTTTCACTCATTATATGAATATGATTATATAATCTTGTACTCAAGAACAAATCTAATAATTATTTTCAATAAATAAAATATGCTAAATTAGCATGTTCAAATTCTGTGGTAGTTACGTCTATTTATCTATTCTTCAACAACCTCGTTATCTTTTGGTATATTTGCAAAAACAGATTGTGCTCGATGCATCAAGAAAATAGCATTCGTAATGACACACGCTATCTCTCTTCTATTCTTATATTCTTCAATCCGATATGCGATCACTCGCGATGCGATGCAATGGAGCGCGCATATAGCGAAGATTACGCAAGCAACCCAAGTATGTAAATAGATCCATCCAAGATTCGATGCAAAAGTCAGGTTTTTATGACGTTTCCCCGACACCCGTAGCTCAGATTCTTGTGCGCGAATAATTAATTAATACACGTTACGCAACGCGTGGGCGATGCGCCTACGCTCGTTTCCGTTGAATTTTGATCGTCTTTTAATCGCACGCGCAAAAATCCAGCCGCGACGCGCAATCAACGACATATCTCGACACACGAGTACGAGATACCGTTCGTGCGTTCGCTCGCGTTATCGTGGCCACGTGTCGATCCTGATGCATTGTTCTTGCATAAGGTGGATTAGTCTCACGGCACCCGGCAATGGCAGCGTTAATTGAAACGATACCTCCGCGTCACGTCGGCGGGAATTCGAATCTCGCACGTATGTCAAACCTTTGTTCCCTCTCGTCAAGTGCGTTTGTCATTTTACGTGAAAATTAATTTTCAACTACTACATTTAAATCTCAAAATATAATTAAATCTAAACTTTATCAATCGGGTGAAGTGTAGGTTATTTGTGAAATGTTAAACGGAGAACACGTATTTCTCTCAATATTATTCTATCTATTGCTTATCACGTTCTCCATTATTAAATGGATATCATAAATGTTAGATTTGGATGAGTTGCGTTAATTGTAAAATCTGTCAATTAATTGACACGTGTTCTATTTTTTACCATTCGAGTCGTCGCGTAATTTTCTACAAAACGTAAAAAATCTTGCGTGTGAAGAATAATTCATATGCGATGATTATTGATATATTTGGCCGCAGTTCTTATTTCAATGATAATGCATGTCAAATAATAATTTCAATTTTTAAAAACTTTCATGTATTATTTTGCAGGCATTAATGATAATGTATCTTTTTCATTTAAGGACGTCTACATATATTTACATACACGATCGATCACTTTTAATTATAAATCAATACACAAGAGCTCGATCGATTGATCGAGCCACTTGTGGATTAAAATATTGAAAAAAAAAAAAAAAAAGATACGGATAGATATGAACTTGCTTGATTCACTCATCTCCTTGATTATAATTACGGCAAGTGGACTTGGATTAAATATATAGAACGTACGCGCGTAAGAGCATTCTATAAAGAAAACAAACTCGAGACTGAATACAAGTCCGAAAGATTCTTGTTCCGATCGGCCTCCTACGTTCCACGTCAGGCGACGAGATGTATCTTCCTACCTACGTAGATCCCATACGGAAAATCTCGTAGAGAAATCGCGGCGTACGGACACTGTCGGTGTTCGTAAAGATATCAAGTCTACCCTCTCTTCGATCAATGTCGCACGGCACGTTCGACCAACGTCGAGAAGTCGGCGAGCGAGTCGTCACGACGAGTCAGCACGTTTTGTAGGAGGGCTTCGTAGAGAGAAGACGGTCGCCTTAGTGCTCAGTATGCAAGCTCAGTGGTGGCCGCATCCGGTAGATACGCGCTCGCGCGCGCAAGCTCGGAAACTCACGTTGCATTATGTATCTGCCTGTCGATACCGAGCACCACGCGTGAGCGCGATGATAAGAATAGAATAATAGAATTTTCTATCGACTCTTCTCTCTCTTTTTCTTCGGTCGCGCCGCGTCGGATAGAGAAGACGCTATTGCAAAAGGAATAAAATACTACGATATGGAACTCTTTTTTTTTTTTGTTTCTTTCTCCTCTCTCTCTCTCTCTCTCTCTTTGACGAGCGATGGCAAGCCGCGCTGCTACCCCGCTGCGTCTCTCGCGTGTATCTCATCGGTAGATCTCGCCTCGTATGCCTTTCTTGTCGGTATCGACGCTGAAGCGCCGTTAAAGTGCCACCGCGTCAGGGTCTCGTCGAAAAAGAGAGCCAGTCGCGTTCCATCTTCTTGCGGAGATATACGGCACTTCCCTGGGAAGCGAACGGAGATCTCTTCTCAAAGAAGAAAAGGATCGAGATATTTCTTGATAAGTAGAAATAGGATCGTAGTAAGTGATAATAATATCGAATATCGAGTACTGCGCGTGAATTACGTTACAAAGATAATTATACAATAGGTAAGATTTTGAAAAAAATTAAGAACGCGAGAGGCGCAAGTTTTATATATAAAAATAAATATTAAGAAACTTTCAGCATAATATTGTTAATATCAACTGCGGAATCATAATTCTTTCCCAGCGCAACCGTAGATTTTATATTTTGATATTTATACGACGCTTTGTCTCACATTTCATTATAATTCATTTTTCGCCTCGAGCGAAATGTGTCGTACGTGAAATAAAGTAGGATCATGGCGACGCATTATTTCGGCCCCGGCTATCGCTCGTCTCATCGCATTTCTCTGCTTCCGCAACGATACCGACGATGTCCACGTCGGCATAACGCGATCCCGTCGAAATAAATTACGCGAGATAAGTTTCGCTCCCGTATTTGCACGCTACTGGGCTATACTATCTTAATGTTGCGCCGCGATTCTACGGTTGCTAATTGTCGGCCAATTACCGTGGCGCTGACGTATTTAGTCGCATGCGAAAGGAGCCGCCCGTCCATTGTTCGCTCTCCCTGGTCTCGGTACCCGCGTTCCTAATTATGTATAATATCCGCCGGGAAAATAGGCGGGCGATACATCCGCGCGCCTCGTTCCATTGTTCGCGCAAGCAATCAACGCCTTTTCCTAGACGAAACTCTAAAAACCAGCGGAAAATCTAGCAAACGTCAACCTGATTCAATTTTCTACATAATCGTTTGTACAATATAATTAGCGAGATCATGTAAATACATTGATAATGTGTTAGTAAGGAGAGTTTGATGTATTAACGCAGTTCTCTATTATATCAATGTGCAAATCATCTTTTCTTTTTAAATATATTTATATGTAATTTTTTCTCTCTGCTTTAATAAAAGAAAGCTAATATGCGTTTTTTTTTTTTTTTGTAGATATAAATTGAAAGCAAGTGTAAGTATATCTTTGCATATGTCCATCATCTACCGCACTATAGAACGTGATAACATGTTATTGAAAATCTTCCGCTGAGTAGTAACGGAAAAAGTGTCAAATTAATTCCATGCTCTTATCTCAATTGAAACGTACGAGTCATAGGAGCGAGTTCTAGAGATAAAGAAGAACAGATAGGAAAAAAGTGATCGTTCGTGGTATAACGTAGACAGTGGAGACATGTAATGTCTTCTCGCGCACGAATATTTTCATATTTATTTATTATATTATCTGTGTACCGACATCGTATTGAATAATGAGCGCGTTATAAATTATTTCGCCTGTCATCTCTTCCTACTCGTCGTATTTTTCACGTCGTATCATCAGGCTTAACCGTACTCGTACCTCGAGACGGCGCAAATACCCTCATGTAAATTATGCTGATCCGACCTTTAATTTTTTAATCAATGATTCGCCGCGCCGCGCCGCGCCGCGACACGCTAAAGCATCGTAACACTTTTGCGGACACCTGTAGCGCTTCCAGTTAAGCAAACTTACAGCTACCTGTTATTAGCAGGTTGCTCGTATGCAGTAGATAGAGGATAGACAACATTGTCTCGCTGCTTCGTGGCATAATTAACTCTCGTGGTATTAATTAGCGACGACGGTGCGCCGCGATGCGGCTTATCCTGTCCACCCAGTCGCGAGCTATTTCTTACGCTTCCCTTGTTTTTACGTGACTTGCGCATCGCGAAGAGACACACAATGCAATCATAGTATACATTTGTATTATACTAGTTATGTGTGTCGCGGTAATTTCACAAATTTCTACGACCACTGGTCATCTCAATAAATACAAACGAGAACTCTAATGGCAATTGAAATAATTTTCGTAGCGCTGTGACGAAAATAAGTCGTATACATTTTTTAAAATTATTTAATACTTCGAATGAAATATTGCTTTGGATATTAATTTATTGTTCGAACTTTTATTTATTTTAGATACGTTAAAAAAAATAATAGTAAAAATTAAAATGAGATTATTACATAAATAGCATTTTGTTTCTTTCATTTTCTTGTTGAAAAAACTGAGAAAAATTTAAAACATAATATTATATATAAAATGTACAGGGTGTTAAAAAAAACCATTCACGATAGTGAGTAAAATAAAACCTTAGTAAACATAGGTCGAAAGGCTCGACCGTTTTTGAGATATAAACATTTTTGTATGTTAATATCATGATCGACTTACTGGCTTCTACGTGTTGCATGCGACGTGAGAAGAAGATAATAATCTGTCTAAATCTCGATATCTGACAGATGTTCCACATGTCCTCCTTTTATTTCCATACACGTTTGGCGTGTCTTCTTTTTACAAAATCATGAATTCTCTCGAAAATTCAAAGTCTCCGTCGAATTATTTGACAAGCACGCTGGATTCGCATAATTCTTTTAAAAATACACTATACGCCAAAGACATATTCTTTAAGAACTGAGTTAACGTATTCATTTTCAGCACGATACTTTGGTAACTGTGTAATCGCTAAATAATAGATCCGCAATTGCCGGTTGATGACAACTGACTGACTGACTGCCGGTGAAACATCGTGTTATGAAATCGTGTATAGAAATTGAATGAGGATAAAACGCGGTTTATAAACACTGAGGTAAACACATCGCACGCGACACGTAGAAGGGAGTAAGTCAATCAGGATGCTAACATAAAAAAATGTTTATATCTCAGAAACGATTGAGCTTTCGATCTATGTTTAATAAGGTTTTTTTTTTTTTTTAATTCATCGTCAGTATGATGTATCCTATCTACCATATAAATATTGAATGTTTTTTTTTTTTTTTAACAGCCTGTATATATATGTAGCTTGTTGAATAATCTGTAAAATGTATCAAGTTTTCCATAGTTATTAGTCCAAGAAATTTTTCTTTACAGATACTTGCTAATTCTTGTTTCCCTTCTGTGGGAAACCCACAACTATGTTTGCTGAAACAATTTTTTTTTTTTTTTTTTTTTTTTTTTCCCCGAATACGAGTAAGAGTGTCAAAGATAGTAGGCGCAAGAAGAATTCAGTAGTATGTCCGAGTCTTGGATGCCACGAAATTCTGACCGCAGGCCGCATACCAACAGTCGGCAAAACACACGCCTCGAGAAAGAGAAAAAGAAATAAAGGGGGAAAGGGAGAGAGAGAGAGAGAGAGAGAGAGAGAAGGCAAGAGTTCACAGTGGACCGCGCGGAAGGCGAAGAGAGGAGAAAAAGGGAGCAAAAGGGAACTCGATCGCGGGCTGCAAGATGCTGGCGATAGCGCGCATAAAAGATGTATCTACATTTAGTTCGGACAGGCACCACTTTATTCGCTCGCCGAGCGTTAACAAGTGTTTTCCATCGGTCGAAGCCGTAAAGCTTTAAAGATCCGCCGAGTGCAACCGGTCTGCCACGAAGTTGCGCTACTTGCTCCGGTAGCCCGATATTACGAAATGCGGTAAATTTTACCGCGTGAACAACGCGCGACTGTCAATCGTGCAATGAAGTCAAGACAAGTTTTTGATTTACTTCACACACACACACACACACACATATATCCGCTGGCGACCGGATATTCTTTGACTTCTTATCAAAATGCTCAATTTCTAAATATTATATAATGTGTGCGCGAATTTAAATTTTATATATATATATATCTTTATATAATTATATTATATAAAAATTTCATATATATTTTTATATAATTATATAATATAAAAATTTCATACACTATATTTAAATTTAAATCTTCACACATACGTACACACACGCACACACGAACAATTTAATTATGAGTCGGATTACATATGTCAGATTTGTAAGATATAAGTTAAATATAAGTTCGTTATGTCTGAAATATCTTATAATCTTTACACGCTTAGAGTGTGGTCTTCGGACGAGGAAATGAAAGCGGAATAAGAGAGCGCAACGTAGGAACAGTATTTCATCCTTTATAGATGTCGGCTCGCGTGCAAGAAGCGTTCAACCTCACGAAGTCGAGAACTTCTAGCTTTGATGGGGGTCACACAACATGGACTTGGAGCTCTCGAGAATCACGATTCGGTGACGCGTGGCCAGTCTGTTATCCGGATACCGTCGCGGATGCATATAAACGTAAAGCTTACTGTCAAGGGGGTCAATGCATGCGACTTGGTAAAAACGAACATCCGTACAAGTAGACGACTACTCGAAACAAGTAACGAGTAGAAAGTATAATTGCATCGATCTTTCAATTTATCGAATGTTTTTCAGAAATGCTCCTTTGTTTCTATCCACTAATAATTTTATATCGATATCGTTGTTTTTATTATTTCACCCTTTTTATATATGTCAAAATAGCAGTAGGCGATTTTTAATTCGTGTTTAAAGTCATGATGATTGTTTTATTCTAATCGAGATTAACGCACAAGTACCCACAAGTTTCCAAAATAATTTATAGCAAATAATATTCTGGATCGCTATATATTTTGATAATTGTATGTGTGTGTGTGTGTGTGTGTGTGTGTGTGTGTGTCTAGTTTGATATTTTCAAAAATTCTTACATTATGAAAATATGAAAATAAACCCGAATACGATTCGATAATGTATGTTAGCTCACTGTATCGTGATACTAGTGCCGCGCATCAACACACACTAATAAAATATACGACAGAGGAGGATCGGGGCGTGCTGGATTAAGGTGGCACGAGCGAGAATCCGAGGAAGTGGTCTACCGCTTCCTGGTAGCCCGATAATGTTTAATCGGCGGCTTTGTGGAAAGCGGTCTCTCACGGATAACAACAATACTTGAGAGTAATTCTTCGAATCGTAAATAACCCTCGGCCGAATATCGGAATCTGGCTCGTTGAATCTCCGCGACGAGTTTGTTCGCGCGCGTATGAATCAAAAGCCTGCTCCGGCAGGAAAAATTAAATAAAATTGCCGCGATCCTATCGTATTTCTCGCGATAATTTTTAATTATTCCAACTACTTCTCATAGACAGCTGCGCGTGACAGCTGTAATGTTGTTTGACGTAGCACGTTTTAAAACTTGTGGCGCGCAGAGAGTGAGATGATTTCGTAAGAAAATTTTCGCGTCACGTCGTGTGTGTGTGTGTGTTTTTTTTTAAATTATTCATATCATTAATAAAATATATTTTATCCTAACACACATGAGAGTAAGACACGGAATTGTATTAAATGAGAGAAATTACACGAGATACTTGAAATACTTGTATCAAAGATACAATATATGAATGTTACACAGGATTCTTTTACATAGTTTTATTTCGCGTAATAATTTCATTTTAAGGAGTGGTCACGCGTCGAGCTCGATCAAAAACCATTGCACGTGTTCACGATTATATAAAAATTGAAAATCGATACAATCATAAGTAGATCGTAAAAGTCCACATAAACAAACATACCGGATATGTAAAAATAACTTGGCGTCTCCGCGGGCGAACTCGGAAACCTTTGCAACAAGTGGTATCGTAAACATGATGATTGACCGGGTTTATACGATGTCGACGTTTTATAATTCCGTCACCAAATAGTTTACCGCGCTGCGATTCTTATTCCGCATTTATTCCGCATTTATTCCGCTTTAATTTACGAGATACCGGAGAGTAAAAACTGCCACGTGGATTATTTTCCGCCCTGATCGCAACCAGCGATTTCCCAAACGAAAAAGAGAGAGACAACTGATGATCGATCCTCGATACATAATGAGCGATACACAGGCGAAGAAAAGCACATCCGATAACGAGTACCGACTCCAAGTCTTCACGGTGTTACGCGATTTTAATATCGTGACATCGCGTCGCGTGAGCCGCGATAGCGCGGTTGCTGTTTAATTAATGATAATAACTTCGGCTAACAAGAGCACCTCGTCGGCGTGTTCTTCTTCGTTGTCTTTTTGTGATGCGACTTGACGATGCTCGTTCCCGCGTCTCCTTTCTCGAGAGCGAATCGAGTACCGATACGGTTATAGGTTTCCTGTGGTTTCTTATTCGTGTTCCGGGTAAAGGGATCGCGGATCGACTTGCGGGTCGATCGCATCGTGAAACGTTCCGGTCGCAAATCTATAGCCGATCCATATGATACTGTGCTACCGTGACTTATGCCAGCGATATACACTTTTTTTTTTTTTTTTTTTAATGGGCTTCCTTTGTTGCAACCTCGGTGGAATGCGAGCTCGCCAGTTCCGCGGTGAACTTCTTATTATGCTGTTTTAAGCCTCGTAAACTTCAAAAAGTGGCCACGATCTAAATGATTTAAAAGCGCGTAAAAAATGAAAAGATGTCTCTCATTTTTACTTTTAGCTCACATCTCTAAAGTTTATGTATTCAGTTATATATTGAACTCGTTTTCTGTATATTTTATTTTAGATGAAAAATACCAAGCAATTTTAGTCATTATAATAATATTAGAAAACAGCAACAAACGATAGGATTGTATGAATACACGATGTATAGTATGAATCGTCTCTTAAATAGAAAAACTCGCTTATTAATTTATTTATCTTAATTTCTATAACCGCCCATAGGAAGAAATTAATTTTATGCGAGAAATTAATTTTTTTAAATTTAAACACTAGACTTTTTCTATAGTATACATATTTAACAATGTAACTCTAGTTATTATATAATAATAATCCCTTATGTTGATATTTAATTTATAAATAATCCGAATCTCAAATTATTATCGCGTCACGCGATATTCTACTGCTCGTTATCCCATAGAAATGTTTCTATATAATTGCTCGATCAGGTTGAAAGAAAAAATATATCAGATACGATTGAAGAAAAAATGCATAGCAAGGATACTTAAGGAATTAACGTCATCTGAGAAATGCGTCGGATTCGATGCACTCTCTGCGCATATCGCGTGTCTTGCCCATATATTTTACTTCGATGGTGAACGGGCATTCTCTCGTTAGAGAGAACGCCAAGATGCCGCATTGTAGTCGGTCAGATCCCTTAGAATCTCTGGCTGCAACTGCAACGATGCGCGCCACAGCGAACCTAACGCGGCGCAACATCGGCGCGCGCACATATCTTACCCTCTCGCGCGCGTCGCAGATACGATGGTGCTAATTGCAATTTATGTCTCATTGCAGTCGTCGTCGGTGCGCCGCAACAAAGGGAGCTGCGCCGCAGGCGGCGCCTTTCTACGGTTTAAAGCGTTTCAAGACGGAAACCGCGTGTGCCACCATCATTCGCCGCGGGAAACACCACTGACGCTTCTCGTCTACGTCTCCGCGAAAAATGCGACGCGTCGCTTCGATTAACTCTGAGAGATTTCAAAGTTTCGGACCTACTATCGAAATAAATATTCAAAATAAAATTAAATAAAATACTTATTGTTAGATATATATATATATATATATATATGATTGACATATCTATCCGATATATTTTTACACATGTATATAACAACATTAATATTGTAAGCATTTTAATGAATTTCAAAGACAACACAAGCTTTAACAATATTCTTATTTTATCAAAGTGATATATTAAGATTTTTGGAAATATTTAAAGCGAGATACGTGCAACAGAAAATGTTAGATATATGTATAATGGTACAGCGCATTTTTTAAAACTTATTTCGATAATAAAAACTTGAATTGAAAATATAATTAAAATTAAATGAGCTATAACGTTCTCTTAATTGGCGCGATAATTTCTTTTCCGTTATTTTCAACATAGATATTATTAGTGTCTTTCTCAATATTGAAACAAATAATATCTTTTTTATCTTATCGAGCATCCGCACAACCGAGAAAAAGCGTATAATGATAGAAGATATCTTGCGCAACGTACATTATGCATAACTAAAAAATCTCTAAATTATACCATTATTTTCCTATCATTTACTATCCGTATGTACCGTATTGTTCGGCACAAGATTGCCATCATTGCGAAGTAATAGTAACGCCAGGCGCCTGGCGGTGGTGCCTCCCTGAAAAATACTTCATCGTTCGACAGTCGTGATTCGGAAAGGTGAGCAGAGGCGTAAATAAGGCGCGAGCATCGATCGTTTAAAATTCAATGATTCCTCGGCACGCTATCGATATACATGTTTCATATTACGCCTCTCGTCCTATTCTTTTCGGCCCGTACATACAATGCACATTATGCGATAAACAACGCGACAAACAGTCCCAAGACAGTGCTACTCTTTCTTTCGGATTTCCTTTCGCCCACTTACAATTATTACCAATAAACGATATACACTATTCCGGTGTCATTTTTCACTTTTTTAAGATTTAAATCGAATCTTAAATGCATTTTTCTATAATTTACTGTAATTTTACTTAAATAGACCACCAATGTATATTACCAGTCTCTCTCTCTCTCTCTCCCATCCTACAAGAAATATTTTCTTTAAGCATATCACTCTTTAATAAAAACAATTTTTACAAATATTAATGAAAAGTAAAAAGAAAAATATACCGAGATTAGTTAGAGAAGATGTATAATAAACCTTATGAAACGTTTTAACCTACACAATACATTACAGAGAGAGAGTTTTAGATATTAAATATACTTTCTCCTTGTTAAGTAGCATAAAAGTTGGTCTGGTACATATAAAATATTTCAAAGGATATATTATATATTCTCTCAATAGAAGAGAGAAATAGAAAGAAAACAATACAAAAACAGATAGAAAATGACAAAACAAAATGTTCTTTAATCTTATCAATAAATAAAGTTTCGCCTCTCGTAATACAAATCCGATCGTATACTTCTTATTAAATTCGCGACGAATTTAATTTTCCTGTTATCCTCATGTTCCTCCTAGGCGTCGTAGAAAACTTTGTAAAGTCCCTGAGTTTTTCTCCAGAAAAGAAAGTTCCGCAACGTCTCGCGTTAAACTTGGTAATAAAATAATTATTTTCAAACGACCTCAAACTTTGATCGCCGTGACCAATTCTTTCTCAGATTTGATAATATTATTAAATATATATATATATATATATAAAGAGAAAGAGAAAAAGAGAAAAAGGTATTTATCTATTATATAAAAATTTTTTAGAATCATAACAATGTGCGTCATAATATTTTTTGAAAAATAATATTTTCTGCATAATTTTTGGTAAATATATGTATAATATATATAAGTAATTTTCTCTCTTTTATAAAGAAAATAAAAAGTTTCAAAAAAAGGCTATTTCATAAAAGTTTCTTCCACATGGAAAAGAATAAGATAATTAAATTCGATGGATGTTGAAATACATATGTCCTATACGTTATCATATTTTGTCACGCATCTTCCATCGTTATCGATAATTGTTTTATATCTCTAAATAATCTAACATCGTTATTAATTTTCAATAATATAGGATTCAAGAATAAATAAATATTAACTAAAAGAATTAATTAATTTTCAAAAACAGAGGCGATAAATTAATGACGTAACGATATTCTCCATCAATATCGAAAACGTATTCTTACAGAATGTTATGAAATTTTCACTTTTGGCATTCGTCCAGAGGCTCGATTGGCCGAGAAGAGCCGCACGTGTACGCAGCAGGCACGCATGGCGCAGCTGGTTTGTATGCAAGCTTACACCGTAGTCGGAGCATATTTATGGATTAGCATACAATGGTGGTGTTTATTAAAGATCCTTCGAAGGTTTCCCACCTTTGATGCTGTCTCCTCGCTTCTTCACCGCTCTTAAGAAGCAAGCATATTGCTCTCTCCGTTCGAGCTTTGTTTATCTTCTCAAAATAATTTGATCGCAAATGCCACTTACATTTGATTTACACTATTCCGTTTACCTCAAGTCAGAATAATCTAAAATCTAAATCATCCGGAAAATTAATATTATAGAATAATATCTTTTATTAATAGCTTTTATTCCCCTGCTACATACATATTTCTATCAGAAATATTTTGATAAAAAAAATATATACAAAACATAAATTTGTCTTTAATTTTAATTATTTTTACAGTTTTTATAGTATTTCTTTCACCACGATATGAATATTCAATTTTCAATGGATCTGACTTCAAATTTGTATATAATATATAATATCTCTCTCTTTTATTACATTCTTTCTACTAATAATATTTAATGAAAAGTTTTATTAGTATAATATATATTGTATAAGCATGTGGCTTTAACATTTTATAGCAAACCATTTATATTAGAATGAAAGAGAAAAAATATTTTTAGCAAAATTGCTTCGCTAGACCGAGAATAGAGTTATATATTATTCGATTCGTAGATTTCTACGAATCAATACTTAACCAGAAGAGCGTGGAGATGGCGAGCCACCGAAGAACGGCATAAAGAAGGTCGGCTTCATCGGAAGCGGTCCGCAAGAAGGGAACGTTACGGTATTCCGCGACCAGATCTCGAAGAAAAGGGAACCTATTGGTCCAGTCAGTCGGCTCGAATGCTCGTTTTGGTCAACGGAGATTCATTCTCATGCAACTTTAACCACGGGACTTACTTGGAAGTATGGTGTACGTATAACCATGTCCTACCCGGTACTAGAAATCAAGCAAAGAAAGTACTGGAATGGGATCTCTCTCTCTCTCTCTCTCTCATTACGGCTCTGTCTTTATTCCGTCTATCTTTAAATTTTCGGCACCGATCAAAAAGTTTTAGCTCTTTTAATGATAAAAAAGCACGTAAAAAAGCAATTGGTTTTTCTGAAATATAAAATATTTTCTAATAATTAATTTTTGTAAAATCAGTTGCTCTTCTTTTACGTATATTATTAAAAGAGCTAAAAATTTATTTCTCTTTTTAAATAATTAAAATTATAATTAATGTATAAAACTATATAAATTGTACGCGTACGCGTGGAAAAAACAATTTCAAATAGTATGTGTGTTCTTGTATAAGTTTCTCGATAATGACATAAATGATTTTTATAAACTTGTCTTCTATCACAAATTTCGTTATTTTAATTTATTAATTTTTGCTTTTTTTCTTTTTCTTAATCGTCGATGTCGTCATAAATTCATCGCTGGCTATCATTAATGCTTTTATAAAGCATGTATTTATAGCTAAACAGTGTAAAAGTAGCGTTAATGGCCGATTTCAAGTTCTAAAAAATTTTACATCATATTTCATATTTCTCTCCTTTTATTTGCTTTGAGAATGATAAGTATTAGATACGTTTGCAAATTTTATTCTTTATCATTATTTAGTATATTTTTTTACATAAAATCTTTCGAGAATAAATCTCAGTTCTTTTTATTTTGAGTTTTTTAATTTCCAAGTATGGTAGATTATTATAAAAGAAGCACAGCGGGATATAATTAATAGTAGAAAATCAACATTTTCAATAAGAAGAGAAGCGAGTCTGTGTGTAAGAAGTGATGAAACGATCGTCTCTGCTCGGCTAATAAGGATTGAAATTTTCTTCCGCGTGCGATCCACGCCTCTTTCTCATGACATTAGGGTCTCGCCCGGGAACCGTAATAGCGATGCCAAAGTGGGACGTTGATAGATAGCCTCGTCGACGACACTCGTGTTCCACAGTCGAACGTACAGCGGTCGCGCGCGATTCGCCCATTAATTATTACATAAATACGTATAGATTAATAATTATATTCGCATTAATAACGGCATCCGTGTATACCGAGACGCCGCCGCGTGGGTAGCCGCATGACACCGACGTGACTACACGACGAATGCTGCTGTATAACGGGTGTTCTAAATGTCAACCACGCGACTCCACGCGACGAAATTACGTGCCGAGCACTTTTTTTCGACTTTCAAAACGTTCGAAATCTCAATATTTTTCAATTTTTAAATCGCTATATTTTTTCATAATCTTTAATACTTTACATAATTTTTATATTGTAATCTCGCCTAATAAAGAATCACAGATTTTCGATCAAAATGTATTTGAAAAAAATTGTATTGATGAAAAATGCCTATAAACATATTCATATATATATATATATATATATATATATATAAAACTTGATCCAAGAAACATGAGATGCAAATAAGAAGATTTCGAATACGGGCGTTTAAGGGTTAATGTGTAGATAAGTGTATAATCGCCTTTTATAGCTTTCACTGCTTAAACGAAAGCTATTGACGCCCGATTCAGGTTACAAAACCCATCGCAGTAGCGTCCGATGTATTGCGTGAAATTCCAGAAGTGCAAAATGCATTTGTCGATTTGCACCGAGGATGCGTCAATATTGACGTTGCTCTTGGGGAATATGTTCTCTACGGACGGCTTGTGTCTCGGATCCCGGAGGACCACCGCTAACGGTGCGAGCGAGACAAACAGCAAGGAGAAAGAATGAGAATGAGGCGAGGCAAGGAGAGAGAGAGAGAGAGAGAGAGAGAGAGAGAGAGAGAGAGGCAAGTACATACCATACAGAGAAATGCGTATCTCCGCGTATCCACGTTACGAGGATCACAGACGCGCTATTAAAGTGCAGAACAAATAGGACAACTCTTTGATGGCATGGCGAGAGGACACGCGATCGGTTACGCACCTTCATGGGCGCGTGCACGCTAAACGGTTCCTTTGAGAGTACGAGATCTCGTAATTACACCATGTGTTATGTCAATTCGTTATTCGATTGTCTGCATCGCCCCGAGCGAATAGCTGATGATAGCGAACCCTTCCATCGACGAGTACTTTGACAGAAGCGTACATATAATTAGCATTAGTGACGCAAATACATTCTGTATTTTCTCATATACATATCTCCGCATACGTATTAAGTAAATATATATGTTTTGTATAATATCGTTCTATATGTGTATCTAATAACGTCGAATGATTTTTTTACCCGATATCTATTTTAATTAATTTAATGACGCTTCTTTTACCAGCATTTCTTCTTTTCTATTTTATATATAAATAGTACATATATATCATTGTAATTATCTATATGATTTTTATTCTTTCTTATATATCCTATAATCGATTTAACCATTTAATTATTATAATACGCGGAACATAGATGTATTATTTTATCAAAGCATAGATCGATGCCCATAAAATATCGCATAAAATATTTAAGTTAATGGTGATTATTGTTTATTTATTCGATCACATACGGAGGGGCTTCTGAAATTTCGAGTATCTACCGAAGCCCATCGGCGCCGGCGTGTACTTTTCTGATTTTGATCGCAAAATCGGCGGTGGTCTCGCGGATCCTACGAGCATGTAGCGTCACGGTCTACCCGGAGCCATGGAGAGAAATTTCTCTGCGTCGTTGCCCATTATCGTATCGGGTATCGACCGCACGCCGCAATTTCTGCTCACCGGGTCACGTTCAGCCGCGAAATCGGTATGCGGAAGAGAGAAAATATCGATGATTATCACGATGGTTGCCGTCGGATGGGCCTCGACGCGAAACTAAGCTCAACGCAGGACATAACGGTGCAGATATTGTCGGACCCGTCCAGCTTCCTACCAACACCCTGCGAAGAGATAACGCCGCGGGAGACCCGACAACTTCGACGAACAACTAAATCCGCGCATCGCACGCGTCATTAATATCCATTGGGTTGCATCCTATGCGCTTCTCTCTCGCGCGAACCCTCGATTGCAGATATTATTTGTTACCATGAATATTTATTTTTCCGAACTAATATATAAATAATATAAATTAAATTCAAAGGATTATACATTAAACTATCGTAATGTTTAACATTACGATAAAAAAATGTATACTATTTATCACTATGTAATTAAATTAATATTACCGTGTGATTGATAATTAAATCAATATTATATCATTTTGCTAATTTGAACAATCTAATTAATTGATAGATTTTCGAAAAGCTTATGTATAGCCGAATTCTCATTAATACTACTTTATTAAAGAAAATATATAATATAAAATTTTCTCCATTTAATTCTTTCGCAATATATATCCTTTTTTCAACATATTCCAGAAAGAGAAAATAAAATTGATTATACGATGAATTTTCGCAGAAAGATATACAAGACATCGTACAAACGAATTATCGCTGTTCTCGCGAAGATGGTTATGCTTCGACATTCCATCGCGTTCGCTATGTCAAACTCGCGCGTTCCCGCCGTACGTTCACGTCCTATCGTCGTTGCCGCGGACTTTATCGTCGTGGCAAAAAGAATCGAAACAACCCGGTCAGACTCTGATTCAAGAAAGAGCTAATTAATGATTAGCGCGTCGCATCGAAAATAGCGACCGCTTCTTTATCGAGATGCTGGCAGGAGGGAAAAAGAAGAGGCAAGAGCGAAGCAATGTCGCTGAATTATACTCGTGTAATATGCGACACTAGATGAAATTTCCTGTTCTAATAAGTTTCTTATTTATCGTCCAGGGGAATGTCCAGGCGTCTTCACAATTTTAATAATTATAACGGTACAATAATAAATATAATATTTTTATTGAGCGCATCGGATTCTATGTAATTCGTATCGTAATAAGATTACAATGGCATTAATAAATCAAATATTTTGCTCCAAAATTAAATTTTAAAAAATGGCATTTAATTTTATTCTTGCTAAGAATCAGTTTCGACATAATATATATATATATATATCGTCACAAAATTTATACATATAATGAAATAAAATAAATATAGTGATAATATTGGATCTTTGTCTCTTTTGAGAGAGAGAGAGAGAGAGAGAGAGAGAGAGAGAGAGAGAAATCTTTTCTGGCAATATAAAATATTTAAATATAACACGGATTGAGTACTTATCCAAGCTCATCCTCCCTCCCCCTCCCCAACATTTTACTTACATACGTTCGAATTTGTGCGCTGCATCTTATGCATTCCTCGAGAAAAATTAATGGGCTTATTACTGATTCGCGGGCATGCAGGAAAAAGGCGTGGTTTTTGCACGTGCATCCGTACGCACACGTCCCTATATATTTGTGGGCCACCCGGATTCACATCGAACGCATCAAGAATCTCGTGGCACCGGCATTAATTATTGAGCGATCACTGCCGTGTAATTAATTGACCGATCGGCCTCCTTCGTCGCAGCAGATATAAAAAATACGATGCCGCCAATGCATAACTTCGTCGTATGCGACATTTCTTAAGAAAGAATAAAAAGAATCTATGATTTATCTCTGGTTACATCTCGACCTAAGACAGATAACTAATTGCGTATAAAGAAAAGATAATATATCATAATTAACTTCGATTGATAGCATTGAGTGTATATTAGAATACTAATAGCTTTTCTTTTTTTTTAGATTAATCTGTACTAATTTAAATAATATAATTAACATAATTAACTTCGCAATATCATAAATAACTTGGATTGATAATATTGAGTGTATAATTAGAATACACACACATAATAGCTTTTCTTTTTAAATTAATCTATACTAATTTAAAATAGATTTAGAGACTTTCAAATGTCGATGAAATCTGTTGAATATACGTATGTTGTGACAAAAGTCTCAATAATAACTATCTTAACATTATTTACATAATTATTAAATATTTATATTAATCATATGTTTATACGATAAAATAGATAATTTAGTTTTAGCAAATTCTGATCATTTGGTTTTCCTCGCATTTATTATGTAATCTTTTGGGATAGTTTTCTAGAAATTTCTTCATACATTCCAGAGAACGTAATATATACACAAGTAGATGGAATGAATGCCATGCGCTGCAAGTGCAGCTAAAAACACCAGACATCTCGTGGATGCGCAATATCTGTCGTCCATCGCGTTTAAAAAGAGAACGTCCGGTCTTAGTTAGAGGAACGAAGGAAACGTCGTGTGCCTTTGCGGATATCGGTCCAGGCTATAAAGTCGTTTCACAATTACGGGACGCCTGACAGGTGTACAGTGCAACGCGAAACGTTGAAAGGTTTGTCGGTTGCGCCGAGGCTCTCGCTTCAACGATTACGACGAGAAACGAAAAAAGAGAGAACAACGACGAATAGATGTACGATTGTGAGCCGAAGAAAGACGGAGAGATTGAATGGACAAACGAGAGACGGCGAGTGCGAAGGGAGAGCGAGCGAATAAACGAGCGCGTAGATGAACGAAGATGAAGATGGGCAAATAATATCTCTCGAGGGGGAGAAAGAGAAAAAGAGAAAAGGGCGAAGCGATGAATAACTTGGAAATAGAAGAAAGCGAGGAAACGGCGCGAGTAAGACACGGCGTGGCAAAAGTGAAAGACACAGTAGGAGACAAAGAGTGGTGAAGGACGATACGAGAGAGAGAGAGAGAGAGAGGGGGGGGGGACAGAAATCATACAAGAGAACGATTAGAAAGAGAGGGAATAAAGAAAGATAGAAAGAGAAAACACACGGAGAGAGGGAGAGAGAGAGAGAGAGAGAGAGAGAGAGAGAGAGAGAGAGAGAGAGAGAGAGAAACAGAGATCGGGTCACCGACCCGTACGGAAATAGGATCGAAACCTTAGGTAAACGTAACTTTTCCTCCGGGGCGAGTTCAGGCCGTTCGGCGCGTTTGGAAATCCGCCAAAGAAATCCAGGAACGCCGTATGCCGTGGCGATTTCCCCCGCGGCTCGCCACGACGACGTGCCCCATGCTTCTCGATCCATTAGCGCGAATTGCGGCGCCGGCTAAGGTAATTGGACAGCTTCGAGGAATAATAATAAGCGATATGTATCACGGGGTGAGCCCTTCCCCCTCTATTTCTACAGATCAAGCAAGCGAACGTATGCAACTACGAGGCCGGAGATGAGGATCTGATTGGTGCGGCATGATCGACTTTACGCGCTATAACGCAGCGCTGATTATAAACAGGATCAAATGTGCGTCGGCGTACGCGTGCGAGAAGCGCGGCTAGAGGTACCGAGGAAAGGTGGAGTCGCGAGAACGGTTATAGCAGTCAAAGTATTAATCGGGATGAAGGAAGAAAGCCGTTGGAAATTTTAATATACAAGATCAAGCGGCAAGCAAAATATTATTTTGAAAAATATATCGCCTAATTAATGTATTCCTAAGTTTATATAAATATTTTTTTTTTAACTTTTTATATATAATTAAAGATTCCCTCCTTGCTAAATCCTCTCTTGCAGATCCATCACAATTTATCTAAGAGCTCTTGTGATTATTATAATAATCGAAATTAAAGATTAAGTTTTAATCTTATTTCTTAGTATTATAAAAATTAATACTCTTATTAGATCTTTGAGCATTATAATTTTTGTATAAGGCTCTGTTAATTATTAAATCTTATTCACGCATAATTTTATATATTCATTTACAATTATATACATTATACTGATAAAAAAAAATATACATGTATATTCTTTTTCTGTGAAGAAAAGATGAGAAAATAAATTTTTTATCTCGACAAAATGTCGTATATCATCCATTGTACACAAAAAATTCAAACTAAATAAAATATCTCTACATACCTCTAGTATGATTTTCTACAAATGCAGAGATAAATACTAAAATATATTATTTTTATGCTTACTGCGAGCGGCACGACTTTCTCAGGTCGTGAAAAAAATTACTCGCGATACACGGATATAACGGTGTACTCTATAAGAATGCGGCAAAACTGCCGGCACGATAGCGGCAAGCTTTGTTAACAGGATTTTCTTGCACGCGTGCATTTGCATAAAGGCATCCGCGGAGAGCGAAATCATGCCGAAAGAGCGCGCGATACCACGCGGAGCGTGGTAAAGCACCAAGAAAGTTGCACGGTAGCTTATCGCTTAACTGGTATCTCGTTGTAAGGAGAGATGCTCGCCGAGTAATCTACATCGTGCGGGAAGAGATGGAGCGCCGACCGGGGGGGGTCTTCGGTGTGTAGTACACAAGTAGAAAGTCTTTCTCTCGTACGATGACCCGCCACCTTAGGTCCAGGAAGAGTCCGCCGCGCGCTCTCCCAGGGTAGAAAGAATACCGCGGTTTCTCGTATAATGCAGAAATAGAAGATGTATGTGTGTGTGTGTGTGTGTGTGATTTCCGGAATTTATATTATTGCTCATAGATAAACGATAACGAAATTCGAAAGGACAAATAAATCAGAGAGAGAGAGAGAGAGAGAGAGAGAGATTGATTTTAGATCTTACTTATTTTTAAGATTCCATTATATCAAAGTATTTATTATTTATATGGTATATATTTATTATGGTATATATTTCATATCTCCGTTCAATTGTCAATTTAAACGTAGAGTTTAAGAGAGAGATTTTCTCGTACAAAGTAATATCTGATCGTTATGTTAAATTAGAAATGAATACACATAATAACCGCGTATTTATTGAACAAGCATCGATCAAATATGTATGTTATATTAGTAATTCGATTACGAATCCATTTGAATATAATATAAACATGTAATGAAATGTTATCTCCGCATTCGGTAAATAATAATATTATATTCGTTCGTCGAGTACGAAAAATTATCGGCGATTAGCGAGATGCGCACCCATTTCCTATACCGGTATCGCTGGCGTACGAATCTCCGAACGGCAGACGTGTCGCCTTGAAAGCGATGCGTCGCGCCGAAGACAAAACGATCGTGAGTTTCGTTAGATTAGACTTAGCGCTATACTTTAATGGAGCCGTTAGTTGAGTTTAACTACCGCCTTCTCTCTGTCAAGGCGCGCCGTCAGCTGACTCTTGGATCGGATAAGAGAACGAAACCTCCTCCGTCTAGCCGCCTAAAACGGGGCGGATCTTCTTCGAAGCACGACGTACACGGTGCTACTTTTAAACGATCTCCGCGAGAGACAGCGTCGATGTGACGTGTGACTGAGTGAGGGAGGAGGGAGATAATTTACGCGCCCGCGCACGCGATTCGCGAGAATGGATGTCCGCGCTCGATTAACTTGACACGGGTGTTGCGATATCGCTATTAATTCGCAATGAAATAACTCCGTGCGGCGCTCTTGTTCGCCGGGAATAGCTAACGCTCGCTCTTTCAGCGCTGGAAATAGAAAGCGTTCCAGAGTTGCTAATTGCGTGTGACGCGATTCGATTTAGAAGCAGCGAGAATTCCAGCAGAAACGCATAATCGGTAGAGATAGCCATCGGATAGTAGGATAAAGAAAAATAGCTTCCTCGACAGGAAGTTCGATCAATCAGCCAACGTTGGCGCGCACCGCGCGTTACTAGGATCCCGTGATACGAAACAGGGTTTGATATAGTGGAAGGAAGGTGGTGCAATGTCTTGCAGCTGACCTACTTTGCCACGGCGTGCTGTGTGGTATATATCGGTGAAGAAACGACGGAATGCTACCAATGCTACACAGGGACTTTCACTCGGAAGGTTCGCTCGTTCCTGGAACACAATCGGGACCGCTATGGCGATCGATTGTTTTCGAAAGGTCGCCGTCCGTCCGCTCGTCCATTAGCGATCAGTTTCCATCAGGTTCCTTTCTTTCTTTCTAATAACGAAAAAGATCACGATGGTACGCCGTTTCTCGCGATTTCGGACAACACAATACGATGAGCGTAAAGTCATACCCAAGCGCGCTATACCGAGCGATTTGATTAGACGATTTAAATTTAATCGAATGTTTTCGTATCGAAGGAGAATTGGAAAAACATTTGATATGTTATTCCATATTATAAAAATTTATCATTTATGTAACGTCTTCAATAAAGAATTATTTTTACCTCGTCTGAGATTGAACGTCGGAAAACATTTTATTTATAGTATAATAAAAAAATTATATAATCATTATATTATTATTTAAAAAATTTGTGATTACTTCCTTATCCAATAAAATTTTAAAAATACTATTCTCAATTTAACAATTAAGTTGCTCTTCTTGTTAGTATCAAGGATTATTTTTTCCTAAAATTTTAATTCTATAATATGGTTAACAAGGGCATTTCCTCTCTTTTTCTTTTTTCATTAATCATAAACTGATTAATTAATCAGCAGTGAAAAAAGAAAGGGGGTACACTACAAGGTCAATGTATATCCTTTCTTTCTTACGATCCTTAGATGAAATTTTTTTTCCTGCCCGTCATATCGGTGCGTCAAATCAAGAGGCAGACGCTATTCTCCTCTCGCGGCGAATATAATTATTTAATAACTCATTGTTACTGGGTTAGGAATGATTCGAGCAAGCCTCGGGCCTTCTCTCGATGGTGCTCATCGAGCGTGAAACGATCCGACGATGAGCCATGGCGGTGCCAGCCATTTTCTGCTTCTCCTACTTATAAGAAATAAAGATTTTATCGTATGTGAATGCGGTGGAAAAAAACGATTTTACGCGTACGCCGACAAACGAACAATGAACCGCTTACTAATTATCCGCATGGCGTTGCACGGTGAATAGAAATATTCCAGTGCTATGAATTTTCCATCCTTTGATATCTGTGCGTGGTATGAATGTAAAGCAGTAGATATGCTACTGGTATATGTACATATATATATTACGTTAATAAAAAAAAATATATGTGGGCATGGATAGAATGCATCGAAAAAATGATTAAATATGATTTCTAAAAGACTGAATATAAATTGCGCGATAAAAAAAAAGTGTTAAGATAGGTATGCTAAATATTAAAAAAAAAAAAAAAAAAATAAATAAATAAATATAAAATAAAGTTTTTAATATGTTCATACAAAATTAATAACCACGTTATAAAGATAAAATATTTTATATAAACTCTCGTGTATTTTTTTAATCGATGTAATTTAAGATTTATGTGTATCTTTCTTTTAGTTTCCCAAATCTTAATAAGAAATTGACTAAATCGCACACTTGACAACGATATATATACTTAAACTTTTTGACTCGCAATAGACGATAATTCAGTTGGCTATTTCGTCATAATTTATGGATTAAAAAATGCAACTATTGTTATTTCAAACTCGAAGTACTTCAAACTAATCTTCATTTCGTCTCGCGATAAAGATGACCTTTCCTCAGAATCATCGAATCATCGAATCATTCACCGAAAAGACTCTTTTGCAAATGTGTCAGTCCAAGTAATAATCCGCGGAATGGCATTTAAAAATAACATTCTTCATATATTCCTGTCAGCCCACCAAAAGTTGCTCACCGGCCCGTTGCAGCCGCGAGTTTGCTCGTGTCGTTTAACTGAATTATCATCGCTACCGTAAAGCTACTACTGGCTGTGTAAAATGCAGAGGTCGAGGCACAAAGTATAAACCATAGAGAAGAGTTTAGACAGAACTGCTGACGTGTGATTGTGGCGGACTGTACCGTTATCGACACCGCCGTATGCATCGTCGGAGGAATTATGTGCAAATCTCATCGGCCACGGAATGTGTCGTTAAATTCGTCACGTAGTGCCGAATGGCGATGTTGCTTACCACATTAACGCAGGATTCAATCGCGGTGACCAGATGTTATTTTCGAGCGTTGGCCTTACGGCCGCTAATATCTTCGTTATAGTAAATGATGTGTAACCCGCTACGTAACCTCCTCTCTCCATCGTAACATGCTATGAAATAATTCAGTACACAAGCGTACGTCTGATCTTGTCTATCGGTTTTCAATTCAAGCATCCAACAATTATTAATTTAAAATAATTAAAAAATAATAATTTAATAATAATTGCTAAAAATAATTTCAATCTCTCATGAATACTATGAATATAACTTCTCAGAATGTATAATTTTGTCTCTTAGAGTTGTGTTCTTTATCAATTGCTTGTTAGTCATGATCTACATTACATTACCGGAGAGACTCATCGGTGCTGAGCAGCGCGAGGGTTCGATCCGAGATTAAGCATTAACATAACTTTGCAATTAAGATGTTAATAACAAGATATTTCGAAAAATATACGTATAAATGGCAAGAGCAAGAGTACATT
This sequence comes from Polyergus mexicanus, assembly GCF_030449975.1. Taxonomy (NCBI): domain Eukaryota; kingdom Metazoa; phylum Arthropoda; class Insecta; order Hymenoptera; family Formicidae; genus Polyergus; species Polyergus mexicanus. Next base: position 4,566,018 of record NW_027223345.1, read on the forward strand.
ACATTATCACGCTATATATACTATATTAACTCGCGCAAATATTACGGAACGCGTCTTGCTCTTGTGCCCATATATTAATTTTAACTGATATAGTAAATTAACGCATAAACATGTCATTTAAATAAACACGTTGATTCGAGCAATTTAATATCATTCCACTTAATTTTTAACAAGTTTCCCGATCAACTTTATAATTTGATTTCCAGTCATCTAATAGATGGAAAATTTATTTAAGCATTGTATAAATTAAAAATTTTATTATTTTTATATAAATTATCATCTATTTGTTTAATGATATAAATATCAACCTTAAAGTTTTATATATATTTTATTAATGTATTATTCTAAACATTTTTTTGTAAAATATTCTATTTTATATTTATAAATAGGCATGAATTTTTTATTTTATCAAATTTATAACATGTATTTTTATTACACAAAAAAAAAAAAAAAAAAAATCATGTCAATATAATTAATCAAACAAATGATCGAAATAATGATGACTATACGAGTCTTTAATTTATCAAAACAAGAAAGATTATATTTTTTTCAAGTTTACTTCTGATTATACTTCTGAATCTGTTTATAGCCACCGTTGCTTATCTTATTGAAATCAGTACAATCTCTAGCTGCAATTTTACCGACTCCGACTATGTTGCGTCCTTAAGACTCATCATCGCTGTCTCATGTGGATAAAATAGCGACAAAATGTGCACGTAGCATATTTAAATGAAGTCGGTAGTGACCATTTAGACTTATCGATTACAACAGGTATTCTCGCGCGACAGTGTCGCTTAGCGATATACTATAAGCGAAAAATTACACGTCGCATAAAAATATATTCCTGCTGGCATCGATTGAGGGTGCATCGATAAGCATTTATAAATAATCAAATATTTCCTGTTTATTCCGATATGTCGGCTTGGATTTGGTCACGGAAAGCTGATCTTGCCGCGGCAACAAAATGGTCAGCATTTTTTCACTGCGTTGCATTGCGTCGTATCGGATCGTCGCGGTTATTTTACTCGCGTAAAACGTTCACGCGTCCATTTTAGGCGCGCGCTTGTCGATGCTAATACGAAATTTCAACTTGTCGCTCGTTCGCTAAAGATAATATTTATCGACACCTTATCGACTATTATTTGCACGCGAGTATTTATTTTATAAATAATCTGTAGATACCATATATATATATATATATAAATCCCCCTGGCTCGGTTTACATCCATGCAATTTTTCATTTCTCGTAACAATAAATTAATTTCAATCCCTTTTGCTTTCTTCTCTCTCTCTCTCTCTCTCTCTCTCTCTCTCTCTCTCTACCTCCTTCTCTCACTTCTCTCTTTCTCTTTGCATCAATGATATATATTTTTAAAATTCGTTATCATAATTACTATGAAATTAGCAATTTACTATCATTTTCAAAATTTCGATATATATGTATAATTAATAGATTTCTGGCTCTCCTCTAGAGTTTTAAAATTTCTAATACATGTCAAAGAAAACTTTGGCCATTAAATGTTTTCGGGATACTAATTTAACCGTAATATTTTATCATATTTAGTTTCAAGATACATCAATCGTTTATGTTTTTAAAAATTTATAAATTGTGAAATAAGAGATACTAGAGATATCTTTTATAATTAGTATTTTAAATTATGTTGATAAAAGCTGCAATTATAAAAACTTTTCCCAGCTCTTCAACTATAAATTGAAAAAATAAAGAATTCTTGAGTAATGCGGAATCTTCCAACCGATTAACGCGAGATAGATTTAATTCCTCTTTGCTATCCTTAAAGCATAAATTTAAATCAATTAATATTCATGTATAATAAGCGGAATACGCGCAGCAGGTACTAAATCAGTCAAGGAAATTGTCTTGACTCTTTATTCATACACCGATATTTACATCGATTAATTCTCACATGCTCGCGGATGCGGAAAGCCGAGCGCGTCGAACGTTTCTCCGCGCGCGAATTCTCCGGGTATACCGTAAATTCTCCCGAAAAACGGGCGCCGAGGTCGGCGCTATAGCCGCGTGTAAATCGTAGACAGGCGACATTAAGTACAAGCGCTCGGTAGCGCGCGATTTTGATTTACGGCTAATTGCTCGGTATTTTTCCAGACTTCCTAACGCGCTTTGCATCTCATGAATGATAAAGTCATTTTCGCGCCGGCCTCGACACACCGGGGAACCGAGAGCGCGTTAAATTCGCGGAGGCGAAAGGGTGGAAAATATGTCACGCCGCCACCCGCGCATCCGCGTTTCTCGCCGAGCTCATCACCTGCGCGCGAGGAGTGCGTGTACACGCGTGCGATGCCACGTGTGTGTGCATGCGCGCGAGTTCGCTCGCTCGCTCGTTTTCACATTCGCGTGAAAGCCGCACACGCTACGCCACGAAGAAACGATACCGTTAGCACCCACTTCGGGAAATTTCCGCTCGTTAGAGAGCGTCGAGAGGAACCGATCTTTCATAGGCTTTCTGCGAGAATTACGTGTACACCCGGTATAACTGCCCCCCTCCCATATGATATATTAATTCATTTGCATTTGCTCTCGTAATCCATGAGCGTACCGCATTTGCCGAGTTCCCTTTCTTAAATGTAGGCCTTTCTCTTGCGCTGCGCATAACTTATGATATAAAACCTTTATCAAAAGAGATTATTAAGAAATCATATTATGATTAATGGAACTGTTGATAAAAATGCATCAACAAATGTATAATTTTTTCTTCTTTATGTTTAACAAAATAAAATATATTCGCGCAAATGTGTTACCTCAATTTCTTATATTACTATTTGATGGCTATTAAAAAATACCAATCCTTCTTTATCGTTATTTTTTTACTCTTATGGCAATACAACATTTTTTATCTTTTTCCTAGTTATTGAAAATAATTTTTAATAAAAAAAGCATCAATTCCGCGCACGCGTAAATATCGTAATACAAATATGAAACAAAAGAAATTAAGAAAAATTATATACAAGGCAAATTGTTGACATATACGATATGTTTTCCACGTATGAACGATGTAAAAATATGTACAAAAATATAGAAATATTTGTGTTAAAGGGAGAGAATTAAGATAAACAAGACGGTACGCTATGAAGAAACGGTAAAACAAGAACGAAACTAAAACCGCGAATGGATCTCTGTGTTGTAACAATATACCGCAGGGCGCCTTTGTTAAGGCATCGTATTTTCATTCATGTGAGTGCCATATGTCGCGTCGTTTATGGCTCTTTAAGTCCACCAAAGGGTAATAACGATAAAACACCGGCTACATCTGTAAATTTTTACGTACGTTGCTTTCCCTTACGTTCTTTCGGTACGATAACGCATTACCGAAATAAAACCAGCAGGATTTGGCAATTGTATTAGAAATTATGAAAATAGAAAATGTATCCGAGAAAGAAATTATAAGCAGCAAAGGCCCTTCTCTCTTTGTTAATGCCAAATAACTATAATAATAAACATTACATTTCAAGAGAATAGACCATTTTGAAATAATTTTTTTAAAAGTCAAGTATCTCAACAAGCTTATACATTCATGATTATATAGCTCTATTATCAATATTGAGAAAAAAAAAAAAAAAACTAATAATCGCGTCCTTCATAAAATATACAATAAGATTTCATGCGTAGCCTCGATTCAGACGATGTCAACATCATTTTACATACAATGTGTTTCGTATAAATCGCTCACCGCAATCGTCTAAATTGCGAGTCTTATTTTCTCGTCGGCTTGCATTATCTCGCGAAATCATTATCTCGCAGACCGCAGTTTAAACGAGCGTCTACTAGAGCATAATCGCGTCCGTTTCCCATGAAGCCTTGAAAGGACTTTTGCATCGAGAATAATTTGTTTACCAAATCTGCGGTCTCTGTGTACGTGCGCGATATCGAGGGGGGAAAAAAAAAAAAAAAAAAGAGAGAGAAACACGGAGAGGAGCCGAGGAGGGAGCCATGAACGTTTATCGCGGTTCACCGCGGCGATTTATCGACGTCGCCGTTGCTATCTCGTCCGCCTCGATTTGAACTTTGACCCGAGTTGAACGGCGAACACGAAATCGTGAAACGCCTTCTACGAGATGACGACGACGACGACGACGACGACGACGACAACGAACGATGCGTAGTTTCCGGACAAGAAACTTCTCGGATGAAACGGTTACGTTTAACGTACGCGCGTAATGGTTATCGATATGTCTACGTATATAACGTCGATAACGCGAATTTTAGTTGATACGAGAGAGGTTTATAGGAGGGAGAGACAGACTTTATCGATAAGCTAGAGAGGACATAATTCTTGGGAGCACGACAGAGTTTCAATCTATAATCTCTATTAGTTCCAACTATGATCTCTAGTCTCCGCAAGGATAATATAAACTGAATCTTCCAAATATCGTCCAAACTACATGATAGATATAATCGGGGTCATTTAGTTCTTACAGATCTTATCCATTATATCTCCTAACTTGCGAGAAAACATAAAATAATTGTATAAAATACTTTTGACGATTCTTCAAAAATTCAAGAATCACGGAGAATATTTATAACTATCGATACAATAATCTTTCCGTCAAAAACAAATTACAATTCAACAGCATCGAAAACAACATGTCTATTCGTCCGCTAACATCGAAAGATATTAAAAATAAAATTAGAAATAATTGTGTCATTATTCAATGAATATATTATAGATTAACAAGGCGTAATTATTAACTAATATAATTTCCAAGAATTAAGAATGTAATAATGTTGGAGAAATGTGTCTGTTTATATCATTATCGTAAAATGACGTATATCACGAATTGACCCCTTATAAATATCCAACAGCGGTCCATTGTATGTGTCTCGCAGAGACACAGCATTCCTGTCGTACCGTTAAATTAGACATACACTTTGATAAATAATGATACTTTCATGCTGCCGTATACATGCCTACGATTCGCGTCGGACTGTCGAACGTCAGAAGCAAAGAACATCTTATCAAATTATAGAATGTTCAGATTTTGAAAATTCTCAAGTTTTTAAATCTAAGATATTGTTGCGGGTTGGAGATAATTCATCTAACGATACGTTGATCGTTTAAAACAGACGTTGTGTAATATATTGAATTGCGATCGAATCCAATCTTCCATTATAGCGACGCTAATGGTAAATTTACGGTCGTAAATATAGTGATTACAACACTGCGTTTCCGTAAAGATAAATACGAAAAGGTCTATGAAATTAAAGCGCGGAATTATTGCGTGACGCTCAACAAACATTAAATTGATCCTTGCGATCGGTCTTGGGTAACGGCCGCGTAAACCAACTGCGATCTTTCACCATACCGTCTAGATTATCGTCATCGGTGTCGAAAACACGCCTACATCTTGTCATTTATTAGATCTTCTGCGTCGACAGCAGTGTTACCCCGCTGCATGTTGATGTAATCGAACTGGCAGTCGTGATGAATCGCTCGAAATGTCACTGACAAATACGCTGGCAGCGCAGGAACGCAATTCGCATCGCTGTCACGTCTATTGTCGCAGATTGCTTAACTAAGTTGCGAATAAATTCCACCGAGAGCTATCATCTTGCTCCCATCGAGAGAAAAGGAATTGATCGCGAATGCGACGAAGATGTGACCCATTCGTTATACGCATACAGTCCTTGATAATTAATAAAAAAATATAAGAGCTGGTAGAGTTATATATAAAATTATTTGTATTACGCGTATTACTGTTTTAAGTGTTAATGCAATTTAAATTGAAAAAAATAATATTAATGATTATTTTGTATGTTATTATATTGAGGTAGCCATGAGAGAATATATTATATATTTTGTATGACGGCCGTCGTAAAATATCGAAAATATAGCGGCGTAGCGCGTGTTCTTATTCGCCGACGACTCCCGACTGAAATAATAATTCATGACGTCGTTTACCATCGCGCAATATCTAAATTAATACGTTGACGTTAAGCAGTTAAACATATGTCGAAGTAGATTCGAGAGACAGGAACAGGATCGACGTGCTGATCGCCAAGAGGTATCTCTTCAGTGTCGTCATTTATTCATGATGCTTACGGAGATCGGTTATAATTATAATGGGTTAAATTATAACGAAACGAAAATACATGCTGCCGTGCAGGTGGCAATTTATGTCATCGCCAAATCACAACTCGTTATCTTTATGGTAATTCCATTCTTAACATATCGCGTGTTTGATCTCATCTTTGAAACGATACATTATTTTATCAATAAATTATAAAGATTTTAAAAATTTGATTTGGGAAATTTATGAAATATCATATGTATCTTGTTTCTTTTTATATTTTCTAAAAAATAAAAAAAAATTAAAAGAACGATAAACGAATGTTTTCGATTATATATTTTCAAAATAAAGCAGTAAAATTTTAAAAAATTAATTAGACTCTGTACGTTGAACAATAATATAGGAATAAACGCAAAGAATTTTGACAGTAGTCGATGAAAAGCGCATTGAAAACACGCGCAACTTTAAATACGAAATTTTATTTACATATTTATTTACTCGACATCGTCCAGTCGACACTGTCTTTTATAAATGAAGAAACGGGCGGCACGATAGAAAGTTTCAACCAGTTCTCTCAGGAAACGGTGCATATTAAAGAGAGAAATTTAGTTTTGCCTGTTAAAAGAAAGACGCGGGTTATTACCGGATGTATATTACGGGACGAAAATATAAGAGCCAAATTGATTTACGATAGGCGACTGCCATTCGACGTGATTGAGCAACGGTATCCGTTCATTCGGTAACTCGGCCTAAAATTTGCTGACTGCGGTGCTGACCTATGGATTTCTCGAGGACGAGAACGTAGTAACCGAATACCTGCCAAACAGTCAGCTCATTCATGCTCCTGACACTTAACTTGTGTGAAATCGCGCGACAGATGCGGAGATATCTACAACAGGCGCTGTCTGCGTAATGGGAAGAGAGGAAAAAAAGCAATACGATAGATAACAACAGGTTATACTTGTGTTTCTGTCACCGTATTTGTGACACAGAAACAGGCACCCGTGATTATGACTTTGGGGTTTGGGGATACATAACAGTAGCCGTAAACGTCGCGCGACATGATCTCGTTTCACGAATCATTACAAAAGGTATTCGACAAGAATATCATAACTTTTTAATGACTGTTGCGCTAGAAACCTATATCACTAGCGCATTTTCTCGAATAATATTGCCGATGAAAAGCAAAAAAAATGAAAGAATCTGATGAGAGAAGCGAACAAATATGAAATATTTATCAAAATAGATTACTGATTTTTAAAGACATAGAATTTTATTTTCTAAGAATTATTATTATTAATTATGACTTTAGAATCATCTTGACGATTCAACGCGATTATCAATATTGCTATTATATATGTGTAATTCTAATTCTTTTATATTTAAAACTGCTAAAAAATATGGATAAAATAAAATATATTTTAATCGTTTAAATATCTAAAATCTACAAGAAAGCTAAAGATGTTGAATTTTATATAAATGTAAATAAAAAAACATTCCAAGAAAGCGATAAAAAAGTTTGTAGACCTTAAACTTTTAATGGTGTACAAAGATTATTATAAATATATTTTAATGCAAATCTCTCTCGTGCATAACGTATATTTTGCGGAAAGGAAAATATGTAAAAAGTGTAATGAATATTTTTTTGTCGCGGCTGAATAGGAGATGCCAAACGTTAGAAACATTATTTGCGGAAGTAAATATTTTATTTCACCCAACACAAAATATGTGTAATGGGATCCGTTTACGGACGAAAGACTCGAGATACGTGCACGCACGCAGGTGTACGCGTAAACGTAAATGCTCAATGTCTTTTGCCATGAAGTTTCTTTTCTATACGCGGTTCTCTCATCGTCCAAACATGTCCTGATGTGAGTGTCGACCCCGTGGTTACCGGGAAACCATCGAGATACCGTGAACGTCGCTAGAAAGCTATCTATGGTGTGGCCGGCTGAGCGCGCTTTTTAGGAATGGAAAGAATTGACGGCGAACCCAGATTGGTAAAGTTGAGACGTGTCTTTAAAAGCGAAGAACGTAAAGCCCGCACTCGCTGCATCGATGCGTTTCGCTATTGAAGCACGTTAAGCTACATGGGCCGTTTCTAAGAATAACTAACGGCGATGGTTGGTACCATCCGATACGAAAGGCATTAAATTATCGCGAATGGTGTTTCGTTTAAATCTTGTAAACTCGCGATGTAAAAAGAAAAAACTACCCAAGTTGTTGAAAAAGATTTCACTTAAAATTACCAGAGATATTTTTCTCGCTGCTACCAAGATAAATAACGTGACTGCTTTGACTTGTAAATGACTAACGCAAAATGTTAATATCAACACTGTAAATCAACTTTGCGGTGTGTAGTGAGCCGTCGATTAAAAGATACAGGATACAAATTAAAGTAGGCCGAGAGAGAAATTTAATATCATGGCTGACTATAATAATAGCAATAATATTATTCAATGATACCGTTATAGATAACGCGTGTTTCTTCTTGATTTATTCCCTTTTGAAGTCAACTAAATTATGTTATTGCAATTATGATCGGTCCGTAATGAAATATTAGGCAATACTCATATCGCTCGCGGAAAGGGTATTTAAATTGTTGCTCGTTCTGAGCTAGTTCATGGCAAATTTCACGTCGCATAGATCTCGCAAATTAATTTTCAACATGTAAGATAATATTAGACGGTCGCGGCACGGAGAGCGTGCACGAGTGTAATTTTGCGCAACTTTTCTGCGGCCGGCATTCGCGCAACCAGCGCCGTTAATAAGGCGTTAGTCCGGCTGGCACATGATCGAGAAACACGGGGCATAGGATAGGACGTTGCAACAAAGTTACGGTGACGGGTACCAGACGAGCCATATCCGCGACGTCGACCAATAAAATTAATCGCTTTTGCCACATCGACTGAATAATTTATCCTCGCTGCTGTGCTTAGGAGTTGACCGACCATTTTTCGCGATAATGTGTGAATCGCGGTTTGATTGATGGATTGTTTATAAAAATAGACATTTATTCGAACCCGAAGAAGTAAAACGCGAATTTAGCAATATTTTTTTCGGAAAAGTCTTTTAAATTATATCTTTTTGAATATTAATATACGATATAAATCAGCTGCAATATTCATATGATTTAAAATACATTTCGAAGATATATAAAAATATTATTTTTAAGAAATATTTGTCATAGATATGTTTCGATAAATATTTTCAATAGAATCTTGTTAATTTTTTTTTGTTTTTTTCATGCCATTATTTTGATATTATGTAAAATTTTTATATTTAGAAATGCAATCGAATAAATGCTCATTTTTCTTATTATCTGAATAAATTCAATTTTTCAGCTTACCTCGTTTCCAAAATTATTAATTTAATTGAAATGCCAAATGTAATAAAGTAACAGTATTGTAGCAGTGTCTTACGAATTGTGTCCCGAATGTGACTTTCTTCGATTTCGAAATGTACGATGCGTGAAAACCGTTGGCTCGTAAAACTGTCGACGTGTCAATTGGCAGTTTCTTTCGCGCTGTGCCTCCATGACCGCGCAACAATGTTGCTTCCAGATGCGGTATGCATTATTCAATGTACCCGGAAGGCCATTGCGGGTCTGCCGAAGTCGACTCTCCTCCACTGTGCTACTTGTATTTATCCGCTACTACTTTCTACATACTTTTAAAGTTCGCAGAAATACGCTAATGACGCTTAAACCGAAAACACCAAATGAATGGAAGAGATATAATTTTCACATCTTTTAGGTAGTTATGTTAATAAAGCCAAGTATTTTGATGCCCCGTGTAAAAATATAAATTGCAAATGATCCAAAAGATAGGTAAAAAAAAAAAAAAAAAATCTTTAACGTGCTTTTTGCGAAATATTTAATACGCCTGCGCTAACTTGATACTCAGCCAATTCATTCCAAATTATGTAAATTAAGCGCTGCGGTATTACGTAAACAAAATATCACATCGGCCATTAAAGATGCATTGCAAAATTTACGAGAGCAAAAGCCGTACGCGCGCGGATTTTTCGCCCTTTATTGGGAGTGTCGCGTATCGCTGATGTAAAACGGCACGGTAGCTATTAGGAGCAGGATGTAACCGTTCAAGAGCGAATGTTTAGTCGGGCCCTCATAAATCACGCAAGGGCGACAAGCAATTATAATAACTGTACCCTGATATAAACACGTAAATAAAATACCAAGCCCTTCGGCCAGGTAATGAGGCATACGAAGCTGAACGCGAACCAGTTCCAAGACTCGTTATCGCGGCAGAATAAACAACGAGAGAACACTTTCTTCGAGGAAGTTTGTCTCGATCTCTCGATTATCAATCGTTTCAGATGCCTCAACGTACGCCGCAATAATAACGAGAGACCGTACAAACGAAAATAAAATTTATTATTACGATAAATCATTTTCTTACGATCGTATCTAAACAGTAAATGTTCCGTCGTATACGTGTATCGTGTATTTTTTTCTTTTTTTTTACTACTCTTTCTATTATTTTTCCCACTGTTTATATTACTCTTACGTTACGCTACAATACACTCTGTTATGTAACTCTCTGTTTATTCGTGGAGAATATTAGATGCCTGTTTAAATAGACATCTGGTTATTGAGCGAGACACATATACTTGAAACGTAGGGAGTTGGATCGCGCTGTCCACGTAGTCATCCTCCGCATAAAAATATTCCGAGAGAAATCTTCAAAGTCTCAAGGTCATGGGATTTCATCGGCCGTGGAACTCGAGCCGAGTTTCAGATTTCAACGGAACGAACTCGGCAAATTGCAAGGCATGAACGCGAAGGAGAACGCGCTTACGAACGAGAGAGACCGAAAATACATGATGCCGTTTGCTATAACCTTTTATCAGTTATCTAATTAGCCGTTGCATTTAATTAGCGATCCGAGGAGAGGACCGCGAGATAGCCCTAGCTCGGTGCGAGACCGACGTCGTGCGGGTCTGCGTATATAAGCTATACGTAATTTTAATCCGCGCCCACGTCAGATAAGAAAGGTCGACGGATGGACTGGCATCTCTGCGTGCAATTAGCTGTGTTTTTATTTATTCAACGGCTATCTGCCGTTTATTGAACCACGCAAGAGGTCGGCATAAAACCGTTCGATCGGTCGGCAAGAATTTTAAGAGCCTCCAAGTACATAATGTTACGTTGTTTTTAAAAATACAAGTCGAGGAAAAAAGAAAAAAAGAAAAATAGAGAATGTTACGTGGACAGTTCCCGTGATAAATCGTAATTTTAATAATCGTATAATTTTGACATTAAATAGCGATTTTAACACTCGAAGCATCGTAAGATGTCCTTCATATTTACAAGCGTCTTAAGAAGCCAAATTGATGTAAAAAAGACTTTCTTATGCGCGTGTGTATCTCCGTTTATTTTTATCTTTTCTAGATAAAGATTTCGGAAAGCAAGAGATACTTATTAGATTATTGTCTTAATCTTCTTTTCTTTTTCCATGAAAATAATTTAATGTAGGAACTTACCTTTGCCGAATCTTCGATGAAAATTCCGATAGTTATCACATGCAGAGTTACCTCGCGAGTATTTTCAAGTTCCTCTGGTGTTGCGTATAAACCCTCGCTAAGAAAGTATGGTTCAGGGCAAGTCACTCTGTAAAAAAAGAAAAAAAAATATTATAGTAATTTTTGCTAAATTTATTAAATACGAGTGAAATTTTATAATATGATATACGTATAATGTATTCAGTGTTACAATAAAATATATGTGTGTATTTATCTATTAAAAATATCATCCTAAAAACTTAATAAAATATAAATCTATTTGTATGATAATCATTTTCCAAAATATATTTTTATTTAAATTTGTCTCTAACCCGGCGTATATCGCATATTTTTAATAATTCTATATTGAATCTATTACAAAATTAAAATATGATATTTTAATTAATATTAATTCATGCATCTTCAATCAACATAATTATTACAATGTTCAATTTTCTTTCTCAAACATTTTCAACGCGTCTCGAGTCGTGCAGAATTATGGGAAAATTATTAGCGACAAATTATTTATTAATTTTCCGTCAATAAAAACAATAAATTTGAGATTAATAAAGAGAATAATAAACTAGCATTTAATCGTATATCTAAATTTAAGTTTTCGTGATGCTACATTAATGAATAAAATCCACCGAGCGCAAATATCATATTATTTTGTTAATAAACTTTTTTATCATGTTATAATATGCTTATTGTACTTGCGACTACCCGAGGATTATTTTGTTCGAATTTAAATTAGAAACAAGATTCTCACAATTAAAAGTAAAATTATATTATTCAATATTTACATATATTCGCAAATGTTTTTCGCGTATATAAAATAAAATATCCAAACGCGCAACACGTCACTTGTCTTTTAACAATTACGCGAATACAAAATTTATCTCGTGAACATTTCAAATAAATGGATCACATCGCGGCCTAAATATATCAAACTTTGCGATATTCTTCCTCTCGCGTCTTTTACAGGATATTAATCTTTCCTCGTGGCGACGAACGCGCGGATCCCCGTACACTGCTCCCGGAGGTCAGGATGGCAAGTATAATAAAAAAAATTATATAGAGAAAGAGGGAAGATGTACGAGCAGGCGAGAAAAATCGAGCAGTTTGAACGGCCCGAGATTGCGTGGCCGGGCAACATCAATTTGGAGGGTGATTCCCGGCGCTGTCGGAAGAGCCCCGAAAATTTCGAATGCCCGCGTAATCGAGGAGCCTCCTCAACTCGAGTATATAAAGGTGCTCTTACTTGAGGATACCACCGCTGCCTCCTTCTCACCGTCCTCCTCTTACCTTCTCTTCCTCGCTTTCTTGTTCCTCGGCGTCCTTCTTTCGATAGTCGTTTTTTTCTATCGTCCGCGATAATGATACCCACACGCTCTCGCTCGGTAATAATATTAATGGCTTCGTGTACCCGGAGACCATTGGAGGCCCGGCAAAAGGAACATCGTGGGGACCCCCTTACGTGGAGAGGTTCGTCGTAAAAAGCGGTCTCGCCTGGTATTATACGGAAAGCGTGGATTCGCGCAAGTCAACTCGCCGCGAACTCGCTTCTCGTTCATTCATAAGATTCGTATTGCTATTTCCGATTAAGATGATGAGAATTGATAATTGGTTGCGGATAATCCAAAGATTCCGCAGATCGCTACGATACGATCATTAATTATCTAATTATTATTTTGATATTATCGGATATTCCGATTTTTACGAAATATTCAACTTTCATAGGAAATCAACGCGATTTTGCGTAAATTCAACGTAAATCCTTCTCAAATCATAAAACAGAAACGATCATGAATAAAAACATTAAAGTCGTAAATATTTATAGCTCCGTCATAATAAGGGGGAAAAAAAAAAAAAAAATGTTACGCATATAAAGTTGATGATACATTTTCATCATCTATTACATATATATATATCCACATTCGAAAGAAAATGATTCAAAAACATTAATTGAGACGTATAGCAAAAGATCTTTTTTTTTAATTTTAGTACATTTATTTATTTTTTTTTTAATATATCCTGTTTAATAAGACTTTAATGACTTCAATTTAATATATTAAATCTGTTAAGGAGATCTTGTCGAATTAATATTAACATATGTAAAATATAATAAAGATAACAATTTATATGATGTAACGTTTGAACACATATTTTCGTATGATAAAATATCAACCAACACATTAGCTAATGATTGTAAACATGATTTTTTTTTTTGATTATTCAATAAATATAATAAAATAAGGAAATAAATCTATTTCTGAAACCGGTATCACACGTCAATAAACTCAATCGTAATATCATTGGATCGATTTATTTCGAGTATTAGTTCGCGACCGGCTGCTTGCGCAATCGGCATAGATGCGTATCATACGTCTATAATTTATAGAGCTGTCAATCTCCGAATGGATCGATCGCCTATATATCTTTACACGGATAAGCGCATCGCGTGCAGATATCCTTTCAACTTGCATTTTCGTGAAATATATCGAAAGAAAAAATTTAAAAGCAAGAAAAAAATCAGCAAGTCCTTTTCAATAAATACACAATATATGTACAGTAAATTTTATAGTATTTTATTAATATATATAAGTCTAAAAAGCAAAATATTTGATATATAAAAATATATATTTTGAACGGTGCTTTTTTTATTACAGCTATTCCGTTAAAGCGTAGAATTTCAAATACTTGATTCGTTCTCTTATTAGGCCTTTAATTTGTTTTCGATTTAATATAACGCGTCGAGATGTAGTTTGTTTAACCACGCTGCTTTAAAAATCGACTCCTCAAAACGAGATTCGATCTCGTTGATTATTGAAAGTATATACGACTCGGTGGTACGTTAACGGCCTTATCACGAAACAGTCATTAAATATTATATTTTCCATGAATCAACTGTTTGCGAGCCGCGTCATTAAAATGCCATTTACTGGCAGAAAATCGCGAAACGCCTACGATGTCGAGCCATTTCCTTTTCGTAGCCTTCCAGATCTTTTACGCTTCGCGAATTTCGAAAGTAACGCTCAAGTTGCGCGATGAGGATTGTGCAATGTCGATCATAAATACCGTCTAATAAAATAATAACAAATCTAATAAATGTGACAATAAAAATTATTTCTCAATATATTCTTAAATAATTACGTATTGCTAAGATCCGTAATGCATTTATAAATATATAAATTTTAATGTAAAAAAATTGAATATTCTTTCGTATCTACATTCTAGATTTTTTTTAATGTTTGGAAAAATTAATAAATGTTACGTAGAATTTATCAAATTAATCGAGCTCTTATAGAGGAAGATGCGTTACAATTGTTATTCGATAAATGACAATGTTTTCTCAAAGTAAAATAAAATTATTACTAAAAAATTTTTTATTTTTATCATTAATTTTATTAGTTATTATCATTATTAATAAAATTATGCGTTTCTCGAATAATTCACACGATGCACGAATATTTAAATATGTAGTAGAACGTGCACTGAATATGCATGAAAAAATTATCATCGAGACATTTCTGACTCCGTGTATATAAAGAAATTATGATAAGTAATTTAATTAAGAGATTTTATAATTATATTATATTATCATTATTATACGTATATAATACATACTTTCAATTTAGTTTCGATTTAATTTCGCTACTGGTAGCGCCGCGCGAATACATATAAGCGTAGACTAAATTTCTACAAATATACTGCGTGCTCGCGCCGGAGGCAAGACGTCGACTTATCGTTAGTAAGAGAAGACGAGTGAGATGCTTTCCTTGTCCTTGGCTCTCCCCACCAACTACACAATCGGACAAGGAGAGCGTCCCTCTCTCTTACCTGCTGCGCCAAGGAGGGTGCGCAGAGTCTACCCATAAATCCGTGTACGCGGGGACGCTCGCGTCTCACGTGACAAGAAGCCGTGACGTCACAGCCAATCGACTTACCCCTTCTCCGTAAGAGACGGCGATCCACATCGTATTAACGAGGAAAATTCACGAACGATCACTCGTGATTATGAGGCTGAGGCGGCGGCGGCGGCGGCGATCGACGCTGCTCGCGGATATCGAAAAACTCGTATTTAATGGCGTATTATCGTTACACATTAATACGGATTATTCGCAGATCCATTCGATTCTCCCCGATTAACTTCGCGTTAATACACTCGATTATCGCGAAAACGGGACGACACGGGCGGCGGCCATGATGACGTAGCAAGTTGGCACGTACATCGCGGACAAGATTATCCGCCGCGATCTTTACGATTTCTCCATGCTCGCTCGATGTTCCTCGATATTTCCGATGCCAAGCGAATTTCGCGAAATATATACCGTCTTTAGAGATAGCATCGTCCAAGGTCATCGCACAACCAAACGCCGAGCACTCGTGTTCCAAGGACTCGCGTGAATCGCGATATCCGTAGACGAAACGATATACCGAGACGGTCACTGATATTAAATTCCGCACTCCCGACACTCGTTCGTACGCGGATTTCGGCCGGGACCGGGTAAAAGGGCGCCGGGAGACGCGAGGCGAGTGCTGTTCGAAAAGGAGACGACGTGACGTCATCCATGATGAAATGGCGACGAAGCGAGCTAAGACGAATTATCCGCCATTATTAATTACAATATCGTCGCGATCGTTCTCCTCGATGCTCGCTCCATGTTCCTCGACGTTCCTCGACGATGCCGAACGATTATTCGGGACGCTCGTGCGTGAACGAGCGAGTATCGCGAATGTCCCGTATAGTCTTTCCTCAAGGGCATCCCGTCCAACGGGAAACACCGAGCGCCGGTACCGAATCTCGCGTTCTCGAGAAGACTCGCGTAAATCGCGCTCGCGATAGCCGAGACGATCGTTCGTCGCTATATTCGGCGCTTCCCGGACACTCGTTTTACACACGGATTTCGATAGGCGCGGCTAAAGGAGCCGGAAAAACCCAAGGACGAGCGCGACTCGTCCGAACGCCGACGCGACACGATTGCGACTAATTTCGGTCTAGAAAACTCGATCACGTGATCGGTGAATTTCGCGCTCAAAACGCGATATTCGAAACGATGGAATATCCTCGAGGACGACAAGACACCTCAAATCTATGAAAATAACACGATGTCGTTGGAAATCACGTTATAGGAAAGAGTCGAATCGTCGTTTGTGTCAAGAGAATCGTTTTTTTCGCGATTCGAGCGCGAAATAACGGCGTGAAAATCGACACGATCGACCGCGTTCAATTCGACGCTACTAACGCTTCGAAGCGTCTGATTGGCCAATCAGGACGAAAAGGGTGAGCGAAGATATTCTTTGTCTCGATTGGTCAATCAGACGCTTCCGTGCATTCGTAGCATCAAGTCGAAGCCTTGGCGTCCGTTATTCGTCCTTGTATCATCTCAATAACGATATATTCTTCTAATTTGAGCGTGTATCTGCAGAATAATTCTTCGAAACGATGTTCGCCGATCAATTCGTAAGTAATATTGTTTAATAAATAGACGAGCGAAAAAGAAATGAGACTTTATTCTATCTACACTCCTCGTAGAATGCTTTCGCGAGTAACGTACATATTTGTGTGTGGGTGTGTGTGTGTGCGCGCGCGCGAACTGTACGCGATAGATATGTATTTTACGCGTGTATAATGTTTCTTGTCTTTTGCTCAAAATGGAAAACGACCAAAAATGTGTGTTAAAATATTTATAGTTTAATTTTACGCAACGCTAGCGTACGGAGTAAAGGAAAATATTTTGCTTGTTTATAGGTACTGTGGACATCATGCGTGCGTACGTATACCATATGTGTGTGTGTGTGTGCAGTCAGGGGCTATTCACCGACAGTGCACAGGTATATGTTAAATTGTAAAAAATCATATATTAGACGTACAAAAATTCACTCACTGCATTATATTAAAATATTTTCTCTCCAATCAGAAAGTTGTCTTTTATCTTATATCATAAGTGAAATATATAACTAGGATAATTACACGTATAATATACGTTAAAAAATTTGAAATAATTCTGCTTCTTTCTTTGTGTATTTATATAATATTTTATATGTATATAATATAATTGGATTCAATCAAATATTACTTGCCAATACATAAAAAATATTCCATCATGATTTTCATAGTAAAATATTGTCTTTTTTATATAATATATATGTATATATATAATGATGATTAATTTATAATAATTATAATGTTCATTATTATTTTTAAATACTTTTTTACCTCGTTATTCAAGATCATTTTGTTAGAATATTCAATCTATTTTATGCACGCGTGTGGAATCAATTTGCCAAATGGATAGAAGGTAAGAATAATAATGCAAAAACCTGATGCGAGAAGAGAGATAAGTCTTTAAAAAAAAAGATAGAATAAATGGCAAGTGAAAATTAGTCATGCTATGTGTACCAAAAAGAAAGAGAGAACGAGGGGAAACAAAGGGAATCTATCGCCGCACCCCGATTTCATGCATGCAATGAGTCGTGCAAATGAAAACGAAACGACGACATTTCTTATTCCGAGCACGCAAATGTTGGAAATCATTCTCTCGATATAATCTGATTGAGACTAATTTATAGATCTTTCTCATGTGATTCTAATTAATAGGGCATTAACGCGAAAGAATATTGTCATCGCGTAATCCAATTTATCTAAGAATTTGGCGAATCTTTTTATCATTTTTATTATGTTACAGTCAAAATTATATTTACAAAGAATTAAATTCTTTTCGATAAAAGATTGATATGTGGGAACTGTTTTACTGTTTCCTTTAAAGCTCACATATTTTGTATATTTCGTGCCATAGAAATTGAATCTATTTAGAAAAAAAAATTATCGCTCTTGTCTTTGAACAATCATCGGTGTCTTGATACAATGATATTTATGATTTTATGCGTCATTGCTGCGGCAAATGAATGTGTTATTTTTTCATTTATAAATTTTAATATTTATAAATTATTATTTTATGTTAATAAAACTTTACGTTTTAATATATGTAATATTTTTTATATAAAATAATATATTTTTAGACGTATTAAAATATAACCTATAATATTATAATACTATTACATTGTACGTTTTATTACGCTTAAGGAGAGATAAGTTATTTATAACTTTAATATTCGTAAAATACCGATTGATTCTTTGACGTAGATAAAGTATAATAAATAATTGCAATAATTATTATATTGTCATATATTATTACATTTTAATAATAATTACAAGAGAAATACTCAAAGATTTGACGGTTTATCAAAACATACTTCACCTAACAAATTATATTTCGTCAGGAATGAAATATTTTGTTTATTGCTTCAGAATTTATAACAATTTCGAGTGTAATAATTGTTTTTAAATGATTATGCAAAAACGAGATAAAAGCGTTATTTTTTCGAGCAGATTCAGTTTTTAATTACATTCAAATACATAAAATATATATATATACAAATTTTGAAAAAATTGGGATGAAGCATTTGTACTGAACATCAGCATTTTTTTTCCTCAGAAATACGTATTGTTTCTTTTTCGTAATTAATATTTAATTTGAAAATTTTCACAAATATTTTGATAAATTGCAACTAATTCAAATTTGTAAATTAAAAAAAAAAAAATATCGCAATGTATTCTTTACGCAGTAAAACAGAATTTCTATCCTCACTCCAACTGTTCGTGTTTATTCCCTCGCATCGAATTTCATCACATTTCACCTCGAGCGAATGCGGCATACAGGCGGATGCTTGCCTTCCTCGTGCCTTCCTTATTTCACAAATCACATCTGGTTAAGCTTCTAGGATCGTATATCACAAAATTATTGCGAAAGTTTCCGTATCAATTTCTTGGCGACACACGATTCCCTTGTAAGTTACCGTTATGTATAAACGACACATCACTGTCACGGGCCGCTCGATAATCCCAGCAATCAACTCAGGTCGGTCTCTACCCGCGAGTAAAGCCAGTTCATTTCGTGTCTGTTAAGCCCATTTAGCAGAACGGGAATCGGACGAAGTTTATACCGGTTGGACATGTGAAAATGGTTGAGCGCTTTAAATACGCCCGAGTTACAGTCTGGAAACGTAATCGACCGCGAATTATAATCAGATAATACTGATAAATATTCGCGATCGCGCGGGACAGATCCAGTCGGTACGTGCGGCGATGAATATTCACAGCTGTGATGTTATTTTCTTTCACGCGGCATCCCCGATGCATTCTGCTGCCGGGTGGTCCCCCGAGATGGACGCGTAAAGCGAAATGTCAAGCTCTCGATCTTCCACGAACAATCGATCATTTCAAGTTTCATCATCGGCCGACGATCGCGTACGTGGACGCATCTCGTCGGAATGAGTCGTACGCGCGTGCGGCCGAGAGAACGCAGCAGATAATTTGCCTCCCACCTCCCTGCGAACGAACGTATCGTTCGTTACGCCGTAATCTGATTAATGATAATGCGAGGCTAAGAGAGAGAATCATTTTTCTTGCTTCACGTATTCGTCGATCGGAGATCAAAGAAAGCGCGTAACGGGGATATAATTTTGGGAGCGCGTCACGTCAACAGCGACTGCCGTGGAGATTTTGTATTGCGATAAGAGCTTACTCAGTTCGGTTGTTGGTATCATTAATTGTTATTTAAGAGAGCCAAGTTGTACCGCGCTCGATATATCTCGTTTGATATAATACTCGATGCAGAATCGTTGTATAGTTATCAAGACGCTCGTTTAATTCGTTTAGATTGCCGCGCTATCACATCTCACATCTCCATCTTCAGAAATGTTTCTCACATAGCTACAATGTATTAGAGGCAATTATCTACACGCAGATTACAGCGGTAATTTCAGAACTTTATTTATTTATCGACGTTAACACTGCTATTTACCAATTAAATTTTGTCCATAAACACGCGTTATCCTAATGGTCTTTAAAATGGTGCCACTTGCGTTATAATTGATTTTATTGCTACTGTATTAGCACATTATCTGTATTAGCGGCGAACATACGATCGTGTTCACTCGGCGTTATTTTATCCACGATTACGTGTAATAGAATTTCAATGTATCTCACCTTATTTCGCGACATCCTATACGCAAGATGGGGATAGAGTGCGATACGCTCGTCTCTACGAGATTCGTAGTGATTTCACATAATAATATAAATCGGTTAATTAAACGAGCACGTTGCGTGCTCACGTTGTCGGCTCGATAATAATCAATGTTAATCGAGCAATAAAAACGCGCATTTTATGGCGACTATTCGCCAATGAGCGACCAATATCGCGGTGTTCCTCTATTCGCAATCGTTCGAGAGCAATCTCGAATTATTTCGCTCGAGTATTTAATATCCTCTTATACGCAATTAGGCGATTTCAAAGATATAAAACGATATGTTCTCGCTTTGCCTCAATGTGGCT
This sequence comes from Polyergus mexicanus, assembly GCF_030449975.1. NCBI lineage: Eukaryota > Metazoa > Arthropoda > Insecta > Hymenoptera > Formicidae > Polyergus > Polyergus mexicanus. The sequence goes on from NW_027223345.1 coordinate 4,586,984, forward strand.
TAAATACTGAAAAGAATTTCACACTATACGGTTTGACATGCAAACACGCACACTCGTATAATTTTCAAGAGTTTGTGAGTGATTGTAATTGTGTATATGTAGTATTGAGCTACTACACGGAATATGCAAAAAAATAATTACTTATTTTAACTGAAAATTGTGTGCCTAACCCACAATTTCTAATATTTCAGTACTCTAGAATTATATGCTTGCCAAATCTACATTTTCATTGTTCAAATGAAATATCGAAAATTTGTTGTTAGACATCAGTCAAATCACCTGTCATATAAGATAGACTTTTCATTATATTCAACATAATAACATGGTATAATTTGAAGGTGATATGTCCAAGTATAAGACAAATTTATTTCAATAAAATGATGGAATAAAATTTAATATAGACAGCGAGGATAAAAATCACATCACATATGCAAGAATGAAAACGAACGTATGTCAAAGTTGTAACTTGATTTAAAAAAATATTTGTGCCGAATGGACCAAAGATCGATATATTGTATATCTGGGGCATTTAACCGGCGATGATAACGTGGACCGTGCTAATGTCAAAGCAGATCTCGGGCATGGTCGTAGTCAGATCGCTGTAGTTTATAGCATATTATCGCTCGATTAAACAAGAATTGCACGCGTAATGCTTTTGTCGGCATATTATCTCTGTTCGCCTTCTGACATCGATAAATTTATTTTATCAATTTTGTTATTCGTAGATATAATAGAAACAATTTCCAGTAAGAAAAATGTGAAAAAATTCACGTGTTGGTTGAATAAAAATAAAAAAATTCGCGGAAACTAAAACTAGATTAAAAACATTTTTTTACGTATATTTAATAAAGTTCGCTCATCGGTGCAATTACTAAGATTTTATAATAATAGCTCTCTTAAAAGTTTATTAAGATAATATGGAACGTGTTGCATGAATATAAGTTAAACTTTCATGTTTTATACAATCGCATAATGCCGTTTAATATGTGAAATGTAGTTTCGATCTGGAATAACGTTGATATCCACGCGGTGACACATTCTGAAAACTATTCCAGCAGGGCGGAGCAAAGGTCGTGGTATCCCTGGGGCATTTATTTAACGATATTGCCACGGTCTAAGCTAATGTCAAAGTCGATGCCGTGCCCAGGTCTACTTGGAACGTCGTGCGGCACGTATTATGCTGCCTAGCCGAACGTGAATTACCGTTGCACGCGAGAATTATCGCTTCCTTGGCTTTTAACGAGAGAAATTTACACAATCATTATTGTCCTCGAAGAAGGGATGACAAATTCGTGCGATAACTTAGCGGCGTTGTAGCCACGATATAGCTACGTTGTGAAATCGCGATCGTCCGATATCGTTACGAGTGAAAGTCTCGGGGGTATGGAGTAACGCAAATATTGATAAAGTTTAAAATAAAAGCAGATTGCGATCATAATAAATGAACATTTAAATAAATTTTCGAAAATGTATCTTTTTTATACAATATTAAAAACATAAGGAGATAGAAAAATTTGTGTCTTAAGAAAAAAATAATAACAAGTCGACTCAACACGTTTTAACAATAAAAATCGATTACGTTAAAAAGAGTATATAAATCAAAATTATGCACTATTTTATGTGCCACCATCAAGCACATTATTGTCTCCTTACATCACGTAGTATTCTTCATTATGGACGATATATGCTTGAAACGTCGCAATCCAACTTCGCGCATCTAATAGGCATCCTATTAGCCGTAGGTGCACTCGAGGCGAGAATTTTTCTAAGACCGCGAGTCTCTAATGCGATTCCGCTCTAATAGAATAATCCCCCAGTGCATTAGTCAGGCCTCGGCTCTAATCGTGATTGCAGAATTTATGCCGGAACGTGTAGAGAGAGAAAGAGAGAGAGAGGCAGGGAAAAGGAAAGAGCGGAGAGCGTGCGGAGAGCGGTATGATAATAATTGAATTAAGTGAATGTCGCTTAATGATACTCATTACATTACCAGGCCGATTACCGAAGCGATCGTGATCGCAGAAAGCGTATTACGGAATACCAGAGAAGTAGATCTCGAATAATATAGTCCCGCATCGTTAATGTCAGTTTTATCTCGATGTATCGCACGTATCATCGAAGATTATACGTAGTCGATCTAAACTTGCAAGATATAATTCACCCGTTTAGTGATAAGTACGTGGCAGATAAGCCGCTTTACTGACGAGACCGACAGCTTGTATCTAGACATCAAAGAGATCTAAGCGCTACTATAATTCCCCGCGGAGGGAGTAATAAAAAAAAATTGACGTTTATCACGATGTAGTTGTGTGCGTAATAACTCCTTTTATCCGATATTTCGCGAACGAATTCTCATCGGTTCTCCAATTTCTCATTTTTTTTCTATCTTCAACATCTCTACGTTGCTCTCCATCTTCCCTCCATTTCCTCAGAGTCCATGCGGCACTATATATATATCCGCTGTTAAAGGAGAGAACGGAGTGCGCTCGTATAATTGCGAGAATATCTTCTCGCAAACGGCGCGCGAGAAATAGAGAATTTACGAAGCAACCGGTACAAACGGCAACGGAAGCAACAGTCAAGCGAGCGGTCCATTGCATCTGAAATCCGCAAAGTCGCCCGTCGTAATCTACGTAAACGAGAGATCGTGAGCGAGAGCGAAAGATCGAGAACGGGAGAAAAGGAGAGAAAGAGAGAGAAAAGAGAGAAAGCGGGCGATCGTTTCTTCTTCATCGGGGAAAAGAGAAGAAGAGCGCGCACCCGGCAGGAAACGGACGCACGAATTAATAATGGCTACTTGTGTTCCTCCTCCTTCGCCTCGATTCCTCTCCCCCAACGGCAGCAGCCGTTTTGCGCGGCCCGTACGAGAGGCAGGGTCCGGGCATATGTAGTTTTCTGCATCGCCCCGCAGCGCGGCCGCTTAATGGCCACGGTAATGCAACGTGATTGCCCGTTTCACGGAGCATTACGTGGAAAAACACACGTTGCGAGACTCACGCAAATGACACACGAGTACGTGCACGAGTTGAGCTACGGACCGCGTCGAGGCAGTCTTGCTCGTCTAACGTGGGACCTGGGGACGAGGAGATGGAAACGAGCGAGTATGGAAAAGAACGTTGGAAATGAGTTGGACAGCTGGGAATTAGATCTCGTTTGTGAAAACTACAACCTCGGGTGGAATTATATACACTTGGAATGTCGACATAAAAACCGTCTTTTAACGGTACACTAATTTTCTCGTGATCGATCAGTCGGCAATCATTAACGTACGATTCGTGAAAAACATTCCACCGTTCTAGATGACATTCGAAAGAACTTTGTATATCGGAAGATGAAGAGAGTGTATATATCAAAGTTATCACACTTTTTTCGATTCGCGATGGTAGGGAATTTTTTCCAATACAAATATATAATGATTATTCGGCGTTTATTAACTTCCGCTATATTTGAATAGAATTTTAAAATCCCTAATTGTAAGAATGATAAATTCTAGAGCATTCTTTACCTTTACATTCCGTCAACTGTTTTATTTGTCATTTAACAATAGAACGCAAGAACGGAACTTATCGATCTCTTTTGGAAATATAATCTTTTTTTATGAATCTCTCTCCCACAAATCCGCGCTTTCGAAGAATCAAAAAGAAGGAGAGACAGAGCAACGTGACGTAGCGCCGAGAAAATTACGGTAATCATATGGTGGATGCGCGAGATACCTGAGAGAACCGAGAGAAGGAAATGTTGCTGTTGAGGCCGAGGAAGCAGGGGGAGAAAGAGGAAGGTACCGAGAAAGAAGGAAAGAAAGAGGGGTGAGAGAAAACGAAAGGGAAAGAAACTTCTAGAAAGCACGCCGATATTAAGCGGAAAGGAACGAAGAAAAGTTTGGCCTTGAGGCGAGCGACCAAAGGTGGAAGGAAGAGACACGAGGAGATATCATATAAATGCACGAAAGAGAGGATGGTAAAGGGGAGGAAAGACAGGAGACCGGAAATCATAGGAATTAGCGTGTCGCTGCTATACGAATGGATAATCCCGCGCTAATAGCGAACATTTCCTTCGCCCGTAAACGTCGCGATATCGTAAACGTAAACAGAGCAGCGGCAAGCCAGTCGTAACTCTCCTGCTTGCTCGTTAGACGATGGCATGTCATGCCAGAGGCGTTCCGCGCATTTAAATGCTGTTAATGATGTTTTCGTACCAGAAGGCACCATGGTAGCGATCCTACCTACATAGTGCATCGCTACAGTCGTTAGTGAATCGGTCATTCGTTCGCTGTCCGGGCATCGGAATCGGCCGATGTATCAGTTGCGTTCGTTCTTTGAAATTAATCTTTGCGAAAGCTCAATAAATGCATGACGATTCATAGATGATTGCACTCGTAGAAAGGTGTAGAATGTTTTCCGGTTAATCGGTATTAATTCTGCATACTTGACATATATTCGAAATTAATTTCTCCGATAACAGAAATAATATATAGACTACACAGAATTTTCTTCATGTCGCGGATAAAATATACATGATGTAATTACACGATGAAAGTAATTACATATCCTTCTTGTTCTTAACAGGACGACGCCGACGGTTTAACCGGCTTCATAGACTAGATTTCAAAATAGGAATGGAAATAATGATTGCGTGATTCGATAAAGGACATATATACATCGATACGTATGCATTTAAATTCGGAATAATGGTGTTCGATAAAATCGAATATCGGTCCGACTCTTGCGCGACGTAACGATAATGTCTCATGTTTAATCATCGCCGATGGCGCGATGAAATATATAGCTTAAAATTCTCAGTAATGACGGCGGCACGATTTCATGTTATTTGGTACGTACACGGGGATTAGAAATTTATATAATGCCTCGCCTCGCCACGCGAAGCGATCGATGTAATTGAAGTAATTGATCGCGGTCCACGTCTCATCCACATTCGTACGCAACGTGTAAACTGGGCGTGCCCCTTCGGCACTTATATCATTAACTTAAAAATCTGCATGCCCCGGGGTGATCGCGTATATACGCGTCGCCATGTATAATTCAAGACCGTATACACGTGATGGTACAGGATATTATCATAAGTATCTATTTTGAGGAACGAAAATTGCGGCAACCATCTATTACTTAACCAAATTTAAAACTTACACTAGTAATGTAATGTTTCTTGCATATTCGATCAGACAAAATTTAAAAATTCAACCGAGACAAATGTCAGGAGGATATGCGTCGAGCGCGCGAAAAGTTTTAAAAATTCTACTCTCTCAGACATATTTTATAGATATCTTTCTAATATTATGTGCAAAAATAATTCTCTATACTTTATACCGAAGATCGCCACTCATCGTCGTTTCACTAATTTTCCAACGTTTGGTCCGTTTTCTTCGCTTCGCGATTTTATCTTCGTGTGCACGGTCTGTCGATTATAATGTTTCCGCATTCCGTTGCGCTTGATACGAAGATGGCATGTGTGAGATGATGCCTTATCTTCGAAGAAGATATCTACGCGGTAGATGATTGTAATAACTCGCGAATACTATGACGTATACACGTAGGAGAGGCGAAAATTAGGGAACTCGGAAATGCGTATGAGAAAACTCGAGATAGTAAAATCATCGAAGTTGCTGACGTGGCCAGCCTTTACTCGCTCAGCCCTAGTCCTTCTACCGTCGTTTGCACCTTCCGTGCTGTATCTGTTTACCTTACGCTCTTCCTTCTCCTCCTTCTCCTGTTCCTAGCCTGTTCATCTCACATCTGGCAGGATATTGCGATGTATTTTTTTCTTCGACGCGTGAGAATATCTCTCTCGCTGTATACCATATACAGCCTCGTCGTGTCAGTTGCGCGGACTTTTCGTTTTCCTCTCATTTCTACCAATATCTGATAATATAATGATTATTATAGTAATTTGTCTCGGTAATTGTAAGTTAAGTCATTCTATACAATCAAAATATTTTGTCCAATCGCATGTTATGCTTCTATATCATTCGCACATCTCGTCAATTATAGTTAAAGTGATTTTAAAAAATACAAAATCAATAGCGCGTAAATAACTAACACGCGAGGCTAAATCTATAAATCATCGATCGCAAACGTTAATTTTTCAAGCGCTATTAACGACGCTCCCGTCTTGAAAAGCACGCATTTTCGAAATCACATAGTATTAGACAAACGGGGTATCGGTATAGCGGCGTCGAAGGTGACGTGAAGAATGCGATTAGCACTGGCGATACGGAAGACGCGAAAACGAAACTTGGATCATACACGCGCTGCGAAAGAGAGAATGAGCCGGAGGTATGGAGGATAAGTGGGAGGGAGGCAAAGGATTCACCATTCCAAAGGACTATAAAAGGTGGTGATCCTGGTGGCGGGGAATTTTATATATGTTCGGGAGGGATGCAGATAGAATTGCGATGGTTTATAGATGCCGTGCCCTTGGGTATATTGCGATGCGGTTAGTGTCCACATCCTCATCGCGCGCGTTTCTCCTTCATCCTGTACCGCTTGGCATCTCTCTTTTCAGAGTCGGTCCTCCTTCTCTTTCTCTTTATCTTCATCCTCCTTCTCTTCCCCTTCTCTTTGTCTCTCTCATTCGTGGGGCGCGCCGACAATGTGACATGCAATATGGTAATCACCATGGAGCGCTCCGGACTCTGGATGCTGGCGCAGCCTCTGAATAGACTTCCCGGGGCCTACGGGAAAGGAAGTATGACAGGCCAACGACACGCGTCCCTCGCAACTCCGGGTCTATCGAGGCATGAATCACCGCGATATTTTTTTCCGCTGGACGAATTGCCATCCTAGAATCTACGACGGGCGGAAGGACGCGGAAAAACGACGGACTCGAATCAGACTGTTCGATATAAGTGCCAGTATGTTATCATTACGGAGAGCTGGGTAGGTAGCCTTATGACATCTGACATGTTTATGCATCCGCGTTCACGCGAACGGTAGGAGCTGAAGCGAAAATCATTACGTCCTTATCGGGACATCTTTTCCTCGTTTAAAAGGCATTATATTTCGCGATCATGCGCGCGTAGACCTTACACAACGCAGATAAGTAGCAATGATTGAGAATTTTTATGATAATGTTTTAACATATTTCACGTTCATCATTGATATCATAAACCATTTATTATTTTCAATCGCGCATGATAATGATAGTATTCGAATATACGAATATGAGATTGAGATCTCAAATAAACTAATGAAATATTCGATAATATATGTATAACTTAAATTTTTAATCTAACATCTTTCTTTTTTTCCGCGAAATTTGTAAATCTACATATTTGAACTGAATTATAAAATCAATAATTTTTATACATTTATTTTACATCAATAATTTACTCGATTTGTCTTTCAACGCAAGCCTTGCACGATAAAGAAAATAACTGTGCTGTGCCTTGTAAGATATGGTTAAAGCTACACATGGCGAAGTTTAAATAAATGACTGAAGTTGGGGACGTATATATTAGCCTAATGCTGAGTGTTTATCTCGAAAAACGAAATGCAAGAAGAGATTACGTCTTCTCTTCTCACATACCAACAGTACTTCGCATACATTCTTTATATACACTCGATGCGTGTATCAAGCTGAATAGATTACAGCACATTTCTACATCCTCGTTCGTTACTTATTTATGCTGTCGACTAATTATCAATATTAATAATTAATGATTTCGCTAAAAAGAAGCATCATCCAAATTAAGAACAATCATACATCGAATGGTATTGTATCAAAAATAAAAAGAATTGTCGTGCATTTAAATAATATCTAGATAATAATGTTGTTGATGTTGCGTCAAATCATCGCATGTGTGTGTGTGTGTGTGTGCATCGCTTCATTTAATATCTGTATTTTTGATTGTGTATCGGCGTGGCATCTTTTTATCATTCGTATGCAACTAGCTTTAGATCACATCTTTTCTGTTATGTATATAGTATCATATAAGATATTTTATAATTATATTATTCTCTCTTACTTAAAAATATTGTGACATTTTACTATCAGCGGTCATATATAATGAGATTTAATTATAGGAAATAATTTATCATCGGTGATAATAAATTTAATATATATGATATATTATAACAAAAAATTGTTCATTGCGTTTGACATTATACTCGATATTTTAATAACTCTCTCTACGTTGCAATAATTTATTTTGCAGAAATTGACATCTGAAAATGTATAACCATTTCAAGATTTCAGATAAGGCATATATATTAACTGTAGCCTTCACCTTGAAAACATACGAGATGATGTTTACGTGTAATTTAAGATGATGTTTATGTGAAGTCAAGAACGCGATCGTTAATCCCATGTAAATGCTTATAATCTGCTTAGGTGCGAGAAAAACGAGATGCGTAACTCCAAACGTGCATATTATTAGTTCCCATGTTGATAGTTAAGCCACACGTGGCTAATGAATCACCGACGTTTTTTTCATATCGATGAGTTATCTCTCTCAACGAAACTGAAAAATCTGAGGTAAAGATATGTTAATTTGAAAGAAACTTTGCGCGCAACTTTTGCTCGTCTTAATAACCATAAAAAGAGAAATATTTTTAAAAAAAGAATAACGAAAGATAATAATATTTCGCATCATCAGCTTTCGTACGATTATAAAACATAATGCATCCTTCCAAGTAATCGAAATCGTACAACATATTTATACGCTATATATCTAATATTTCACTGTTCGTTAACCTTGTTCCATAATTGATAGATTATCCCAATTAAAAGTTTATTTCTAATTGTATTATGATATGTAAAGTTTTGTGTGAGAAATAGCGGAAATTATTAAATGTTTATGAAATTTGTGTTTGCGCGAATTTGCTTTTCCTCTTAGTCCATAGTTTGAATTAGATGTCTCGGATGCACCAAGTTCTCGAGGTCTTTATGCTTCCGGGAGTTATTATTTCCGACAATGGGACAATTCCTGAATAGATGCAGCAAACAAGCACGCAAGCAGCTAACAATATACGATCTTACATTTCGTAATTCTTTGTAACTCCATTATTGCGGTATATATGAACGGCGCATGATGAACGGACATTGCTCTTTGTACAAATTTAGAAAGGTAAATTTATAGGAAACGTATTATCAATGTTGCAATGTAACATATTGTTATAATTTGTTATAATTTATACTAGTTCTTATATAAACACATTTTTCCAATCATAAATATTGCTTTAGAAGATTAAAGAAATAATTTAATCTTGAAACACTCGAATTATTTTCGCGTTTCGCTCTATCAATATATTTTATATAGTTGTTTATATACAATACTTAGAACAGCACGCCAGAAATAATTTCCACGATATTACGCCATGAGACATCGCCTTGTCTTGTATTATGCCACGGCATTTAAATAGATCGAAAGTCTATCGAATGATCCCGTACTAAAAGATTAATTTACCCATTAGCAGGGAATAATAACTGTTATTAGATATGCACGATTCATTTGCTTATGTTCAACAAATAGCCGTTAATAATAATAATAATAGTACCAGCAGCACATCCCCATCGTAAGAATTATTAGTAAAACCTATTTACTGAAGGAAACCTATTCTCTCGTTGAGATTTCGTTGATAAATAATTCATCGAGTGACTTTTAATTTACATCCGAGAAGAAATACGTGGAAGATTGATCAAGTGATGTTACACATTACATAAATATTACATCGAAGCTTGTATTTCGTCTGAAATTAATATTATAGATAACGTCAAGATTAATAGCTAGGCTGCAAGCTCGTGATTCGTTATTTATAGTTATATAATGTGTATCGGTCAAATAAAGTATTATCAAAAATCTATTCCTATGATTACACGCGTGATTCGCACGACTCGCATAGTCATGTGGAAAACGAAAGAATTAATGAGTTAATATATTCATTTCGCATTAATATATTGTAATACATTCGAGTGAATACGAATGCTTCCAAAGAGGAAGGAAACGTTGCGGTCATCAACGAAGCGAGTGTAACCTTCCTTTCACGGAAATTCTTGCTGAATGATTTAATCACATCTTCCACGCAAATAAAATTAAGAGATGACGCGAAAAGAAAGACAGCAAAGAGCGAGGGCTGAAACTTACCGCGATATAAACTAGACGAAAAAAAAATCACAATATGTAAAAAAATCAGAAAAAAATTTCTCTACATTTTTGTCATAATCAAATCAGATGTCATAAGAACGAATAATGAGAGAGAATATGCGTATAATGACTTTTAGCGGGATTAAGCCTATATTAATAGAGGTATAAAAAAAGGCGATGACCGTGATAATTCCGACTTTATGATCCTTTTCGCTTCTTCAACATAGCTGCGATCGTTCAGATTCGTGAAAATGCAATCACATGACATTAAGCGGGAAGGTGAGTCTCTTATTTCATGCATTTGACGCAACCGGATAACTGTATACGCATTTTTGAATCATCAGCTAGAGAGATGCGAGGTCATATTAATGATACGACAAACATCGCGAATAGATTTGTTGAGTCAATGTTATGAGTTTAAGTTTTATTCAGCATTGCTGCAAGTGTGTTCGCAATATAATACACGTGCCACGATTAAAATGGAAACGGAAGTGTGCTTTGGCGAAAAATAATCGCAATGTGGCCTGGTTACGTATCGAGATATCCATTTATATAATAGAAGGTTTGTCACAGGAATGTATTGGTGTTGCGTACAATATTCTAGTATTATAAAAAATGAAAAATAAGACTAATGTGCAAATAGTCCGTTTGATCAGATTATATATAAAAAAGAGCGTTTCTTGTTAAACATGATACTTGTATCCGGATGAAGCGTCAACCATTCCGTTAAAAGGTCTTGCATACCATCAGCCAAGATAATCGTGCTTTAGAACGAACAAGATGGAAGGTGCAAGAATTAATGATTGCCGCGAAGATCGTGATGGAAGATGCAAGAATTAATGGTTGCAGTCAAATGGCAATGGCTCTTAGATTCGATGTTTTCATTATATCTTCGAACGATGCAACAGATTGCGGATTTAAAAATAGCAAAACACGATGATCGCCAATTTGCTATTTTTACAGAATCTATTTTCACACGTGATAGTGTGAACATGATTAATATCTAATCGGATAATGTCAAAATAATAATCAATTCATTTTTATGTTAATATATTTTCAATAATATTGATGAGGTGACATCTGAAATAATAAAATGAAAGATAAATTGATTTAATATAGATCGCTTTTCAGACAAATAAAATTGTTTTTTTTTTTTTTTTTTCCCCTGAAACGTTTTCTTTCTTTTCATCATTTGAATATTCCGTATTATTAGATTAGGCACATCATTCTAGTAAATTTAAAAACAACTACGCAAAGCTATGTTAGAAAGCTATGCCATGTATTTAATTTTATTTTTTATCACAAGATATTAATGAATATTTTTCTTGCTCGCGCCATAAGGTATCGCGCGTTGCAACATTTCACATCTGTGTACATTAATGAGAACTGATTAATCTTGACAGATGTCAGTATTGGAAATGAGCGTTTCCGTGATAAATACAGATTTGACATATTTTATCTCGTCGAAATCACCCTCGTTTAAAATATTATGTAACGCAGATCAACTTGACAGAGGATATTGAAAATGTTAATTTTGCTTATATGAACAGAGAAACGAAAATATTGAAAGAATAATATTGGCATTGTCGCGTAAATAATAAATTTTTGAGATTACGGGATATTTTGCGAAGGTCTGGAAGCATCGTGACGGAGAAGCGTGACTATTCTCACGCTGTGGCAAGAAATTGTGGAACAACGCGCGCACATGCATACATATACATCTATGAAATGTGTGTGTAAATATGTCTGCGTGGTATAGAACTATGCAACGGGCAACGGCTACAGGTTCTGGACTCTCGAGAGTCGACTAATGAACACAAAACATGTCAACAGCCGTGGGAAGTTGGTAGAGTGAGCGCCGTTGCTTCTCGTTCGGTCGATGTTTGCGCTCTATCGAGGAAGCCGATATAGAAGTCGGGAAATCTCAGACCATTTACCAGAAACACCGCTCTACACGAATCCACCTCTGTTAATAATTGTGCGCTACAGTTGGCGCACCGATCAAAAATTGCAGACGAAGAAAATGAGTGCGCTCTATTTTTCTTCCGTTTTAATACTTACTTTAATCTTACGGAAAATTCGTTTTTGAAAATTTGAAGAATCCGAAATAATTATTTATGTTTATTTTTGATTAATATAACGCGTACAATTAATATCGTGCAAGTGTATATAAGTAAATATCTTTTTTATTACATTTAAATGTAAAGAAAAGTTCGTTATACCGAAGAGATCATGTTACGCAAAAATGCAAAGTAAAATATGTATAAATAAATTAATCATACGTGCATTTCGACAGAATATTGAAATTCTAAAATATTCACGAAAGCGATATGTACAATATATATGCGTGTCTCGGGAAAAGATATATTTTAACTTAAAAATAATTCCCATAATTATTGCGATAATTAGCTCCCGCTTTTAATTAAAGATAAGACACTCCTACGAAGCTCGTTGAAAATCCATCTCTATCGCGCAAATTTGCGCAACGATTGATGCAGGAAATGTCTGCCAGTAATTCACAGTCCTTTGTCATGTCGCGCGTTATTGTTGGCTCGAGCCTCACCCGGCGACGAGAATCATTCGTGAGCAACCACCATCTAGCCGCTCCGACCGTGGCTAGCTTTAACAGTGTGTTCACCTCGTGGTTTATTTGCCGATGTAATTGCCATCGGGCGCGCCATTCTCCACACCTGGTGGAGTGGCCCGTACCTTTGGTAGTCGCGGTTGGACTCTCGTACACTGAAGCTTCTGCCTATGTGTATACGACAAAAAGAGAGAGAGAGAGAGAGAGAGAGAACACACCATCACGTACAGTACACGTAAGTGTGCACTCTGTAGCTAAACTGTAGAGAGACCCATGTTCATGTTTCACGTGTGATCGTGCACGCGCGAATCCAAGAAACGATGACATATCGACTTCTAGCTCATACGTTTAACGGATGCCTGCAGATGTAAAATTATCACGGACGTGTTCGGAGCATGAATCTAGATTAATGGAACATGATAAACTGATCGGGATGGTCGATAGATAAAATCACGCGCAGATGTACAAATATATTTATTTATGCAGTAGTCGGTAATTTTTTTATACAATATATTTTTAAACTACAGTAAAAAATATTTCATATTTAAAGAAAGAATATTTGTGCGACAAACAGTTAATTATTATATATTCTCTATTAATAAATGTGAAAGACTCGGATTGTTTACTGCTCTTAAAGATTTATCTCTTAAATTTTATTTGTGTTTAATTTTTTGGTAATGAATTTTTTATTAATTTCTGAACAGATGACATAAAGCAAACGCTCGTCTCCTTTGAATTATTGAAATTTACAATTATATAGATATCATATTTTAATTATCCTAATTTTACTAAATAAAATATTATGTTTTCAAAATGATTAGCAATTAAGTAGATCAGTTACTACTATTAATTCTTCATTGAATATATATATATATATATATATATATTTTCTCAAATATTTTCAACATATTGTAAATTTATTAATACAATATAAAGAAAACATAATTCTAAACGTGAGACTTGAATACATCTTATATGCTTATGCTAATGCGTCTACTCATACGTATACTTGACTGCACGGATATGGTCGTTAAAAGCAAATATATATACGTAAAAGAGATTCACGCGCGCGCGAAATCTCTTCGCGAATGGACATACGAGGGCTTTCACGTGCACACGCTGCCGACTTCCGGGTCGTCGGTCGAAGTAACCTGGACACGACGAAGAACTCCCTGAAGAAACCGGCGTAAAAAGATTAGAGAATGCGACGAAGGAGGTATGTGGGAAAACAAGAACATAATGAGCAACCGGTGACGTACGTCACCGTCCATTGCCGGGTGGAAGAACAATGGCATACACTCGCGGTCTCTTCTAAGGAAACAATTTAAGCAACGACCGAGGGGAATCGCGCGGTAATCCCACAGCTTCCGCATCCTTGGACTTCTAGTCTCCATCTCTCTTTGATTGTGAGACTAGCTTTTGCAGCGCCGCTTATTCACACATTTTTAACGCGTTTTTGCGATAAAATGTTTAATAATTCTTTAACTTTTTTCATCTCTCGTGAACATAATTTCATAAATATTTTTCTTTTAGCTTACATTATATATATATATATATATATATATAATTTAGCTCTATTTCTTTATTATTATTATATATTTAATTTATACACATCTACGTATATTATACACATCTATATATATATTTTCTATTACTAATTAATTATTCTTCGTGAAATTCTTCATGTGAAATTTTTGCTTTCGATTTGCTTTTTTACTATTAAATGGATAAACTGCAGTTAGTTAAAAGCGTAGAGCCTTTATTAGAAAGCGTGAAACTTGTGTCAAATATTATCTATTAAATATTAAATTATTCGTTTCTAATTAAATCTCTTGACAGGATTATCGAAGACGTCAATATTTTTACAACGCTAAAGCTATAAAGAAAGCTGTAATCTTGTGGAGCGATAATCAACTTAAATATTCAATAAATCTCGAGAGTATACATGTTTACTGTTATAAATATCAGCGACGATGCCTCTTCGATCGTCAGGTTAAGCCATGTTTAAATCAAAGAAAGATAGAAAGAGAAATAATTCTACATTTCTACGAAATATATCGATAAATCGGTATCACAGAGGCTAGATGCCGCCAATGAAACGATCGACGATCATCAAGAATACTTTCACGAACGGTTTTGTTGATTCGAGAAGCTTCATAAAACCTTCCTGATTATCCGGCGAATCAAGATGACCCGCGGTACTTGGAGGATCGTAACGATTGCTTGGATCATGCTCCCTGTACCTGGGTAGATGCAAGAATACCCGGCAAAAGGTAACTGATTGCTTTTGCCTCGCGGAAAGGACCTAACGGGAAGAATCATCTGCCCTGCACGTCTAAGAGGCAGGAGAATATATCCTTAACGAGAAAATATACTATATTGTACAATATAGTATATCGCGTATATGCGCATTAATGTGAAGGATATCAATTTGAAAATTAAATTTTACATATATAAGTCATTATGGAAGCGAAACTACTTGGGTCCGTTACTAATCTTAAGAAGTTTTTTATGAATAACTTTTATCACCACAGATTTTTGTAGACTTTATTCTTTTATTTGCATCGTACGGCAATTAAAAAAAGAAATATATATTTTAACTTAAAGAAATTTCGCGATAAAGCCATTGCGAAGCAAGAATAGCACAGTTTCACACGATCGGTTTCCCGAGTTGGACTCTCCACGCTCTTAAAGTCGTATGCAGTCTCGCATAGGCAAAGATTTTACACATTAACACGGAACACTGCACATCTTGTGTAGTAATACCTCACACGTCTATTCGCCAACTTTTGGAGTATATTCGCAATCTACGTAGAACTTCGTATACAAGTTGAGGTTGTGCGTTTATGATGCCGAGTATATCGAATGTCCGCCGCTATTGCAGGCTTACGGAGAGTTACATCCGCATGTGCGGCATGTGGCAAGCCACGCTTTTGCACACTTATATTTACATATATATATATACGCGATCACGTACGTACGCGCGTGTTCTGAGTGCAGCCGATGTTATTAGGTTGACCGCGCAGCACATTGCAACACACACCCAGGTGTGCGTTTTGCAATGCGCTTCGATAACCGATACGCCGTTCGAGCTCCTATCAGAGTGTCTAAAACCGCATATAGGAGCGCATTCAATAGCCGTGTAAACACGTGTGAGACTCTTCTCGGCGTACCTTCCTCTGGTATCTGCTCTTATCTGCTACTCGACGTCGCGGCCGTATTACGCCGCGAGTATGTTTCTTAATGCGTTTTCTCTTTCTTTCTCTCCGCATGGAAAAGAGAGAATAGCATTTTACCACAAAACTCACCGATATATTCATAAGAATACGAAGATGGGATAACATTTTGCATAAATCGACAAAAAGTGTGTTTAGTTGATAATTTCTAATCAACGATCTTATTCAGGAAATAGGAGATAAGGTGTCATTGGATTGTGAAGAAATAAATTGTTAAAGATTAACTTTTCATCAAATTCTTCCTAGATTTTGTTACACGTCTTTTTCTCTTTAAATAAATGTTTCAAGAGGAAAAACAAGAGAGAGAAAGAGATAGAGAGAAATATTTTTTTTAAATGCGTTGAATGAAATTAAATAATTAAACTTTAATAACTTTCAATCACTATTCTGGCAGTAACGCATTCACAAGATATTTTATAAAGCTTGATAGACATCTCGAAAAGCAGAAATTTCTCAAAACTTGTCGTTACAATTTTATAGAAATCGATATTTTGTAACGTACGAAATATATACGATAGTCGGCGCATCGAGCGCACCGATTTATGAAAGGAATATAATTTCATTCTACTCTGTTGCAAAATGCAAAAACCCGTTTTACCACGCTTAATGACGTTTGGCTAACCTATCACGTTAAGTTAAGTTGAAGGATTAATGACGAAAGTCGGTGACGAGTGTCTGACATCCCGTAATTTCATATGAAATAAGAAACGCGTTACGTGAAAAACAAACAAATCGTTCTTTCGATTAAGCATGACATGTTATCGTACAATCGCGATATCTCCGATTGCGAGTTCAAGACTTTGCCTCGGAGTATTAAGTTGAACCGCGATGGTAATGGATACTATTAAATTACGAATTAAAATAATTGCAGCTTTGCGTTCGGCCGTTAACGAACATCTTCGTCAAATGTGCGTATGTAGCGTCAGTGTCGCTTTTAAAAAACTCCATGATTCTACGCGCCTACTTGACGAGCTTATTTACGTACCTAAGATTAAAGATAAAAATTTCTAATGATTAACTCGACGATAGAGTGTAATCATACAATGTGTTCACATATCATGTATGTCCCTAACTTTTTCCAATACAAAGATTTTTCTTTTCATCGGCTTCGCAACAAAATAACGAAGAATGAAATAAAAGATTTATACATACATTTGTACAGGGTGACACACGCAATATGTTACGCGCGAGCTGTTTTCTCGCAAAATATTAACGATAAAATTAATTTTTCGCTCTTTTTAAAGTTAAAGATAAATGGGATATCACTTCAAGAAGATAACTATCTTCATATTTTTTAAATAGACTAGAACAAAATAGGCGCGCGCCACGCGCGCACTTTTATTTACGGACATTTTTCAATTTTTTAAACTTTTCTTTCCATATAATTTTAACTTTAAATTTATATGTAACATATATATACAAAATATTCCAAGTTTTATTTTAATCGTAATGACAAGAATCTCTGAAATAATATATATCTTATTGTTTTAATTACTTATGCTTATATAATAAATTTATATAAAATAGTTTTTAACGTGTATCGGTGCGCATTAATGCAACTGAATTTGTAAATTAAAAAATTAATTATCAACTAGAAAAAGCATCTGTTGAAAAGTTGTTGCGGGAAAGAAAATATAATCAGAAATTTATATCGCGCTATGACTGGCTTCAGTGGACGGTATACGCGCTTTCAGGTTCGTATATATTTTTTGAGATCGCATCGTTTTTTCTCAGAAAGATCCAAAATTGATACAAGACATAAAATATGGTTTTCGGCCTTGGCCGCGTAAACATTAGCACGATATTATGAACGTATTATGATCTATCAGTCGCACGGCAACACTCGAACAGTAAGGTAGTAGAGCGCGAAACATTATCAAATTCCTTTTTTAAACGAAATCGCACCAAGTATCGGAAAATAATTTAATACGATAAATAAAATTAATTATCTTTTATCTTATATATATTAAATAATACATAATTATATCGCAATGATAAATTTCGAGGCGCGTATTTCGCGTGATATACATTTAACCAAGAGTCGAAATGACAGAAATCAAAATTGTAATTTATCGTTTTGTCGTGATCTTTTTCTTCCTTTATAAGCAATAATTATCTCTTTAAAAATATTTCAAATTTAATAATATTTTGTCCGATACTTTATCGTTTGACTTTTCGACGATTTAAATATGATTCGGATCGAGAACGCGCGATAAAATAGTCGAATTGCATCCGTCCGAGTAATTAACGATAAGCTCCGTAATATTATTAATCGTTTATTAAGTAAATAATTTAAAATACTTGTACGATTTAATATTCCGCGATATACGTCATAGTACGCAAAATATTCGGCTGCGAATTATCAATAACATGGTGTTCGGCCTTGGCGGCGTAAACATTAACACGATATTATTAACGTATTATGATCTATCAGTCGCACGGCAACACTCGAACAGTAAGGTAGTAGAGCGCGAAACATTATCAAATTCCTTTTTTAAACGAAATCGCACCAAGTATCGGAAAATAATTTAATACGATAAATAAAATTAATTATCTTTTATCCTATATATCTTAAATAATATCTTAAATAATTATATCGCAACGATAAATTTCGAGGCGCGTATTTCGCGTGATATACATTTAACCAAGAGTCGAAGTGACAGAAATCAAAATTGTAATTTATCGTTTTGTCGTGATCTTTTTCTTCCTTTATAAAGAATATAATTATTTCTTTAAAAATATTTTAAATTTAATATTTTGTCCGATACTTTATCGTTTGACTTTTCGTCGATTTAAATATGATTCGGATCGAGAACGCGCGATAAAATAGTCGAATTGCATCCGTCCGAGTAATTAACGATAAGCTCCGTAATATTATTAATCGTTTATTAAGTAAATAATTTAAAATACTTGTACGATTTAATATTCCGCGATATACGTCATAGTACGCAAAATATTCGGCTGCGAATTATCAATAACATGGTGTTCGGCCTTGGCGGCGTAAACATTAACACGATATTATTAACGTATTATGATCTATCAGTCGCACGGCAACACTCGAACAGTAAGGTAGTAGAGCGCGAAACATTATCAAATTCCTTTTTTAAACGAAATCGCACCAAGTATCGGAAAATAATTTAATACGATAAATAAAATTAATTATCTTTTATCCTATATATCTTAAATAATATCTTAAATAATTATATCGCAACGATAAATTTCGAGGCGCGTATTTCGCGTGATATACATTTAACCAAGAGTCGAAGTGACAGAAATCAAAATTGTAATTTATCGTTTTGTCGTGATCTTTTTCTTCCTTTATAAAGAATATAATTATTTCTTTAAAAATATTTTAAATTTAATATTTTGTCCGATACTTTATCGTTTGACTTTTCGTCGATTTAAATATGATTCGGATCGAGAACGCGCGATAAAATAGTCGAATTGCATCCGTCCGAGTAATTAACGATAAGCTCCGTAATATTATTAATCGTTTATTATATAAGTAAATAATTTAAAATACTTGTACGATTTAATATTCCGCGATATACGTCATAGTACGCAAAATATTCGGCTGCGAATTATCAATAACATGGTGTTCGGCCTTGGCGGCGTAAACATTAACACGATATTATTAACGTATTATGATCTATCAGTCGCACGGCAACACTCGAACAGTAAGGTAGTAGATCGCGAGACATTATCAAATTCCTTTTTTAAACGAAATCGCACCAAGTATCGGAAAATAATTTAATGCGATAAATAAAATTAATTATTTATTATCTTATATATCTTAAATAATACATAATTGTATCGCAACGATAAATTTCGAGGCGCGTATTTCGCGTGATATACATTTAACCAAGAGTCGAAATGACAGAAATCAAAATTGTAATTTATCGTTTTGTCGTGATCTTTTTCTTCCTTTATAAGCAATAATTATCTCTTTAAAAATATTTCAAATTTAATAATATTTTGTCCGATACTTTATCGTTTAACTTTTCGACGATTTAAATATGATTCGGATCGAGAACGCGCGATAAAATAGTCGAATTGCATCCGTCCGAGTAATTAACGATAAGCTCCGTAATATTATTAATCGTTTATTAAGTAAATAATTTAAAATACTTGTACGATTTAATATTCCGCGATATACGTCATAGTACGCAAAATATTCGGCTGCGAATTATCAATAACATGGTTTTCGGCCTTGACGGCGTAAACATTAACACGATATCATTAACGTATTATGATCTATCAGTCGCACGGCAACACTCGAACAGTAAGGTAGTAGAGCGCGAGACATTATCAAATTCCTTTTCTAAACGAAATCGCACCAAGTATCGGAAAATAATTTAATGTGATTATTGTAATTAACAATTGATTAACTTTTAAAAATAAGAAATAAAACAAAATAATTCAATAATAGAGATAGTATTGTTGTAACGAGTGGCGCATGATTTTGGCGTCGTGTAAAATCAAGCAAATCGTATTTTTTATATTTTCTTTCTTACGATATAATAAAGTATGTCGCGATCGTCGCATATTCGACTAATCGTAATTAACTGCGTTTTCGCAAGTGAGTGTAAATGTCACGAGGAAACGGCCTTCTCTAATTTAGCACAGAATTTAATGTTGGTGTATTGTCAAGCGTTCCTTCCATTACACCGATTTTTAAACAAATTTTTTAACACTACTTTGCATAACTGTATCTCATTAATTATTGAATGAAATAATTTAAAACTTGCACCACGTGTTGAGTATTGAGTTGTAAATAACCCTCTAAAATGGCAGCACAAACGGATCAAACGGAAATGCGAAGCGAGTCTCAAAACTTGATTGTACATTGCTCGTTCTTTTTTCGTTTCTTTAATAATGTATGAGATCCAATGTAAATTATCGTATAATATTATACATGTATTGCTTGTTTTTTCAAAACATATCTACATCGCATCTCTTTTAATCGAGGAAAAAAAGGGGTATCTGCGATATAGTTAATCTCTCAATTATAAAATATATTTTTCCTCTTTTTTAAGTTATATATTATATTAGAAAATTATATATATATTGTATAAAATAACCCTCCATGGGTACACCTTGACGTGGTGGAGTGGCTTCAGTACCTGGACGGTATGCCTTAAGGTCCTAAGGGTCCTCAAGGTTTACTGCGAAGGGGAAACCAAGTACCCAGCGTCGTCGTTGCTGTCATCGTGCCGCGGACGGCCCGTCGTATCGTTGGTGCTGTCATCGTGTCGCGGACGGCTTGTCGCGTCGTCGGCACCGTCATCGCGTCGCGGACGGCTTTCGCGTCTTTCGCGTCGCGTGTCCGTACAGCATTGCCACGAGTCGCACAATGGCTCATATGTGGCACGCGCATTCGTGCGTTGAACGCACATTAGTGCGTCGTCGTTGCCGTCATCGTGCCGTACGAGCAACGATGCGTCGCGTTGTCGCGGTATCGCGTTTTCGCGTCGTCGCGTCTTCGCGTCTTCGCTTTTATCTCGTTTTCACGATTGTCACCGAGGATCATACTTTGTTGCCGACTAAATGGGATGTCTCTCAGCGTTGCAATCGTTAATATATTAATACCTATTAATATAATTAATTTTATATCAATATCAGTTAATATTAATTCTATATTAATATTATATATTATATAAATATTTATGTATTAATAAATTTAATATATTAATGTAGGCGCAACGTTAAAACGCCTCAGTATCGCGGCTGAGGTGAATGCCGGCCGCGTAGCAACGTATGTTCGTGCATAGTATAGATGCATGTTCGCGCGGTTAATCTCGAACTTCGGTTCGAGAATCGGCTGTTGAGGGCACGTTCTGCTCCGACGAACGGTTCGGCCCGAATCGGTTAGAGTTCGGTCGATCGTTTTGGAATCGTCGTTAATGGGTCCCTTCTCTTGTACCGTCTAACAGCACATTGTAGAAATACTAAAATGTTTGGCATCTGAGGAGTCGGCTGATCTAATTAGGTTCGATTTTCGCTCGCTAGAGAAGTTGATCTCCCGCTTTCGAAATGCTAGATTGTTAGCACGTAGAAGGTGGGTATCTTCATTCTCGACCCGTCTACCAGCCTTACGATAAACCCGGCTCAGTCTGTATGATAGAGACTTGGTGGTTCGTATGAAATCGTTCCTAACGATGTTCTAGTCGGCCCTCGATGGGAGCAGGCGCGGGTCAAGAGTCGAGCGAACCCCATTCGCGATTATTCCATCGATCGATTTCGTCTTCTTCCGCTTCCGCTTAACCTTTGCTCGAAGTAATCGGTGAATTCCCGACTTGTCGACTCGAAGTGTGATTCTCACGTGAAGCGGGATTCGATCGTACCGAGATTCGAAAGTGCGGGAGTGTCGCGTTCAAAGTATCGCGCGTATAAGTGCGGAAGTAATATTTTTTAATAAAAGTGCGGTTTAAAGTGTCGTTTAAAGTATCGCGCGTGTTAATCAACCTGAGAGGAGGAGGAGGCCTAGGAGAGGCATCGGGCACTGGTGGAGCAACTCTGTGGTGAGTAAATTATTTGTATATTAATTACTTATTAATTGCACACGTGTGATTTTAATTAAGCAATTAATCGCGTAATTTAATTTTTTATTTATATGATTTAAATGCAAAAGAATTAAAGAAAAAGATTTTTATACGAAAACTATAATCTTGTAAAAATTTCTATTTTTAGATTATAGCTTTTATATTATATGTATCGAATATAAAATGCATATAATAAATTTTTTTTAAATATTAAGTATTTTGAGTTTTGCTATAATTTGGATCTTCTATTTGCACGTTACAGAGCAATGTAGCAACCCTGACAGAAGATTCTGAGAGGAGGAGAAGGAGGCCTAGGAGAGGCATCTTGCACCGGCGGAGCAACCTAAGGGTGAGTATTATTATATATCCCGTATATGCATTAAAATACGGGGTTCATTTATTTGAATACTTTAAACAAGAGAAATTCGCAAACAGAGAAAAATAAAATTCTTATATAAAAGTTTCTATTAAAAAAAAAAAAAATAGTTTTCTTTTTTAGATCTTATAAAATTATTTCATACTTATATATCTGTTTATTATTGCACGCATCGGATATAAAATTCAGTGCGTGACAATAATAATTTCTTGAAATATTAATTATTTTAAGTGTTGCTATAATTTAAATTTTATATTTGTATTTTGCAGACAACGTAGCCTCAAGACCAACAACTCCGCTGTTGCGCATCAGTGCCGGTGAGTGACAAACTTTCATTTAATTTTAAGATAACGGTTTTCTAGAGATTGTAGATGTAGTAGATCCGTAGCTTGTAGATTATAGATGGATCCGTTATCTTAAAATGGATGGACTAGAATAAATTAGATCATAATTTTTGACATTTTTTTAAATAGAAATTTGCATTAAAGCAAAAGCGAATTAAAATATAAATAAAGAAATATAGAAAAACTTTCAATTCTTTATCAATTCATTCTTTATCATTCTGTGTGATCAATTATTTATCAATTATTTATTTAACAAAGAACGTGTCACTAATTTTATTATTATGTATATAATAATTTATTCTTATAACGTTGATTTTATTTTAATATTTTGTAGTCCATCCATCTATATGTAGTGTAGCATATCAGAAAACTTTGTTTCGACTGATATAAATTTAAGTAATCAATTGATCAAATCATGTATAATGTTTAAAGAAATAAGTGAATAATAATAGTATAAAGTAAAAATGTAATGAAAAATATATAAAAGTAAATATTTACTTAATTCTATTTTATTATAAATTGTATCATAAGAGTAATATTATATATTACAAAAATTTCAATCAATCACAATTTTTAATTAATGATTTGACATTGTATATCAGTTAAAGCAAAGTTATATTAAAACACGAGCGTGAAACGCTCATGCAGCGGCGATAATTAGCCGGCAATGGAAGGAATTTCTCTCCTTCATTGCCCTCCGATAGAGATCGAAGCTACATCTCTGGATAGATGTAGTCAGAATGAATATGGCCAGAATCAACAAAAGGTATGTTCAACTGGCCCAACGAAAGTAACATAGTTAGACCAATATCGTGGTCAAAAGGCGCACAAATACACATGTTGGGTAATACATGTGTTTGCGCATTTTGTACGTGCAATGGCACGTAATCAAGAATGCTACTGGTGCATTCTATTAGGGCACGTGAATAGGACACGCGAGTAGGGCACGCGATTAAGACACACTGCCCAAAATTTCAGTAATCCCGTATTCCCGCTGGCTTAGCCAGCAAAAGTAAGGTTGTTAGGACTATCTTAACTTAAGATAATAGTCATTTAATTCCTTCAGCATTTAATTCTTTAAGATTCTTAGGAAAAGAAAAAAGTAGGATTCTTTTTAGGAAAACTAAAAACTAGTAATCTTTAATTTTTTTAAAGAGTTTTAATCAGCATTAACAGCATTAATTAATTTTTTCACGTTCATGTGATCGCCCGGTAATAGATATACTGTCAGGTTTTCGCAAAATACAAAAATACAAAAAATCGAGATATCTCTTGCAATATTGGTTGGAGCGTAAAAATTACAAATACAAGTTAAAAGTTTCTTTTATATCTCGTGGGGTGTTATCCCAAAAAAATCTGCTCCTTCCAATACTAGGATATATCTTTATACAATATACCAAAGATTGTGATTTTCGAAACGCGCGGTAATCTATTCTGTTATAATTATTATATTTTCCTATAGTTTTAATATTGCTCTTTCAAATTCGATGGAGTTTTAATCATTAACAGCGTTAATTAATTCTCTCACATACACACACACATATTTATAAAATTATTTAGATATTAATTCTAGTTACTCGTTTTTTCAAAATCAAATAAATAAAAATTATACACACATACTTAATATTTGGACTGTCGAATGGAAAAAAGTGAATGATTTTTTAAATATTTTATTATATCTATGATAGAGAAGTAGAGAAAGCGAAACGTGTAAACAAGACTGTTAATCAATCGGACTAATTTTCCATTACTATAAATAATATTAATTTTACTTCTCTCAGGCGCTACGATCGCAATTGAGAGAGAAACAACGCAACATTTATGTTCCCAATATTAATCACTGCCGGCAACTTCGTTTAAATCGACGGGGTAACTACGGGTTTTATAATGAACGGGACAATAATTTATATTCCTAGACAGCGTACAGAATGCGGTAAGGGTATCTTCGGTATAATTAAAGCCTTACTGCGCGGCAGTCGAGAGGCACGATAGTAAGTAGACGCGGTGCTATCCGTACGCGAGCTAATGAGACTGCGATGTCGCAAATATTTAAGAAAAAATATGGTGGTTAACCTTTTCGACCGATAAATTGAATTCCCATTAATGCTGATTACACGCGGCCGCAATCGACCTGTCTTTTTAATACTTGGTAAAGACACGCGCATCCTCCTTCGCACACGCGCGATACTATCGTTATCAGAAAGGCATAAATTGTCGCGGTTGTCTTGATCCGCGTTCATTACACTTGTTGGTGTCGATAAAGTCATTAAGAGACACTTAATAAACAGGCGGAATTGGTCCGTTTTTTTATGTGAATGCACATGTCTTCTTAATCCTGCAATTTATTATAGATATGAAAACAGCAAGGGAGAATGCGCGTGTAGTTTCTAAAACCAATCAGATATGAATAGTCTTTTGAATAATCAATTTTCTTAGAAAATCAGTTATTAATGTTGAGCACGATATGCGTATGATAGTCGGATGTAAACATTTTTTTTTTTTTAATCTTTCATTTCGTTTTATTGAATATAGGTGAAAATAAAAATATATTTAGAATAGACATAAATATGTTTCTAATGATAGCGTCAAATAACACTTTATATCGATCAATGCACTTTATTTACGGGTTACTATTCTATTTTTACAATTGATCTTTGATAACAGCCTTATAACAACTTTATATCTGCCGATAACAATTTTGTATTTGCCGCCAAGTGTTTATGCATCGAATAAAATATTTATAGAATATCGTACTCACACACACAATACGAGTACCCGGCGATTTTATGCCATTGGCGTGATGAAAATTTTGTATAATAAAGAAAACATATTAAGAAAACTATGCATCGTTAAGAATCGCGACTTAAATGCTAAAAGTTTTTGCACATTCCATGATTACGATAAAAATCACACAACATAATTTTATTATTTCACTTGCTCTCTCGTCGGTTCTCCTATCTCAAATTATCTCAAATTTTTTCTGTATTAATTCAAAGCGTTGATAAGATCACTCGGATAGTTGATTATCGTCCCTTAAAGCCAATACCTTTTTCTTGTCTAGAAATTTATAGTCGTTAGTCTAGTAAGGTACAGAAATTGTAATGCTTGGAATCGTTCGAAGAGAGCATATAGACATAATTTCTTCTCTATATACATGATCGTAACGAAACTATTTATGTAGAATTCTCCATCAGCTTTGCTATCTCTTTCTCTCTCTCTCTCTTTCTTTTTCTATACCATTTCCTCTCTGCTCCGCTGCCTTTTCCCGTTGTTCTGGTTCATCTATCAGTTGCTATGCGTGTGTATTATATACATGATACATCTAAGGGCAAAGAGGAAGGAAGAGGATCGTATCTCATTTGCTTGTATCGGTCTCTTTTTCTATCATAGATATCACTCTCATACATTTTCATTCGGTTTTAACGTTCAGAAGATGTGAAAGAGGAAATAAAGAGAGAAAGAGAGAAACAGATACAGAGGAGATTCGATTCGAAAAAGACGAGAGAGAGAGAGAGAGAGAGCTGAGGAAGAGTCAGAGCTCAAGGAGATGGAGAGACCTTAGCCACATCTTTACGAATCTTTCTTAATAAGGACGTTCTCTTATCATTGACATCAATCACATTGATCTTATTAGGACACAGTCTAGACACATGACCGAAATCAAGTATTCGTTAACGACTTGTTTTATCGTTGTTCATATCTTTTTAGATACAACAAACCAACAGTATACGCATACACATTCCTTTCAAAAATAAAAACAAGCTTATCAAACCACGATAATTATTTCAATATATTGTAGATCGGAGAATTGAAATATGAATTATCAGAATAATGAGAAATTATCGTAATAATATAATATAAAAAGAAAAAAAAGAAAGAGAAAGAAAAACGAGAAAGAGAAAAATAAAGCGAAAAAAATGATAAAAAGTTTTAAATTCGAAATACACAAATTGCATGCACATCTTTATTCTACGAAGAAATAATAATAGACGCGATTTTATATTTTTTCACGCAATAAAAGCGGCACGCGAAAGGCAAAGATAGACAAGCATGCGCGTCAATTGTACACTCTTCATTGTGATCATATAGGCTCGTTATAATTGATTTATGTTTAATATAATTGCGCCAGTATTCTCCGAACTTGTCCGACGTACCAAAAAGTACAGGATGATGAATGATAGTCGACGTTACTCGCCTGTTTGGCCGCAGAGGACGAAGAGATGACGATGGAGAGTAGAAAGGATGAGAACGAGGAGACCCGTTCGAAACTGGTCTTATCGCATTCTCGAATATACAGTTCAGACGATTTAAGAGAAAGTTCACTTTGTTTTGAAAAAATGTCGAAGCTTTATGTAGAGAAACGTATTTCAAGACTATCGCGAACGTAAATGTAATCTCAATAAATCAGTCGGTGTGATATATCACATAATTGAGATTATAATGAATTAAACACATACGCACATTAGCAATCTTGCCGTATTTCAAAGTATATGTATGTTTTGTATGTGTATATGTATTAAATCGATTCCTATCGGCTTATAAAAATCTTTTATGACTAGCATGAATTATCGAGATTTAAATTTATTACGCTATACTTGCTGCTTTGTGTCCTCTTCTCTAGATTATACCATATTTTAGATACTTTATTCAAATATTCGGAAGCCTTTTAGTTGTTAATTGTAATTTTATGTTACGCTGTGAGATATAATAGTAATAAGTACTCGTTTTCTACACTTTGTTCACTTATTTCATCCTTCTTGCATGCTATTTCTTTTCATTTCTTTGAACTCTTTGTTCTTAAAGAACAATATGACTCGGAATATAATAAATTTGCTTTAGCACGCTGTTCTTATTGATATTCGCATCTTCTCTGTCATACATACATACATACGCGACTTCAGATGTACCTGATAACACGCGCTTTATTAAACGAGATCCATTGTCACTTGGATGCATTGCAATGAAAATCTAACAATATAAATGAACTTGAATTGTATAATATTGTAGCAGATAGACACGTAAATAGATGTATATGAATGCATTTAGCTACAATGCAAATTAAGTAACGCATTTTTGATCTTTCAATATATCTCGTATTATTTTTTATAATATAATTGTATCTGTTTTTTTTTGTTTTTTTTTTGTTTTTAAGAAATAGTGATAATATTTTATCTTTCAACACAATGGATTTAAAAAAATTATATTATAAAATGATCGACACGTAATATGATAAGGAATAGTTTTTATATTTCATTAATTTTGAAGAGAAATTCTTCCCATAGTCTTATTTCTATATTTTTATCCGTGTATACATTCTTCGTCTGGTTGACACGATAAGAGTTATCAGGATTACGCGATGCGAAGGCAAAAGAATGGTACGTCGTTTAATGCAATCGGTCACTGGCGCCTTAAACTATTATCCAAAGATACGCAAATGCGAACAAAATATACGAAATAAGAAAATAGAAAATAGATAAAATTAAGAAGACATAACACAAAACAGCGATATGTTGTCACGTTTATGCATTTTTTTCTACAGTTTTTGAAAAAAAACGTCAAAAAATTTTATGCTAGATTTTGTAATATTTTAAACACATAGGTTTCTATTTTTCATAATTCTTCGATAGATTTTGACTTTGCGAACCATAATACGATTGATAATAATTGGAAATCGACGTTGAACCAGGTTCAGACGATCGCAGTACATCCTGATTAAGCCTATCGTAGGTATTACGACTGATTGTGAGCACAATAGTGGTAATATCTCCTGATTTAGTGACGGGCGCGGCTAGATAGCCAAGGCGAGGGTGTTCCATTATCGGACTCCGTGTCCTCTCCATTCTTCTCTCTCTCTCTCTCTCTCTCTCTCTCTACTCTCCCTGTCCTTCTCTCTCTCTATAACTCCCTCGATCTGTCAGGATCGCAGGCTCCGTCTCCGCATAGATAAAGAGTGAAATGTATGTGTGCATCTCGTAATAAAATGCAAACGTAACGTGAATATCTCATAAATAACACCGTTTACCAGCAAATTGGAAAAGAATCTGATCTTATCCGTGGCGACAAGGATGTATGTTGTCGCGCGTTATGTCGGTTGAATCGATGCGGCCTATCGATTAAATCTTGAAATGATCGTGGTATCCCTCGCAATTTATCCGATAGGAAAAGTACAAATCAAAGAAGATTTTACGATTGACTTGACACGATCGGTTGTCAGCTTTCTTGCACCATACTATTAATAGACTGTAAATAGAGATCGTAATATGAGAAGGAAGAGGATCTATATAATTGTACATTGTGATTGCTAATAATAGACCAAATTAACACGAGCTTACATTATACAATACAATGAATGAAAACGCTTTTTAAATTGTAAAAGAGGTCTCTATTATTTTGAAATATGCTGAATTATTAATCACAATAACTATTTATATCAAATATAGTTTCTCTCCATTCTAGTCTTATTATTTTAAAATAAAGGAGAAGATATTATATCGCATATCGACGTGAAATCTTTATGAAAAAAGAGATCATTTTACATTTTACATTATTCTTTATTGATTGTTACGCGAAAATATAAAAGATGACATCCCAATGAGTAATAAATAACGAGTGCAGCATACTGTAGAATACTTACGAGAATAACTTTATATTTGATACATTGTTACATACAAGTTACATATCATAGCTTCCCGTTGTAAGCCTGTACAATGTCCGTGGAATTATCGTGATCTGGTTCTCGTATTCTGCATTTCTTTATATTGCACTTCCAGGTGTTTTATAGGCGACATATGGACGTTCGATGAATTTTCGGTAACTCGCAATCTCACGTACGAATTTAAGCGCCTGCGGAGTCTCGTATAAGCGAACTAGTTGCCAACCGCGACATAAATAACTTTCGATAAGTTCGGTTGGATAGACTTCCGCTAACAGACTCTTCTATATTCTACATAAGCATTGATATTAATAACAGTTTTCAGCAATCGAAAAGTTTCATATTTTTATTTGCTAATATGAACGAGAAAACTAATATTTTTTTAATTAAAAAATCGTGTATATATATACATATAAAGTTAAAATAATTTAAAATATATATATATATTTTACTATTTTGTTGATCAAT
The DNA here is from genome assembly GCF_030449975.1 of Polyergus mexicanus. Taxonomy (NCBI): domain Eukaryota; kingdom Metazoa; phylum Arthropoda; class Insecta; order Hymenoptera; family Formicidae; genus Polyergus; species Polyergus mexicanus. The sequence continues at coordinate 4,617,282 of NW_027223345.1, forward strand.
TTAATAAATTATTACACAACATAACAAAGCGCAACATTTGATATTTTTTAAAGTAAGATGAAGTTATCGGAAAGAGAATATTCTCTCTTAAAGATATATGATATGCGCTTATGCTTATTACATTTCTCAATTGTTTGACAAAGGTTAATTATCAATAATAAATCATAACATCATCGAATCATCGATCTTTTGTATTAAAAATAAATTAAATGAATAAGCTGCAGATTTTGAAAATATCGGGTTTATTCTTTGTGTATTATTATTTAAAAAAATTTTATTAAATTGAATATATTTTAGATGATGTCGAAAAAATTCAATTTAAAAGATTATGACTTATAAAGTAATAGCTTTAATTCGATCAAACGTCAAATGTCAAATGTCATGCTAATGACAACGGCTTCAGTGTAGTGCTTGTAGTTACACTAATGCACTGTCGTGTCTGTGTGGCGAAATAATTTGCATACGCGCGGACGGTATTCACCGATACGGCCTCTGAATACAAGCGGTACCCTATTTGTAAATGTCAAATTGCAAATTGTTCGCATACATATTATATTCGTTTGATCTCCGCGTCGAAGTATTTACCAGATGAGTAAAGGATTTTACACAGGTAAATCTTGCACGCATCTAATTATCTGACACGAGCTCGCGAACATTAGCTCGTGAGTTCGAACTTTAGCCTGATAAAATATCCGATACTTGCTACAACTTAAGAAATCCAACATGTTGCAATTAGGCACTGTAAAATTTTTCAATCTAAGACATTTTAATGTCATTTCCCGATTCCTCGCCTCGCCTTGCGTTGCTAAAGAGCGATTGTAAATAATGATTTAATTATTGTATATGAAATAAATTTAGCTTTTCTTATATAATAAATATTTGATAAATAGTACGTATCTCTTCCACGTCTATTTATTACATACGGAAATATATATCGTATTTATTTCTTTATTTTTTTTTAATTTCGTAGTATTAGTGGCAAAACTCTACGTATATTTGTACATAATTTATTCACGTGGGCGCAGACACGAAGGATTGGATGTAAATTCAAGACATAAATCAGTGTCGAAAGGTCGATCAATTTTCTATGTCAACCTACATGTTCGTTATGAAATATGTACGCTATAACGATATTTATTCGTAGGAAAACGTTCTTATAGCATTTACTTTCGCCACTCCGTAGATATTACATGTGAGCCTAAAGAAACAATTGTTTTCCCAAAAGTATTATTAAAATACGATGCGTACGACATTCGCAGTTAGCACATGATAGTTTATGTTCCCAAGACGAACAATTTATAGCATGGTATTGACGCTAGTTAGCGATGTTGAAACATATGGATGGGAACGCAGTTAATTTGTGTCACCGGTTAGGAAACAAAAAAAAAAAAAAAAATCAAATCACCGTTAATTTCTTGTGGGATTATATCTATTACATTGTTAATATGAATATATTAATGCTTCGTTAGCGTCATTGCATCTTTCTTTATTGACACTTTATTTGCAAATGTCAGATATATTACTAGGCGTATTCTCTTCTCGCATTTATCAAATCCGGTTGGTTAGAATCATTCGTTAATCCGTTTAATGAAGAAAAAGTCTTTTTTGCCCGTTATTTTATATTATTTATCTAATGCTAAATTCTCGTTTTCCAAGACAAAAATCAATCGATGTAAAGCCTATCTGATTTTAATTTGTTAAATCAATTCCGTGAAAAAAATTTTTATCTTTGTGATATACAATATAAATTATCTTGCACTTTTTAACATGACTTGAACAAGAACAAAAGAGTTGTTATATTTTTTTAAAATAATTCTCTTATATTATTCAGCATATTTTTCTTATATTTTTTATATTTTATATTTCATTATTAATAACTATCATGTATGTAGCAGTTTTTTAAATCAACATAATTATTTTATAATTTTATAAAAAATATGTATATCTCAAAATATAAATCGTACCAATGTCATAAAACATGCCATATACAATATAATTGATTTAAATTACTGAATCGGCGATTGATAATTTATATTTATCATATACATATCTATTTTAACGTGATCCGTGGTTTGCGGAAAATGTTTGCAACGTTCCAAAGTTGGAAGGCAAATAAATCATTAATGAGTCTCTCTTTTCGTTGAACGTTGGCGCCAATGTGCAGATTTCATGGACGTTTCGTAGTCGAGCTTGTCTCGCATGCAATATTGCCCGTGTAAACGCAATCACGAAATTTGCTTCAATAACAGCTTTCGACAGAACGAACGCGTATTGGTGCAACGGATGGCTCGTTAATGGTAAAACGTTATTTTATCAGTGACGTTGTTTATTTAACGTGCACGGATATAGTGATCGTATTATTCCGTTTCACAGAAAACCAATCGCATGTATCTTTGCGATATTTTATTTGATTGCATATGTGTGTACTCGTTTATTTGTACAATCATATTAAAAAGGAAGGTTGTGAGAGGTAGATGATAAATAATAAATAATATCATCGCTGCATTATAAAACGCGACAGTAGCCAGAATATTACGATTATATTTTAATGACGTAATGATATATGAATATACACGAAATGCAAAAAAAAAAAAAAAGGAGAGAAAAATTCGTAAAAATTATGAAAAAAAAATGAGAGAAAGGAGCGATCGATATTATATAATAGTATAATATATATTGGATCTCTATAAAAATGTCGAATTATTTTTAATAATTTACACTGTGGCATCGTTTTGCTAATCAGCTGCGCTATCAATAGCTTTAATCGACAAATTCCTCGCGATGGAGCTTTGACGATGAAACACGCGATGTACACATCGTCAATGTATATCATAACTTTCAATATATTATCCGATATGTGTATAACCACACCCATAATGACGTTGATGGGCAGCTCTATTTTTCTCTACAGTTCCGAGGCGATTAATTCGGCACAATACGAAGGATGCAAAAACTCGAAAGCCTGACATTGTCTGGCGCCGCTCGGTCTTGCACTAATTGACCATATTATGGAAAATAGGAGGGTCAAATACCCATGCGACCCGTGATGTCATCGTCATGTTGCAGAACTGCGAATTCTGCTCACGGATAGCTTGAACGTGGAAAAGAGCATCGTTAAAGTTCCTTTCAAGAATTTATTACATTTGTTTACACAGAAGCTTCACGTTCTGCAAAAATGACATATACATCATAAAATAAGATTTAATATATGTCGGAGACAAGGGTCATATCGGTAATGTACCAGGCGTGTAACAAATAACACTAGGCTCGAAAGCAATAAACATTTATTGTTCATGACGGATAAAAACGGATATAAACTTAACTGACACACAAGAGAACCGTATATATCATATTTTCCAACGAATGAAAAACCTTCGCCCTTTATAACGCAACATTTGATTCTTTTCTTCAGCCGCAAAAAAAAAAAAAAAATATTTCATTACTCGCTAGAAAGTATTAGAAATTATGTTTCAAAAGACTTCAATTCTCTCTCGTGTATCGAAAAATTAATTTAAACTGTCGCGACAAGATTTCATTTAAAAAAAAAAAAACAGCAAAGGAAAAATATATCTCCTATATGATCAGCAAAATATTATATGATAATAATTGTACAGCGTATAGAGAGCGATGTTCAGAGAAATATTCTATTTCGCGATACATTTCATCTCATTAATATAAACTAAATTATACAATTGATGGTGAATTGCTCATTTATGTATTTCATTTAATGGCTATTCCCCACAAAAGGATTAGCCAAATCTCTCGATAATATCAGCATTTCGTGATGGAAATCGATTCCGATGTAGCGAGAAATCGAACAGTTGTAGATACATATCATAAATTCACAGCGCTAAAACTGACTAAAATCGGGCGAGCAACCTAACTTATGATCAAACTATCGGCGACTATTATGCATGTGTGAGCGTGCATCCTTTCCGCAATTTCCTCCCATGTCGCAATTCCTTCGTACGACCTTCGGATCAACGCCGATTACACGATTGCCGATGAGGGAAAGGAGACAAGGAAGAGGGGTGAGATAATAACGTTCCGTATCCCGATTCCATGGATTTATGGGCACGATTTCAGATTCGAAATAATTGATAGAAGGAAACCGCAATGAAACGAAACGGAATGGAATATCATATCGAACGGCGCTCGTTCAACTCGGAAAGAGAGAAAGGGAGGGAGGAGGAGGAGGAGGAGAAGAGGGAAAAAGGGTGCTCGATTAGTTCCCGCCTTGCCCAATGCTCCGGCTGCGATTTATTGCCTGAAACCGTCAGCCGGACCGTTTACGAGGCCGACCCGAATGTTCTGAGCGTCGCCGGTTACCGATTTTAAACAAACGATAATTGCCGGTTATGCTTGTGATTACGATACGTCGTCTCCATATGTGCGCAGCTTCCGTTTCAACGACTGTTGGCACAATCGTATACAGTTAATTTCCTGTGGGATTTGGTGGCCGATAGAATTGTATTTTATGCGAGTGCGCGCGCATTTTCTTTCTTATAATATCAAAGATATCACGTTTATGCTATATAAAAAATTCAAAGTACATGATTTGATAATATAGGGTTCTAAATTATAAATTAAGATTGAATATCTTTCTCTTTATTCGAACATTTTATTGTTTTAATGAGAATGATAGATTGTTGATATACATAAAATTATATTATTATGTTTTATGGGGGAATATTATTATTAATTCTCTTTCTCTCTTTTACTCTTTCGCCTATGCATATGGTATATGACAGAATGTAATATAAATTATTAAACTACATGTATAAAATTTAATGAATTTTATATTACTATAACATATCTGTTGTCGATTGCATTGTCATTTGAAATGACATATCTAGTTGAATGAATTTTATTTATCATACTGTGTGTGTGTAGCTGAGTATAGAATTCGATTTCTGTTCTCCAACAATTGGCAGGTCGACAACAGTCAAGTGCGAGCAAATCGTTCCGGAAGGTTTCGCTAGAAAGCCTTCGCCAGGAAGATTTGACCGCGAAGCATCCGCAAGCGGATACTCGGTAACCACCTTGTTCTCGGCATGTAGTAATCCTAACCCCTAGCAATCTCTTATTGAATAATGAAAGAAAAAAAGTCTGATCGAACGGATTCACGTGGAATCATGTACACGTATATAATGCTGGTTTATACATTTGCCCCGTATAAGGGCATCCGCGCGTACATCTCCGACGCTACGTGTGAGTAGCTCGATGATATGCATTCTCCAGATGTAGGAGAACAGATGGAGATTGCGTGCGGTTTCGCGTGGATCGTCGACTGATCGACACGAATCAAGACCGCAAAAATCAACGCGACCAAACGTAACCAACGGTAGACTCGAGTTGGACCGCAGCTATTTCATGCGCCTTACTCCGTTAAAAAGAATCATCTTAAAGATACAATATTGCTAAGTCGAATCGGGATGTATCGGGATACCTTATTTGCGAATGCTATCGTTCCCGGTCGAGATTATTATTATACATCCTGAAAAATGGAGCGCAATTTTGCCTTCATCGCATACGTTATCGTTTACGCATTGTATTTATAGACTACATGTGGAAATGAATATCATTGTTAAAGTTTTAATCGATTAAAAGGAACCATTTACGGAAAAAAAGTTCCGTTCGCGAGAAAATAGTAGTTTTCGAAAAAAAAACATGTTCGCGAGATACGTTGTTTTTTGTGCGATCGAAATCGTCGAGAAATAAGACGATAAAAATCCTGCCTACATCATCCGTAATCATTGTAGATGATGTGAATGTACCCTTATCTCCCTCCCGCCGCATCGCTTGCGGCCACCCACTCGTACAATCGCACTGCAGCAGCCTTGAAGTTTGCAGCCTGACGAATCAAGGTCGTTACTTACAGCGACTTGCACAAGAAAATACAATCACTTTTGAATTGAACACGGTACGTCTCGTGTATATATGTATAGAGTATGTAGAAAAAAAAAAACCCCATGAGAAGAGAGCGCAAAAATCCCACGATAAATCGCTACTTCGTCGATCTGTAAGTAATAGTCTTGTGTTACTCTACCGTATATGATAAATATAATGTTGTAACCGTTCTTGAGAGTGTACATCTTCAAATATATAAGAGACAAGAAAATGTGTCTCTCGCGCAAGATATTTTGTATTTTATAGTTTAAACAATATTTTCATATAATTAAATTTTGCATTTTTATCTTCTTTTCTTACAGTATTTTTTTCAATTTATATACAAAGTAAAAAGTATATTTTGTATTATAATTTTCTGGTATGCAAGCTTCTTCTGAGAAATAAAATTTGATTTTATCACAAGTTAAACAGATAGTCACACGGTATACAAGTGAACGGCAATTATCTTTTATCATTTGCGCACGTGCCTCGATGATTTAATAGCTCATGTGTGAAATTTGTCACTGATATTGTTTTACATGGACACTCGAAATACGCGTTTGCATATCGTACCTTTATCCGGTGCTTTCGACAAATTGTCATGATTCAGTCACGACATATCTCTTCAATAAAGTCATTTACTTATCTGTACATCTATTTATGCGCCCAATTTGCATAGTTATATGGGAAAAAAAAAATGCACGATGAAGTCTTTAGTATTACGTATGCATCGCGCATCTGCATTTTTCGTTATGACAGATAATCTCAATAATTTAAAACCCCTGACTCTTTCAGTATAATCTTTATACTGACAGTATTATTATAATGCTGTGAAAATTGATTGAAAAGAGTTGAATTTGAATTATTCTATTCTGATCGGAGATAAAATTGTACGGTTTCCCGGTTTTCTCAATCATACCATTATTTCTTTCCTTTTTTTTTTTACTGTAATCGAAAGCTATATGATATTGCACAACTCGCCAATACCTCGTTATCAGAGATATGAATAATTAGCTACGAGATAAAATGTGCTCGTGCACACGTGCGTAAACACGATAACGCTATTCTCGTTTTTCAGAAGATACTTTTGAGCACGCCTTGATTGTTCAACGACATGTCGAGCCTCTCTCGTGCTTTCCCGACGCGGTTCCGTGCATATGCGTGCGCGCACACGCGTGTCTACTCGTGCATTGTGTTAATATCTCGTTGTCAGCAGCGACTAGCAGCGGGGTTAGACTGATATACTGCCGACACACCCGTCACATTGCGATACGAGAGATATGGCCCGGCAAGGACTGTGCCTATAAACTATATATGCTCCGAGTTGAGTGTACGCGAATTCGCACACACGTGTGCACATATATATATATATATTATAAGCAAATAAAGCGTGGCACAATGCGCTACTGGAAATATGCATATGTACGTGACATCGTCCGAAACTACACATATGCGTGCGTATGCGTGGACAGTCAATACGAAATGAAACGCACGGACATTCCTGCGTGAGCATGGAAGGCAACGTTAATTAAAATTTCTTGCGTTTTCAATATCAGAAAACTGATACTCTCGTTTCTTTAGAAAGAAGAAAAGAAAATCGAATAAATTTCTCATCAACATTCTGATAATCTCGAATTATGCGCGAAAGATCGATCAATGTAAGATCGTTCAGATGCCTATCCCGATAACGATATTTCTTAATCATCTTTCAATTTGCAATTTATATGCCACATGATAGGTCGTTTTCCCTTTCGGTCGGACGATTAAGCTATCGGGGAAATCAGTACGCGACGTGTTTATCGAAGAGCAAATCGCGCGTCCGAGAAGCAGCCATCGAGAGGAAGAATCGTTTGCCGAGGGTGGGCGCGACAAGCTGTTAATTATTAAGAAAATCAATAGCGCACCTGTACGTGCGATCCGGCACGAATGTGCGAAGGCGCGAGTCCGCGGCTCGGCGCACGAAAAAGGAAAGGTACATAGAGCGTGCAAAAGGGCCGAGAGTGGATGAACGTGAGCGCGATCAATCATTCGAGGGATTTACGGGCCGCGAAGAATGAAGAGGCGAGAGTGAGCGTACGTAATACACGTGCGCGCGCCACGCCGGTTCGGGGCTGTTAAGAAATTTTCGATGATGAAAGGACTCGTACGAGAGGAAACGGATCACGGAGTAGGCATTTAGATGGTTCGAGGAGATTAGTGGATATATATAAAATGTTTGTGTGTACAAGTCGGTAAGATTTCGTCAGAGAGAGAGAGAGAGAGAAGACGCGTACACATCTTGGCGTTCGGTAGGGTTAACAAAGCCCATCTAACGCTGATAAACCGACGCGTTGCTCGGAGATTAAGATAATTATCTTAGCGCCCATCTCGCTATTGGAAAAGGTGGATAAACGTAGAGATGAATATTTAAGAAATTCCAATGTGTGAGCACGTGGGCGAATCGAAAAAGGCGATCTTTACGTGTCTAGCTTTATCCTCGTGCGTTTAAAACGTAGCTATCGAAAAGTTTCTTTATATAGCGTGTAACAATAACACTCGAACCACTGCTTTATACATCGCGGTCTATTGTTACATTCCACAGATTATAGATACACATTGTTGTTTGTCTGAAATTTATTAGCTGTAATTATATTCCTTGCAATATGTATCTTCTGGTCGTAAATATTATACATCTCCCATTATGAATTATTATAAAGTGATTCTTCATCATTTGTACATGAGCACAATGAAATATTCAGCCCAACGACGTTAGAAATTATTTTTCTAAATATATCGTGAAATATTCGTGTCGAAGTGAGGTAATTGATAATTGATTAGTAAAATAAAGTTAAACGGCAAGCGCATTGGCCGCGAACGTTCACTTTTCACTCTTGTAATAGCCTCTTGCGTCCGTGTGCTGGAAGATGTAGGTAAAAACGCGAGCGACGCAACATCTAGCGTTATACATATATGATCTACGCCTAGCCCCGTTCTTATTTTCGAAAGCGTAGGTGGCAGTCACGTTTCAGCATACCGGCACCGTTTGTTTTTACAAACGAAAGGACGTAATCATAATGGGCGACTTCCACCTTTGGTCAGCTTCTACCTTGGCCGAATTCCATCGAACGCCTACTTCCTGCCGAGCCTCTGAATACAATCTACCGCCGCACTCTGCGTGCCACGATTTCCTCCCCTCCCCCCTTCCTCATCCTCTCTCGCTTTGTCGCTGCGAGTCCCCTTTTCTCGTCGTCGTCGTTACGATTTTCTCTTGCGGTTGTAAATTTATAAAGTCGACCGCGAAACCGCCGGTTCTTTTCTTAAGCCTTGTCGTGAAGAGTAACTCTTTTTAACATCCTTTCGCGTGTTTCGAACATGACCGAAACAAGCTATGTCCGTTTTCTTGTACTCCGGGCAATATTCTTATAACGATAATAACAGACGTGACATTTAAATGATGAAGTAACACTATCATATCGTGATTCTTAAGTATTAACTTCTTTTAAATTTAGATTTTTGAATAATTTTATCAATTAGATTTATGTCTCTCTTACAATTATATGTATATATAATGATTAGAAATTTAAATAATTTTTCAATTACAGAAGAAAAAATACACAAATTTTCTCAGCTAATTATGCAATCATACTTTGAATGATCGCATTTTTCGAGTCAATATGTAAAATAAAAATATCCATTGCGCAACGCAGACACACCTAGGATAGGATTAATTATCGTTTAGAAAAGAAGCCGGATAGGAAAAAGACGAGGAAGAAGCAGACTAAAGAGGAAGTGGAGGCTGTCGGAGAAACGTTTCTTCCCACGACGCGGCCCCAGACATTTGGTCCAATAATAACACTAATTTCGTCTACCGAGGAAACCTATTGTCCAACCGATGCGTCTACAGCGGATGCAGCCCTTTTATATTGTACGTAATATACGAGAAGATGCACGCGTGTGAAGTCGTGGGGATGTGTGAAACACATCGGTTCCACGGACTTCACCTGTTTCGACAGTAGATTCGTTTCACTATAAAAAGTCCAACTTCCTCCTTGATACGGTAACGTTTGAGACGAGTAAGACAGACTCCAACCAGACGGCTCGATCAAAAGATTCTTTAACTTCAAGTATCTTATATAAAAACCGATTGCTCCCCTATATTAAGTAATCTTTAATTAGTATCAAGGTTTATATATCACACATACATTATTATTTAATGTCTCTGGCATCTAATTTCAATGACTGTTAGATACAAAATAATTTTTATCTAAACTTAATAGATGTAATAATTATTATTATTCCCTCATAATTCGTATCTTAGAATTCTATTCAAATTCTAAAAATATTATAAAACTAATTACTGCGTTTTTCACGTTTAATAATATATATAATATTTCTAGATATAATTTAGTTATATAAAATATAATATATTTTTTAATTATGTAAAATTATATGCACATAATATATATATATATATATTTTGTGTGTGTGTGTGTGTGTGTATCATGCATGTATATAGTATATAATTTATAATATAAATATTTTAATTAAAATTAAAATTAAAATTTAATACGATATACAGTATTATTAAACACATAGAAAAGAGACGCAATATATTGCAATATCTAAGGATTATTAAGACAGATAATGCACGAGCTATTGTGCGGATTTTACACGTCTACTTTAATTATGCTCGTTGACGAGATTCCGGAATTGCATGGTGCCCGTGCCGGAAGTCATATGCCTTGTACATATCTATAGTAGAAAGCTGGCTAACATTTCACATCGTGTCCGAAACAGTGGAATGCACTTTCAGTGAGTGGCGGTGCATTTTCTAGTTCTCTGACGGTGTTACACCAATCGCATACAAATGACTTATGTTTGATGTCAGTTTGCCAAGTAAGTGAATAATTAAATATATTTTATAAACCGCATCTACGACGATATAACTTGTTTATATACGTTACAAGTGCGTTATCAAAAATATCAAAAGAAAGTTGTATAAATAATATATGTATTATATATAATATAATTGTGATCGGAAAGTACAAAAAATCAATTAATAGAGCAAAACAGTAATAAAGATGATAAAATCAAAGCTACAAATATCTGAGAGATGTAGTTATACTTAATATTTTTAACAGAAGATATAATACACTGACAAGTAATAATCGATAGAAAAAATATTAATTCCATATGTTTCGATCGCTTGTAAATTGTTACAATATTTATTTAATACAACAATCTTTCATGTAATAGAATAATTTTTTACCATTCGCAAAAATTCGTGAAAAAGTCTTTTTTCACGAAATTCCGAAACATTTCTATAAATCGGTCTTGAGGCGGTTCTTCCTGCCGCGATAACTCCCCCTTTATCTCGTACACGGTGCATTCCCTTCGTTATTGTAGTACCACGAATACCAATGGCGTGTGGTACGTAAGGACCTTGATAAAATCTCAGCCGTTAGTACCTTCTTTCTTCTGTCATTGTGTATATCTTCTACTCTAAGCTGCGATACGGCTAGACTCTCCACGATGTGTATTCCACATCGTCTTTTCCCTCGCCTTTTCATTTACTACTTCCGCCCGTCACCTTCGTGCCTCTCATTTTACGATTTCTCGCGAAACGTTCGGCGCACTTTGCCCGTCTGGCATAAATTATTTCTTTCGGCGGTTACACATCATGCGCGGGGAAAAACATTCCATTATTATCTACGTTTTTCATATCCGCGTGTCCCGACCGCGAGATACCGTGCAAAGATCTGTCTTCGTCGTCGACGAAGGTTTCTGCACGACGTTGCTTTTGTATGCGAGAAAGCATCTCTCTCTCTCTCTCTCTCTCTCTCTCTCTCTCTCTCTCTCTCTCTCTTTCTCTCTCTCACATATTCGCCTTTCTCGTTGTTTCTCGCCATTTCGTGGTGATCACTCTGCCAATTTATTCGCTGTAACTATCGTAGCGAGTAATCATTCATTCAATTACTATCGCCTATCGGCTTTATAATTTTTTCTGGAAGACGTATCAACGCTCTCCTTTTTTGAGACACGAATCTCGATCGTCGAGGATGCTTCGCGCCTGCGGAGATTTCATCTTCCTCTTAAGATTTATCCTTCGTGTGTATCCTTCGCTCTCATTGCGAACGGTATTCCGTGAACATTATCGCGATCATATTCTTCGTACGATATTAAACATGCCATAAACATACGGTTTTTATATATACGAATTTATATGTGATTTATATTGGAGAATTGTGTTTCTTTAAATAATGTAGATGCACTTTAATAACCCGAGGACTTTTCTAGATACAAATAAATAGGTGGGAAATAACCTTTTGCTGGGAAATAAAGTCATGGGAAGGAAAATTGATAGAGAATCGCTATTATAAATCGTGTAATAATGATAATCTTACGGACTTGCCTACCTCTCTCAGATCCTTGGTTTCTTTGTTTATCATTATTCGGTGCAATCTCTACGTCGTATTATCTTAGATCTCCGATCCCGATGCAGCTAATAAATACAACTCTGGCGTTCAGCCTTCATTGTCATTCTCCTGAGTAATTTCTTCCTGTTGATCGTAGATAAGGAAGCGATCGGTTCATACGAGACCAGCAGGTTGCTGGCCGTGTTTTGACCGGATTGATAGTCACAGATAACAAGTTAAAATGAGACGTTACAATGATACCGCTCGAAGCTATGAAACGAGCTATGAATGCGCGTATTATGATTAAAGACTAAAGGCTCCGTTTCTCTCATTGGGCACATAAGACGAATCATAATGCGTTTATTGCTCAACGCTCAAATCGTCTTTACACGGCTATAAAAAAGGATCCTTTTTTATAAATTTTTTTGCAATTATGTTTTATATTTTGATTTTTTTTAATATTCGGAAAAATACTAGCAATAAAAAATATAAAAAGTAAAAAATATATATATATAATAACGTATTAAGAATTTTGATATTACGTATTACAATGTAAAGAGAGATTATGAAAATGGATAAATTAAAGAAAATTGTATTAATATAAGCGAAAAATGAGATACCTAGCGCTTTGACAAAATGAATAAAATAGGTATAAGCGGATAATTATTTTGGTCGTTATGTGCGAAATGGGACAGATCTCTCGCAACAATGTTATTTTGAAATTAAAAATGTAATTAAAGGCAAAGGAAAAAAAAAATCGTTAGGCTCGCGCCTTCGTAGCCCGCGAAAATGAGCGCGATGGTCATAGATGACCCGCGAATCTTAATAACATTAAGATTCCTGGCAAATTTCAATTTCGCGATATACTTTGGCACAGCGGCTGTCAACGTATGTTCCAACGATCGCGCTCGCGTCATCACCGCAGTTGTCATGAAACGCAGCATCGCGGAGGGTAAATTACAGATTCATTTCAGGCAAATGTATGGATCATGGTGCTATCGGAAGTAGAACTGGCTTATGTCTACGTCCCGCGATACGGTCCTCACCTTCAAGAGCGTTCACGCATTAATGTCGCGGCACACGCACGCATACTAGATCCTAGCGGGCTGCTCGTCCATTTCCTGCTAATTAAATTAGCGTATCGGCCGGCCACTGTCCAATGTCGTGAGCTACCCGGGAGCCGTGCTTCTCTCTCTCTCTCTCTCTCTCTCTCTCTCTCCCCGTGAGTTTAACGACCCCGTCCTTCTACCTCCGCCTCCCTCTTCGTCTTCATCAGTCGACGCCGCCAATTCCCAGGAGTCTCGTATCGACCACGACCGTTGTTCTCATTAGGATAAAACATACGAGTTGAGGTGGTTAACCGAATTACCGGCCACGTTACCGCGAAAACGTCCCAGACTTCCGAACGCATGCATCCACGCGAATTCGAATCGTCGAAGAATGAACCGCTTCTTCAAAGATGCACTTTTCTTCATAAAAGTATCGTATAACGATATTACGTGTCTCTATACCAAAATTCCTCTTTGCTAATCTATGCATATTATTTATTTAAATGTTAAATTTATCATATTACTAAGTTTACATTATTTGAAACATCTCTAAATTTTCCTGAGAAGAATTAATTGATTAATTGTATTGTTGTATCGATTTTATATAAAAATTCACGAATCCGTTACGTTATAATAAGTGTTTTATTTCATGTTGTTTTGATATGTATATACATATGTATGGTTGCGGTAGAGACTAGAATCAATTGCGATCGTATATTGTGTTAATCCGGTCGATACATTCAGCCGTGCATTAAGCCTCCTGCCTGATGCACATTATGATGATGTAATGTCGATATCATCATATCTCTCTCTCTCTCTCTTTATTCCAGCGAGAGATCGAGCGCAACAGCCACTCGGAGCATCTGTTCGCAAAATTTCCATCGCGCAATTGCGCCGACACGATGCCTCTCTGGTCGATTCTTCTCACTCTCACCGCGCGGTTAAGATCCGTACATAACCGATCAAAGCGCCAAAATCCTCTCGATCCTGAGATCACTCGCGGAATATACGCCAAAGTGGTCATTAGTATCGGCATATCGATTAATGTGCGATTATGCGCGGTCGAAATCTCGCACGGCGCGAGAGAGAGAGAGAGAGAGAGAGTCCCGCGGGGTGGAGGCACTCGAGCAGTGGCGAACGTTACGATCGGTATGCGCCCCTCTAATTGCTAATCGGGGAATAAACGAACGAACATGTCGACGGATAAACGTGTCGGCAGACGCATCGTAGCTGCTCAAAAGGGCGGACAATCCGAATGCGATTGTTTCCAGGAAGGCTTCTCGTGTACGTAATCGCCGCGGCGTGAGCGCCAAGACACCGTCCACGGGAACGGTTCGGTATAATGAGGAAATGATTAAAATAATCAACATAGAACGATCCGTTAAAATATATTACGGGGCTGTACCTCGCAAAATGAACGGTCGCATACCGCGAACGACGTGAAATGCGGAAGCGGCGATAACGTGCGGTTTCTCTCCGTCCGTACTATACCGATAACTTTTTCGCGCAGCTTCCTCTATAGTGATCTATGCTTGACAAATAGTTGACGCATGCCTGATTATTTTTCGACACGAATCCTACAGAAACCAATGAGGGTTACGAAATTTGATATTCGCTGAGAATTCGATATTCATCGAAAGTAAAATGTATAGTAAGATAGCTTGTTCGTGTTGCGTGCAAAACTGTAGACTGTAATTCTGTAGAAACGTATTATAATTTGAAGAAAAGATAGCGTATAGAAATAAATTATATAAATTCGTAATTTACTTCGATGAGATAAACGAGTAAAGATTAATTAAAAATATTATAGAATATAAAATTTCCCCTTCCTCCATTATTCTCGTAAATTATTTTCAATTATGCTTTGAATTATAATTGCACTTTACGCGGTCTCGAGTAAAACTATATGGTATTATCCAAGGTCACGATCAGCAGTGCATCTGCAAAACAGTCACTGACGCTGTGTGTGTGTGTGTGTAATGGCATTTTGTCAGCTACACCGGAAGTTACCATGTAGGGAAAGGTCCCTGCTGCATCAATGGAATGTAATGGGACGAGGTAATGATATTTATATGGCAACGCAAGATGAGCGAATACGTATCTTGATTTCGATATAAGGCAGGCGGTTTCAACATCTGCATCATCTTCCGAACATTACTTTTATAAAGACGTGAGATTTAAACTGCTCTATATTTTCGAAACTAATACTTCAAAAATAGATGATGCCGTTAGATATTTCTAAAAAAAATATGGAATAGTGGCTACGCAAATTATTATATATCGCTAATTCATCGATTTTTTCCACGCAACAGTTTCTTTTAGACTCGCCGCGTATGATTGCAAGCTACAATTAAATTTTTTGTACGTTTGCTGCTCGTGCAATTAGATATCACTTTAAAACTTCTTTCTTCCGGTCTTGAAGACACGGCTAGATTTATGCTCGAATTTGTAGTAGTCTGTTAATATTATTCTAATTTACAGTCACGTTACAAATTAATTATACACGCTCGTGTGCGCGTACGAACAGTATGAGTCGCAAATTGCTGGGTAATTAACAACGATGCTTATATACAGAGTATCGAGCACGTGCTCTGATATAGAACGGTGTATACGAAAGATCGCGCTGTCGAATTGACATTAATAAGAACCGCGAAGGAAGTTGTCGCGCCATGTGAATCATCGTCGTATTCACCGCGAGATCGTACACGTGCACACGCAAACGCGTACACGCGTTTCACACCCGCTCGCTATGTGTATGAGTTTTCCTGCGGATTATCAGAAATTTATGAGATCGAAGGCAAGTAAGTCGTCGAAACTCACTGCGCGAGATTTATGGGATTTTATCTCTCTCTCTCTCTCTCTCTCTCTCTCTCTCTCTCTCTCTCTCTCTCTCTCTCTGTTTCTCGTTCTCGGCTGCTACAACGACTCGCGCAACGTAATATGCATGCATCGACCGTAAATGACGCACGTCCTTCTCCTTTCAGACTTCGCTCTCGCCTCTTTTACGTTTGTATGCAATGAGGCTTGCGTAAATGTCGATGCCTATTGTGCGCCGATAAGATTAGTTAACTACAGCGCGGTACGCGAGTACACTTGTCACAGAGCCGACATAGACGTCGACGGGGGGATTGAAACGAAAATTCCAAGCTTCGATCGAGCACTTGGTATAAATTGTAAAATCGAGAGGTGAAGCCCGGCGATAATACTGGGCAAAGTTAATCGAGCATTCTTTCGAATGTAAAAGGCAATGTATGTATATAGGGTATGTGTGAAAAATGTGACCAATGCAATACGGAAAATATATTCATATCAGCCTTGATGGAGTTTCCTATCGGAAACCACCGCGTCAGGATGACGTAATAAATGTCATCTGCTTCTCGCTTTTTTCTCTTTCCAGTTCCCGTCGGAATCATTCTTTTCTGTTCATTGTCTCGCGTCACTCCTTTCCCAGCAGGAATGAGAAGCGTTAGTTGGCATCGCCGCGCCCACAGATGCGGTGCAACGCGCATAGATATAATATATATATTAACCGCAGGCATCGGAGCGCCTATCGTGAATTATTGATGGCTTTATACGGAGACTCCCGATGGCACCAGGTGGCCAAGTTTCGCCTTGTTCCGAGAGAAGGAGAATCGACGGTCGAAGCGAGAATAACTCGCTCGCAGAACGGACGAGGCGACGTGAGAAGGACCAGCGTAGAGTTTAGTTTACGGCGTGGCGATGTTTGACTAATGCTCCGCTATTTCGGCTTTTGTCGTTGACCCCAGATCGCCCGCTGCGACGATTCCACAAGGGGAGAGATTGGTTAACCGACCCTTGAATTTTCGACTCTTCCGTAACCGCTCCGATCGACGACCCGCCGAGATTTCGGTAGATCTTTTTACGTAAACGATACTCGTAAAGGCGATCGCTAAATATTTCTGATGCGGCTAAACCTGATTATCTCCGCAAGTAACGGTAACAAGGTGAAAATGACGTGGTTAATGACATATATAAATACTAATAAAGTCATTTGTATATATATATATATAGATACGTGTGTATATACGAGAGCAATTATACTTTATATATATATATGGTACGAATGATAATGGTTTCTTGTAACGCGCGCTATTGACGTTCAACGCGTTAATTGTTTCGTCCGGTGTTACTGGAGTGGAATAATTACGATGATAATATCGCAGCGTTCTCCCGTGTCACATCGCCTCTAAAACTCGCGCTTGAAAATGCAACTAAAAGTGCATTATTCCCTGAATGCGAGATAAATTATTCCATTATGGTTGAAAACTGTCGTATCGCAAATTTTCCTATTATTTATTACGCCGCATTGTTAATTACAAGTAGTGTACGATAAATAATAGGTGCGTTAATGCCCTATATAGATGACGAAATTGAAATTAA
This sequence comes from Polyergus mexicanus, assembly GCF_030449975.1. Classification (NCBI taxonomy): domain Eukaryota; kingdom Metazoa; phylum Arthropoda; class Insecta; order Hymenoptera; family Formicidae; genus Polyergus; species Polyergus mexicanus. The sequence continues at coordinate 4,635,016 of NW_027223345.1, forward strand.
ACGTGTCATAGTAATGAACTTATGTATAAATTTTGTTTCGCAAAATATTTGTTGGCATTTACAGAGCGCATCCGCTGAATATCCTCTATTAACGGATCGCGATCAATCTCGAGGGAACAATCATTTATTATTACAAACGTATCAGCGACATAGATTGGCCCTGAATCATATTGTAGATATTGATATTCGTAAATCAATTAATGATTCGCATTCATTGCGTGTTTATGATTTGTCACGCACATGATCATTTCCCGATATGTGAATCTAGGCGTGATTCAAGTTATCATAAAAAAATTATAAAACATTCCCCGTTCTCTTCTCGAGCGTCTGCTAAAATTTTTCTCGTGCTGGTAAAATTCAAATGCTTTATTATAATATACATATAAAAGAATAAAATATAATACAATACACTGCCTATACGTTGCGATAAAATTCTTTCGTCCCAACAAGAGCGAATCGAAACTGATGGAATAATAATATCCGAGAAATGTGTGGTAAATACGTCGTGTGTAAAATATGTGACATACATTATAGTATAGAGATGAAAAAGACGAACAGTCCACATATATCGTTGCAATAAATTACACTTTCGATAATTTAGTTTCGGGTCCTCGTACGTTGTTCTTCTTTTTTACAAGCTACAATAAGATGCTATAAGATCGGCCACAATATTCGTATCGATGCTTCATTGCTCGTAACGAATGTTGAGCGTCTTTATAACGAGGCAAGAAGAATCCGTGGGTCGTAACGCGCGATGTGTAAGCATTATCGGAAAAGAGGAAGGGAAAAGAAGGTGCGGAGCGAAAGGAGGGAAGAAAAGAGCCTGAACGTATTGGAGGAGCGACGGAGAGAGACGACGACTGGACAATTGCCGGATGCCGAAGCCGCGCGCGCAAAGGCAGGCGCAGGTGTGCGCGACTATATACGGCGAGTACCGGGGACACAGCGGTATTAACGTGCCACCATATCGATATCGTTATAATATGCAAATGTGCTCGCGCGCGTATCCGCGCCAGTGGGATACTTACGCGGTGGGATACGTGTTGTTCTGGGTCATGGAAGCGCGCGCTCGTAAAGGAGATCATCGTATAAGCGCGTCGTCGCGATAAAAAAATTTATGCGAATCGTCTCTCTCTCTTCTGTAATGAGAGCGATACATTTCGCTTTTTAATTTATTTCCTCTGATTGCGTATAACGGTGCGAGAGAGAGAGAGAGAGAGAGAGAGAGAGAGAGAGAGCATTTTCTTTTAAATTTGAATTTTATCAACTACGATACATTTGGATTTAATTATTCATTGTATTGTGAAATTAGAAAATTATTATTTATATCGGATATATATATATATATATTGTTTTCATATTTTTAAAGTGTGTATTTGAGCCTGTTCTTATTCGCAACTTTTTACAATTTATATATACACGTTTAACACTTTTTAATTAGCGCAGTAACATGGATACGAAGAAGCGGCTTTTCATAAAAGTCTTTTGGTATAATTTGACTTTTACTTTTCATCTCATGGAGAAAGATGAGAAGAGACAGCGCGACTAATTACTCGCGGATATATAGCGGGTAAAGAGAAAGAGGAGGCGAGGGTGGCGGACAGCAACGTTTTCGAATGCGCATTTATGAGATAATACTCTGCGCAGGTGCATTGCACGGTAGATTATTAACGTGGAAATTTCGTTCGTATCATCGCTCATTGTAGCCTATGTCTACCGGTGTATGAGAGGGATTTCGAGACAACACCTCGATGCTAATTAGCGCCGCCAATTAGCGAACAGCAGACGAGTTTCCGCCTCCTCCCCCCCCCCCTCTCGCTCCATCCCTTTTTATCGATCCGACTACCAAACGACTAGCTGCTCTTTTTAATCCTTTTTAACAAGATCATTTTCATTTCGTAAATTTCAAAGAGAGAGAGAGAGAGAGAGAGAGAGGAAATCCAGTTTTCTCACTAATATCACGACGAAAGAATCGGAAAAAAAAGTTTAGTATTGCACCGATAACACGGTTCATCACACACCTTTGTGTGACGTAAAGAGAGATATTATATAGTATATATTTTAAATCATCTCTCCTATATTGCTTTTATACAATAATAAATATGCAAGACGAGGAATGAATTAAATTTAATTAAGCAATATCCTATATATATGAAACTAGCAATATAACATTCATTTATATAATTTGTTATAGTGTTTATTATCATGAAATTCTGCACATAGTAATTAACGATATAAAAATATACACAATTAAGCAGCAGCGGCGCAAGAAATATTATAACATACGAATGAATTTGCGGTTGGATCGATTAAAAACTGCACGTTTAGTCAACGCGAAGAGTGATGAAAACCCGCGCGAGATTCTTGGGATGCATTTAAAACGTAATTTTCATAAAGCATACCGGGCATGATTATGCCATTAGGACCTCTTTAGAGCCCGTTTAAAGTCATAATCACTCAACGAGACCGTTCCCCGGTTCGCTTCCTCTTGGCTCGTTCCACCGTCGCGTCATTTCTAAAGCCCCCGGCTCCTCTCGCCCCCTTCGTTCCCTACCCATCATCCTTCGTCGGTACCTATTCTTGGATGTGCAGACAGAGATAACTTTGGCAGGAATCTTTGCACGATAATAGAGCAAACGTAAATCATTGAACAATTGCGGAGAATAGGCAGCGGTCTTTCTCTACTCGCTCCTTTATCTTTGTCGTGCGCGAGAGAGCCGAGCACCGATACATGGCATAAATCAAACACCGAGATATCATGGAATGCCATCGAAAGGAAGACACACTTTCCAGAATAGACATATATTTTTTCGCTCTTCGCTAGAATCATTAAACGTATTTTAAAATTACGGGAAAGGAATTTTGAAAGATTGGAAAATATAATCATGCTTGAAAAGGGATTTAAAATAAAAAAATTATTATTTTTTTTTTGTTTCGTAAAACGTGAAAGGTATAAAATTGAAAGTTTGACTTTTGCCCTTTCAGCAAACATTTTCAACATGGATGATACATGATGCTCTTTATAGATCATTATTACAGGAATTGCAGAATTATATCGTACAAGTTTTTATCTTTATAATACATATTTTGTTTGCGCGATAAAAATATTAAATTATAAATAAATTGCAAGAAGGATATTTTTGAGAGAATAGAAATCACATAAGATATCGCCGGCTTTCGAAGATCAAAGAAACTTGCGCTAGTATAAAACTAACGGAACTCATCCAAAGAGAGATCTCTTAATCAAGGTAAAGGATATATTGCGATTGATTTTCAATCGATTTCACGAGTATATTTTTTACCGAGAATTTTAATTCTGCGGACATAGAAATGAATCAATGGTGAAGAGCGGACTCCTCTTCTGCCTTGTGGTGCAACGTAAAAAGGATTTGCGAAAAGAAAAGAGAGATGCCCGATGAATATGTGAAAAGCATGTTTTATGTAATTACGCGTATTTTATGTCTCGCGCGTTCTTTCTTCCTCGTCATAAGCTTTATATGTCAATACAAAAAATACTTTTCTCTCTTTAATAAAATACCATTAATTGTGTAATGGTGAATTAATATTCTTTTACACGCGATAGTGTTGTTATATATTAAAGCGTCATTATAGAGTTCGTCAAAATTAGTGGTAGAAAACTTATGCAGATACGCGTAAGAGTTGTATAAATTACATATTTTCTATGGAATTTCTCGACCCTTATAAAATAACTATCGTATAAATTCACCAGGTTAATAAATAATATAATTAACCGATATATTCGTTTCTAATGTAATCGCACGGTGCGATGCAGATGCGTGCACGTACATATACACATACACGCTTAGTAAAGCATGTCCTTCGCATAACTTGGTGATCATCGTGTAGATTGTGATGGATCACTGGTGATGCACGCGCGCGAGTTACGGTTCGTTATGATTTCTTGCGGCGTTTTATGTGCTGGCAGAAACATCGCGAAGATAATCAGTGGAAGAAAGGATATGCGCGGGACGTACGTACGGGCAGATAATAATAAGAGATCAGCATCGGAGGATCGTATTCTGCCAGGAAGCTGTTAATGCCAATCGCCAACACCATCTACGAATGCCAGCGGCGTCGTACATATCCTAACGATCTTTCAGATCTTATCGCGTGTCTTGTATCGCTATCACGGAGATGATGCCATCCGCGCATAGATATATGCGTCTCTCTATAAGGAGGAAATAACTGTTTTATAAATAAATAATTCGTAAAATAATTTTTTTCCATGTGATAATTAAATAAGATTTTTATACATTTATTATAAACTGTTCATTCATTATACAGTCGAATATAGTGTATTTCGTTATTTATTAACAAATTCTGAAATTTCAAGTATTACAATATTATTTCAGAATAACATTTTTTACTATATTAGTATTAAATTCTCCACGACAAGAAATTATCTTTACAAAAAATAATGTTATATTTTATTCATATTATTGTATGTCTTCTTTTAGCGAGTTATTTTTCTTTAATTCGATGCATTATGTTTTATGATTTTAATTTGCAAAACTCAATGTATAATATAATATTATTGATTGCTTCGATAATTTTTGGATTTTTGGGATTATTCGGATATTTTTTCAGTATGATTTCTTTTATTTTATTTAGGAAAGAAGGGCTTCTTTTTATTTTTTCTCTAGATGTCTAGATCACTCTGCTTTGGTACCGCGTGCATTCTGTCTCTTTCTTTTATTCTATTTTCCTTTGTTGTAACACAGTAAATTTTGATGAACCGTAATATACTTCGGTATAATATAGCTTACCTTGCCTGACAAGGATACATATGTAGTTTATTTCAAACTTATTTTGTATCCTATACTAGCTTATTCTATTTCTTTTCACGGACAAAAGATATCCTTGTAATAACTAAAGAATGCAACGAGAATGTGAAGAATTCAATACTTTAATGAACGTCATCGTCACTGTCAGCATCTATATGATTTCCTATTGAAATAAAAAAATTTATAGCGAAATTCCTCAACGTGTCTGTCCCGCAATGAAGATTGCGAATCTTTAACGAGATGTACGATAATCAAAGATCATACACAGGGTGCCCATACTTAAAATTTTATCTCATATCTTGCATTGTGTAGGCGTATTCGCGCGATAACCCCGAGAGTGCCTCGTATAAGAAGCATATCTATTCTGTTAATTTTTATAGGAAACGCGATCCTTAATTCTGAGCGATAAAGATCTCGAGCTCTTATCTGATAGTTCGCGTTGCGACCAAGGGAGACAACCGTCTCTCTTCCGTTCAAATCTCTCATTTTCTGTTCCCTGTTACCGCTTTTTGCGAACCAGGAACCAGGTTCCTGCTCTGGTACCGTTTATATAACAATGTTTCATGCCACTCTGGTATCAAATACGCGCGATTTGAACATTAAAAGCTCACGGCAATCGCCAACGAGATCTCTGACAATCGGTGAATTTGCGCATGGCAATTCATTTGCGCCTTATCTGATATTCCGCATGGCCGCCGTACTTGGAGTATCGCGAATATTTTCCACGTGCGTTCGCACCCAGATAAACTCTCTCTTACTTTCGTCTCTTCCGTGCAATAAGCGAAGGTATTTTTATCATCGGATATATAGCACGACCTGCGATTATAAAACATGTATAGCTTGTTACATTCCACGATATACAATGTAAGGATTTTCTAATTAAAAATTTAAATTATGATTTCTGAAATATAGGAGTACAATTACACTTTATAAAATGGGAAAACGTACAATTTTTCTGTATTTTCTGTAAATTAATATATTGATGACATTATATATAAGATATATTTTTATTTATAAAATATTATACATTTTATTATTACATATAAATACACACATTGCTACATTAATAATTATATACATATATATAAAATATATATGATTTCATCATTCGAGTTATTTCTTAGCGTATGATATTGCGATAAAATAAATGCTCTAACAATTTAATATTTTCTACAGAGTTCTGTTGAATGGCGTATTAATGCAGCAAACGTTTAGCGCGAAACACTTTGTGTAAGTTTTTGCTGGCAGCTACTCGTATTACAATTTTACATGCATAAATATCGATACATAGGTATTGCTAAACGTATAATTGCGAAATATAACAACTCAACGGCATCGTTAAATAAAAATCTGTTCGTATACATAGACACGTATGTACGCGCATTCGTACGACAATTTGAATCAACGTAATATATAATGCGGACCAGCTAGCACTAATTAGAAACGTACCGTCGCGCTACCATTAAATTCCATTTTCGCAGTAATCTCTTTCACTCTCGTAACCGGCTAATTTACCAGGCAGGATATCCTGTCGATCGGCATCCGGATCGGCATTGGATCGGCCGATCGGCCAATCTTCGGCAGAAATCAAATGACGAGGCGAAAGCAGCCTGCCAACTAGCCAGCTAGTCAGCCAACCAGGTAGCCTCGATGCCATAAAACACGTCGTGCTAATTAACGATTAGCCATGACCAGGATTCCTGGTAACTGATATAACTAGTAACGACGCGACGTATACGCCTCTTACACGTTGGCTTACGAATTAAATCGGGAATCAGTGCATGGTGATTAGACAGACCGTCGATGAGAGCAATGCCGGCGATCGCACGGACCGTAACCGTAGAAGAGAGAACTGTCTGGATATATAATGTTCTTTTTTTTTTTTTCCGATCGCGCTGAGCGGCGCCCGATGTACACTTTGTGAAACGATTTATTGATTCGGGTGTCATTTTTAATTCGATAGTAATGGACGAGAGAGAGAGAGAGAGAGAGAGACGTTAGTTTATGGACGATGGTGTAATTAAGCTCGTCTAGAGGTAGTCTACGACAACATTGGCGATCTTCCATAATGAATATTTTTGCTCGCTTATGACGTAATATTTAAGATAAATAAAATCTCCCTTTGTTTACTTTTTGCGAAGCGATTCTTGTAATGCATTACCGGTTAACGCCAGTTTCGTTACAGTCGCTCGACCGTTAATGAAGAGGGCGATAGTGCTGATCGTCATCGCGCCTCCCAAGATAGCATTAGACACGCTTCTCCGAAAGATGCATTTGCATCTTTACTAGGACGCCAAGTACATACATTAATGCATTAATTATCTTAAGAGTCCTCTCCTCCGTCTCTTTTTCCTCCTCGCGCGTTACAGAATTCGTTCGTTTCACGCGCGCAACGGACGCAAGAAGACGCATTGCGGCTCGTGATCTGCCGATAATTATGACTCACCGTACTATTCCACCGTGATTCATAAGCGGCATTCAATTAGCGTTGCTTCAAGATTACAGGTCTCGACGAGTCGTTTGTAAATCCCCCTGGGCTGTTTCTTAACCGGCGGCCGGTGCTGCGTGATTTATCCGACTAGGCGAAATTTTGCGATCGCCCGTTACTCGCAAAAACGTCCATTAGCCGATAAATATCACGCACGGGTGCGGACCGATAGATGTCTTTTGGATAATGAAGACGAAAGATGCGATTTTTTTCTTACCACCACCGTCGTATATCGCGTGTACCGTTTACGCTATATATAATTAAGCTGTTTGTATTCACGTAGACGGTAGGTGGGCGTTTAATAATAAGACCGCGCTATATCACCACGTACTACATATGGGGAATACGATGCGGAGTAATTTCGTATCATTGAAAAGTGAATGTTGCTATTGTTTGACATTCCCGACAAGCTGACTCCGGCGTAGACTTTACCTGCTTGCCGCCATAAATCGGCAAGCAGATACGCCATCGGGGTTCAGTGGCGATATTACACGACAATGTTTAAACTTAACATATTATTAAAATATATATTTTATTACGCGAATAAGTATATGTAAATTATATAGATTTAAGAATTAGCAATCTATCTATGCGATGCATCTATGCAGCCATTTATTTTAGTTTGTCATGTGAAAAGCAAGCAAGTGAGACGGAATGTTTCATGAAATTTACTTCTGCGCAAATGACTTTTCATAGACAAAACAAGTAGACATGCAATTATTGAAGTATTTATCATTTATGGCGCGTGTTGCGTAAAAAATATTAATAATCGCATTGATATCATAAATATTAATTGGATTGATATTATCGGTAAAAAATACGCGAAACTCGCATCTCGCGGTTGGTGGCTAATTTTACGTTAACGGATACTCGAAATGTGAGATATATTCGTTTAAAAAATAGGAAAAATAAAAATATTCGTTGCACCCGCGCGAGGCTGGTACCAATTGTAAGAGCGGACATGGCTGGTAGTCTTGTTTTGACAGATCATAATTTATCGCGCTCTCGTAAAACTGTTTCTACGAGCTCCTTTACCACTTCTTCCAAGGGAGTGACTTTAACTAGGCGACGAATATACAAAATGTGTACTCATAATTACGATACATTGTTTTAACTAATGTTTCTTCATATAAATTATTCAATCATCGAACGATAAATATAGATATTATTCTATGAGATACACACAAAGAGCTAAATGAAATTAAAAGCGATAGTTTAAAATCATGTCTATTTCATTCTTTAAAGAAATTAAATCGTTATATAAGTCAGAGAGAGAGAGAGGGGGGGGGGGAGAGCGAGTACAAATAAGATTTCTTTTAAAATACATCACATACACATACGTCGTGTTTCATTATTAATGTAGTTAAAATCTTTCAACTGAAAAAAAATTTTTTTTTCCATAGAATGTAATTTTCATAAATTTAATTTTTGCAATAATAAATTCAATAAAATTACAAACTTTTGCAAACGCAACCATACATTGTTCGCCAATACTACAATATCATGCATCAGATGCGACGCATATGCTGTCCGGCTATTTGGCTTTTGGACGATACCAAAACGCAGCTCACAGAGCTCACGGAGTCTGGAGCTTTTATGACTTGTCCGTCACCATAGGCCGACGTTTTTAATGATATATCTGCATTACGCGTAGCCTAAGCGGACAGACGTGGCCGTTCCGGCCGCACTAAATTTTTACGTTTCAATTATATGGTCCGGCGCAGACCCCTGAAATAATCCTTAAGCTGCTCGTCAGAACTCTACGCGATACCTACCTCTTGTGCACGCGTGTGCGTGTAGCACGAATGAACGAACGAAAAGGTCCGGAGAGTGCGAAACCATTTTTTCCGTCACGCTCTTCCTTCTCCCCGCTTCGGGTTCTTCTTCTTTTTCTTCCTCCTCCTCTGTCTTCCTCCCTTTTTCTCTTTCTCCCTCTGTGGTGCTACTACCATTTTTTAAGAACGCCTCTGCGAGAAGCAGACCCGACTGTGGTCTCGCTGGCGATGTAAATTTTTACGTTGTAATTATACGGCACGTACGTCTCTGGAATTCGTAAGGGCGCTGTCTGGACTTGAGATGGATGGTCTCGGTTTTTGCGCCACGGTGAACGACCAGCACCGATGTGGCGTCTGGAGTGCAAAGTAACTCCACCGGACGATGCCTCGTGCATGTCCGCGAAAAATTGTTAGTCGACGTAACGGATGCTTACATTAGGTCGACGGGCGTACATAATAAACTCCATGCCGAGGTGTCATTAGACGTGAAATCTACTTTGTTTGTGTGCGTTGCAGTCGAAGAGAAACGAGGTATAATTTTGCCATTTCGTGTAGTTGGAAAGAAAACATATGAAAAGACAGAACACGTGAAATTAAAGTCGTAAGATTACGTATTTTACACGATTGAAGAGTACAGAGTTATATTTTATTATATTGTATATTAGATAGCTAGGTAGAAAGAGAGGTAAAAGGAGAGAGAGAGAGAGAGAGAGAGAGAGAGAGAGAGAGAGAGAGAGAGAAATGTGTGAAAATCCGAATATATTTCCGATATATTGAAGACAAGCGATCAAATATTTTGAAACGTTGGTGGTCCCCTAGCTTGCAAGGTAACACTTTCACGTCGCAGCGTTAGTTCTTTAGGATTTTCGAGAGATAGTTTCTCCAGCGACGATGGATATTTACGGGCGTTTAGAAATCCTGGGTGTGGTTCACCGCACATATAAACACCGCGACCAGGACGGGACGAGCGACCTACAGTGTAAAATACGTGGGATATTACTTATACTAGCGAAGTATCGAAGCTGACTTTGCAAGAACCAAATGTCGTCGTAAACGTACATCTTGCGACGGGGATTAAATGTCATTCAAATAAATTTGCACACATATACACACACACATATATATATTGTACGTATCTCTTATAATTTATTTCATATATTACTTTTTTACATACATTTACTTTATATACATATATATTATTTTATTTTATTTTATACATACTACGTACTATATTAGATCACGACTTTCATGATATCACGTATTTTCATAAATGACGTTCAAAAGTGGCAAATTGCAAAATGTTTCACGAATAAATATGCCGTTATCAAACATCAGCATAATACTAAAGTGGTTATTGTATAGGCATTCAATAGACATTCGTGAATTTCATTACGGAAAAGCTGTGGATTAGAAAGGGTCGATTTTCTAGATCGTATAATTAGTGATTTATACTTAACTTATACCTAATCCATGGGATGTGTAGAATTATTTACAGCAAACTATTCTACATAAAACTACGTTTTATTACATAACATCTTCACATTAGAATATAATAGCGCGATGTATTGTATAATCAAGATTATTATAATATTATCTTTCACAAAAAGTATATAATTACAATTGTAACGTCGCTGTGCTATTTTATTGAACGTTATTGATTGATATAAATTTTTTTTCTATCAAAGTATAGATAATCTATCAAAGTATAGATATCTATCAATGTATAGATAAAATATATTTTCCGTCGCAAAAAAATTGGAATTTTATTACAACCAGAATGTATAATTTAGATTCGTTCAACCCGTAGAGAAACCTATATATAATGACAATCATTAGATCGCCTCTTGTCAATCCGGATTCTCGAGCAAGTAACAACGAATCGTTATTACCCTTCATGAAATTCAACAACCTTTGACAGTAATGCTTCTCGATAAGTGATTACATACAAGTTTCTTCTAACAAGGTTTTTATTAGTATTCCACAAACGGTGGAAGTTGGTCAAGAGGACAAGCTAATAAATCGAAAGAACTGATTAATTGAGCTATATACACACACAGAGAAAAATATTATTCTATTGCTAAGAAAAATGATTAATCAGTTTTCTTTACTTCTTTTAAATAACGATCAACTTTAACGAAGAATATTTTCTAAATAATAGTCTTAAAATAGACCTGTCGCAAATTTGAGAAAAACTCATTATCGTGTACTCAAAGAAAGTAAATATTTTCTTTTGAAGAATATTATAAAATTTTATCGAAGAAAAGTCAGGGGTGTGGTTAATTTAATGTAAGAAAATTTATTAGATGAGAAAAATTTAGTGTATTTCTTTCAATTATATAATTTAATATTCTTGATTGAAGTATTAAATTTATTAGGATTCAGAATACATTTTGAATAAATTTAATGCTTGTGATAAACTTATGACAATACATTTGCGGATACGTGAACCTTTGAAATACTTGAAACAAATAATATTTACTCGTATATAGGATGTATTTTTCTGTGTGCACACTTATTATATGCAGGTTCTTGGTAAATACATATATATATATATATATTAGATTCTGGATGCATGCCCTCGTTTTTCCTTAAATCATTATACGAATTATATATTATCATTGATCCGCGTATCCGATATTGGAAATATATAACCTTGAATATAAAGTACGAGAGAGAGAGAGAGAGAGATGCTGTATGTCCACGCTCTCTTCGTGCGTACTCAATTTACATTTCGTCAACGCAGGCTATCGTTAGGCAGATGCGAGCACAAATTGGACGCTCCGTGTCTCCTTCATGCGGATCACCTTGCTACCTACGTGCAATTACGGCCGATTTCATCGGACCTTGAAAAGTGTCGCGAGATCATGGCAATCCGTATGCCGTTCACGTGTAGCGTGTAGATCGCGATTGGTGATCCGCGCAGATCCTATATCTAGATGTCGGCGATTTATCCAAAACTCTCTTGCGCCTGTGGTGAAAATTCATACTCAAGATATCGATCTGACTATCGATCGATATTGCGATAAAAAGACGCATGCCAAACATTTATTCAGACTATGTCAAGAGTTTCGACCTTTTTGCGACTATATATATATATATATTTGCTCGTATTCGGATTTTCATATTATTAGATTTTTCCATTATTTTCCAATAATAATAAATAATGAATATGTATATATTGTAATTTATAATTATACTTGATATAATAGATACAGATATTGAATTTATTTCAAAGGAGACATAGTATAAGTAATGTATACTGGGAACAAAAAATTATATTAATTTAAATTTTTAAATCTATGTTAGTCAGCATGTTGTGTGTATGTGTGCATTAAAAAATTGATAAGAAATTTGTAAATACAACATATTAATTCGTAGAAATCAAGTTGAATCAGCGACAAGTGTATTGACACGGTAAAATTAGATTTTACGCAGATATGTATGCCGTATATTTTTAAACTCTACCGGAAATCTCACAAGAGAGAGAGAGAGAGAGAGAGAGAGAGAGTCAGTGAACGCGCATATGCATCGCATGTGTCGCAGTATACAATAGTAATGAAGATTGTTAAACGGAAGTGTCGCGTTGTATCAGTCGGATGGCGATATAAACTTCTCTTTACGACCGATTAGCAGATTAAAAGACACGCACGAAAGTGTTAGGGAGATACTGTAATTCACTAAAAATTCCGGCATCAGCGTTGATTAGCATAAAAGAGGTTCCGTGGTCGTGTGCACTCGATTTAACATCAACCATCTTCGAGATAACCCTAAAAGCGGAGCTTAAAAAGTGCCGATAATGGCCTATTGGGCGATAAGTAAAACCGTCACGTAAAATAATAATTTACGATATACCTACACGGACGATATGGCTTGATATATTGAAAAAGCGATGAAACCAGTTTGACCACATTTACATTTATTTATAAATATACCCAAAAAATCTATTTAAGATAAAAGTAATAAAATTATATATATATATATATATTTATTTTACGTGTCGGGAAGCTTGATGTGTGGAATCTTATGGCTATCCTCGTATATAATTGATTATAATTGCGTGAGAAAAAGATTTTATATTTCTTAATAATACGACTCCTACTTCTTAGCTAAGTTATATTATTACAAGTCGAAAGCCATCACACATTTCATCTCATAATATTATAATTAATATTTTACAAGTGCTACTCTAGCAGTTCATTCCTAATTCATTCGCAAACACTTAAGAATGCGTCAAGTGCGTCGCTTCTACATGGCCATTAACTTAGAAGACACTTCGTACTGATATTTTCGCTCGCTAGTTGCTTCTGACAATATAAACATCTAAAAAAGCTAAAAGCAGGAACTAAAGTTAAAAGCAATAAGAGAACTATTATACATATAAGAGAAATAAAACAATTTTAAAAAATTAACTATATATATAATTATAAATATAAAAGGATTACTATATATATACAGGGATCAATTTCTATCTATATAATCGATAATTTGCATGCGGTAAAAAACATCGCGCGCTCGTAGTTCTTGACACTTAAACGAGCGTTACGAGCGTATCCCATATAGTCTGAGTTAATATTGCCTCGTATGTAATTAGTGTTAAAATTAAGATCCCCGAGAATTGTCGCAACATGTAGTACCTTTGCAACTGCAAGATGCAACATCCTCGAGGACACGGGGATGATGAGTGGATTCTCAAGTGGCTTCCTGGGATTAGTCTCCTTCGTCTCCTAGGTGCTGGATACGAACATCTCGTCTATGAGCATCTAAGTATACACCAGGCAACAATGGCGGATTCCAAGTAGCTCTTGAAGCGGCTCTAATAATTTATATGCTTAAAAGGCCCTGACTGCCTACGTGAAACGTTGATGCCATGAGACAAGGAGGGGTTATACGAAGAGCGAGTCGTGCTCAAGGGTGGCTCGGCTCCGAGTTCTGGAGACGAGGACCCTTCAGCAAGGAGAATTGCTATTGCCGCCGCTGCTGTTGCTGGCGCCTAGACTCCTGTCTCCTGTCTCCTGTCATTGAACGAACCAAGCAATAATCTACTTATGGTATTGATATATGTCGTATTATTTCAATGTGTCTATTTGTTGTTTGTTACACCATATGTATACGTGATTTTAGTAAATTGATAAAACTACATCTTGATGACCTAACCGTTTTTTCTCGGTATTATGTCGTCATCGTCGCACTAATGTTAAAAAGTCTCGTTCTTTAATTGTTTTACTTGAGAATCATATCGTTCTCTTGAAAAAAATACATGTGAACGTCATATATGTACAAAGATTGTTTTTATCGAATTAGTAAATACAGATAATTAATAATACATATATATATACCATATATAATATCAAGAAACTAACAATTTTATATACGAATTAATTTTTTTTTTTTTTTTTATATATACGAATTAAATTTTTATACGAATTTGTAGAAATTATTAACTTGATGAACGCGAATACGAAAAGAATTAAGAAAGATATATTTGAGTCGTTAAAACATTGATAATCTTCAAGGCACTCAGTTCATAAATTCATGATCTCAACAACGCAACATTCTAACACCAACCGATGTGAAGCATTAGAGATTTGACGCATTAGAGAAGCGCAAAAACGTTCCTTCACCCGCGCAGCAATTTACGCTTTACGACTCGAATTATGCGCGCCGCGGTCAAATCCTCCCTCGTGGGACAAAAACCGGCTGACGTTCACGAAGCTCCTCTCGTTACATCGAACAATCTTCCCGGCTCGTACGTTCATAACGCGATGTTTTGCACGCGGTCCAAATTACATCGGGATTTCTCTCGGGGAAAAGAAGCAAAATTAACGGATAGTGCAAAGTAATTTCTGAAAAAAAGCTAACGTGTGATGATAACGTGTCTAAGAACAAAGAAAAAACTTGGAATTTTTAAACGTAAGATTTTCTGTATGCTACTAATTAATATAAGTTTGTTTATATAATCTATTTATTCCATTTGTGATAGTAACATAAAAGAATGTTTTTACGTGGCAGTCGGTTTTCTCAACATATACATACGTTATCGATAAGATAGAATTTTTATTATAATTTATCACAATTATAAACTGAATATACATATTTATAAATTACACTAACGTCATCAATGTATTGAAAGCGGCATGAATTGAGCGGAATTTGCGAGTTGAGAATCACTGAACCACGAGCAATGACCCATTGGAGAACACGACGAAAACATCGGGTTTCCAGCGAGTGGATTAATAATCGGACGGCGCTGGTTCGTTCGAAATATTGCCCGAGCACCCTTCCTTTGCCCTTCGACCCCCTACGTCTCATTTTTTTATTATACCATGAACCATTTGTCTTAATACAGATTCATCTCGTTGCACGCATCACCGGTAAAATATATAACTCGGCGTGTTTGTTAAAACTTGCAGATCTCCAATATATATAATGTGATTTTTTTAAACCAAATATATATCTATATGAAAAATATTTTTTTCGATTTTGCATTTTTTCTAATTACAACATTAGACATAATATTATTACCAATAATCAATTGGACGGATATCTCTCATGTATGTATAAAAAACTCTTGCTAAAACAAATGTTTGAAATCTTTGATAACGATACCTTTTTCTCTTATAGATATATTCTAGGAAAATATTTCTCTTCGAAATTTAAAATTTTTTATAATATTTTCTTTTCAGAGAAAAAAAAAAGTTAATTTTGCTTGCACGCAATTATTAATATTTTTTATTTATTTATTTTTTTTTTTTTTTCACAAGCAAATCATTGTAAAGTACAACAATCGACAAACGCGTATAAAAAAAAAAAAAGCGTGCTTACGTCGAGTGATAGGGGCTATCGACCAATAATATCAAGAGTCGACGAAAAAGTGGTCAAACAAACAAAAACCGCGAATGAAATTCCACACTCGAACGGGAGCAGAAATTTCGCAATTTACCGACGAAACAAAATCGCTCTCCGGGTTTCATATAGCTCCGTAATCGTTTTTGACCTCTTTTCATATTCGTTATGTCGCCATCGATTTCACGAATTCCGGCGATTTCGGCGTCGAACGCGTTATTCACGCCGCTGAGTGCCGGGCTGTATGCGGCGGGAATTTAATTCGGAACCGTTGTCCGAGGAGGGTTATATAAGCAAACGGAGAACGGTTGTTATTGTTTGCAGGCGGGATGGAAAGGATGGACGGTATGGCCGGGACAGCTGTGAACGTGCGTATACGCGCCGTGCCCGTGACTGACTCCAGAGACCGTATTTCTGGAGCAAAAAACGAGAGCCGCGGCTCCCCCGCGCTCCGGAGGGGGAGCAGCCTCGTGCTTGGTCTCCGAATGCGAGTTTCTTAACCCTGACGATGCGATGCAGCTCTCGCTGGGATTAGCAACAGTCGAGACAACCAGCCGGTACAATGACAGCTTTCAGAGAACTGACTCGCGACGATTCTCGAAGGAACGTAGAGGAGAGATCAATCGACGACGACGACGACGCTTCGCAGCACGTCGTTTTATATTCGTTCGTGGCAACGCGAATGATGACAAAGTGTCTATCATAGTAGTTTGTCCCGATCTATCTCTCTCTCTCTCTCTATTGATAAGACAAGAAAATTGATGACGTGAAATTAACAACTTTATCCGCGATCGAAGGAGACAGGGCGTAAATTGCGAATCTAATACTACTGCACGGTAATACTAAGGTAATTCTACGGTTACGGATCTTCACCCTCTGGCGAAGAAGTGAAGTCACAGGATAATGTTTCATTTCATCCGACACGAATATTACTAATTAGCGACAGAGATAAAGTATCTATCAATTTGGATGCTAATTCATTTTTTGTATAATACATATATCCTTTTTCGCAAACATGATATATATCTCTTCTTATCGTCATCTTATTTTCAGTATCAGCGACACACATTGATAGGTTGTAATTGTATGTCATATATTTATCGAGTATAGAGAGCAGGAATCGTTATTACATACTTATTATTATACAATATATACTTGGAATGGATTATTTTCTCGTCTTTTCGCGATAAAAATACTTTTACTTTGGAAATTTTTTTATCGGAAAAAAATTGAAAGCGATTTGCAGAAATACTACCAATTAAAATATCAATGATTTATTTGGAAAATGTGTGATCTGTATTAAAATGAGATTATCTGTATATGTGATATTTTTCATAACAAATATTTTATATAATTTTTTATTCATATGATCGTATACATATGTATAATAATTTGCATGCGAAAATGCGATGCATTGTAGACTGTCATCCATATGAGAATTAAATATCGATGACTTTGCGTATTATTTTTTACCATGAGAATGAAGATTATTTCATTATTATTCACCGACGTGCCATTTCACTGCCGCGTTCCGCATTACGCTCGATTGATTTAATATCAGAACTGTGCGAGCTCGCGTTGCAAGGATGCGCACAAAAACACAGGACAAAAAAAGATACGTAAAGAAAGGGCGTCTCCGCGGAATCTGCATATCACGAGCACGACTGTTTCGGATTAAAAAGGTACCGTATTTTTTGTCGTTTTTTTTTTTTTTTTTTTTTTTTGTCATCGCGTCGCTATTATTACTTTCAATCGCTCCGACTACGTGAGGGATGCATGTATGTACGATGCGGGACATCGTAGAACATCCCCTTTCCTCGCTCATAGAAAGGGTGTGCCTATGCTCTCGGTGATTGTCGAGAAAGAGAGAGAGAAAGAGCGGAGAAAAAAAAATATATATAGGTAGTAGTATATCGAAATCTCTCGTATTCTCTGTGCTCGCCTGAATGCAAAGCGACGGATGTACTACGTGCGCTCGCACATTTTTTACCCTCTCCTTCGGAAGGCCTCCCCCGAAACTTTTTCCTCGATTCTATCTCGCGGCTACCGCGTGACAGGATTGTTGAAATGGTTCGAGTATTGTTCCGCGCGTCTCGTGTCACAAGGACGAGGGTGCCGGCTGCGGCGCAACTACTGTCCGATTCCGACATGTGGCAAATGAAAGGAGCCGAGCAAAAGGAGAATGAAAAACGAATTGATTTTCGTGTGCGAGAGCCGTATTGTTTTCATGCGGAACCCTTCGACGCGTATGCTCGCGCGTGTCGAACGCATATTAATCTGAATTGCTCTCTACGAGATTCCAGATATTCTCTTTTTTTATTATCGAGTAAAAAGTGAATTTGGTAGTATTAATTATTATTCGCAATCATCGTCTGCATCGCATACTCGAAATAACTACGAGCTTTGCGACAAAAAAAAATTGAAATCTTTTTTCAAATAAAAATTTCATACATAAGTAATATATTATACGAGTCTTTCAAAAAAATAATTCGTGAAAATATTTTAATTTAATCTTTATATAAGCATAATTTTAATTAATTCCATTTAGTGTCGTATCAAACGCCATACATTAATAAGATTATTAATTAAGAATGAAAATTTTCTTTCTTAATCCGATTTTAATATACACTGTAGATGCGTGATGTGAAATAATTAAATTTTTCTGTGACAGCTGTACAAGTTGTCGCTACTGCATATATAAGTTGCTTCATCCTCTAACGTTCTGCCGCGCGCCTTTACATTCATTGATCCTTTATGCGAGCGTATAACCCGGGGGTGCCTCACGATGACTAGATGTCCCATATCCCGGCCGAGTATAATGGAATAAAATTCATGTTACGATCCGCGAGTAGAACGTGGAAAGTCCTCGCGATTACACCGTTGTTGAGGCAAAGCATCTCGTGCGCAAAGTCTTGCGTTCTTACTTGCGTTGCGCGAGATAAACGCGAAGGTGATTTTATTCCGACTGTGCGGAACGCCGATAAAAGGCCTTCCTCTCTCGCCTGCAGGTGCAGAAGGATAATAATCATCGCCGCTCTCGCGGGGATCTCTCACGCCTCGAAGATAGATTTTTTTTTTCGTGCTTTATGCCCCTTATCCCTGACCGACGATTCCAACTTTCTCTGACGATTTGCACGACAACCGAAATGCGGATATTGCGCCAAATGCGCATGTTGTTATTTGTCCGATTCCCTTCCCTTCCTCTCTCTCTCTTTTTCGTGCACGATTCTCAGCACGCGTATGAAAATCGACATGAGCGAAGCCATATCACGCGATATCCAGGTCGTACCCGTGTTATAAATCGCGGGAGAATGATTGCTGACGCGTTGCAGAACAATTCTCTCGCCCGAACGTGGCCCCATTCATATCCTGATCGTTTAAGGGCAAAGTGAACGGTGAGAAGAATCTGTTCGACGATCTTTGAACAATCCGTGCGGTTATGCACTTGCTATCGAATACTTTTCTGAATCGAATATTGTAAAGAAATGTAAAAACAAAATACGTGACAACCTTGAACGGGGTTTCGCTGATTTTCAATATATTATTTTTTCGAAAAAAAATGACGATAAGGATAATTGATCAGTGAAATGAAATATTATTCGGTGCTTCTGTCGAAAATTCAAATTAAAATTATTCTTGTTATTCATTATAACTTATAAAAGTTATTAAATATTATTTTTTAATTCATATACATATAAGAAAGGAAATAGAAAGAAAGATATATACATAAAGAGAGAGAGAGAGAGAGAGAGAGAGAGAGAGAGGGGGGGAGAGAGAGGGAGAGGGAGAGGGATCATATAAAACGAATGTGAAATGCAAGCTAGAGGTATCATCAAGATGGTTTGACTTGCAAAAAGTGTCGTATCTCGGCAGAAGATTTTGAGACCGAACCGGAGAAAAGTGATCATTTTACGCGGAGATACGGGGACTCGTCTCATCCGGGATGTCCGGATTTTTGCAATGCTTTATCTCCGGACGAGCGACGCCGCGTATATTTATATACCATACGGCCGATGTGTATATTTTACGCAGGGCGGTAACGCCCGCGTCGGTATTCCAGGAAAAGCCGTTTCATAGAAGCCTAATGACTCGCACTCCGCCCACCGAAAGACTCCAGGCCGAAAGTTATTCCGCGTTTTCCCTGCGGAGAGAGGCGATCGGTGACGGCGTGGCGGCGAAATTGTGACACCTTGTACGACCGGGTGCGCGGATCCGCTAAATTGTCGGGCAAAGACGCCCGTCGTAAATCTAAACGATCGTTAATTCGGATATGTTATTGCCATGGCACAGCGGTCGCGTCTTTACGGTATCAGACGCAATAATTTCGCGCCGTCAATATTTCAGTACCGTAAATACTTCACTATGACGTTTATCGCTCTGCCAAATACTCCGGAACGCGTGCGCATCGCGGTGGCGCGGAAACTTGCACAACAAGCCGTCGGGGAGAGATTTCATATGCCTCATGGAGATGTGAAAATATTTTGAAAATAAATATATATGTGATCTATCTGTTTCTAAAGCGATCTCGGCAAATTTTTGATTTGTCTCTGTAAATATATTTTAACATCCTCACCGTATTATGCGCTAAAATGAATCCTTCCAAGTTCCTTGTCAATGTATGATTTTGTCTAATGATTTTCCACGACGTTAAAGATTCAGAATTTATATAACTGAAAATTTCAAGACAACATGCGTACAATGAACATATTAAGAGGCGCGTATCAATTTCATCGAACGCGCGAAGAGCTCGCGATTGCACGCGAGAGCTGTGTAGATGATGATGAAAATAGAATTACAAGAACATAAATCATCGGCTGGATAAATAAAGCTGTACAGCTTCGCAATCCTCGTCTCTCGCGAACCTTGACACCTTTCAATCTTTTGTTCAATTACGGATAAAAGGTATATGTTAAAAAACGGTTATTATACGGGCGTGAGGCAATGGAATGATATTTTATAGTTGCACTTAACTGCTGCATTAAATGTTATATGATCTTTTAATAATGTATAGATTATATAATTAAAGAACGCGTTTGTGCTCTCGCCTTCAGGTATAAAAATAATTTATTTGTAATATAAATCTTTCTCCGAGCGAGGGAACGAGAGAACTTAAATGGGGGTTTCCTCCATCCTTTCATGATATAATTTATAATTTTCATGATCGCGCTATAATTATATATTGTATCAATTATTAATTTAAAAGAATACTACACCGGGAGAAAAAAATTTTCAACTTGACTAAATTTGTCCAACTAATTTTTATTTCTTTAATTGAAATATTTAAATATTTCAAGTCAAATACGACATATATTAAATAATTAAATCTAACACGAGGTATATTTGATTTAAATAGTTAAATATTTCGATTAAAGAAATACAAAGAAATAGTAATTAGTTGGACGAATTTAGTCAAATTGACAACTTTTTTTTCTCCGTGTACAGATGTATTGTATATTATCCAATATAGCGGATTTTGTACATTATTTTTTCAGACGCGTGTTCTTTTTTTTCTAGATAGGGAGGGGGGGGGGGCGCATTCAATATCTGGCATTTAATAACGGCGGATACGTTGCGTTCGCACACTCGGCGAGGCGCATCATCGTCGGCTGCAGCGGCGCGACACGATGCGATGCGACGCGACGCGATGCGGCGGTGTAATAACTGCGAAACGGGCGCCGCGGTACCGATTACGCCGAAATTGCCCGCAAACATTTAATATCGGTCGCGTCGGCACGATCGCGGTGAAAGCACGTCAACTCGCGGCTTACGAAAATTGACGATCCTGGAAGCGACACAGTGACAGAGGATCGACGTGCAACGCTCGTCCGTCGATCCCCTCTTCCTCTCCCCCCTTTGGATCGGAGCGCGTATACACATTCTCGAAACGGCCTGTGTGCACACACGCGCGATGTGTTACATGTTACATCTACACGCGCGTACGTGCACGCAGAGCGAGAAGCGGGAAAGAGAATGGGGGAGATGGGGGGAGAGGGAGAGGATGAAGAGCGGGATGAAGGGGGAGGGGGGCAGCGAAGCGTAATCACCGATGATTGCCCTTTATTACGCCACGGTCAAAGCACGGTCCGGAATCCGGTCCACTCGGCCGGCTCCACGGAGGAACGATGATTCGCTCGGCCCGCGATGCGGCTGGACCGCGCGCACGCGGAGGCTGCCGCGACGAGGGGGAAGAAGAAGCGAGAGCGAGAGCGAGAGCGAGAGGAGCGAACGCGCGCCTCGCCAAAATCGGCCGGGGACACGCGAACCACTCGTTCAACCCGCGATTACGCGGTCGATCGCTTCGAGGAAGCGGGCATTTCTCGAGGCGCGAGATAAACGACTGCCTCGTTATGCCGCCGGAAACGGCGGGTAATTAAGCCCCGTAATGAAGCGTGTCAATGTACGCGATCGTCGTTGATTACGTTTCTTTCACTCGCGGATGTTCGCGCTGCAAAAGCGCGACCGTCCTAGAGTCCATATTAGAAAAACGCGTGTGTTCGAAAGAATACAAATGCTTGCGATGTTACATATATTACGTGTTATATATTTTTTTTTTTTTTTAAATCAGAGTAATCAAGCGAATCGCGAGGGAGATACTTTTATAGCGCATTATTCCTTTCTTAGTGTCATCCGTAGCGTTTGACAATCCTATATTTTCAGAAATAATGCAAAGGTGTGATTTTTCGTGATGCGAAATTCATATACGTGGATTAAGACGGAGCTCTCATCGAGAGAACTCGCGAGAATGCGCTCATGTGTACGAGAGAGTGCTACGCGATTTCGTCGGTTAAAACGCGTGCCCAGTGAAATCGACGCGATGCACGCGAATGCCTCGTCGAGAGCCTCGGGTCATACGTTCCTACGAATCGCATCAGGAAACGCGAGATTTATCTTTGTTCTGCCGAATAACTGTCTTAAATAGTCTATATTATATTACGTTATATTATATTACGATTAAATACGTAGAAATAAATGCCTAAAAAGTTTTAGTTTTTATATACATATTAACGGTTCAAATTCCAAATGATATAACTAGGATTTAATTTGTTCCATGTGGGAATGAAAATAAAATATTGGAAAATCTGACTTGAGGAATACAACGGACACTTCTTCAAAATTGTATCTCGAAGTCAGAATTAAAGACAAAGATACAGGAATTCGGAGGAAAGGATCAGGTCTTGGATTCGAAAAAGATGTTATCGTTCGATTTTATCAAGCGACTGTACACTTTCATCTTGTTTACATGCTAACGGAATTCTCTACAAAGCACAGAAATCACATTTTGCGTAAGAATATCAATGATATTTGAATAATAATCTTGAAACATGAGCAATGGCAATCCACGGCATGGATTCTCGAAACGACTCTCGTTGTCAGAATGAATCATTTGCGCGAGGAGAGAGACGGAGAGGTGGAAAATGGCCGAAGTTATGGCAACGATATCACGGTCCTTGAACGAAAACGGCCTGGAGACTTGCCAGCCAAGTCCATCTGTGTACGATTTCACTTGTTGCAACGGTGCCATCGGGAAGCATATCCACATATACGCGCTCGACTCGGTAGCGCATCTCCAATTCATTTTCCAACTCCATTCCAGATACGTCAGTGCGAGGGATCGAGCAATTATTCTGTCATCCGCAATAAGAGAAACTCAGATTTAATTACAATTCTAACGGGACACGGTTTGAATTTATATTTTAAAAACGCACATTCTCCCCCCTAAAAATATATTTATTTAAACTCGTTTATATATAAATTATTTATTCGTCAAGCAATATTTTCAATTTCTGAAATATCGAGAAATTGAAAATTTCCATTACTTTTCCATAAATGAAGATGATTAACGATAATTAAATATTAATCCTAGACAAGGCTCGATTAATTGCACGAATATATGCTACGTTATAAAAGACGTCATTGGTAGAAGGCAGATGCAGCAAGAGAGAACTGGTGGTTTATGGTTATAACGATCGGAGATCAAAGAGAAACAGGATTCTGTTATCAGGATTACTTTATCAATCGCTCGTCTGAGACGGGAATGCGCCAGACGTGGACAGGAGCTAGTAATGAGAGAAGAGCAAGAGAGAGAGAGAGAGAATTTCTGCGTTTCTCTCTAGCAGGAGCGGAATATAATCGAAAGAGGAAGAGTCGCCGGGAAGTCGGATAAAAGGGGAGAGTAAGAGAGAAAGAGAGAAGAGAGAGAGGGAGATGGATTGAGGGCGAGGAAGAGAACAGAGACGAATGGTGAGGCATGCCTAGCCCGCCTTGTGCTCGCTACTCTCCTGAGTCAGGTTCAACGACACGCCTCGCCTTCTTCGTAGTAAACAACCTGGCGTAGACTCGCCCGTTGCCTTCTAGCACGAGTACAGTGGTTCCCAAACAATTCCTCCCGCTAATGCCGCGGATGACGGACGAGCATTCTGGGAAATAATGATTTCTTTCGTGTCTCCATTCGAGATTTGATGGAAATGTTTTACAGTCTATGTTACCTCGAGTGATCACTCGATACATCGAATATACCAATTGGTTGATATATTACCGCGCTTTGAAAAAAATAATAAACTTTTAGCAAGGTGAGATTATAGATATATCGATAAACTGAAATTTTTCACGCTAATAATTTTGACATAAATTTAAATTAATTATATTTAATTTCAAGCCACGATACGATTGAATATGGGAATGTATCGATGAGTGCGTACATTTACCGTGTAATTTACAATATCAACATTAGATTGTAAAAATGATCTTTGAGAGGAGTATTCAGAGTATGTGAAAATTCTTGAAACAGAATAAACGCGAGGAATAAGATGCGTGTATCCGACGTTGTGAAATTTCATACGCGTACTCTGTAATAAACGATGAGACGCCTATGTCGGGCGAGACGCGGCCTTTGCCTCGATATCGTCGTAGGAAGCACCCTTTTCAGTTTCTCGCTACTCGGTCATCTCGACAACGTAAGATACAAAGTCATTTCAATCTTGTCCGTGCTAATGACTTCTTCCTCTAATTGGCTGCTAAGCGCTTGCGACACGATAGACCTTATCGTGCTCTCACGAGTTCGCGTTGCACGCGGAAAGGCATATGTGTGCATGCGTGGCTTTCCTTTGACAAAATTAAACGCGCACGTTGAAAACAGATATATGCAAAACACTCCACTCGATCATCCTTCGCTATCTGCGTATCATGAAAATTAAATGGCATCGACGTTATTGTATCTCTTATCGAAATTTCATTCGTATCAAGGGGATTGCGTAAAAGCGTCTCCGCACAGATGGCAACGAGGCGGCTCCTTGGAATCTGTATAGAGGCGGAAGGGAAGTTGTACGTCGGTAAGAAATAGGCACCGAGAACATCGTAATGACTAAATTGCAAACTTCCAGTACGATTGCACTTTCGCGTCGGCGCTTTCACGCGAGCCGGCGTTTTCGAGGCGGATAAGAGGATCGCCGAACCTGCCGCGGCGACGCGGCGACGCGGTCCATCTCAAGATCCGTCCGTTTGTTATGCCAACCTGTTAACGCTGGCCGTTCCATATGCGATTCCACGACGACTCTGCGCGAAGGTACGTCTCGTGTACGACGATATAATACACACCTAGAACGGGCGTGTGGCGTGTGTATCGCACGCGAGATATAATGCTAATATCCGGCAACGCTAATTGTAACACTCATCGTACACGCCAGATGCGAATACAAGACAATGAAATGTTTTAACGAATCATGGGCAGATAGATATTGCGCACAGCTCGTATAGGTAGCGTATCTGTTAAAAAAAGTGAAGAAACACAATCAAAGATGCATTTCCTAATTTCAAAAATATCTCACCCTAAATTAGAGCCTCCTCCAATTGTGAACATAATTACAGATGGTGTACAAGCCGCTTTCCTAACAAGGTTCATTCGCGGAATCCATCATGATGTTGAAAAGTTATTTCTCACAACGGTAAAGTTTTGTGGTACGAGATGACGAGGAAAGCGCGGCCCGTATGATTCTGGGGGTCGATTGCGTGAACTTAATTAGAATTTATGGATAGCACGAGCCGGTGACCAACACGACGCGCTACGACAAACACAACGATATCATTTATGCAAGAGCGCGACATACCGCAGAGTGCGATTAATATAAATGATGGATTATTATTCGTGCTCTCTCGAGTATGCCGGATGCGTACTCGCATATCCTACGGAATACATAAATAAATGCGTCTACTAGAGAGAAATCTAGAGAGAATATTAGATATTTTAATTCGCGATCAATTTGCTTTCGGCAACTAAAATCTATACAATATGCTTTGTTCATTATGAAACTTTTTAACGATACTCGAGGGTATATCAAAAGTCATTATATTAATAATGACAAAATTATTCGCGCGAATGTATATCACATAGATCAATGATTAATTCGTAAACTATTAAAATTTTAAAGATTTACTTCTCTCATTACATACGCATATTTGGATTGGTAAAAAAATTATAAACTCAAGCAATAATATTAATAATAATTATATTTATTTTTTCAGTAATTGAGAAAAAACATTATATCGATAAAAATAAAGTCAGATAAGTATAAATTATGCACTATTCATGTTTTCTTCAATTCAACAATATGTGTACGTTTATTAAAACTATTCTACTATTCTCGTTTAACATGCAACTTTCAATATAAAATTTCTGCAATTTAATATCAAAAGACAATCAAAAGATACCCAGTTTTTTTTTTTCCCCCAAATAATTGTCATAATCGATAAATAATGCATGTTCCTAACGACATGTCAATTTATTGAAATTCAAATGATCCGTATTCGCAATAGCTGTCATTCACGTATGCTTTGAATTCACATGACGTCGTAATATTTACATCCATCATACGAGACGATCCTGGTCATTATCGATGTTTTATATTAATTAAATCCATCAGATCCGTTTCAATTAACTAAAGACCATTGCTGCTCTATGATTTGTTGGGATTTATAGAGACTCGCTCTATCGTAATTTACCGCGACGCTAACTTTCTTGGAATCAGGACGATCGATGTCCCTCGATCGACGATATCCTTCTGTATATTTGTGCACAAAATGTGCGCGGCATCGGTACACGCGAGATGTATCTTGTATGAGCGATACATCTCTGTGCAAAGACGTGCGAGCGTCTATCCTATGTGTCCTTGGTCGTCCATGATTCTGGCTTCAGCAGGGAAAACCTGCATTCCGGTAAAGCAATTAATAATTGATAACGTGATATGAGTCGGCGTGGGAAACATGCTTCGAACAGTTCTAGACAGCAGACGCTGAGAATAATTCATACCCCGCAGCACACCGTCTCTAACTTCTATGTCCTTTCTCCCTCTCTCCCTCTCTCTCTCTCTCTCTCTCTCTCTCTCTCTCTTTCTCTCTTTCTTTCTCCCTCTTTTCATCCGGCAGGCTTTTCTAACTTTTTTTCTCAAATGCTCCAAGAGGTCTACTGGTCGGATGAAGAACTGTAGACGAAGAACTATACTTACAAATTGTGACACATCTAGGAGGAAGAGTCTTGTCAAGATAACATCGAGGGAAATAGAAAAAAAAAGAGATGTGAGATAAATCGTATCGTCTTAAGCTCGGACGTAAAAAGAATAATAGATTATAGTTGGATTCGTGTGATATATGTTAAGTAGTCGGACATTGCCGCTTTTTATATTTCTTGACATCGTTTCTTGCAGGGAAGACATTTGTAAATGCCTCGATTAACAGCTCGCAAAAGCATAAAGGAAATATGAAGTTGAGGAAGCCACTTTCAAAAATATTTATGGGGATATCTCCATTCCAAGCACATTAATTTTAACGGACAATATATATTTGGTTTAATTTATCTTATTATAAAAAGATATTTTTCAGTGAATACACAAAAATAGACGAGACACAGTAATAGAGGCGATAACACAAATGTGTATGCGTGAACGATCGCCGAACCTTTCAAGGACATTTGAGAGCGATCGCGCTTGTCACTAGAGGAGCGATTTAATTAAGAGAACGTTAATTAATTAATACGAGGAGACCGACAAAGCACGGAGTTTGCTCAAGCTAAAGTCTACTCGAATATTCTGTCTGCAGGAACAAAAAGCGGAGAATGATAGATATAGCCTGGAGGTTTTATATATAATATATACAATATTGTGATAATGATGAACAAAAGATTTACAAATATATACGTTCCTTCTGTTTCGAAAAGAAGCCAATCTGCAAAAATTTTTTATAAATTCGAATTACGTGTCGCTCGATTAGAAATACAATATATATAGAGAGAAAAAAATCATTCGGCATCGAGCAAACACAGAGCTGAGCTTCATCTGCAATTACGCGAATTAATTTTAGCAGTTTTAATCCCTCTTCATGAAGTTGCCCACGCGCTTAATCTCCGACCGGGCAGAGCGGGCCGCAACGCGAAGGCCTTTTGCACTTTTTCTGTCTGCGGAAAAATAACACGACCGGAAGAGACTGCGGCAGCCATGAATACGTGACCGCTGCAGTATTCGGCTTAGGAGGGAACGGAAACGAAAGTTTCAGGGACGCACGACGAATTTTTGAGCACACGACTTGCATGATTTTCATCGACGATAGAGTATCTGGTTCTAATCAGATGTATTAATTAATTTCATCATTAATACACGACAAAGCATTATTTTTAACGTACATTATTATTATATTTCTCCAAAATTTATATTATTTATTGAAAAATTATCACTTTAAATATTAAATCTAAATATTTAAATATTTAAATATTTAATTTTTAAGTAAAATAAAAAATGTTGACGCATAAGCAATGTTAATAAAAAAAAAAATATTTTTATCGTGATATTTTTTCGAAGAAAGTGATACGCGTGTAAAATTTATATTCTTAGTAATAATATTAAAAAGTGTTATTCATCTGCAATCGTAAAAAGATTTCAATTAATATTATAAATAGAAATATGTATAATTTTTCACGCGTATCTCTCCTCTTATTATTTTGATAAGATCGAAGCATCCCATTCATCCAAAAGGAATCTTAAAACATGATAAAAACCCTCGACCAATAATATATCCAAGTATCCGTTATACGGCTCTCTCTTTTATTAATTAATAATTTTACATCAAACCCCATTTTATTCATTCTCTCGTATCATCTTTTATCTACCTAGACATTCACAGACAGACCCTTTTTGCTTCGTCAGAAAGAGAGGACCTCATTTTCTATATAAAATCTTAATCCTTTCCTACAACTCTCTCTCTTTCTCTCTCTCATCATTAATCGCAATTAATCCATTTAGCCATTATAGGCTGTTACGCGCCAAAATCTTTGCGTCATTTGATTTAAGTATGGAGTCGGGTTGATTTCATAATGCCGGGTGAGCTTTTTGTCGACGAGAGATGATGAGTCGAAGAAGGAGGGGATACCGCGTCGAAGGAATCGAAATCCTTTTTGCGCCACTTTCCTGCCGTTATTAATTATCGCCGAGTCATTATTAAAAGACCCCCGTCATTTCTACGGAGTGCTTTTTATGGTTCATTAAAAGGTATGTACGCATCGTGTACCTGCGAAAAACTCGACTTATCGCATCCGCTCGGGTCCCGATCGGCGAAGAAGAAGGCACAACGCGCGTTGCGCGATCCTATCTTCTCTCGATCTCCTTCTGCCGTCCCTCATTTTCTTCGTTCCGAGTTATTACCGGGATACACCGTGCGCGCGTGTCCGTTTAAGCGGCAGAAGGATAACGGTATATCACGCCCGGGCACGTCCTCCCGTCCTTGTACCTCACGCCTATACGCGTACGTACCCTCACTCTTCAATTCGTATCGTCATTTCCGCACGGAGGATGATCGCGCGGATTAGCGACGTGGAAATGGTGTCTAGAAAAGCGCGCGTATATATAGCCGATAATTCAACAAGACTCGGTTCTGTGTATTGGTTCCGTGGCTGGACCAAGGTCCAGTTCGGTACCGGCATATTTAATGCCAGTACTCTCTAATTTGCTTATTTGCTCGAAATTATTGTGTGACGAAACTGGTTTTAAATAATTAATTGAAAAATATCGTGTAAATGCTAAACAATTTTTTGAAAATAATTAATAATGTCATTTTTTTGGGGAGAGAAATAAAAAGAATTTGTATCAGGAAAGAGAATAAGTATACACCGACAGAGATTTATCATTTCAAAAAAATAGTATCTTTTCGAAAATTTCCCTAATCTAATTAGAAGAAATCTAGTTAATAATTCAATGATTTAATTATAATATTTAAAAGACAGTAAGAAAAATGAAAGCTTGTATAAAAAAATACTACTAATTATTTTTTCCTATGCGATTATATATGACAGATGTAACAAAATAATATTTCCTCAGAGTTGCAAATTAATTTTCTTTAAGCACGCCAAATTATAAAAATTCGAATTTTTTTATCATGTTGTTGGATATAGTGAGAGAATTGGTTTTCAATTCGATTTCGTTCTCTAAAAATATTTCTTGACAACAAAGTAATTATAAAGAGAACTTAGTCTGCGCAAAATAAGAAGAGCGAACGTGTACGAGAGAAGAAGGCGCTCTCTCTCTCTCTCTCTCTCTCTCTTTCTCTCCAGATGATTACCATTAAGCAGCTCGCGTAGAAAGAGAGGGAAGGCGCAATGATGCCGAGATACGAGAACTGGAATGATGAATTGCAAGGCGCGGCAATGAATCAGAGTCCAGCGACAGGCGGTGCACCTACCAACAATGCGGGCCCGTTCTTAGGGGCCCACCAAGGCTGACGACAAACACCTTTCCCTGCGACCATGCTAAACATTCTACCTAAACAATCGCGTATTTATCTCACTTTTACGTTCTTTTCCTCTTCGATGTGCCTTGTTTTCGAAAATTTTTACCGTTACAAAAATCCCGTATACGATTTTTCTCACTTTTTTCGATAACGAATATTTAAAATTTCCGTCTCTCTCTTTTTTAATACATTTCTCGTTTGCCCGTAAAGTCGAATTATTTACAATTAAAGAAAAGTTTTTGTTCGTCGTAGTTTTTAAAACCATTGCCGCTACCCGTTATCCTTATCCATTGAATAGCGAGTGTCAACAGGATGATGCAGTCGCTTAAAAATGCGGCCTTCGCGCTGCAACTGCGTCATACATCGAACGATACTACGCCAACGCGAGCGACGAGGGGCGATATAATCTCGTGTTAGAAACTTGACGATTCTCTTGGTTTTTAAAACACATGTTTTGGCCGTATAACTATAATTCGTCATTTATAAAAGTTTCGAGTGCTTCCAGGCACAATTTGCGTAGAAGCCGACATGAGATGCTGATCAGAAAGAAGAGGCTGATGGAGTGAACCAAGAATCGATAGAGTAGAAACAAACAACAAATTAATTCAGAATTATTCTAAAAATTGATTCGCAGCGATCGCAAATATTTAAATTCGGAATAATAAGAATAGAAGGATATTAATATCTATTTATCAATGTCGTTACGACGTTAAATGTGTCCTCGTATTGTATACGATCGATCTCGAAATTCCAGAAGGGGCGGCGAAACGTTCGTCAGGAGGACCGACCGCACACTCAAAGCGGTTAGATAGGCCGCCAGGAATCACGAAAGTCGAAAAAGAGCCAACCGGGTTGGCATATTGCCACGAGGGAAACGTAAACTGATCGCGCAATCTGCCGGTGCACGCGGCAGAGTCAACTCAGGCCACGAAGAATTTCAATCAGCAATAATACCGCCGCCGCGCGCTCTCTTCTCCTCCCGCGGCCGCGTGTCCCATCTCTTCTTTTTGCAAGCGCGATCGCGCGTTTCTCTTCTCTCTTTCTCTCTTTCTCGTTTGCTTCTCCTCACCGCCGTTTGGTCCTCCTCATGCCGGTTACAAATGGCGTCATTATTCCTTAATAATTCGAGATACGAGCGCGGCGTATCTATTGTCCGGCGTGGGCGGTACGCGCGAGTTGCACCGGGCGGTCAACGCTTGTTAGACCGCGCTAGATCGTTTCTTTTTATTTCTCTCTCTCTCTCTCTCTCTTTCTCTCGCGAGAGAATCGCTCCTTACGCGCTCAGGTCTATCGGCGCGTATTTATTAGCACCTCGTGGCATCCTCGCGGCGAGGAGAGTCCCGCGCGCACTTCCTCGGCATCTCGGCACCACGGCAGGTAAAGATGAGCGATTTATGCCGCGGTGTTCACCGAGCGCGAATACGGCGATACCATCTTATAACCGCTTCCGTGCCCGATAATTGAAGTTGGACGTTTTCGGCAGGCGGGGCGGCCCCGCGAACGGTTCTTCATACGCGCGAGTCGAGATAAGAAACGGCGCAAGATTTGTTGGCGTGAAAAAGATGCCGCCGCTCTTCTCGGCTCGAAGCAAGCTTCTTCCCTCTTTAACTTTTTGCTCCATTTCGGATTCCGCTCGTTGCTGTTGCAACCGATTACGTCAAGGTACACGTGGAATCGAGGTGTACACGCGTCAAGTGTATCGGGTCAAGAAGAGATGTATTATATGGCTGATCGATCCGATGTAAATTAAACGAGATCGATTCTAACGTAGAAGGATTCGTACATTAGTTAAACGCTAATTAACGCTACTGATATAAAGATGAAGCCTGATCTCGGTGAAAAGAAAAAGTTATCGGTTCGGGGATATACAATATATAATGAGAGAGTGTATGAATGTTGATCAGTTTCTAATCTTTAATAGCCATTTCTAAAGCATCGATAAACGCATAGGTAATAATCGGCATTTACGATCGCATGGATTTTTACGCTACGCGTTTAGTTATCTCTAGCCTGACAGAGACGCGTTATCTTTCTGCCTTAATCATTCGGCAATACGCTACGAGATCGAGATGCACGTATAGAGGAACAAGCTGTCTCTCGTCATATGGCGAGTATGATAATGACAGACTGAAATAGGCAAAGTCACCGTAAGTCACCGTGTAGTAAGGGCGGAAAGATGTGCTGGATACCGCGAGAGATGGTGCACCTTCTATACCAGAGAGGTCACGTAGGCGTATCGAACCAGAGATTAACTGCCTCTCGCCTTTTCCGCGGATTCGCAGCTGTTGCACCACCTGCCGTATCCGCCCTTTTCGCGCCGTTTAATGCCACCTACGTGAAGAAGCACCGCCGTCGTCGAGACGTACCGTCGTCGTAATGTTAATTGCAGGCTGGACGGTAGCCGCGTGATATAGCGGCGAACAAGGCGTACGTGAACGCAGTAATTCATCGCAGGACGGACGTTGCGCAAGGTGCAAAGTATTGTATGGCGAGTCGCGTGGAAATTGCTTCTTCCGTTATGTTGCTGAAGCGCGGCCGCGATATACCTCTTGTAAACACCTAAATCAGGGTTGTACAATCCAAGTGTTGGATTACATTCGATAGAAATCATAATTAATTTTATAAACTCATTTTATGACAGTTTTTCATTGCGGAGAAAAATTGTTTATTTCACATACAGGTGTCTGATAAAAAAATCCTTAGAGAAAATTCATTATTGGAAAAATTTTAAAGATTCTTTTTTTATCATAATCTCGCGTATTTTTTCTACTCTAAATAAATCTGGCGTTCGCCCGGTACATTCAATTACTTATTATTCCAGGCAGAGGAAATACTAGCAGAGTATAACTTAAGACGAGAGATGCGTAACGCGTATGATTTCTACGTACGTAATATCGATAGGTCAAAAGAACAAGGAAGAAATACAGGAAATCATATTCCGTTAAAACATTTGCATGATTTTAGCTCGACAGCTACACATTCGTTCGCTATTCTGAAGCAGGAAACTTTAGCATAGTTTAAGATCGAATGATGCGTGCGATTTCGCCGATGCGTAGTATGGCGAATGACGATGGGAAGAGAAGAAATGAAAGCAACGGAGCAAATGGCAAGAAATGCTCTCAGAACCAAGCAAACACCATTGGCCATTCAAGCGGTATGCCATGCGCGGCGAGGAAGGCCAGTTCTCACCAAGGATGGAGAAAGATATAAATCCACGATTTTACAACTTTTTAGACCGACGTTTATAGTTATGGGCCCTAGCTGCATCCCGTTGGATCAATGGATTAGTATCGATCGGACTGCAACGAGAATCTTTTCCTCTGCCTGGCACCTATTATGCACTTGGCGTCTCGCGAGTAAATTTTACCGAGAACTTACCGATTTTTCATATTATTATCTATGGGGAATATTCCGCCTTCCAGAAACATGCCAACAATTCTAAATTATCATTAAACGCATTTTCTGACTGGGAGGCCAGCCATTAATTTCTACCCTTTTTCCCCCATCACAATCAATTAAATATAATTAGATTCGAGGCTAAAAAAGAACAAAATATAGATCGTTGCGTATTTAATCTTTTTTTGCCGCCGTTTCTTGAAGTTCTATATATTTAATCGTGATATTTTAATTGTATTCTTCATTAATTAATTAATTAATTAATTAATTAATTAAATAGTTATAGTCAAAGCTATAGAGAGTATATCGCAAGTCCAGATCGAGGAATGGCTGGCAAGACCAGCGCGATTGTTGAAAACGTACATCCGTCGCGATTCCTGGCGTGTTATCTACGTTCCTTATCACGAGCGCGGTGCTAGAAGAACGCTCGATCGTTTCCCAACACGATGGATCCGAAGCTGATCGTAACTCCAATCAATATCGCGGCTGATAAATTCTTCTTTTTATCCAAGAATCTTCTCGTTTCGTTCGATCACCTTTCGACCTTCGAGCTACGAGCGACGACGAATAAAGTCGCTTTGTACGTTTAAAGCCTCTCTTGATCTTCGTTCAAGTTCGCGCGATTCGCTCGAAGCAAATCGATTGTGTGTTTCTTCGCCCTTCTTCCTTCTTCCCGCTTTCGCCGCTAACACGATCTCAACGTGGCAGTGACTTAAGAGACGCGTCCACAAAACGACCTCTCGTGTGCGATAGCTTCCAGGAAACTCGGGATGACGGCGCGCGTTATCCCCAGGCGTTGCAACGATGCTTGCTTGGAACCGACATTCGAGTGATTTAAGTTTTGTCGAGTTGAGTTTCTCAAGTGGATTCACGCGTCAAAGCAGATGGACCGACGAAAGTTGACGAGCGAACTTTCCGCGGTAGAAACGAAACGGTGCCTGCAACTATTTGCAAAATAGGAAATCAGCAAGGAACAGATGTTACGGGATATTTTTCTCGACACATCGTTTCATTCTATATATATATATATATATATATTTTACTAGAGATAAAAAAATTTCATATAGAGAGACAAATTTCTAAATATATTGTATCTTTTTAAATGTACCCATATTTGTACCGTTAAGTACAACTAAAATTCTACGTTATATAAAGAAACTAAGTGTTAAAGTAGAAACTAAGAACAAGGTCTCGCGTGTATAAAAATTGTAATTGCATTCACTTTTATCCATGAGTCACATACGTCACTCTCTAACACCCACCGGCTCATTTAACATTAGCGCGCGGGCTCGCAACGTGCCTTTACGTAACTTCTAAGACGTCTAATCGATTCAATCATCTTCGAAGACGCGATCCGTTACGGACAGAGAGAGGCGGAGACGCGCGGAGAGATCAGGCACGGAACTGAGGATCGAAAGATGGTGGTGAAACACTTCCTTCCTCGGTTCGTAACAGACGACGCGGACGCGAATCATTAATCGTCGCACATCGTGGTGCCGCGTACCTTGTACCTACCTACCTACCTACCTATGATTACGATTTTTTTTAAATATCCTATCTATCTCCCCCGTTTCCTCGGCAAAGCGCGCCTTCTCCCCCTGGCATTCGCCTGCGCTTTCGCGGATAGGGTGGCTACGAGGTAAAGGAACACGGACGCCTACGCTCTTCCCGTTCCCACACGCGAGACGCGAATCGCCGGATATATGTGCGCTTCGACGTACGTTATCTTTCACGTGGTATCCCGACCGCTTGGCGGTTCGCGGGAGGTACGGAATACCTCAGGATTCCGCAAGGACCGTATATCGGCGATGCTATCAAAATTGTATGTATATATATATATATATATATATATATATATATATATATATATATAAAATTTGTAGAAATATTCTATGAAAAATATTTATATCATATATTATTTTCATAAAAACGTAAATTATAGATATTTCAGTTGATATGTATTTTGAATGGCATAAAAAAATGATCAACGTCATAAAACAATTATATAAGTTTCAATCAAGCTTTCACTACGAGCTATTAACGTCACGAGAGATATTTTAATGATCAATTAAACGATAATTTCTGATGGTTAATAGGAGTCAGGATACATTAAAGCCGTCGACGTTTTTCTGCAAATCCTGTCATCGTGCCGACGAGATCGATTCTTTCCGCGCAAGTATGAGGGAAAAGTATTCGCCACAAGAGACGAAATACGTTATGCGGCGATGCATCATTTTCTATAAGCCCGTAATTACACCGGTATCGATGTAAACACCTGTACGTCATCCGCGTTCCCTCTGTTTCTGCTGGCGCGAACGTGAAAGGTGCCAATTTCGCAGCCGACGAGAATCGTGCACGCGTATTATTTGCGTACGCATTTGCCTCCATCTCCTCGCGAGTTTACATCGCAGCCGTATATAGGTATGCGTATACACACGCTTGAGAGTGGATAGCGCGAAGGTTTCCCTTTCGAGCGATCGCGGCTCTCCCCGTTTGAGCTTTCGATCGACGAGAGCCCCGAGCTCGTGAATTCCGT
Organism: Polyergus mexicanus; assembly: GCF_030449975.1. NCBI lineage: Eukaryota > Metazoa > Arthropoda > Insecta > Hymenoptera > Formicidae > Polyergus > Polyergus mexicanus. Next base: position 4,671,622 of record NW_027223345.1, read on the forward strand.
CGTGACGTGAATAACGTGTTTATCGTGCACGGCTTCGCTTGGCGAGAAACCTAAGTAATATGCGTGACCGTATGCACATCCGAGTCGCGTATTGACCGAACCTACGTTATACCGGCAATAATTCTAGACGTGATTGCTGACGAGATGGATAAATATCGTATCGTTGATACAGAGTCTCGCGACGTGGAGAAACGTTTCGTTGGATCAGTGAAATCGGAAATATCGCAAAGTGATCCGTTGCAACTTGCAATCGCGACGTCAGCTTGGTGTGAAACTACTTTTCGGAACTACTGTTTTGTAACTGCTCCCTGTATTGTGATACGTTTACATGTCTAAAGTGTCTGAAGAACAACTGGAAAATTAAAATGCCTTTTTGTCCTTTCATATCGTTTGATTAATAAATATTGAATATATATATATATATATATATATATATATATATATATATATATTAATGTAATATATTCAAGATAAATCCTCTTTTGCCAAAATAGTAAAACAAGTTCAATTTGTAACTTATTGTTAGGGAGAAACGAAATAACGGAAAATATATAAAATCTTTCTTAAATAATATATTAATTAATACCATCACCGGAAATGTTTTCCGATGCGTAATACAGAAATATTTGCCAACATTAAACAATTATTAGACATATACGCCGTACGTACAGGGAATGAATCGGCAAAGAGGAAGCTAACGAAGATTGAAGAAGCCTCGCGACCCCAACGATTTGCCATTTCCATAAATTACGGATATATAATGCTCTCGTTAACAAGTAAGCGCGGCATCTCTCTATAGAGATAGATACTTGGGTTCGCGCGCGACTTTCCGTGGCGCTGAATAAGCTCGTTTGTTCGATAAACAGCGCGATCCGGCAGCTCCGGGAGCTGCGTTTCATCAACACCCAGCCGTCCTATTAATTAAAAGCGGCCGAGTATCACTTCGTTAGGGAGTATCCGATGCGTCATAAAGACGCGCGCGTACATACGGGAGGGAAGAAAAAAAAAAAAAAAGGACGGTAGGGACGAGGGAGTGTATGGCAGCCTCGTAAGAAGGACACGATGCAAATAGCCATGGAGACTGCCGCGGGACTGCCTCGTTAACGCCCGGAGTTATAGCCTGTCTACACTGCGGAGAGTGCGCAAGGTGCGTAAGAAACCTCCGGCCGTGTAATTTGCGAAATACTAATTACGCCGCAATCGCGCGTGCCTCGGAATCGTTCGCACTTGGCGCTAATCCGCACAAAAATGAACACACGGCGCGATATATGGTTACCCCTGTTTATGCGGAGAAGACCGTTCGCCATCGCACGCGGCGCGTTCCAAGTAGCGTGCGTAAAATATCGCTCGTAAAAGCGACGAGGAGAAGAAATCGGAAGCGATGCGTAAGAAAAGAGAAAAAGAGATAAATAAAAAATACATCGCGATAAAAAATTATTCAGGCAGGTACTTGTGCCGTTTCGCGAGAAATCGTCGACGAGGATTCGCGATCGTCAAGTGCGAATATCGCGCGATAATCTTTAAAAGCATGCGTTTGGTGGCATTTGCAGCCGTTGGCGCGTCGAGGACGGTTAGACGTCGGGGAGGACGTCGAGGGACGTCGCATAAGAAAACCGCGCGCTTTTACGAGTGAGCTCGAGATCGTTTTACGCGCGGTTGCGATGCGGTCGCGGTTGCAGCGGTCTGTTATAGTCGATACCTTCAAGTATGCGTATCCGCGTCCGGGATATGCATTCTCGGGATAGGCGTAACGATGAACGCGCGTACCTACCTATCTCTCGTTCCGTCTCTTCGTACGACGCGCAGGATGCGCGTTACCTTTAATGATAAAGCCGTTGTTGTACCTACTGCATTGGCTGTGCCAATGTCGCATATGTTAGACCGCGGTGTATTAGCATATCCGATATCTGTGTACCACGGTGAAGCGCTATTCCCGATGCGAATACGTCGAACGTGGCTTAAAGGCATACCGGCCGCCTAGTATGCCGCGCTAATAATACAGGATCGAATGTATCGGAAATGTCAAGCGGGGAAAATGCAGCGAGTATAGTAATGCGGTAAAGCATAAAATATAAAAATATAAAATTAATAACCATCGGTACTTTCCCAGGCATGCAATCTTGTCGAATTTTAATTAATAAAAAGTATTGTTTTTTTTTATTTTATTTTATTTTATTTTTTTTTAATCTGTGGATGTTAATTTACCAATGTAAAAAAAAATTTTTTCTTTTTTAACGTGTTTGTATATAACCGGTGAAACTCTAGACACACATATTACACACGCGCATACAATGAATATAATAAGAATAAAAATTAATGCTTTTATTATAATATTCATATTCAAAGAAACTTTTATATTTAAATACATATATCTTTTTTCCAATCGTGATATTTTTCACGTGTCTTAATAAATCAATTGTTTATAAAAAAGATAAAAAAATGTGCGGTGCAAAATATTAGAAGATGAAAATATTTCGCTTTGAGATCGACTTCGATTAACTATATATGTTCGATCTTGCTTATGTCAAATCGTGCGCAAGAATAATTTCTAGCCCATGAAATATTCGCACAAGTTGATGTGTTACAATATCATATATCATTATCCTGTTATAAGTGTAACAATTTAACGTTTGCAGACTATATTACACAAACTTATTATTATAATACATAATTCTCTTCATATACACAATCACGAAGACTGACGATATTTTACACAAACATACAATTTACGTATATAATGCAAAAATAATTATTTTACGCATCTATCACAGAGACTTAAGACCGATAAGAGAAGAAGAGGAATAAGAAGAGTAATCGATATTAAGATTCGATTTCCGGCACGCGTACCTGTTGCTCCGCTATCCATAGGATAGTGTCTCGTGTATGCAGTTGATAGCTGGCATTAGTACGTGACCATTATTTCTGCATGCTCCGACAATGATTTCCTGTGAGCGGAATGCAAATCCCGCCCGAGCGCGCGATACCTACGATGAATTAATATTAACGACGATATCGTTTTCGCGCCTCCAGGCACGATTCTATTTGCCATTAGACAATCTAATTCAGCGTCGCTCTCGCTATAACCTTTTGGGATCGTCCGCCGCTGTCCACGTCTCGAAGACGCGGAGAGCGTGTTCCGTGAATAAATTAGCAATTTGTCTGCCATTAATATACCATGTGCTCACGTATGATTGTATTATCCTTGTCGCATTATTATCCTAGTATGCACGCATTTCTTGTTAAGTTCTTAGACTCTATGGAACACGCGTAAATCATTGCGTGCACGGGCGAAATTATAATAATCATAGTAGAGGAGAAACTGTTCGAGACACGAATATCATAATGTCATAATCTATGGACTAGTAACGTAATTACTATATCATATCTATATAATATTCGTTCCTATAATATTTATTAATTGGTAAATTATCTCAAAAGAACCTCGTGTATATTATAGGCTTATAACTAGCGATGATGTTGCATTTCGCTTCATTATCTTACATTCAAATAACGAGAATTAAAATAATTATTTGGAAATAAAATTTACTTGTCAAACGAAAAAAAAAAACATTTTATAAACTTGTCATATTTGAATCTAAAAACAACTATATTAGATTTGAATGGTTCACTCCTGAATCTCATACGACTAAGCAAAAATTCGATTGTCCACTTTATTTATTAGCAAATAAATAATAATTGTGTAAACTTGGATTTCAGATGCAAATAAGATAGAGCTTGGCGTACATGTAAATGTATAACGAGAGCATATATGAAAAGCAAAAATGTTTTCAATACTTTGGACGACAGCCTCGTTATTTCTTCGCAGAATAGTTGGAGAAAACGACACGAGCAGGATGCTAATTAGCGACTAAGAATTATAATAAATGGACGACCGTCTGGTGTGCAAATTGCACCAGGCGGTCTAGCGTCCAGTGACATTAAATCGAATATAAGCGGGAAAAATGTGGGATCTAAAAAATATTATGATTTTTTCGAGAGGGAGAGAGAGCATTTAACACTAATCTCAGCAATTAAGTGCGGCATTTTACGAGAGAGCTAAGAAAATTTTAACAAACAATTTGATTCTTTGTTGAGACGAAAAATTCTTTTTTCAAGGCAAGCGCGTGCGTCTTTCCCATCGGCGGGAATGAAAATCGAATGCGTGTAAGCATTGCTACGACGCATACCAAATCTAAATGTAGTCACTTGATTTTACGTTTCGTAGTTAATAAATAAATATAAGCAAGTGGCAAGTAATGTCAGGATTCTTGACAGTATTGATTAATACAAGCACCACGATATGTGGAAAATTATTTTTTGTAATAAAGTGAAAGCTGTCTTGTACTTATTTATTGTACGCGTCTGGGAAAATAAACATAGAGGAAACGTTAATTACAACTCTCGTGAATATTATTAAAATTTTATTCTCCGATCTTCCATTTTTATAGAAAGGTAGATTTTAATCTACCTTGTCTATCATATGACGAAAGTTTTAAATTCACGATGAATTAAGATAGTCACGCATGTTTCGCGTAGTATCGTATAAATCTAAAAATTTGTTGGCAACATCGACGATGTTCTATAACGAGATGACGATTTATTTTACATGCCTGGTTAAGAACGAATTTATTTTATAGCGACTGCGCCGTCAAACGACTTTGCGCGACATCCTCTCGATCGGCAACCGGAAGATGCGCAGATCCGTGAAGTCGGACATTAATAGGATCCTCATAAACGGGCCTGGAGTTTTATTTCGATACGCGAGTGGGTTTTACGACTTTACGTTTCTTCAGATTTCTGACATTCCTATGATAGTGGGAATAGGATATTTTCTATGCCGCGTCGTTATTGATATCGTGATCTTTAAGCTAAGAATTTCTCTCGTTTTCTTTTATACCGGATGCATTGACAGATTATTACTGATCTGCCGATCGGCGCAACACGCGCACAAGGATTTAATGATCCATAAAAGATCAACTTACGGCTACCTTTAATTCTATACAACAGGAATCGTCCTGTCGATCGGACAGAAATCCGAGGCTCGCTTATTGGCAGCAAACTCGTCGTGCATTTTGTCATAAAAATTCCAACTTGCGGATATGCATAATGCGTTCGAAACAATAAAATAAAACAGTAACAATAATTTGAAGGATCGCGCGCGAGGATACTTTTACAGAAAGATTTTTCATTTGTAATTAAGATAGGCAATTATATGAATATATATGTATCGGCCATCTTATAAAATTTTATTATTATTAATATTTTCTGCAGTTTGCATCATAAGTTCAGTTATATAAATTATGAAGATATAGAAAGGTAAATCGTCACAATAAACTATGTTGGATTTTTTTTTTCGTTCTAAATAAAATTATATATTATGCCGACTTTTGATTTATTACGTCTGCAGTAACCATTACTGAAGAAAATATTAATAAGTAAGAATATTGATTAATTATTTAATTACTTATTAACATTAATATAAAGATAATTAGAGGATTCTAAATAATTTTTTATCATAAATATTTTAAAGCGCTCGGTTATCAACAGTATGCTCATGAGAATGATAGTGTTTAGCGATTAAAAAAAACACACACATTCATTTGGCTATTTTATTTCATTTGCGTGCAGTTAAACAAATATATTATTTGTAGTTCCTTTCGTAGTTATTTCATTTATTTTTAAATACAACGCATGTCTCTTGCATTTCAAAGAGAAACCTTATTGACGCGGAGAGACCAGGATGGAAATTCTCAAACATCAATAATATTATTTCGCGGAGAAGATTCTCGAACATCAATAATATTATTCCGAACTGCTTCGCGCCTCTCTTCGCGGTTGCCAGCGTTAAAGAGTCTAAGATACGCATGCCCTCTGGCCTCTTGAACGTGAATAGCCTTCCGACATATTTCCAATTAATAAGCAATCAGCAAGCGCTATTTCCAGAAACAAACAATTCATTATAAAACATTCCGACACACGGGTTGGAAGAACAGATGGCCGAGATCGGAATAGATTAAAGATGGCCGAGATCGGCCATCGATTAAAAAATCAAAAAATTACACGGCGATTTTTTTTCCCCCCCTGAAATAAAGAAAATATTTACGAAGCTAATAAGAAGCCGTCGATATATTTTAGACGTCCTATACTATACATCTTGCACTTTGCCCCTGCTACCGTGTAACTTGTCAATGCATTTTCAATCGGCAAAAGTTAACCGCGCATATTTCTGCTGCATCTTCAATTAGCCGGCAAGTAGACGCATAGAGCGAGAATGCCGGCTAAATTTTATTTTACGTGTTGAAAAAATCCTTCATACGCGACATAAAACAGAGAGCCGGTGTATTCGGCGGCATGCTTTAATTAAAATACCGAGAATTTTTAAACGCCGTCGAATATTATTACCGCGTGCAAGAAAAGTGAAAGCTGAATATACGAGATACTAAAAATGACAGAGGCATGATTTGTCACGAAATTGATATGTAACTGTAATATTAAATTCTTTCGGAGCATAGTAATTTTACATAATTTAAAATATCTCGTTCCCAGATATGTAACATGCGGGATCAAAAGGAGAAAATATATATTCATATACATATATTAATGGTACATCGACATTTTAAATCGTACAACGAGCGCACATAATGATCAATATGTGTATGATTGCCGTGAAATAGTCGACCGTATTAACTTATTCAGTTAGGAGCGAGGCGCGCATAGAGCGCTTTTACTTGACGCAAGGAGGCCGCACGTGTCTTCGCCGAAGCGTGGAAGATTGAGCGCGTAGGACGCGCCCACGAAAACAGGAGCAGAGGGCTGAAAGTCGTCGAAGGGTGGAAGGTCGCGCGCCCAGTTTTTTCAGTTTCTGCTGGCGAAAATTAGATTTTCTCGCAGTCCTGCCGCGACGGACAGCCGGAGAATGACTAACGTCCGCCAGACACCTTAATCAAGATACCATCGTTCTCTCAGTCTCCCTCTCTCTCTCTCTCTCTCTCTCTCTTTCTCTTCGGGAACAAACTCCATTAACATATTTCACTCTTTAATTCGTGCGCACCGTTGGTGCACCGCGCGTTTCACGGGGCATTAGCAACAAGACGAAGATTCGTACGCAAGGATGTACGCGTCGGATCTTTGTTTGTTCGGCATCGTTCGGGGAAGTTGGCTAGTTTGTAGATTCAGCGTCGTTACTTTGTGAAATACTTTGTTTGTGCAAAATTGCACGAGCGTCGACACCCGCGCTCTTAGCCGCGATCTAGCATACCGACGATATGTATTTTCGGAACTGTTTGAACCGAATAATACTTTCGCAATGTGCCAACGAGCGTCAGAATATTTCGTGTAAACAAACCGATAGCTACGATGAATTAGTTTACGCCAAGTGAGGAAGGTCTATATCTGACTTGTGTCAAATAATGAAAAATATCGACAGAACTATAAAATTCTAAGATTAAATTTTTTTTTATGATTGCATACAGTTTTAAATTATTAAACTTAATATTTTACATTAGTATTGTTAATAAAATAATTGACAAATATGTGTGACACAGAATTTTTGATTTTGACGTTGAATATGCAGCTATAAAATAAATGAACCTGTGAAATATTAAAATATAGCGAAATAAATTTAAATCATCGGTTATATTGAGATCTGAATAAGAATAGAACAGAGAAAATAGAATGTATAAATAAATAAATATCTATGTTTGTTGTTAAATGACTTTGATCGTTTCCGTTTTGGAATATCAATGTGTCATAAATCGTATATTCAGAATAAATCGCGTCTGACGGATTAAATTTATCTCTAAGCTACCGTGTATAAATTGACAGCTTGATATAAGCGAAATCAACGTTCAGCGTGTCCGCTTTTAATATCGCCCATATAGATTCTAAATCTAGTCCCCCCGTAAGACAAAGTTCAACAAAGACTGTTAAAAAGGAGGTGGCGATTATCGAGTTACTTTATTTGCCGTGCGATCGTGATAACGGCACGAAACTTTTATGAAGTTGCTCAACCGCACGAGAATTTCTGGATATCACGCAGGTTGACACCCCGTCTCGAGTACCCGAAAAAGAACGTCGGGGATCGAGAGGAGGACCGGGGAGGATCGTACCTGAATATGGCCTATAAAAAGTAGATACGCCCACGAAGCGTATATCGGTGTTGAGGGTTACGAAAGTAACCCTTGCGAACGCTTGCCAAATCGTCGGTTCTTGATAGAGTTACGGGATCGTCGCGGCCTCTTCCTGCCTTTCTCATCTCACGTGTGATGAAAGGTTGGTGTAACCGTAAAACCTGACGTTAACACACCGTGCTTTACTGTTGCCAGTTTCACTGCCGGCAGAAATAATGGGCGACACAACGTCAGCAGCAGCGGCGCGAGCGCGACTAATTATGAAAGGAAATAACCGTACATTGATACTCTCATCGACTGCGTTTAATCAATTTTCGTGTTTCATCTGTAAGTGCGCGTGAAGCTCTAGTTATGCAAATGTTCGACGAGTACAATATTTACAAATATATATAAAACATAATATGGAAGACAAATATATTGTACATACAATAAATGTGCAAGGTATCTTTTTTATATCAAACTATCATTCGATGAATCGCTTGGAATTAAATTGAAATAGTCGATTTTAAATATTGTGAAAATATTGTACAAAATATTGAGTAGATTTTAAATAAGATAAAATCGTATTATTACACTATATTTTTAATGCAAAGTAATAAATTATATTATGTATATTATAACCGGATTATCTCTGAATTAATTGGATTATTTTTAAATCTACCTCATTATTATCATTATAAACTTTCTAATCCTTTGGGATACTTTTATTTACAGATACTAAAACATAATAGGATAATTGAATAGAATAAAAAAATGAAATTCTTACGAGCAAAAACCTTTCCAAGTAGTTCTGTAATAAGTCTCCTAATCATCTGCGTATTAATATAATCTTCTTAGAAACTTCATTATAATACTCTATTCTTATATTGGCAACTCACTCCGATTATCCATGAAATTCATTACACAGTCATATCACTAATGAGAGAGATTCAGCTGGATTGCTGGATCATCATTCGTTAGATCTGATATAAGTTGAAAAAGATTAGACCGATAAATCTGTACAATGTATACGCGTTCTTATCTCAGTAATTGCACAGTATAGTTTAGCTTGGTACTCTTGGCGTTAATCATCTTGCGTTTCCATTAAAATTCCTCGAGCGTCTCGATTCGAAATAACGCTACATAACGCATACTTAAAATTTTCTGGCAGTAGTTGCGTTATGGAATGCGTCTTCTATAGCGGTTTATTCGGTGAATGCAGCATGTGATTACAACTGGCACATCGCCAACAATTTTTTTCGATGCATTCGATCTACCACACACAATGAGGATGAAAAAAAATACATCGAGCATAAAATTTCAATGATGAGATCTTAAATACAGATCGTTATATGTAAGAAAAATTACGTAATTCAATATATATAAATTTCTTTAAAAAAATATAAATGAAAAATTCAAATTTTGAAAGATATTGGTTTAAACTTCGTTAATAAAGAAGTGAAGAAAATTAGAAATGCGCAATCGAATAGAACGAAAATTGTAAATCACACCTCTCAATCCTGAAAAAGTCGAGGTAGCAGTTAAACCGTGATTTATGAGCAGATATTAAGTACGCATCAAATTAGCTCATGGCGTTGCCAACATATACACGCGGCCTGTCATCATCATCTTCGTCAATGTCAAATTTTGTTTCGTTTTACGATGAGGCGGACGTCTTCGTCCAAGAAAGTGTTGAAGTTTGCGTAAAGAGAGAAGACCGAAATTTAAAAGAAAGCAACGGTGTAATTCAATTTCCTTATCAAATCTAAGTGCATCTATATACACATATCGAGATAATATATTAGTGAATTTATTGTTATTTCTTTAACTTTAACTGTCTTAAAGAGAGAAGAATAAGGCGACAAAAAACATATTGAAGGTTGTTACTTCTCGAATAGTCCCTCCTAATTAGCGAGAAAATATCATTCGGCCTATTATGCTTGCGGATATATTCTATATCTGATGCATCGTTTTTATGCGAAAGCAAAGGGATTGATTTTCTCTCAAGCAAATTCTTTCAATTTTAGAAAGTGTATATGAATAATTAAAGATGAATATAATAAAAGATTTTTTATCAATTAAAATATTTGTATAATATAAAATATAATGTAAACGATATATTTGATTATGCATATTAAAATTCTATAAAAATCTATAAAGATTAAATTTAACGGTTAACAGATTTGGAGAAGACGCCAATATATTGAAGGTTCATTTTTCAATTTAAATTAATTTCGTGAATAATTTTTTTTCTTAAATTATTGTTTGTTCATATATTTTAAATAACTCATTATTACCTTCTCATTATAACAATTTATATATCATAATGTGTACTTTTATAGATTTGTTAATATTCCGTCATTGGAATTCTTTTGTGGAACGGAAATAAATACAGATCCTTACTAATCATATATTCACGTAAATACATTCATATTCACCGGTTATTACGACGCAATTGACAAAGAATTCTGTTTATTTTCAATTGATTGCGTGCCCGGAATTATTGAAATGCGCTAACAGTTGGGTCAATAGCTCTTGCGTCATCTGATTTGTCATCATTTACATAAAAATTTTCATAAATTGCGTCTAATTTAATATACAATAGCTATATCGCGACAATAACTGAATATTTTAATTTTCATTTTAATGATATGCAAGTTATAATTAATTTTTAGCTTCTTTTAATTACTAGATTAATTTAATAATCAATCAATAAAATGTAAATTGTGTTCTTGATAATCTTTATTGGGAACAAATAGCTTCTTTCGTTTTTGAGAACCGGTTTTTTTTTTTTCAATCAAATACCTATCCTTTAAGAGATGAAAGATCAGCGTGTCGTAATATGAGCGAAATTGAAAAGAGTCATGGCTGTTATTAATTAAGAAATTAATAAGCCACGGTCCCTTGAAAATGCACGAGCACCTTCAACCAAATTGCTCGAGGCTAAAATCTCTTTCTATTGCAGGACATGTCTGAATAGCGTATCTAACGCGAATTAAGTACGTTCATTTGTTTGGAATTCTTTTCAGTCTTCATGGTTCATCGTCTCGATATATTTTCTTTCGATCCGATTAATCTTCCTAGGAATTCCTAAGGCTTGTTCACACTGTACGATTCTTAAATAATATCTTATGATTACAACTTTTAAACACAAATTTGATACAATCGTATATCATAATCTTGCAAAACCGCAAAGAATAAAAATATAATTTTACATTAAAAATAATATTACATTATATTAAGTGTCAAAAAATTATTTTTCTTACAATTCTTATATTTTCTGTATTTACAGTTTGGAATATAACACAATATTGTATTTTATTGATGATAAACTGATTTATTAGAGCAGTCGCCGAAACAAAGCGAGCATTTCGAAAATAACAATAATTAAAACAGTGGCGCGGCATTTCTCGATGGTTCTAATGGATCCATTGGATAATTATAAGAGTAAATACTTAAAAGAATAAAGGAGAGAGGAAGACGCCATCGTATTAATTTTACTCTATGTGTTCCATTACGGATGTACAAAAGACGGATGTACAAATACGTGTCTTAATAACTGTTACGAGTATTCATGATGCACACTTAACAATTACATTTCTGACAATCAGATAAGGAGAATGAATCATGGGATCACGAAATTAGCATAAGAGACTAGCTGTAGATAAGAAATAAATTTTAAAATAAATCAGAATAATATCTGCACAACCAATATCACTTTAATGAAAATCAAATCTCTTCCTATTAGCCATAAATATTACTTTCGAAGAAGCATTAAAAGGCAAATTCGAAATGACATATACAAAATAGGTACAATAATATATACAATAATAATACATGAATATATGAATCTTTAAATTATATCTATTTTGAAGAGTAAAAATTTTATGATGTGCCGCTGCCTGAATAAAATTATCTTTACAAAAGGCAAATTATTTTACAAAACGTTTAGCACGGCATTTAGATTTGATGATATCGGATATAAAGTTTAGTTTCTCCTTTACTCTTACACACGCGTATATAGTTATCTCATTTACTACCGCAGGTAATCGCGTACTCCTCGACACACACACACACACACACACACACACACACACACACACAGCTTCCAAATCGCGTGACATCAGTTACGTCATATGTCAAATAACATGACTTTCGCGGTTAATCGCCGCTTGCTACACCGGCGCAATATGCTTATGATCTCTGGTAGCACCTGTATTGCCGCGATCGTTACTCCCAAATACCTCGGATCACTTTTGACATCGAGCGCCGAGCCGGGAAAGATCGCGTGATCCGCGAGCATAAGGGGATAATATGTTACATCGGCGCTTGACACGAACGCCCCTCAGCTGTATTCGCACGAGCGGCGTCGCGTCGAGATGATGACCGATCGCGTGTAGCTCACGTAGCTTAGAATCGTGCAACTATGAGGCTGAGCGGTGCAGCCGGAAGTCTTAATCGTTACTTAAGGTTTACAGTAGAGCGAGCAGTTATAAGCGCGGAGGAAATGATTGTTAACGCGCAGACGCACGACAATTGATCTGATAATTAATCGTATATGACTTTTTAAAGAGAGTAAATTTTTGGCCGATGCGTATATGGTGAGATTTTTCGATCTGATACCTCTTGTATTTTTCAAAAACTTCAACTTTTGAAATAAAAGTTAGTTTACCACAGAATAAATTATACTATGAAATTATCTTGTTTTTTTCTATTTATTTCTATATATTTCGCATTTATTTCATTGATATTTAAAATCATATATAATTATTAAGATCTTTAAACGAAAAGGAGAATTTAAATTTATAATATTGCGCAACTATTTCGTATAGTCGATGAATGGGGGAGTTAGTGACGCTACGCCCATTACGCCAATCTTCCTGCCATATCAGCGATTGTATTCAGCATTTTCCATACAAAAGAAACGCGAGTTGTCGATCTTTTATCGATAAAATATGTAAAAGGGACAAGTAAAGATCTTTCTCACGGGCTCAATGTCGTAATCAGCGTCAGTGGAGTAGTGAAAATTATTTTTCGAAGCTGCATCAGAATGTTATCTCGAAAGAATGCTGGCGCCAAGTCACTACCTTTGCTTGTGCCTTTTTTCTCTCGCATCCGCAGTCTTCTCGTGTCCGAATAGAAAACGCGCGGCCTCTTCTTCCACGACGTCGATCGTCTACAGTCTACATGGGCTGTCGCGTCGTCGTCGTCGTCGTCGTCGTCGTCGACGTCGTATTGTCGTCCGAATGTCACAACGATACGCATTCGTCGCATATAAAATTGCTCGCACCGCGCATTGTTTCGCTTTTCTCCTCCCTGCTTCTCCGTCATCGTGGTTGTAGTTGGAGAACGCCTGGCTGCCCGTGTATATTTTCGGATCGCCTATTTATATGCCCGAGAAGACTGCCGGTCGTGGTAGATGCCGCGGGTCAGAGGACATACCCCGTAGAATGTCGGCGGGAAAATAGTATCGCGCGTGACATACGTTCGGTGTGTGGTCCCGATTATAGTAACCCCGTTGTTTATACAGACGGAACGCTTTTCACATAAGACGCGCCAATATCTTGCGTTAACGATGTCGAAAGGAAAAAAATAAAATGTGATTACAACGCGATATATATCACAGATTTATCCACCGTGCGTACAATTAAGGACGCACGCGGGAAGAAGAATGTCTACGAAGCCGGAGGACGATCTCTCTCGCGAATCTTCGCGGCTCTCTCGTGTCGAAAGATTCCTGACAACCCTGTTTCGCCGCGAAAAAACATTAACGACATTTGTGGAGAATTTACGATTATGTCGAAAAGCGTCCGTCCGTCGTACGGCTTTTCGAGACCGCAGCCCCGGGAAACTGGCTACTGCCGTTTGTCGAAGCCGCTTATTACTCGTTTCGCCAACGCGGCTCTAGGAATAGCCTTAATGGTATAGAGCGTGTACGCGCGTGAAGAATCTCGATATTTTACGGCGGCGATTATCGTTTAGCTTGTCCGTCGCGGCCAAATCGCGCTACCGCGAGCGTCGTCTCTTATTTTCATCATTAGGCTGTGACTAATCTACCATATTACCGTGACGAGACCCGCGCCCGAAAGGCGTTTTACCGAGAACCTCGCGCCGTGCCAGAATCTCCAAAAGTTCTTCCTACATATATAACGGTCGGGATGTGAGAAAAACGATACCGCGTATGTTTCCACCCAATCTAATAGCGTAATCGAATTTATATGATTGAAATGTAAGTCAAGTTTCTTAAAAATATATTTTTTTAATATGAAAATATGAAATTTTATCAATACATTCCATACAGAAATTTGCATTGATCTCTTCACGATAACATATCAATAGAATTTTTCATATCGTAAATATATACATATATATATATATATATATATATGTATATATATATTAAAAATTTTAGTTCTCTTATAATCTGACTACAAAATGACTCGTCTTTTTAAAATTAATTATAAGACAATTTCTTTCAGATAGAAAGGATAGACTAATTTTAAAACGTAGACGTGCATATATATTTGCATCCTTTACAAACTTTGTCTCGTAACATAATAATGAATATCTTAATGAATTTGAGTACGTTTGATATGCATCGATATCAATAAAATTAAAAAAGGCACGTTGAGCTTTTTTTTTGTAACTTGGTACAATAATTATATATTCGGAAAGAAATCAATGACGCGCAAAAGAAAAAGACGCACATGAAAACGTCGAATGCCAAGCGCTCATATTTTATATGGTATGAGTTTTGGGAATGTAAAGAAGGTGAAAAAAAAAAAAGGAGAGCAGGGTGCTCTGTAATTTAATGGATGCCAGATAGAATAATGAGTGTGCGAAGTTCTCCGAATCAGCGACGCGTATCTTCAATTCATCACGTAAACGAGGATCTTTATCACGCGGAAGAATGTAAACACGAGATGTCTTAGCACACGGGGACCAATCGTCATTCTCGATTAATTTCACCGTACTCTTCCATAACCCGCTATCCACTCTGTACCATGATAATCAGAATAATTGCTAGAAGCTATTTATTTCTTTGCGACGACGGGATATATTAATCATCTCTCTCCGTATTCTACCGCTGACATCCGCTTCATTTACGCAGAAGCGTATACTTTCTTTCTCGCAGTAGCTTTCCGGAAACTTAGACTCGAACATGGTAAGCGTAGCAAAATGCAGTAGCGTTACCAGAATTAGCCTTGCGGGACAGGTCTTGAGTGCCAAAATAATTCCTCCCCCTTCTCTCTGCGCATCCGACTACGCGCGCTTGAATTTGTGTCTCGAACCTGCTGGTGAAATTGTATTTCTATCGTATTTATCCATCTGATATATTCCACGATGTCAAGGTCGCATACCGAAGAAGAACGTTAATACTTCCGAAAAATGTAAATGAATAGCAGACTCCATATCTCTCTAAGATAGTTTTTTTTTTTTCCCCCTGGGAGTATCCGGTCTCTCCGAAGCTGACAATCCAAGCTATCTAAGCACAGTATTACGCGCGAGCGAAAGTAAAACACCCATGTCGAGCCAATCAACCGAAGCCGGCTGTAACGCGATACCGAACAACATTTCTGTGCTTTAACGGCTATTGAAAAGCCTGCCCTGTCTATTTTCTCACTTCTTTGAAGAGTGCCGTAATGGTCGGCCTGTCTTTCCCAGTTGACATTCTAATGCCGCGCAAATAAATTGGATTGGCATCTTAGATAGTTGGGATTGGCCGGGCTCCAGACTCGAATGCCTTGATTAATACACCGGTAATTAGTTACCGCTGCAACCGCGAGTTACAGATATTATTATGCTAATTACGCCGGCGACGTTGAGTAATAGGCTGCACGTGAAGTAACGGACATGAAGCGAGCGGCCCACGTTCTCGCCATTTGCGGTTCCGTCGAACCTTTGGAGGCGACCTTGAAAAATATCAAACGTATGCGCAAAAGTGAAAGGATCCGCCGATCGTTTTTTCTTCTTTTTTTTTTTTTGTTTTACGAGCTCCTTGTATGCAAATTGCAGTATTTGCCGAGGAATGTCACGCGCGCGCGCGCGCGAACACGCGTTTCTTTGGTACAATTATATGTGCGATCGTTGATGAGAATGGCTGGGGGATATTACCGGTACAAAGCCAGTTATAAACGCTTTTATTACCCCGTCGCTGTCGGCAAAGCGTCAACTATTAATAATCTATTTGCGTCATTGTTCGTAAATTATATAATAAGACACTCCCCGTGTTATTCTGATCTCCTCTCGGATACTCATTGTCGTGAAACGATGGTTCTTAAGCGCATAACACTTCATTTCAAATGATCGCAAGGCAATCATTACTTCGGCGACTTTTTAATCAAGCTAAAGATAGTTGGAATCCACGCACCTAATCCCCTAAAGACATAAAATAAAAGGATTCTTTAACAATTCGAGCGCTTGTACTCGCTCGCACGAGTTTGAATAAAGTTAGACATTTAAAATCTACATCATTTCCGTTGTAGAACAATATCGACAAAATAAATTGCACATATATGCTGTTAAGATATCTTTAAAATGCAGACACGCAACAAATGTACGCGTATTTCAATAACATTTCTGCTGCGTTAAAAGAGAAAAATACAAGATTGGTAAAAAAATTTCGAGTTGAAGTACGAAAAGCACGAATACTTGAAGTAAAGAGAGAGAGAGAGAGGGCAAAGGCAACAAAAATGATTCGGCTCCGAGCTACCGAAGGCTCTCGAACTTCTTACACGAGTTCCCGCCAATATTTACGATCGTGTCGACGAGACGCTCCTCGTCGAGCGTCGGAGATCCGCGCCGATTCGAGAACAAGAGATCCTCGATGCCGTGCGAGCGGCAAGATGGCGAAGGGAGAAGCGATCGAAACCGCGGACCGTGCACCGAAATTCTCTCGATCGTAACCGCAGAATCGAATTCGGCACGTCGAAGCACCGCGACATCGATTGCCAATCTTTGACCGCAGCCGACCGCTTCTTCTACGCCGGCCCGGCACTTTCACGTTCATTCACGATTGAATTTCGCGATCGTGAAAGATGTCACACGAGTATCGTACGTTATTGCGTTAATTCACGATGAATTCATATATCTGTTGCAATTTATACCGTAAAAGTTTATGAAAACTTGTGCGAATGCATACGAGATGTTATTTAGGGAGTCTCATCTCCAAAAGCACTCGATATTTTACTCGTATTATTATCCAATGTTCTTGTAATATTAATAGCTGTTTCTTGAAAATTAATTCACGTGTTCAATCTTAAATGGAAATAATTAAAAATTTATATTCATAAAATTATTTTTAGGATAGAGAGAGAGAGAGAGAAAGAGGGACGGAATTTATAGAAAATTTAATACGTGTATATAATAACAATCTGTTTGATTGTTAAAAAATAATATTTTTAAAATTATATCGTTACTTTTTTATAATTTTTAACAACCATATCATAAAAATCATAAAAATATATACATACTTCAATATGTTGAAAAATATACACACATATATATATATATATATATTCTGTATTATTTTTTTTATATATTATACGAACCTTCTTCTTTTTTTACGTCACATGATTACGCACAACAAAATTTTTTATATCGTATACGACAAAGGATGATCGAATATATATCAAACCCATTCACACAATAAAATTGATCTCATAAAGTTTTTATAGCGGTAATTGACTTTTAATCGGTTCCAATAAGAGGCTACGAAGGTAAGTTCCGCGAGAATGAAGCGATAAAGTGGGCCATTCCGGATCAACATCTTCGTCATTATCGTCATCGCCGTTACTACTGCTCACCATCTCACTATTATTATTTTTCGTCATTATCCTTCTCCTCGTCATTATCGTTATCAATTGGTGCATTACCCGCTGTTGCGAGATATCTTCTTTTATCGATAAATCGCAGTTCGATGATTAAACAACATGACGAAGAAATATCAAAGTATTAGTTTCGTGACGAGATATTCTGATATCTAATCTCGTCTCATTGAGAAAGATAAATTCTTACATCTTTTTAAAAAAAATTCATTATATAACAAGTATTTGACTTTTTTGTCTTAATCTTAAATATAATTAACGTAATCCAATTTTCAGCATCTTGTCATACATAATGCAGATTTTTATACCTTTGCTATTTTATATAAAGGCGCGACGAGCATAAAATATGCTTGCAATGAATAAAAGAGGAGGAGATTATAAAACATTTCTCCTATAATTCAAGATAAAAATTTTGTAAAAATATACACATATATATGTATACGTACACATCACATCTGACTCTTTCATCTCTGAAAATGATCATGAGTTGATTCGCAATCAAAATTTTTCAAATAGATAATCCCTGATATTTTTCTACCAATCAATCATTTTGTGGCAATCATTGAATCAATAGAAGCAAAAGGAGATCGATGAATATACACGATGATACGCGTAGATATCTAAATCCTCAAGCTCATGTTCCGGGAGTATGGAAGACGGCGGATGCCATGTTTCTCTCAACAATCAGAAACCTGTTCCCAGAGTGAAACCTCTTTACTGTTCATTCCTTCTTTTCTTCCCCCGTCGTCGTCTTCCTTTTCCTCTCGCTCTCGCCCTTCGCCCCACCCCTTTCTCCAGATGAGGTTAGATGAGGATCGCCCCGTGTTCATCAATCATCCATTGAAACGTAACCCGTGGCGTTCTATAATTAACGACTTCGCTACAAACTTGGAAGAGGTCCCACGCCCAAACGTAATCCGGTCCGTTGAATGTATCCTTCGCTTTGAGATACGCGCCAGATTGACGCGAAACCGAAGACCAGATTCCCCGGATCTTTTTTTATCTGTCACGAATGTGCTTCGCCGTTCGCGTACGTTTACACGTGCACTTTGACTCTCGAGTTAAAAAGCGAGTTAAAAAGCTATTATTTATATAATAATATGAATGTTAAAAAAATATGCAATTTTAATTGTAAGAAAAACTTGATGAATTGTGAAAATATATTTGCATCTCTCGAGATAATATATATCGTATGATAAAAATTCACATTTTAGCAAATTATGTTGTACATATTTTGATTTGAAAAAATATTGTCGTGTATTCTGGATATACTTGCGCAAAATTCGCGTTATTCGATAGAAACTTACAATGAGATACAATATATTAAGTAACTACACACGTTCTCAAACTATCTATCTCGTCCGTGTCATTACGCATCCATGAAGTTTACCA
Organism: Polyergus mexicanus; assembly: GCF_030449975.1. NCBI lineage: Eukaryota > Metazoa > Arthropoda > Insecta > Hymenoptera > Formicidae > Polyergus > Polyergus mexicanus. The sequence continues at coordinate 4,690,949 of NW_027223345.1, forward strand.
CCGCTAGTCACATTATGCAAATAATATTTCATCAGCTGGACGCAGATGAAATTGCCATTTATAATAGCCGTTTCGCGTAGCAATTCGCCGATGCTACGTAACTCGTCGTCCCTCATACATTCACTCACGGAGGATATATTGACGGTGATAAACTTTATCGTTTGATGGTTTAACGTTATCCCTTGGGACTTGGCAAAGAAACTATTCATAGCGGGTGAATCAAAATGTTATCTGATCAAATTATGTGAAAGATACTCCGGGATTAGATACAGCTCGGATACGAATGCGCTCTCCTAACAAATTAAAGCTCCTTCCGTAATAAGTGTGAAAAATAAACTGTGAGAATCGCTAATTTGTAATTTGAAGCTATTGCTACGACATTAAAATGACAAAATATGTGACCGAACGTCCATGTAGTTGGATATCCGCGATACCATGGAATGTGAATTCGCGCTGTGAAAGAATTGATATCCCCTCTTTACATTGCGACAACGTTGCTTCTGAAAGTGTTTAAATCGCTGCAAGGAAATTAAAGAGAAGATTCCATAAACGTGCTAGTCAACAAACGCGCAAACGATGAAGCGAGATGTGATAAAATGTGGCATTACGCGTGTGGCAACCGAATTTTTCGATTCTAAAATTGAAATGGCTATAATTATCAAGATGAATACGAGAAATAGGCAAGACTGCTTTATGCATCGTAATAAAGCAATAATATGAATTACGATTATAGAGTTTCTTAAATTATGCTTCTCATTTATATATGAAACCGATTAAATTATACACGCATATGTATACGATTGACTATGCGTAAAAATTGAAAGAATTTTAATAGAACTCTCGACTCTCGCGCGCGCGCGTGGTGGAAATCTATCCGTCGAATTACCAAAGCGCCGCAGCGAAACTAATTAACGATCGTGAGCTCATTCCGGATTTAATCGTATTAGTTGAGAAATCCGCGGTAACAGATTGACCACGTAAGGGGTCTATGCACTTTCGAGAGGCGTTATCCAATCGTCTTCGCGGCCCTTTTCCTATAATCCGTTAATCATTATCATGGTACATGGAACTACGAGACAAGAGGCGGGATATATTATGAAACCGGTAACCGGGTAATTTCATGAAAACTGGTCGGACGGGTTAAAAACCGGCCCGGTTGACGATCTCGGGTTAAACAGGCGCCAAACTGGATCTTGTTATTCTTGGAAAACGAAATCTCATCAGTAGTGAATTAAAAATTTCGTAACGCTCGCCACACCCAGATTTAAAAATCTATACATACATATACATACTCTTTCTATTTTTATTTAAATTTATAATGATCCAAAGAAACTATAACTGTAAATAGCAAACTATTATTTTTTATTCCAAATAATAATATAAAATATTAACCAAATAGCTCTTGCTTTAATTTATAATTATATAAGAAATAAAAACTGGTAGTGGAATAATTTTTCATTTAAGAAAACATATCATTATATGTGTGCATGTATTATTCGGATTTATATATTAAAATAATCATTGCCTAGTATAGGACTTCTTTCACGTATCTGTATTGTAAATATAAGTAGAGCATGAAGGACAGAAAAGAAGCAGCGGGGTAGAGAAAAGACGATTCGTTTTGCGTCTAAAGAGGTCGTGAAAATCGAGCGGGTGGATAAACGCGATATTGTGTGTTCGCCTCATTGACTGACCGATATTTGGCCAAAGTCACTCTAAAAGTACGGATTAAGGCTCCGGCAGGATGGACCGAAGGGTAGACCGGAGTAGATTACTAAGCGGAGAGAGAGGCTAAGCGTGACGCAGGTAATCGAAGGGGGAATCGCCGGAAAGAAAGAACAGAAAGGATGGTTCCGTCCCTCCTTCCCACACTTCAGAAACGGACGAAAGCCTGCAATAGTACAGCGGAGAGTTAAGAGGGCCTAGAAAGCATCGATGGTTCTGTTTGAGACTGCCGTTATATCTGCAAGCAAGAGTACATTCTAATTCGATAGGTCTATACATAAATCTATAGGGTGTTCTTTTGCTGCGAATGTATGATATTTATCTGTAATATCAGTTATTAACAGTCTTATCTATTATATATAATTGTATTTATAATTGTATACGCACAATTAAAAAATTTCTATCAATGTACAATTACACGTTTGAAAAGCTTATATCTTGTAGCTCTTAATTTTTATTTAAATGTATTATATTTCATTTTAATTTCAATAAAATGTATTTTCGATTTATAAGAATTTTCGTTTATGAGATTAAAGACTAGATAAAAACTGAAAAAGTACATGACTCAATATTGGTTGTGCAATTAATTAGAATAACAATTACAACGTTAAATTATCGCAGAACACAATATATATACTGGTAATTACAATTTATATTAAACACATTACTAAATGATTGTGGATAACTATTACGAAATGAAGAGATACACCCTATATGTCATAAGGATATAGGCATCAAATGAATCAATGCCCTCAGGTATTACGTCATAAATCGGCTATGAGATGTTTGAAGGAACGATTGTTTCGGATCGATTCTTCTTCAGAGCTTCGAGTGTCGAAATGAAACTCTCGATGTCTGATCGACTCCACCATGAAGCATCGCCTAACCGTTCCTTTCAAACTATTCTACAATAGCATAATAGAAGCTATTCATGTTGAAAGGACCGTTCGCTATTCTTGCACGATTTTACCTTAAGTCTTCTTCTTTCAGATTTGAATACCTTATATGTACATTTGATTATTTCTTGCAACAATTTTATTTTCTTTTTAACACATATAGTGTGCAATAATTATCGCATATCTAACTTATAAAATAAAATAGAGAAAACAATTGTTTATTTTATTTCTATAAATTATTTAATAGGAGAAACATACAAAAGAAATTGGAAAATTACATTTCACTAAAAATTAATAAATGATAAAAAATTACTAATAAAATAAGAGCTTAAAAATATTATAATTACAATATTATAATGCAATATATATGACAATATGATAAAATTGTATAAAAGGTAATATACCTTCGATTTTATTGCTACTTAAATATGTTGTAGGGGAGATTCTTCTGAGTAATTCCCTGCGAGAAATTTGTGGGAGACGGCATTAGTTTAGGAGATATAACAAATTAAAGTTTCATAATTTTAATGCTTTCTCAATTATAAAATAAGGAAAAATCAAGTTTGTTTACGTTGTATTTGCGTAGAGCATACGTGGAAAAAGTGTTTGTTTATATTTACGGGATAGGTATACACTCGTGAATACTTTGTCAATAATAATGTGTTTCATTTCTCGCAATTCGTTAAAAACTTAAATCAATCAAGCCGTCCTCCACTTATTTCTTGCGGGGAATTACTGAGAAAAATCTCGTCTACAACATATTTAAGTAGCGATTAAATGGGAGGTGTGTTACCTTTTATACAGTTTTACCAATAATATTTTCCAAATAAGCATTTTACGATATTCCTACTGGTTGGTATATGATGAAGAAAAATGTCATTCATCTATTGTGTTGTGAAAATATACGTAATATATTTTGCGATAAATACAAATCTATGACGCTAGAAAGGGATAATGTAAGAAAGTATCATAATAAAAGAATATCTCTTATTTTCTATGTCTCATAATACGCGCAGATTATATCGGATGTGTGAATAAATCTAAATGTGAAGGTGGAACAATGGTTGGACAATTATACGAAGAATAGACATATTAATCAAAGTATTATTCTCGTTGTACAATAATACCGAGCCATCTACGTGTATGAATATCAGAGATAACAAACGGCAATAAAACGTAGATAAAATTAACAAACGCGAATATCTATCGACGTTGCCGATTTCGTTTAATTTTCAACACGCTACAAATGAATAATGCGCGCCGCGAAAATCGTCAATGGGTAACGCGGCTTGCAAATCCTCTTAAAATGCATTATACGATATAAATCGAAACCCAATTTCCAGACAAAACATATTTTTCGAGCGCAGCTATTCAAACGGTTCTCTCTCTCTCTCTCTCTGAGCCATTTATACATACATTCATCGTTCACAAACAACACCGCAGTACTGTGTACCCGCAAATATCCCTCTCACATCGAACACGATATAAACAGGTAGACAGGGTTGTAGAAAAAGGGGAGGAGGGGAAAAGGAGAGAACGATCCAATAGTCACCGACCCTTCCTGATCGATTAATATCACTGCAATAAACGTCATTGCGTATGGAAAAAGGGTGGTTCGCCCCACGGCAACCTCGTGTGTCGAAGAATACCTCTCTATTTTACAAAACACGCAATAGCACACGTAACCCTTTAGTCGCGCAGCTCCGACTGCGCTTTTCTTCCGTAATGGATAAAAGATTCATCTATTATTCGTCATACGTGAGCAAATCGGCGAATAATCTGAGTAATTGCATCTTTTCGCGTGATTATTCAGGAAAAGCGAGAAAAATGAAAGGTTTGACATTAAATTAAATTAAAAATTTTAACTTTGTATAAAAATTAATTGTCGTTTCCAGTAGACGTTTTTACATCTATTACCGGCATAAGTTTTGCTCTACGTTAATCATTAATTAATCTCGCGAATATATTGTACGAGTGAGTATTACGAAATCTCTTTATGTTTCTTGATTCTTCGATACTTGATATCGAACCTCTTCAAAAACATAAAGACTAAAATCTCTGTTTTCTCATAAATCGTGCGCATATTACATGCAAACATACGCATATAAGAACGCGCACACACACACACACACACATTGCTCGTATGGATGTAAGTACTCCATAGGTATCGATGGCGTATCGATGGATTTCCATTGTGATCAGCCGGGGGCAACGAAAGGGGGAACTCGACGGTCCGATAGAGCGCGTAGAGCAGGTAACACGTCGCTGAGGTTGGATTGTGCCCCGACAGCGATTGATACGATTCGAGACGAAATCTCGCGGTCCATTGTCGGTTTTGCTTTTTGCCGCCTCTTATATGCCGCGACTTCGATTGTATACCCGCCGGTCGCATTCATCCACGAGTGGAAAGGCGATTTCTCATCCGCGTAACGGGGTAACGGCGGTGGAGTACAATGCACAGCCGGCGAAATAATAAAGGGCGCTTCGCGGTAGAGGAAGGAAAACGGCGAAAAATGAAAACTCCGAGACGCGAATATAAATCAGCAAGGACGCGTTTTTTCTTTTCTCTCTCTCTTTTTTTTTTTTTTTTTTTTATTGCGTGCGTGCGCCTCTCGCGCGTGACTCTCGTTAACGTTAAACGCAACCGAAGCTCGCTTCTTGGAAAATGAATTTCCTTTTTATTACGAGCATCGATTGCAGTTAACACATTCCGATACGTACGTACAGATTGATGGCGCCTGACATTCGTCGGAGAGATTTCTGCTTCTCGTAATAAAAACTCCAGCTTTTACTTTTTATAACAACATAAGAGTGTGAAAACTGCAAAATTGATAAATTATTCTATTACGTTAATACGCATCTGTAAAAATATTTATTAAAAACCGCGAAACATTCTTGGATCCTTTCGCCATGTAAAGGATAAGATTGATATCGTCATCGTCTCGAAGGTTATTAACCTATGATGCATATGTCTGTGTGTGTGTGTGTGTATTAACTTGTCTTTGCAGTTTCGACATAAATGATGCGTTCTATTCGCTCGACATGTGAAAGCATTGCGCGATCAGTAATGATATTTTGTAATCGATCAAATGAGCGTATGTTTTTGCTTATTGCGACTCGGGCATTTGTACCGTGCCAAATTAAAAGTCGACGCGTTAATCGACGAGATGAACGACTGCAATATTTCTTATCTTTTGGAATAATCAAATGGCTTTAGCCAGTTAATGACGCCAGACTTGCTTATTTTTTGCATTTCCCGCAGACGCTATTGACAGCCAATAACGGCATTTCGACATTATTCAAATCGGTTCGGTCTTCGCTGCTTGCCAGTTTGGCGAATTAGAAAGTGGTATTAATAATGCCATTTGACCGAGAGACACTTAATCTTTTCAAAGTATCACAGAGTCATGCTGTTAAATACATACCGGGGAAATAAATAAACTATAAACGTGTTCTATGATCAATAGTGACATAATTGCGGAAAAACTTGAATTATATTAAAGTAAAACAGTTCGGGGTGGATTATTTCTCCAACATAAAGATAATATACATTATATTCGTTGTACTGCAACGTATATGTAAAATGAGAAGTTGTGATATATATATATGACTCTGTCGGTATTAAATATATCATATTTTGTATTGTAATCTTTTTTTTATTTTAATAAAAATTGATTAAAGCACAAAGTACACAGAAGATATAAAAATATTCTATACATCAATTTTTATTAAATAAATAAGATAACAATATAAAATATAGATCTTGATGCAAATATTTATATAATTAAATACGGATTCTATTAAAAGAAAAAGATGAAATTAAATTTCACACGGTATACGCTATGATACTTAATTACGCACTTCTCCTTTTCATTTATAATTCGAATATAGTATACAAAAATAACATCCAGGATATATGTATAAAATGATAACACATATGAATTTAATTTGTAGGGCAAAATTTTTTACAACAGTAACATTTTGTAGGATATCGAATCGAACAGCCAATGCATACGCCAATGTTAGCATCAGGATGAGGACCTCTGGTCCTCATCGTTCTATCCCTCTCTCAGTCCATCTATCGCTGTCTTAGTCTCGCTCTTAATCCATCGTCAAACGATCGAGGCAATTAATGCGGCTGGCTTTGATTATCCCTACCGCTGATGCAGACAGTGATTTCGCATGGTTGTGCAAATAAAGCAGTTTATTTATACGTCTGCAATTAAGTTGGACATACACCGCATGCATCCGCGTATCTAGATGAAACAGTTAAGTGTATCGCAAGCGCAATTACTTATACACATCTGTTGGAAGTGCGCGATAACGTTAACAACGATACTCGCGCCAACGAACTGCCGGTAGCGCTTTTTTAAATTCGATCTCCGCTTTCTGTTCTTATCTTCAACGAAAATTTGCAAACGCCTGATGATGAGATCTTTATGGCAGTTAACGTACGCATGTTACTCACCGTTTTTCGCAATTTCAATTAATTTTTTAATTAAGCGAAAGATAAATTATATTCATTTTAATCGAGTATAAAGTATAAAAGAGTACACGCATCTTGTGTTGAAATAAAAAATATCATTTTACGTACTGGCGTTTTACAAACTGTTCATCTTTATATTTATCATCGCGTTGCACGTCGTCGGGTCATAAATTTTACAATCAATTAGAATTTTAATCGTGATTCACGTAAGTAGTTAGCTGTATAGGTGGAACAGGAAAAACAAAACTTCTCAATTATAATATTTTAATATCTTTCTCATATATTGTATAACGATGAGTAATTTAGAATTATTAAATAAAGTTTTTATTCGTCAAAAGTGATCGTACGCAACAATAATGTTTAGCGAATAGACAATAATAGAAATCTAATTAGACATAGAATAGCAGAGTACTGAATTCATCGTAATAATTATAATTTAATGACAGCAAAAGGAAAAATATCGATCGCGACGAAGCTATGCATATCGCGGACATTCTATATTTCTGATCGGCGCTATTTATCATAAATGTGCTAAAAGATTCTCCCAATAATATTTGCTCATTAGAGGAACATTGAGATGCGCGGATTTCTCTCTCCCTAAAATATTATATTTATCTCGATTTCGTGCGATACACGTACACATGTCATGTAGCTCGAGCAGAATGTTCTCTCCCGAACTGTTTCAAGATACTCTCTGCAAATATTCTTGCCATTTAATTACCATAGGCGGCGCCGATATAGGTTCATTAGTAAGTCGGGCGAGTCTTAGCTCACACATTCTTATGGGGAACGCCGTTCACAGCCACCTTCGTGACTGCGCTAATAAGTGCACGCGACGGCGTCGATAATCGTCATCGCCCGTTAATTAACACGCGAGAGCGAGAATTATCTGCTCGAAGCGATAATCCGCCGGCGTGATAGCGCATCAGCGGCTGTTTCGTCGGGGAAAAGATCGAGAGATCACTAAAATATCGGCATGAAATCGGGGAATAGCAGCGGGGTCCGGGTGCCGATATGGCGTGCTTGATATTCCCTTGTTGCGTTTAATGCGCGTATAATATACGATGCGTTACTATCGCTCTCTTTCAGCTGATTGCGCGGAGGCGCCTATAGATTATCACACCGCGGAATGTTAAGTAGCGTTTATAAATACATAATTACAGTGATTAAAGCTGAAAGACGCCATAGACGCCGCCGACACGTTTCAATTAACGATCAGGTGTTAATGATTATTATTCTCACCCGCGTGACACGCTTGCATCTCGTATGACTCCGACGATCGAATCGAAAGAATCTTTCGATTTATCGACGAGGACATCAATGACACGTTGCAGTGATCCGAGAAATTTAAATGATTAACTAGCGCAATTTTAATTAACTTTGAAACATTTTATAGATTATTTTTGTATACATATATGTAGAGAGAAAAAACACAATAATAAAAATTTTATATTTCTCTCTCTCTCTCTCTCTCTCTCTCTCTCTCTCTCTCTCTCTCTCTCTCTCTCTCTCTCTCTCTCTCTCTTATGTGTAAAAATATCCACATTTTTTTTTTTTTTTTTACAAATATTAACAGCATGCTTTTAAGCAAACTTTTAAAAATTTGTTAAACACATATATGTTATATATATTATATATTATATGCATTTTCGTATTTTCACAAAAATGCGAAGACATAGAAGAAATTTTATCTTACCAATGCGCACCTCGCAATGGACAAGTTAGCGAGAAATGGCGTGACACGAGAGAACCCTCTGTTTTCATATTTTCGAAAACGGCGATGGACAACTATAATGCGGTATGGAACCAAGCTTCCTCGCTTCGATGATACCGATTGATATGAAATTTCAGATCGCGCGAGATCGGCGGTCGAAGAGGAACGGCGGCGAATGGGAGGAAGTCGTACAAAGGCACGCAACACGCGCGCGTGTGGTCCATCAATCATGTTGTTCCCGGCGACAGGTGGACACTAGGGTCGATGGAGATCCCCACATAATTGGGAGAATAGTGCCGGTTTGCTGGTCGACCGGGCATACGGTCATTTATCTTGTCGCGATCGAGCGCCTATCGACGGTTCGGCCCGATTCGAGTTAACGCCCGTGAAATCGCGTGTCGCCCGTTTCGGAAAATCAGCCTCGTTCGATCTCTCGAGGCTGCACACAGAGCGCTGGAGCCCGTGATCGATACCGCGCTGCTCGTTTTCCTGTCGCAGTTATACGCCGCTTTGCCCATGTACCTCGTAATTGGAAACAAATACAGATATCATTGAAATCATGCTCGCGTGTCTGGATATTCATTCAAAATATTTATATACGGAATATACCGGAATATACGCTCTCTCTCTGTCGTGCTTGTTTTAGGTTGTACAATGTTTCTAATTTTCTTCTTTCTTATTATCATCATATACTCTTTCGATTTGCTATAGATTTTACGCTCATCGCGATTTATCATCACTTTTAATAAATAAGCGTTATCGAGAAAAAATGAAACTATGATGGATAACGATTATTATAATATAGTAATCATATATGTAATATTAAGAATTGCACACGTTATGTACTCTGTATATTTACGCACTAAATTACTGACAAAACATATTACAATTAGAAACTCGAATTCGAATAAATAAGCACAATGAGCAATAGATGAAAAATGAGAAAAATTTTTTTATATATTTTATATAAATTAAATTAAAATTTTTTAAATACAATTTTTCTATAAAAAATTAAGTAATCTCCTGATGTGAGGGACCGATTCGGGGGATCACGTGTTGCAACGGGAAACCATAATAGCGGTTTTCGAGAGAGAGAGAGAGACGAGACCCGTATACCCGTCAAGTAATTCAACACCCAAGATATCGTCCTGTTCTTTACTTTTTGGTACAATCGTCTTTTTTTCGTTCTCGTATGCTCTTGTAGTTCCGATCTTCTTTTACTGTCGTCGCCGACGACAAGGCCTCCCCTAGACGGCATCTAGTGTCATCGACGAAAAAAAAAAAAAAAAAAAAAAAATATTTACGCCCGACGGTTGAATCCCGTCCTGTGCACTCTCCTTCGCATGCTACTGGTCCCAAAAATACTCCCCCAGTTCGGTCTAACGCATTACCTTCCCTTTTCTTTTTTCGTCAAATCTTGGTTGTTCGCGATACTTGATGCCCGAAGCATCGCGGCATATTTTTACCCTTTACCGCATAAAATATGTGCATCATAATCGAATGAGATGTGATATCGATTGTAAATATAGTTACGTGTATTACTTTTCTAAGAAAAAGACTGTCCAATGTTAGGAATCTAAAGTTTTCGAAAATATGAAATAAGAAATTTTTCAGAAAGAATGCCCTCCAACACTATTAGAAGCAAAGTTTATTACGTGTTTGATTAGAATTTATGATAATAAGATTTGAATGTTATAATCAAAAAGTATGTAATGCCACATATCATATTTTCATCATATAATGTCAAATCAATATGCATTTTGTCTCTAATGCTAATGTATATACAATTATCAGTAACAACATTTCTTGCTCTAAAACTAATTTATATATCAATATGTCAATCAATTCTTCGTCAATACAATCGATTAATAACGACAGATCCGTGTTTCGATTAGTATGAAATTAGCATGTTTCGAGAGATCGTAGAAAGAAAAACAGAAAGAGAGAAGAATATGCTAAACTTCAATCGAGCGGCGAGAGCGATGCCGTCAAAGGAAACCGGAACAACTGACATCTAGATACGATCGTTCAACCGGCTCTGCGTTATCTGCATTTGAATCTCAAATTGCTTCTAGGTATCAGAAATCGTGAAGGAGAAACGTTGAAAATCTTTAAGCCGGCGCGCTCCAAGGGCTACAACCAACAAAGCGGCATGTCACGACAAATGCTACAGCTACTTTTCCAGCTCTTCTTTCTCCGTCGCTCCTTTTTGTCTCTCTTGTCTCGCAAGATTGTCTCGATCACGAGGATATCGAAGCGAGATCGTATCTTGTGAGTATTCCGATGGCGGTTCCGTCGAAGTGGTGACATTCGCCAAGTTTTTAATCAAGCCTCGATTGGCTCAAAAACTTTTGATCTCGAGTGTTTGTCGTATGAATATCTGTATTCGCGATTAGCTAAATAATTGTTCGTATTCATTTCGCCGCCGTATGCAATAATATTCGTGAAAATTGATAGTATCTAAAAAGAAACTGTCTTCTCGTGACATAATTTACTAGTAAATTATTTTTAAATTTAAACACAGCTTATTGTTAAATGTGTTAAAGGGAAAAAATAATATATTTGCCATATTTCTAAAAAAAATTTATTTCTTTTATATTTGGAAATTTTTATTAATCGCGTGTATCGAGACACGCATAATGATATAAATTATTTTGCCATTCGCATGTCGTGAGAGAAGATAAAATCGTCTTCGCTAAACGTCGCCAAGAATCGCTTTGCTACAGGATCGTCAACGAGAGAGATCTCTCGGAGTCTTTGAACCTGCCGATGACCCTGTGTCTCTTACATATTCATATCCCATCGTCGAATCTCGATCGGCAACGGCGATAAAGCAATTTAAGTACTAACGCCATCCTCCCGTTGCATCGCCGCGCTTCCACTCACCGAAGCGATCTTTCTTATCGGTTTTTTAATGGACGTCCGAGAGTCTCGTTGCAACGCAGATCAATATACGAATTGTGCGCGATGTAAAAATTACGAAAGAGAGAGAGAAAGAGATCTCTCAAGAATCCCGGACACTTCATGTATCTTCTTCGTTAGAAGAGCTATGTTTATCCACCACGTGTGACCACGGATGAAATCTTCAATTGCGGAATAAGATATTTTTTCAAGACGGAGCGCTGACCGCGTTGTTCAAAAAGATTCAATCGAGTCTGACGTAATCCGAATACGGAGTTATTTTTAAAGTATGGTGTATATAATTGCGTCGAGAATAAAAATCTTAACTATATCAGATTTGTATATATACGTCTTGTAAAATTTTGAGAGTTGTAAAAGAATACGATTATTTTTATCAATTCGAAAATATATAATCCACAAATAAGAAATCAATATTAATATATATTTATATATTATACAGTATAATAATAAAGAAAACAATTAGAAAAATCGTAACGTGATTCTAGTCCATTAATCTACTTTGTTGAATAATCTATATTTATTACTAATATAATTTACAATTATGCCTCAATCTTTCACACGATTAAATGATTCGTACATCATTTGTATCCTACGCAGACGTAAGCATCTTTAAATAAGGATTGTGACCAATAAAGAAATTATACTACCTCATCTTGACGCAATATAAAAAGCAAATTATATTATAAAAAAACTGCCATTGTATATCCGTGATATAGATATGTACATTTGCGTAAAGAAAAGATATTATTTTTCTTTTGTAGAAGATTCTCTTCCGAGACAGCATGCAATAATTTTAATCTTTGTCCATCGTCGTAATAGTGGTGTTTCGAGTTCTCCATCTGTCAGGACGACAAGCACTCCTAATTTCGGCAAGGGGAAAGATTCCCTTCTTCGTATCCATTTCAAAGGACAATGGTCCAGCAGTGTCTTTGTACGATTCGCAATGGAGTGCTCGGATTGCCGTTGATTACTGACAAATAGCACCGTGGCCAGAGAGCAACGCCAAGAAAGATGGAAACAAATTTGAAGAAAGGCAGAACGAAAAGGATCACTATCAATCACGAAGACAATGAAAAGCATGTGGCGGATTCTCCATTCACCGATTGTCGTACGAAACTTGTACAGTGCTTGCGTACGTTTTCTTTATACATCACCTCTGTCCTATTACCGTAATAAAGCTTCAGGTTACCCGTCACTATCAGTCGATAACGTTCAAAACTTGTTGCTCGATATATTCCAAGAGGAGTTTTAGGTAAAAATTAGCGCAGCAAGTTTGTTATTATTTTTGCAAAATAGAATACAATTAATCATTGATTAATTCGATATAGAATATTGCTCTTATTTAGTATAGATAATATTTCTTTCGTCCTTTATATGTTTAAAACTGCATCAAAAGATTTAGATTAGTCCAGCAAAAATATATTGCTGCAGACCATCTGCTGCGCAAACTTTTTAGACTTATTTGAAATCGCATCGTCAGCTAGACAACGAGGAATCTAATATGTTCTACTAGATTTTCACGGTGATGCGATGGGCTCATATTCACGGTTCATGTTCCTGAATATTATTTTACCTAAAAGTGAGTGGAAACGAATTTGATGTCCCGAGGCGACTTGGTTTTCGGTTACATTTTGATCTTGCCGTGATGTCATATAGAGTGATATAACTTTGTGGATTAAGATCGCAAGTAATTAATTTTTATATTATATAGCAATATTTTAAAATTGATTGCAACAAACCATATATATGAAACCAGATATATATATATCGTGTTATTATTATAAATTATTATTTGTATTATTACAAAAAAGAGAGAGAGAAAAAATAATATCCATAATTAAATCACTTTCTTATTTTATGTTAGTTCAAATCAATTATAGAAACAAAAAATTAAATCTTATTTTACTTTTATAATGCGAGAGAGAGAGAGAGAAAGTTAAAATATTAAGAGAAATTTAATACAATTAAAAAATTAAAATATAACTAATCAATTTTTATGAAATATTAAACAATTCCCCTTCGTCAAGAATATAAAAATTTACATTATACTGCATTACAATTCTGCATTAAAATGCAACGTAACATGCCAGCAAAAAACATTGTATTTTATTTCGGGCGTATACACTTTCACTCTTTTCTTTGGCGTGGTCGCCTCTTTCACATTTAAATAGCGGTTCACACTGGTCGGAGAAGCCGCAAAAGTCCACTTAGTAGTTCCGTACGAACAGGTCCCATACAAAATAAAAGGGCCCCCGCGATTGTCCACCTTCGGACGTTCGTTCGCCAGCATTGCTCGCGATACGTTTTCCATATAATAAGAATCTCCTTTTCATAATGAGAGGATCCTCTTTCCATTTTTCTTTTGCTTTTTTTTCGAAAACATTCTTCATATCCATCCAATCATTCATTAATGCTACAAATTATTTTTGTACAACGACAAAAATGTTTGAGAGATAAAATGAAAAAGTAAAGAAAAGTTCGTTACATGTATGATATTTTTGTTTTTAAATATAATTGTTCAATTTATTCTTATTTTTGTGTGTGCCGCGAAAAGATATTCATCTTGAAGTTTACATAAAATATAAATTGTTGGGAGTGAGACATAGATACGGGATATTTGTTAATGCATAGGCAGCGCGTTAATACGAAATATTTGCACCGTAGCCAGCGAGAAGAATAGCCTCGGTATAAATAATAAAAGACGAATTCTTAGAAGAATAATGCGGAGCAAAACATCCGCGCTAGATTTACGAGGCATTTCTCTTGCGCCGTGGCTGGCGTTTATCCGCCTTTTTCGGCTCTACAGTAAAGTACGGTCATTACCACTTGTACTTTTGTTACTCTTCCAGCCTCTTCGGTAACTTCATTCTCAACGACGGTGGAGGAGAGCAACAGAGTAGTTTGCGCATTTTAATTATTTCCTATGCAGACAACTGCCGTTCCAGCCTTACGGTTTACATCCTAAACCCGACCGTTTGGCCCTTTTGGACGATTCCGCCAAGCATGCATTTCGGAGCCCTAGAATTAACGTGGCGTGGGGGCCGCGATAGATTGCAGGGTTCGCAAACGCGAAGACGACCGACGGAAGAAACGAAGAATAAGAATGACCACGGAATGACCACTCAAGTGTGGGAACGGCAAAAATTGGCCCACATGAAGCGTGAATAGTAGTGCCGGCAGAAACGAGCGATATATTTGTAACTTCCTTTGGTATTTTCATATATAAAAAAATATATTTATACAAATTGTATAGAATTCATGAATGTTTAAAAAGCATTTGTCAATTAAAATGATCGAGTTGAGTCACCTAGTATTAAAAAGTAAATTTATCATGTGTATAATGTTAAAATTAGCCGGATGAAACAGAGAGAAATTGAACGTTTATTTCTGTATCGACGATAAGTATTTAAAATATCCGATGATTCAAACGGCATTAAGATCGAAACATTCGATGGACTATGTAACACGCGATCCAGTACAAAGTACGAAGGAAGATTCGAATTGACACAGACGGTATATAAGCAGCTGTTTGTTACGTGTCCGCGATTAAATTACCGCGTTTAGGGCCACGTAAATCGATCTTTAAACACTGTGTGTACAACATGGTTGCCGGTGCAGCCACCGCTTCTTCGCGGCGTGAAGGTATACGCGCGCCGCGGCACGTCTGGTTTACAAATGATAGAAAATTGCTGTAAAAAAAAAATGTGACAGGAACGTACGGTTATTATTTAAATTTCGGTCATACAGACTGACCCAGTTCCGGTGGCGGCTGATGGGAGCCGGTTGAAAGAAGGGCTGCGAAAAATTCTCATCGCGAAGGCCGCGACGACGCAGGAATGGCGGTTTCACTTGGCATCTCGTGCAATTGCGTGTCGTGTCGGCTGAATGAAAACCTGTCGACGATGAAAGAGGTATCGATGGTCAGCCCACACGCTGACAAGCGGCGGCTTCTTCACAGTTATATAATTTGCGCACATCGCGAGAAACGAACGGTACTTATACAATACCGCAGACTGTGGTCTGTGTATCAAAAGTCGGTCGTGAAGCGAAAATTCCGGTTTCAAGTGTAAAATCCTCCTCTAACGTAACACATGTAGTCGGAGAGATTTATTCGACGTGAACAATGTGACAGCGTGATCTTTGATTTTCCACCATTAACATGTGATGGCAATATATGTGATGCAAATATACGCGAAAACTAAACTATTCATGCTAAAATAGCTATCGTGAAGACGGGAAATAATATTAAGATCGTGCTTCAGAGAGCCCGTATTTTATATATCAAAAATATATTCTCATTAGATCACACAGAATCACATGCAATTTGCAATTTTTTGATAAAATTAAATAAATATATTCGTACTTTGCTACGATTAAATACATATAGAATTAATATTCTTAATTTAAAAAAAAATACTCTTGTCGATATTTATTTCTTCGTCTTCAAATCTCATTCGTATGATATACATTTGAAAATATACATAAAAAAATTATAAATAAATCTCGGCACTTGAAATTCTAACGCATCACGGCATAGGCAATGAATGAAGATAAGTCATGATAAAAGAAATATCGACGAGAATGATATTTTGTTAAGCGTTGAGTATCATTTCAACGGGTGAAGTTTAAAAATGAGCTAAAAATGACTAAAATAGGCGATTGTGAAAACATGGTGGTGTAAACAGGTACAATAATGGGGTCGTGTGCACAGGTTACACCGTGATATAGATTGCGCTGGAATCTGGTTTCACGGAAAGTCGATCGATAATAACGTGTCGATAACGCGAGCGTCGCAATTTCGTACGCGCGGATTCAAATTTGCATTTGTGACAAATGACCGAGGGTCTCGAGTGAGAGCGAGTGATAAATCTCAAGTAGAATCGTCGCGGTCGACGTGCACGAGCGGGCAACCGGTTCAGGTGAGTCCGGATCATGATGATGTAAGTCTCACCGATCGCGGAAGATCGATCGATATTACCTGATAAATCCCATTATTAATGCGAGCGTAGCAAGAACTTGATAAATTGCTGGCAGTGGATACACGTTTAGTGTGCGACGATACTACGCCCTTACACAAAACGATCCCCCCCGTCAAAGGCCGTAGGGCAATTTATTTGCTGGTTCGTCATTCGCCGGGCGATCATCTCGTCGTATTTACACGCGTACGTGTACATGCTGTCCTCTTTCGTTATCGAAGAAATCGATAACGTATCCGTAGACGATCGATAATAGGATCAATTATGTTCGTCAAACTAGTTTTTTGCAAGCGAGTATACGGTAACCAGATGTGACACAATTATAAACATTAATTTAGAATGTATAGTTTATTAAAAATATACAAAGAGAGAGTGAAAATGTTGTCACTCGTGTATTACATTTGAATGAAATTTTATAAGCAAGTAATTAAACGTTATACGAATTAATATTTTTAAAAAATTCCTCTTTTTTTTACCTCTCACCTTGTGGCAGAAGCCACTCTACCTCAAATATCCAGCAATCGTCGTATTCACACGTAATGGGAGGGCTGCGCGACAAATTTCTGTACATCTCTGATAATACCACGCGTGGCATTGCCGCAAATAATTCGTGAGCTGGCAAATGAGAGGGAATCGTGAGACAATCTCCCGATATTTACACGGTTATAATTGACTCTTTCGTGCACGCGACGCTTTGTGGCTCACTTTAAAGCCGTCGAGGACCGCCTTATTCGTTTCAGAAACAAAGTGGCCTGTATTCTGGAACGTCTATCGCGACGAGGGATCGCGATGAGACACATATGTATGTATCTCCAATCGCCGCGCTGCGCCATCATTGTGGCGAGGTAGTAGCTGTTATTTCACGGAGCGGATTATTCCACGCTGCAGCCGGCTGCAGGTGCAGCCACCTCTTCGATCCTTAGACATTTCGGTGCATTGTGATCGAATGATATAATAAAGCCCGTGGGAAACGGATAACGGAGCCACCTGACGCAACGCTGGCGACGATATATACCATATCTATAGTCTTCACATATGTGTGTATAAAATATTACATATATATATATATATCTTGTATCGGTATGCAAAGAAAATGTGAATTTTGCAAGTATGAGAAAGAAAGAGAGAAAAAAAAAAGAATTGGTTCCATATGCAATTTGTCGATTATTATACCAATGGCATACATAATACGTTACTTTTTTCTTATCTTCCGATATAGAGCATAAAAGTAAAACGTCTACTCATATTTCATAGCAAATAATGCTAATATAATCATCGTTTGTATTATTGTGCAATTATATTTATCAACTCGACAATGGGCGATGCATATAGAGATAGATAATGCATACCAGATGACAGTAACTATGAGTCAGTAATAATTAGAGATATCATTAACGTAGAGAAACCTCTATGCGATGTGTGGAATTAAAGTATCATAGGGGCTGACGGGTTACCGAAGATTACAGTGTACAACGAAGCATTAAGGCAGGCCCTTTCCATGTATTCAATTCAGTATGCCACTTTTGAGCTTGTAAATTAATAGTGCCGTCGTCACTAGACAGACAAAAAAGGAAAAAGCGGAAAAATATTACGAGTGAAAACGACGCAGCTGCGAGTTATAAGTAGGCGAGATGTATGCATAATGACAAATCATCGCGCGTATGTAATCTCAATACATAAGTATATTATTTAAAATAACAAAAAATTATCTATATACGTATGATATTAAAAAAACTTTGAAATTTTCCGAATAGCATGTCTAGAAGAAACCGAGTCTCTAAGACCAACTGGAGTAAATTAAGGATTTTAAGATAAAAAATAGTAATGATATTTATACATAATATATATAAAAGAAAAAAATACAAATGAATAATAAACAGAATAGATGAAATATGAAGAAAAAAATCCATATCTTTCTATTATAATTCTAAAATTATTGAAATACGTCCATTTCTTTCTGTCTTATTAAGACATACAGTTAGTTATTTAGCAAAATAATGTAATTTTGTATTGTTTATATGCATACAATGTCATATATTTTCCTCTTTTCATTTTTATAATTCTCTTATTTTCTTATATAATAGGAAATGTTCGACAGTTTTGATACATTTTACACAGTCATCGCTATTAATTTCGCTTATTTTTTCTTTAATAATGAAAAGAATAATTGGCGATTTCACATAACGCTGCGACGATTTGAGAAGAAGTAACTGCGAAAGAATGATCGGTGACGGCGTGAATTTTTAGTTTCACCTACTCGCTTGAATTTCATGCGTACAACACGCGTACACTCTCGATGAATATTATCTACAAGGTTGGAAACCCTACGAGGTATTGGAATTGTCGGTTCTCAACGGGATATCGAGGTAGTACCCTGCGGGGCACGGCGTGGTGCCACGGGCACTATCATCCTAAGCTTTCACCGGCGTCGTCGTCATCATCATCATCATCGTCATCTGGCGGCTCTTATTCTTCCGGTCTCTGGACTTAATGGACGGATCTGTCATAACCCGTTTCAGCACCTTCGTCAGTGTCGACAATGAGTCGCGATAATGACTTGCAATCTACCGCTAAGATCATAGGCGGTGATTTCGCGGAAATAAAATCGCTAATATCGTCGAGCATTCGGGACAGAAAAATTACAGTCTCGATAAAAGAACCACCAGAGCGGCAAAAGCC
The DNA here is from genome assembly GCF_030449975.1 of Polyergus mexicanus. NCBI lineage: Eukaryota > Metazoa > Arthropoda > Insecta > Hymenoptera > Formicidae > Polyergus > Polyergus mexicanus. The sequence continues at coordinate 4,710,347 of NW_027223345.1, forward strand.
ATCCGCTATTTTCCCCCCGTTACATTCTTCCATGCTTGATTTCGCGGTAACTAGTTAGATCTCATCGAGTAGAAAAAGAAATGATAATTCAAGCCTCATAATCCAGTATATAAATTTGTTTACAGTCGAATTTCAAAAAAAAAAAAAAAAAAAAAACTGAGAGCGGATGACAAGATTGTAATATTGCCAAAATATTGAATCAATTTATCGTCAGATAATTTTCGTACGACGGTAAATATCGTATTTTTCACAGAAACTTTCACATTCAACTCGTTTCATACGCTTCCGTACTCGTACGAATTGATTTCGCGACAAATTACAACCGCGAACGAGCGTGCGATAGATTCACGATTGCGACGCGTGTGAGAGAGCACGGCACGCTCGCTAACCGTTCCACAATTTCTCACAATCAAACGATCCTTCCGCCGCTTTCAAACGCTCCGACGCACTTTCTTGGATTAAACATCGCCAAGATTAATAGCCGTCACGTTGCGCTTCGCTTAACGCCGCATTCGACGCGGCCGCGCAGCTTGGTCGCGCGCGTGTGCGTGAACACGCGTTCGGCGGGCCCCGACGTTGTTTCCCCGTATACCCATCTCTCTCTCTCTCTCTCTCTCTCTCTCTCTCTCTCTCGAGGAATGGTCCCCGGGTTGAAACCGCGGCACAATGCCCGACAATTCCTATAAGTTTCAAACGCGTTTACATATGCACACAAAAGCCGCAGTTTCCGCGCGACACCGCGCGAATGGCGGTACCGCGAGTTGCGGCCGCAAGCTACGCTTCGACTCGCGAAAAGAAAATATCGACGACGACGACAACCGCAACGACGACGACGACGACGACGACGACGACGACGACGACGACGACCATTACGACTCGCGGACGCACACGTGCGTCCCCATAGAAATGTCGTCGGAAACCCGCGCGGCGTCCATTTACGTAGCCGACTCGGATTAATGGTTCCCTCTCGCATCTCCCCTCCGAGATGCTGTATGCTACGAGACGCGGAATCGAGACTCTCGTTCGATTCCTGAGTGGGCGAGGACAATTTGCAACTGCGCGATACGTTCCTTAACGAGCGCGAGATTTATCCGGTATTTATATATCCGCGTTTATGAACACGAGGAGGCACGAATAAATATTTCATCGGATCGATTCGATAAAAGTATCAGCTATGACAATAAACGACGGTTAGATACGACGTCGTTTGCAATGTTTCAGCTCGATATGGATAGTCTATGATACGCGACAAGATTCAGGACAGGATTTTATTCATAATTTCATGCATATGAGATTTAAAGAAGAAATACATGCCTATCTACAAAATATATATATATCAGGATACACAAATAAAAATATTATTGTATAAAATTTACGATACATACGATTATAAATAGATGTGTGTCTGTCTTTATAGATTAATACTTATAATATATTAGAAAATTATATGAGAAAATATCTTGATGTTATTTTTAAATTATAATCAAAAGCTTGTAGCATTCATAGAATTTAGAGTGGTGCAACGATTACAAAGTACAATAACAATATTCAAGAATATTATTGCATCTTTCCAACTAAAAGATACAGCTCTTGGAATCATTTGTCATCCCTCTAATAACTATAATCAATCAATGATTGCTTTAACATAAAAATATAAATAATGTATTAATAAGGCATAAATATGCATTAGACTCGCGATTGTACCGCTATCTAGAAAAAAATGATTTCATCATTTAATTTATTATTTTCTCAATCATCGGAATAACGAGCAACCAGATAATTAACTTGTAACGCTTTAATAGCTACACTAATGATAGATCAATTAATGGGATCTTTCTGAGAAGGTTTCTGAATTTTATATCACTTACTTTCGAATGAACGGCTCTCTTTAATCTCTTACCGCGGGGAAAGTTTTCTCATTGCATCCCTCCAAGTTCACAATGAGCATCTTACTTCTAGAACAGGCGGATTATTCATACCAACAAACAGTTCGTTGTTCCAATGATCGCGATCATTTCGCATTCGCGCCGCTCAATCAATAATGGTATCGCGACGTTAAACTTATCGCGAGCACAGCCTTCATATCAAGAATTCCGTGTGATTTTTATTATTTTAATGGTGAACAAGCATATGATTAAATTATCGTTAAATTTATTCAATATTGACTTCGCGATAATAATTATTTGGCGTCGTTCAGTCAAATCAAGTAAATGAAAACAGTGATGATACATTGTTTTATAATTGAGTGTACGTATTGTTTAAATTTTAAATATTAATTATAATCATTAATTTAAATTATAATTTAATTTATTATTAATTTTATTATTATTAATTTAAATTAAATTAATTTAAGTTAATTTAAATTAAATTAATTATTAAAAATATTTGAAATAAAAATACAATCAATAGCTTTATATTATATATTAAATTAATGATTCCCGTAAAATTCGCAAGACACCGGTTCCCGGAACCATATTACATTAACGCGACATTGTATCACGTTGTTAAGACGATGATGGCGAATATATATTAAGTATGCTACTTAACGACCCTCGCATTTATACGATTTCCGTTGGATTTAAGGCCAGAAATTTATATCGCAATGCGTGTTGCACCGTTAAAACGATATAATTTATGTTCGTGCGGATTAATAGCTACCATAATTTCTCGAAGCCGAAATATATCGAGGCTCATAAGTCACCGCAAGACCATTCCGCATCGCGATCACCGACGCGATCCGATCTTGGTAGGTGCATCGCTGCATCGAGTAAGATACGTTATTTTAATGGTCGCTGTATATTTGTACGATGTGCACGGAAACGGAGCAAGAAGCTCGCGTACTTCGCTTAGGACGGGACCAGGAGCGAAATGAACGAAGCATCCTTGGCGCAGCGTCTAAATTAATGGCTCTCGCAGCTCTCCACGAGCCATAAGTAATACTATTAACTCCGTAAAATCTCTACGTAATCGTATCGTACGATGTATCGTGTGCGCCCGCGCGTCAATGATTACATGAATTTGCGATGTCACTGCGATGAGATATATATATTGTACATAGTCATATGTCGCGAGACATAAAGTCACGGCGTTCATTTATAAAGCACGGGACAATCAGTGTTGGTCGCGTTTACTACAACGATGAAATGCAGGAGTCTAAGAGAAGGCGCTTAATGGAAATCTTTATTACGCGATAAATATACGTTTATATATCGATACGTGCTACGATAATGCAGTATAATCTCGAAAACTTTCGCAATGAAACATTCTAAATTATTATTGTTATTTTAAGGAGAATTTTATGCGAGAAATTTATTTCGCTGTAATAATACTAAAATTAACATCGCATGTTTCCATTTAACGCTAGACTAAGTAATAAAAAATACGACGTATATACCTCTCTTGTATCTCGTAAAGGTCTCTCAAAAGGTAGATGGAAAAAAAATTGACAAGAATGCGATTCGAGTTATCATCATCGAGAAGAATCGATCCTTCGGCGACGTAAATGCACCTCGTGTCCTAGGATATCAATTACACCCTCGTCGTAGCCCTCGGCGCGAAAATGTCATTAGAATCAATAACAGCAACTCCCCCTCTCCTTCCCCTTCCCGCTGAATTCGCATACGCACAATTCCACCCCCTCGTCGCTTCCGTTCGACCAACTTTTCCCGCTATCATCCTAGGGAGCATTGTATCCCGTTTCTTTGCGCGACCAAACTTTTCCCACCCTTCCTCACTTGTCCTTCTCGTTTCGTCGTCGAAAGGCACGAGGGACGCGCCCAAGTATTCACCAATTTCGCGAACTCGAGCACACGTGCTCGATTATAAGACGTTTGAAAAATTCAGATATTATTTCTTTATTACTTGAACGGCAAACTTTTTGCTCCCAATTTTTTTTTTAATCGTCTTCTAGCAAAAGAAATTTCGAAAGCTGTATATAAAGAATATAAAAAGCAAAAATTACATTAGGTGCATAGAGAGATAGATAATTCTGTAAAAGAATTTTAATAAAAAAATCCGATAATTACATAAAAATTCTTGCATAATATGACTGAAATATTTTAATTAAATTCACAGACTTCATAATAATCACAATATTCTATATATTTTGAATCTGTGTTCAATATATCCGGATTTTTATAAATACATCATCACGGTGATGCTGCCGACGATATTCCAGCGTGGCTCCGTATCGTCAATAACAACGAGCGTTTTCATTTTTCTCCATTTTTCCTCGGAACGAGGTAATATTTTCGCTACGAGCCTCGAGACTTCCTAGTCCTGTCAAGTTACTGGAAGGACACGGCAAATCCCGCGCCCATCGCCGCGCCCGGGATCAAGACGGGTGGTGGAAAGAGAAATTGGAGACGTATATATACGGCGAGGCGGAAATATATACGTGGCCTAGAGGGTTCAAGGATGTGCGACGTTGTCTTCTACGGGAGGCGGGGGGATGGGGGTGGATTTGCCTTGGAGGAATCCGCGGTCTTCACAGAGGGAGGGAACCATCCTGTTAAGCCACCATGATTCCACGAGATAAACCCCCATATTATGTCGCGTGGGATTATACGGAAAACCAGCCACAAGACGCGGCGACCCGCTGTCTTTGCGCGCGCGCGCGACTCGTGCTGTGTATATGTATATACTATATATACGCAGTACAATTCTGTAGGTGTATAAAGATTTCACGGGCGCGCCACGTCTCACGGAGACGATCCGTGTCTTCTCGAGGAAAAAAAAAAAATTTCCCCGCGCTTCGCTGGCTACAAGAAGAAAATTAAGAAAGCTTAGAATAAGAAAGGGTGCGTACGCTTGCGCACGTACGCACCCTTTTATTATTTTCTCGCTGACGGCTTCGTGACAAACGAGCCAAGACATATTCGTACTATGAAAATATAATTTCGTAAAGATTATGTGAAATATTACATTTATATTGATATTGTGTAAAGTATCACGAAGTATGTCTGCATTGATTAAGTGAAATCATTATGTATATAGATATAAATCATTAGCCATATTGAATTACGACTCTCATTGCGAGAAAACGAAACGCATGCACTTGCGCCTAAACTTTTAATTTCTCACGGATCTTCTGAAATGTCCAACTATCGTAGTTCGTATTATCCCCAGGATATTCGTTACATGTGATTTCAAGTTTTAAAAATCTTCGCAACTTTGCATCGTGCCAGGTTTTTAATATCCAATGGCGAGATCGTTGCAAAAGCAACGAAAGCATCACTTCCGCTGATGGCCGAGCACGAATGGTCCGTTTTATCGGTCGAAAAAGATTCGCCAGTGACTTCCCATAAAGGAGTATACGAGCCGGGGGCTCGTATTTAAGGGATTTTAAAGGACCGCAACATCGCTTGAACGCTTTTTTCGTTGGTATTTTCGGAGCCAGTGCATTTTTAATTAAGCCGTAAATCCGAGTGTCGCGGCCCACCTTTATCGCGGGCCTAAACTATATCGGTCGCGCTCTTAAAAAGATGCAACACGAGACGAAATCCTTGCCGAACGATTCGCGTCGCGCGCATAGAGCTCTCGCCGGGAGGCGTCTTTTTTTGATCTCGAACCACCCTTGGAAAGGCGCGCGATGTCCTGCATCGTTCGTCGTAATGATCGGCCCCGCTGCCAGGAATGTCGTAAACAGAGTCAAGGTGGTCCGGGGGGGATGATTCGTCTTCTCCGCGTTATCTTTTTTCTTATTCTCTCTCCTATATAAGTCAACGCTCTTAAACCTTAATGTCCCGGATTTCATTGCCTTTTATTCTCACGTGGACGCGATCGTTAACGCGAACTCAAAGAGACACATGGAATCCAAGATTACACGCGTGACAGAATGCGCTTATGATTCTTGGTTATCGGCGAGCCAGCGTGTACATCTGGCTCAATCGTGATTCTTTTAAATGAGACGTTCTCGTTTTTTTTTATCTCTTCTTACTGCTATGCTATCTCAAGCTCTTAAATGTTTGCAACATATTTGAAGAATGCAATGGAAGAATGCAGTGGAAAAAAGCAATTACATATGTATACAATTTACTGCACTTTTTTCTTTATATCTTTATTTTCTAATATAGGCGCGCATAACAGACATAATAAAGATGATATCCTATCAGATCTTATCTTAAAAAAAAAATAAAAATAAAAAAAAACAAGCGATTTATCGAAGAAATAATATCTACGATAAGATAGATTATTTTCGAACTGTTAATTATATTAGAAGCGGTACGAAGAGTTAACTCTAACGATGATAAAAAATATATTACATTCAATATAGTATAAAGAATTGAAGAAAATATTGAACAACTATGAATGAGACTTTCTGTGTTTGTTTATGTAACTTGGGAATAAAACGGTAAGAAAAGACCAATGCCCTATGACTGTTGAGTCATTCTCGCATCTCCGTTAGCCACTTCGGCAAGACAGGAGAGAAGAACGCCAACGGAGAAATCAAAGGAGAACGGAACGTCGTATAAATACTGTGAAGATGGTGAGAGGCGAGAAGGACGCACAGATACAGGTCGCATCCGTTGCAGCTCGTCGCCTTCCACTTCCATTTGAATAAAAGCAACGATAAGCACATCCTTAGAGTCGCTCGCAGTTTCTGAATTGTTTCCGCTTCTTAAACCCCCGACAAATTTATTATAATAACTACCCTTAGAGCCGGCGGATCTCTCTCAGTTCGCTCTCTTCGTCTCTCTTTCTATCCGCGCCGCCACCACCTCTCACGCTGCTTCTTGGCCTGCGCACCAGACGCTTCCACCCCACCGTCTCGTCTACCTTGAATATGAATGCGCCTCTGTTGTTCATACCCGTTCCTCCTCTCTTCCCGTTGCCCTCTCCCCATGTTGCCACCGTCTTCGGTTTTCTCTCGCGAGGAAGAAGTCGCTTTTCTCCGGGTAGTCGTCGGGCGAAAGGAAGGATCGCTCCCGCGAATAATGCGTTTCTCTTTTACCACGTGGCGAGGAAGCTTGGGATAACGGAGACTGAAGAAGAGCATCAGTTGTAATATTCTCAGCGCGCAACAACGTCAAGTTTTCTGAATATTTCGAGCCGGTTTACGGCCCAGCAGTGAATCATTTTACGATAATTACACGCTTTAAAGCCACGGAGTCGGATAATTCTCTCCTTATTAATCCGACAGACTCAACTTGAAATTCGCGGTTTATAGAAATATCGATATTAAATATATATATATATATATATATATATATATATATATATATATATATATATATATACATGTGTGTGTGTGTTATATGTATTTAATAATATATATACATTTAATATATATAATAAATATTGCATTAATAAAATATTTTAAATTTCTGTTATATGTATATATATATATTATACCTTATATTTTGAACGTATATTATACGAATTAAAACAGTTAAGTTATAGATTATAAGTTTAGATTTAAAAATAAAATAAGCGTCTAGACATAAAATCTCATAGCATATTGATGCGCAAAATGTTTATGAATCAATTCCTTAAAATATAATGCAATATTAATGAAAGTTTGAATAGGTGCAGAAACAAAAATCACGATTAATTGCAACGCTATCGAGTACCATTAAAACAATTATAGACGACTCGTTGCAAACTCCTATTTTCAAAAAACGAGAAATATTATCCATAGAACGTACTATTAGCGGTCAACATCTTAACAAAGAAATCCGTATTTCTCATCCGAAAGAATCACCATAGCATCTCGACGTGACCTAAGCGAACGACCGGCAAGTCGGCGCGTATGCGCGGTTCATTCTTAATATTATCCTCCGTAACCGCCGTATTATGGTGTCCGTAAACAGGCGCTGGCCCGACGCGTGTATTTTTTCGCCCCGCGCCGCGGAACCACGGCCGCTGAAAACAACATCGCGGGAATTATATGCGATAGAAGAAAGACGACGGACAAAGTAGAAGCCGACGGAGGAGAACAAGGACGAGAAGAAAAAAGAGAAAGAGAGAGAGAGAGAGAGGAACGCGAAGCAAAGAGAAGAGGCCCTGAAACGGGCGGTTGCTTCGCCTCGGCATGGTATTTACGACGTCATTTCCTCGCTGACTGTCAATAATTTCCCTAGGGGATGCGCGGAAGACACTATTGCCTCCCGCGTGCCTCCCGGACGTAGCTAACCGTCGTCTTTCTATCCACCTATCTCTTGCCCACGCCACTTTTTTCATTTCTCCTTTTTCATCCCTCTCGCTTCGAATTGAAAAGACGTCGAAAACGAAGCCAGCTAAAAAGTAATATCGTATAGTCGAGGGAAATGTGTAAACGGCTCGATAGAGCTCAAGTTCGATCATGTGCTTTCGGTAATTTACCTCTATGCATGCGGTACATGCTGATTTTCCTCAAGTCGGATTCGACATTTAAATGTCGGAACATATGAGCGGGAATTACAGACACTCATTACTTCGATCAATCTAACCTTTCGAATTAATGACAGCCTTGTTAATTCCAGATTTAATTATCTACCTTGCGACAGTTACTTTCTATTGAATAATGAGCGTGTAAAAATCATACGGTGGTAATTATTATTAATACACACGCACAGATTTAGATATGCTTATTACGATATAGTCATATGATTCGCTTGCCTATTTCAATCATCGAATAATTATGTATGCCTAGAGCAGTTAAACAGGGCGGGGAGAGAAAGAATATTCTCAAGTATATTGTTCCGCTTTGTGAACGTGAATATTACATAAGATAAGAGTAATATTAGATTAAAAGATAGTTATAAAAATATAATGACCGAGAAAGTAAAAAAAAGATGTAACTACGTTACAATAATTATGCAATAACTGAGTATACACGTGTATATCTCGTTATCCTATTATTCATATTTTGTTTATCGCTGTAATTTTAATCCCGTAAAAATAAAAATCAGAATATGTAGAAATTTATGATCATGATTTAACACCGTGATTAACGACGATAAATCATTTTGTTGATCAAAAACGCGTTAGTTTTATTAACACTTTTATAATTATATGATAATTATATATTTAACTTACACGTATATCGATCAGTCTGTGCGCGACCAGTTATTATGCCGCGAGCCCCTTTAAAAACAGTTAAACGGCGGGAAACTGCAGCTTCAAGAACCAAGACAGTGCGTTGCCTAATGAAGCATCTCCTTTAACTAATTTACAATCAGCTCTTCCTCCCATGCCGGTCGAGACGGTGGATGACGAGTAAGATGCCGGAGGGGTGCGAAGGAACGGAGAGGGAAGCGGAGCGGAGGAGGACAAGTAAGTTCCGTACTTTCTCTGTCCCGGGATCATCGCCGCCTCCGTGACCCAGAACTCTTTAATTTTCGCCATCGATACCGTAGCATCCTCTTTAACTCATTAGACTCGATCAATTATACGGGCGTACGACTACTGTAGTCGCCTTACCCTTTCTCATTCTCACTCTCTGTCCCCTCTCTGTTCGTCCCTTCCCCATCCCTGTCGTTCCTCCCGTGTCATCCTGTTCAACAACCCCGTCTTAATCCCTCGACCGAGACCCCGAGTGGTATCCCGAGATACTAGGGTTTACCAAGGTAAACCTCTTAGCGTTCCGATGCCATGAGAAGTCAAGGTCGCGTGACGAGGTACATCGCGATTCGCTGAGCTTAGGAGAACCTGGCGAACGATGTTGGCCAAATCCTGCATAATTTCAAGCACACCTACCTGTAATCAAAAAAAAGGAATACATTAATATTACGTCCTATGTTGGATGTGTAAAAACTACAAATTTTAAACAAAATATTCTACGTATCCATATGTTGTAAGGTCATCTTATTTTTAACGTTTTGCGCTTTGTAAAAATAATGACAAAAGTAATAGAAAATAAAAAAAAAAAAAATAAAGTAGTAATAGAAAATAAAAAAATAAAAGCAAACAAAAAAATTAAGCGAAATATTATTGGATAAAGGCATTTAATTTCTTCAGCAAAGCCAAAACGATGAGAAGCACGTGCAGCCTCCTGGCTTTGTTACCCCAATTTAATGCATATCCAGACATCTGAAAAGGCGTTACAGCAGAGTGGCCCATTTGTTCTCTACATATCCACGGCCGTAATGTCATACGATAAGACGCGGATGGCTATGGGTCGCCTAGTGCGTTAGCCGGCAGTTAAAGCTTTATCGTACATCTCGTGTTATTCGTCAAGGCATGACGAGTGGGTGGAATTTTTATGTCTTCGAACTGGCAGCATTTCTCTTCCCTTCCAAAATCGCTTAAATAAAACTCTATAAGGTAACGTCGAAGCGTCGCTATAGCCGGTTATTATGATTAACTTGATGAATTGAATATTCGAACAATGTTGCGATGAGCACCGACAAACTACATTTGATGCAAACAAATTAATTTAATGGTTATCGATTTCACATGTGGCTATACACGCGGTAATAACAGCATCACGTATATGTATGCTCTTTGTTCGGCGAATTACGAGTGCTTATTAATAGAACGAATCGCAGAAATGTATATTAACAAACTCAATTTTTTTGTACTTTAGAATAATCACACGTTGTATTGTAAATAAAAACAAAGATTAAGAAATAAGAAAGGCGCCGGTGTATTGTATTAATCAATAGATAATTGCCACATATACACTTATTAACATACTTTAATTAAAGTTAAATGATTCTAACTCGATTCGTAAATTTATCCTAAACAATATTTTTCGATTAAATTCAAAAAGTAATGCGAAACAAATTTAGAATTTAATAAAACATAGCCATTATGACGTAAATAATATCGAAAATTCCGCATCTCAGTATTTATTGTATATTCTATATACAATATATTCTATTTAAATCAATATATGTATATATACAAAAAATAAATATATTTTATTAATACGTATGAATGGACTTTTATAATTGTTAAATAACTTTCTTTTTCCGTTTTGACTGAAATAAATATTTTATAAAACAAAATTAGATCGAGATTTATATATCACTCTTATTGCCTCTCAAATACTGTCAATGCGAGGCTTTAAAAATTTAGAAAAAGTACACGAAGAAATCGTGCTAAGGAAACGGGCGTGGTAGAAGAACAGTGTCGATGGGATTCGTGATATTATGCAGGACAGAGTGGCAGGAAACGGTGTAACATCAGCCCATAGGCTCCATGTACGAGGGTGGAATATGCTTAACGTTAATTTGTACGATAAAAGAATTATTGATTTTTACTTAGGCGGCCCAGTCAAGAGTGAGAGAAAGAAAAAGAGAGAGAGAGAGAGAATGCACGGATAGGGGAACCTTGCTTTAAAGTGGAGGTACTAATGAGACGCCTTTAACGCATCGTTATGCTATGTCACGGCTGGAATCTTAAGTTGAAGATGCCATTCGCAGAGCATTAGTGTTTCTTAATATTGCAAAATATTTTTGACGAATCTGAATGCGTTACTAAATATTCTATAAAGAAAATATACATCATTATAGATTATCTCTGTATCTAATGACATTTTCTCCATATATTAATTAAGAAAACTGATATATCTATTCTCAACAAAATATTTAGTATCATTTTTTTAGCTCTTTGTCTTCTTAATTAAATTATATAATAAGATATTCCTCTTGTTTCAAAAACGTTCATTCATCACGTTTTTTTCTCGACTATATAGATTTATAGATCATGAAAACTTTATTTGTAGAGCTAGCGTGATATTAATTAACGTGATCGAGGCTCGAGCAAGTTCTGTTCAGCTGTCAAGTTTTGTTGTTTTTTTACATACTCGTGTAAAAATGCGCATACATTATGTGCATGGGAAGGAACCGTTGCGGCCGCGACGGCTTTGCCGCGTCTGAAAATTTGGAGTAATAGGAAAACTCCTGAGCGGAAAAGAAGTTCAATCTAGCCGGGCGAGGGAGAAGCTTGGAAAAGCTCTTTGGGCTCCTTTGATTCCAACTCGGCCCCCTACCACCTTCTAAATCTTTTCCCCTCCTCCTTTTCCTCTCAACCACCGTCGCCTACGACTCCATAACGTTTTTCACGATAGGAAGAAGCTTCCAAAAGTTGCTTTGCCAAGTTGCCCTGCGGCTGTGCATCGGGCCAGTCTCTAAAAATCTGACTTTCTTCCTCGCTTTCTTTAACCACCGTTGCGGATAACCGTCTACGGTCGGGATGGATGTTCTCTCTATATTTACGGTAGGGAAATGATGAAAGAAGAAAGTGATGGAAAGAGAGCAGCGTATTCACATTTCAGTGATCGTCGAAAGGCAGGAATAAAGAGAAGAGTTGCACATTTAAGACTTGCAGTAAAATTGTGTCTTTCATCTAATTGAGAATCGACTCTTTCTCTCGATTTCGTGTTTAATTAATTAATTGGAATAAATAAGCAGAAAAATGACGGTTCGTTGAAAAACGGGACAATACAATTTATAAAGAAATATGTTCTACTTGTCGACAAATAGGATTTGTACGCTTTTATATATACGTATAAATTTTGAATTATATGCAATACCGATGAAAAAAACGAGAAAACATTTTTATTGATCTGCAATAATTTTTCATATACGTTAATAAAGTATCTTAATGGATTCTCACTATATTTATTTTATTTGTAATCTGTCTATCTCTCTCTTTCTCAAATCTCTCTTCTTATCATAGAACATTTTATACATGTGTTGTATATATGTTATTATTACCCAAAACTTGTATATTAATTTTCAAATTCTTATAAAGATTAAAAATAAATTTTATTAAATTAAAATACGGTTTGCATATATATATCGTATATTTACATTTCCATCTTCTAAAAAAAATTTATAGTTTTAAATAAATTAGGATACAGCCATTTCTAAAAAACTATTCCACGGTTAGAATTTTTTATATTTAAAAACAATTCTAATCTATGGTTGAGAAGATCTAATTATTGAGAAACACAACAACGCAATTAAATACTTCATATTTCCATTACAAACCAAAATGAGCAGCTTGACGAAAATCGAAAGACATCCGATCATTGCTGGATGGTCGACGGCCGCGAGTAAGGAAAGAAATAATGAAAGTCCATGCCAGAGGAAAGTGCTCTCTATATTAACAACAAGGCTTTAGAGCGAGCGACACGAAGGTGCGACGAGGGGAAAATATAGCGCTTCCATATCCGTGCACGTCTGTCTATCGATTCTCGACGAGTATAAAGTACTCGCGATTCCGCCTGCCGCCGTCGCCGAGTCGACGGAATAAATTTGCGCTCGCCCGGGGTAAAGCGGGGCCGAGAGCCCGCGGAGTGCAGGCGGGAGGAACGAATCGGGTAAAAGAGGGCGCGGTGAGAGAGGATGCGATGTCGGAGTCGCAGGACGGGCACAGGCGGGCGGGAGAAAAAAAAAAAAAAAGGAGAAGGAAGAGTACACGAGAGGAAATGGAAGAGGCGTCGGGAAAAGCCGGAGCGCGCAACTCCAGACTGCGATGGGAATTTTCGAAACTACCCGAACACTCCTCCCCGCGCTCACCATTTCCTCGGTCTCGCACTTTTCCGCCCCTTATTCGTTTCCCTCCCGCTTCGCCCGTCGCGCCGCAACGCGCGATCGAGTATCAACGGCAGTCAGCGAGGGAAACGCGTGCGTGTACAAGCGTTTGTGTAGGTTTCACGTAATGAGAAATCTGGCGTGAACCTCAAAGTTGCTTAGCTCGACGGACTTTTAAAACGCCAAGTTACAAGTTGCTTGAATCTTTATCGCGCCAAAAGTCGCTTCAATCCGATTTAATATTGTAGGATAAATATAGAGTGAAAAGAGCTGGATATATTTGACCAATCGATAAGAGGCAGCCACTTTAGAAAAATTGTCATCGCGCATAATTAAGATGTTAAGAAAATTATCAGATATTAAAATATTAAAATTATATCTTTTTTATATTATAAACAATAGCGGAGAAAGAGAGAGAGAGAGAGAGAGAGAATAAGTAAAAAATATCAATCACCATATCAAATCAGCAGGTTGTAATGGAAATATCCGCACATGTCTAAATTTGTGTTTTAAAAAAATTTTGTTCTTTTTTTTCCTTCTAATGAGGAAAACAAAAGTTATTTAAATTACAATCATTACATATAAGTATAAAATTGCAAAATAACTTAATCAAACATCCTTCATCCCGCAAGGACATAAATTTTTACGATATCCATCTATATATTATGTATGCGAATATGAAATAGCTTTCACACGAGCAATCTGAACAACCTCTGCAATCTCTACAATCAAAAAACATTAAAATTGCATTTTGCTATTTTTGTAGATTGTAAATTGTATTCGTTGCAATTCTCGTTTCATGGTTCCTTCAATATTCTTCAACATCAAGCGACGAAATGTCATATTCTTATAGAGATTATCGCAAAATTATCCTAGAATTATATAGGATGTTATTCGCAAAAAAGCGCCGAGACCCTTTTGTTCTTACCCTTTCCTCGAGCCACCCCATCTTCGTTTCGCGGTGGCGAAAGCAAGTATGAGAAGGAGGGAGACTTCTCTTTGGCGATTGAGGATCGTTACGGCAGCTGATTGGCGGGAATCTTGTTAAAGGTTTCGTTTGAATAATCGCCGCTCGATTCGCCGATTTTCATGACTCGATCCCCGCGTAATGACGCGTAGAAATCCGCCACCACCGCTGTCGCCCTTCTGCCCTTTCACGGACAATTATTTCAAGAGTCGATTTCTTGCACGCCGTAAGCATCTCCCTCATCCAAGCAACGCGATCGTACCTCGTTATAACGAAATTCAATTTTATGTTAAATATTCCTGAACGCCATTCACCGGTGCTACCGGGGTCAATTTATGATGCTGTCCGATCGCGCGTCTCGCAAAAAAATCGATCCATTATCTTTGCATTTACAATCATGCACAACTTAGACAATAAACCGCCTACCGACCATGTTAATTTTTTCGTAAAAAGTTTATAAAAGGATGAAATACAGAAATCGCACGAAAAATATTTTCCTACTTTGGCACACACGCCACATCATATTTTTAACATATCAGATTTATATAAATGTATTGTAAAAAAGAATAAATTCTTTCTTCCACATGTGTGTGATTTTCATAAATAGCCATAACTTGTATCGTGACTGCTCTCAGAAATTGCATTCGTATTCTTACTATTATTTTAATAAATTCGCTCAAAATCTGCTGTAAAATCTTCAATCTGAAAATTTTGCCGCGCGCAAAGTATCGGAGACTCAAGCCGCAGTCCGCAGAAGTTTCCCTTAAAAACCATGATCGCGATGACAAGGAACACCGTGACCGAATCCGTCTTTCTGGATGTCGCGTGAATAATTTAGGGCGTATTCGCGCATCTAAAATCCGGGATTACTTAAATTTTCAGGGGTACCGCGGCGCCGCCGAGTTGTCGCCGGCTCTTACCGCGCGCGAGAAGTTACAAATATGTTTACGCGAGCCTCGACCCCGCAGGTGCGGCGGTTTACACGATTATCCGTATCCCTTTTCGTCGCGCCGCGCAACCAAGGGCACCTCCGTGCCCGTCGAAGATGGAAGGGCGGGTTGCGCCCGAGCGGGTGACACGGGAGAGGGAGAGAACGAATAAAACGCGTATCGGAGGTACACAAGAGCGCGCCGCGGCAGATCAATCATCCGTTCTCTCCCTCGCGCGTGTCCTCCTCGTCTTCCTCCGCGAGCCCCACTCTCTCTCTCGACGGAGCCTCACCTCTACCTTTCGCGGCTCCAGCCATCCACCTTCTTTTCCCTACGTAGACATAATCCCTGCCGATCTCCCCGTCGCTTTTCCCTCCTCGCCGCCTCCGCATGCACACGTACGCGATACGCACGCGTGTGCCAGGAGAAGAAAGCGCGTATATCACGCGATAGAAGCCACCTTCCGGATTTATCGGGCGTGGGCTATGGCCATTATTTCAGGGATTACTTTCGACGTTACCTGAAATTTTTCACTGCCTCGTACACGTCGCTCTTGTCTTTCCTATTCCGCCTCACTCGCCGTTCTATCCCGAATCGAAAGGGAAAACGTGAAATTCGCTATACGAGGGAGAAACGACGGAATGGAAATTCCAGATCAGCCGAAGGAAGAGGTGAAATTTCGATCTCGAGGTAGGATCCTAATCGGCTTTGCTTCCGAGTCACTCTTCCTCTCTCTCTCTCTCTCTCTCTCCGTCTATTTCGATGTTCCCTACGAGCGAGACACGCCGGTCATCCTACTCACTCGCGTTGTCCTCCTGAGCGTGAGCATACGAAATTGAACGAGCATCTTTAACGAGCGGCGTGCACTGGCTCGATAAGGATATTTGAGCGGCAGGCAACGCGGGACCTCATTTCCCTGTGCAAGCAAGAAATTTTATACTTATTGAAACCCGCGTTACACGCTCTTGTTCTCATTCCGTGTCGCTCAAAAAGAGAGAGAGAGAGAGAGATAGTTATTCTTCGTATCCGTCAAAATCCACATAGCATTGCCATTTATTGATCGTTTGCAATTGAAAAGTTGATTTGGAGAATAGTGTTATACTCAATAACGTTATATTTCTTGCTAAGACAGTTTCACAATTAAACAATATATTGTTTATTAGATATGTCAATAGTACTACAATATATCTTTCTTATTTTAAATGCAATTTTATGAAAGCGAATGAAGCGAAGAAAATATATCTCGCGTCTATTTGAAATTTGATTTTATTTTGCAAGTGTGATAAGTAACAGTTTACGATTGATACGGTGATTTATGAAAAATACTAAATCGATGTTCTTTTATCTGCGCCTAAAACATCTTCGAAATTAATTTTTTTGAAAAGCTACATTATTTATTTTATATTTAAATATTCAGTTATTTTTCATACATATCATATACATCTAAAAACATGTAATTTAGCTTTTTCGATATCCATCTACAAATCTCTCAAATTCATAAATCCTGACTCGACAATAAATTTTAAACATTTTAGTCGATAAAATCTCTCCCTCATTCTTTTCCATTTTTATGAATTCCGGAATGAAATTGCACGATGGATTCTACAATTGTTAACTTCGTTTCATTAAGTATTTCCAGAATTGAATTCTCTATATGACATCTATTCCATTGCGAAACGAACAGCGTAAAATGACTTATCGAGCCTCACGAAGGACGAAACGTTAAGTCTAAGCTACTGGAAACTTCATGAAGCTCCTAAAGGAAAAAAAAGGAAGGAATATTCTATACTCGGCGTATAAGTAGACGTTATTTCGGGCCCGGGGCACATCGGTGTGTCGGCAGGCGTGGTCGTGAAAAACTCCTCCGATATTTCTGGAGCCAGCCGAAGGAAAAAGGAGCCACGGGTGTGGAGAAGCGAGCGGGATGGTTGGATATGAAGGAGGGTAGCTCTCGGTATTACAGCGAGCGGGGGGAGAGGGGAGGAGGAGAGGGAGGGGGAGGGTGAAAGTGGCGCGGCGTTCTAATGCGATTCCGATATCGGCCCGGACATCTCGTGAGCCGACTATACCTCCCCCCCTCCCCTCTGCCCCCCCCCCCCCCGCTCCCGCTTACCCCCGACGTTCCCAGGACGATCTCATCCTACGATGTGGACGAGGACGTCAGGACGGGGAGGGTGGAGAGGGTGGATCGTGGAAGGCAAAAGGGGTCCCACTAAGGGCGGGGTGGCTCGTAGAATGGGCCGATATGTATGCCGTGAGCGCACCACCGACCGGCCCGCCATCTTGGAATCGATGTCGATCAAGCGGAAGGAAGGAACTTCT
Source organism: Polyergus mexicanus (assembly GCF_030449975.1). Classification (NCBI taxonomy): domain Eukaryota; kingdom Metazoa; phylum Arthropoda; class Insecta; order Hymenoptera; family Formicidae; genus Polyergus; species Polyergus mexicanus. The sequence goes on from NW_027223345.1 coordinate 4,728,031, forward strand.
GCGCAGCTCGGGGGCGGCCGAGGTGTACCCTCCCTTGCTATGTGTGTGCGCGCCTCCACATACACCCCATTCTTCCCCTCTGCTTCCCCGTGTGCCATCTCATGCTGCCTCCGCAGTTGACCCACCCTCTGGATGTGCTCGTATTCGCGAGAGCGTGGTAAAGCAAACGTAAATCGCGGATTTCTCCTTCGCGAAAAATGGCGTCTTTCGCGTATTGTCTGAGATGCAATGATTTTGGTTGTTGCATGAAAATTGAATGATATTACTCTTTTAATATTTCTATATTTTGCATACGTGCAAAAAAAAAAAAATCTCGTTACAATCCTGTCGGAAAACTACTATAGATAGATTATTATTATTTAGTGAAATGATTTAATATACATTTTGCAAATATATATTGTATATATATATATATATATCTGCATGCGAATAGAGATAAAAATTCTACCGTGTAATGTTATACTGTTCATACATTGCTTTATCACATCCGTCATAAATAATTAAACAAATTAACGTTATTGATAAAACCTGTTGTATATCGGTTACGCTTGTCAGAGAATTGTCGATGTCATCCGATCCACTCTAATGAGATACAAACAAGCCGACGTAGAGTTTGATGAGGAAACGTTGACCCACTTTATCGGGATAGATACCGATACAAAATCCCGTACGACGACGTTATTTATAATATTCATTCAAGCACATGGCATAAATCAGTGTACTCAGGGAAGAAAGATGAGACGAGAGACTTTCGAGATATCCTGCCCAAGATATTCTCTCCATTCTACTGTAAGAGATATTGCCAGTATCGTCGCAAAATTATCCTCGCGGAATGCAAAAAGAAACTCCGCGTCGGCGCAACGATACGGGACATGGCCACCGCGCGAGGAATCGAGAGGATGTGGGGCCAGATAGGACCGGTAGGATGGCTGATTTATGGGATTATAGGTTGCCGGTATAAATGTGCCGGCGAAAATGGCGTCTCTGCAAATCGATCGTAAAAAGGATGTCGCACAGGCGGCCGATGGAGGCGTACAATAGCCAGCATCTCGTTCGTTAACTCCGCGGAAATAAATAAAAACACGAATCCCCGGAGGAGGAGGAGGAGGAGGAAGAGAAAGGGGACATTGCAGATATCGAATGGGGAGATACGAGAGGGGAAGGGCAATGGTATATAATCGATATACGCGAGAGAGGCTCGTACTCTTCCATAATCCATAAAGAATCGAGGCCTCTTCGGTGATTTATGGATTATGAACACGCTGGAACACGCGAGCGTGATACTTTGAAAAAGAGACGAATGCCGAGAGGCACTTTCCGTCTTTTCATCGTCCTTGTCAATGAAATGGATAGAAGTGGGCGCACGAAATGCTGGCCATGCGAATTTACGACTTATCGATCCGATATCGCAAACGATCACTCGCACGAGTCTTCTCGAGATAAATGAATGAATGATTTTGCGGCACTAGGAAAACGATTATCACAAAAATTAAATCGTCGGTATAGTTTCAACTGACAAAATAAATTAATTATGTATTAGAGATAAATTAATTAAATCCTCAAAAAATTAAATAATACAGTAAAATAAATATAATAATAAATATTAATAACAATAACAAAATGATATAACTATGAACGTTATATCCAATATTTCTCTTATCTAATTATCTGTAATTCTACCGCGTAAAAATAAAGACTATGATTATCGATATTCACCAATTTGGGAAATAGAAAAGAAATAGTAGATTAAGGTGTAAATCGAGAGAGAATTTCCAATTCAATGTGGAACAATTGACGCTTAGAAGTAGGGTTTAAGGGTAAACGCGGTCAGTGTGCCTCTATGGACTGAGAAATTCGAGGAGTTGAATGGCTCGTGACCTTGGCCCCGAGGCTGTTAGCCTGGGGTTGGTAAGGTAATTAAATGCCATGGATGGGGTTGGTTGCTATAACCGGTAGGATAGAACGAAGGGTATCCAGGCGGGGGGGGGATGAGACTAATTGCCGATGCAAGGAAAACCATCCCTTGCCATGCCACCGGAGGATCTTTCAAGGTGCTCATCCTTCCGATTACACTGCCGTTTTTATTAACCATTTCCTCAGTCTTGTCGCCGCACGTATATGCTAGTTGCTTCGAACTTTTCAACGTAAAAATATTATACGCTTTCCATATTATATACACATGCTCTCCTCTATGTATTATGTATCTCAACTGTTTGTTCTGCAAAATTAATTGCGCTACTATAAATTTTAATTAAACACGTATAAAGTCGATGTTTTCGATAATATATTTTTTTTCGTTTCTAAAATCAAAAACATTTATTTGCCTGTATCACGTTGCATCGTAAAAATAAAATACGCTTTCATAAATTTATATACATAGGAAATATATTACGCTGAAATGGGTGTATATTTAAAAATTATTGTAAATTAAATTAAAAATATTTCCAAAATATCTAATTAATCTAATTAAATAATTTATCAAATAAACTTGTTTTTGTCTCTTGAGCTTCGAATTTTACACAATTAAAATGACATTTGCTCTATGATATTTTTAATAATTATGCACAACCAAATGCAATTTATATTTTCTTTATAATAGAAAATATATAGTTAGACACATTTATCATAAATATCATATGCGAGAAGCGACTATGATAATAATTCATCGCTTAAATGATAAGAATGAAAATTTTTAGGAAGAGGAAGGTCATCGCATTGGTAGAAAACTTTTCTAATTCTCGTCGTACCGTGTTCAATTCGCATGCAAATAGAGCTCTCGTAATTTGAGAATGATAGTAAGATAAAGTTTTTTGCGCGCGACGGGGAACCACTGTCCCGGAAGTAGCCCAGTTACAAATTAGCATCCAAGGATTGCCCTTGGCGTTACTCTTGTCTCTCTTCCTCCCCCGTTCGGTCTCCTCCAGTCTTGCTTCCTATATCTCTCTCGCTTCCTAACGCCGTTGTCGGCGCTCCTCTTTCTTTCTAGGTTATTAAAGGAAGCCGCCTTCGGGGTCAAGTCGGGTTAGGTCAGGGCGGCAGGGAATAATGAGCGAGGAAAAGTTAAACGAGAGTATTTTTTACCGAGAGGAAAATTACGCTGGCCTTCCCTGGTCGTAGTAAAGATGGTGCAAGAAGGACAAGCCATTGCAGCGGTGAACTTGAGAGAGATGGAGATGGAGATGAAGAGAAAGAGAGAGAGAGGAAGAGAAAACGAGATGATGATAGGGGAAAGAGGAGGAAGCGGGGAACGAGAAGTGAACGAGAAATTCAGGGGTAAGAGATTCCGGGGTGGCACGAGGGGGTGTCTTCCATTCATTACCGCCGGTTACCCCTTAATGGAATCTTCGTGTCCTCATCTCTCCACTGTCCTTCCTCAGCGCCACGCTGCGCCGCGGTAATTTCTGTTTTGCGAACAAGAAGTCGTTTGTACACGCGGCAAAGCGGGACGTCTGCCGTCATTCAGAAACAACACCGCCGACTTGTACGCGCGTTATTGCAAGCTCACATTTATCCTGTTTTTTTTTCCCCTTAACATCTTGCCATTTTTTAATGTCGCGTGCATCTCATTTTTTACACGCGCAATTCCCATGTGTAATATCTCAATCTCATAAAGATATCAAATTAAAGCGATACATCTCTAACCGAATTTACTTAATCAATGCATGTATATCAATAAAGCTCCAGAATTAAAAGATTTTCTCTCAGCTACAGATATACATAAAAGGATATTTGTTTTTAGATTTTAAGAAAACTGCGCCGATGCATATAGATAGTTTTAGTTGTATACAATTGAAAAAAAGAGATCTTCCATATACGTATGCAGAGAAAAAATTGAAACAAAATCATGCATTCTCGAAGCTATAATATAAATTTAGAAAATTACAAAGTTTAAGATATATTAATAGATACGATAATAGGTGTTATATCAATCTCGTAGTTTATGATCTTCTGTAACAAAATCTTTGGATAGTTTACATGAAATAAGCATATGAAATTTCAACTTACTCTCTGTACATAGGTGCAAATACTATACTTCCTTCCATTAAATTTGTGTGCGATTTCATATAAAACTTTGTCTATAAATCAGTGACTACATGCAATTAAGAATATCGTTTACTATCAACAGAAATTTAGTTGGTGCGAGTAACGCGGAAAACGGTTGCGCGCCGTTTAAGTCTCTCGTACATGCCCTTCGATGCCTGGGATATCAAATTATTCTGCATAAAGGATGACACAGGTCGACGGTAATAAACTGACTCGAGAAATAATGGTATAACGAGCGTAAAGTGGGGTCCGCTATCGCGCAGCCGGCGGCCAAAGAAGCGGAAGGGGTTGAAGAACCCAGGTAGGCCCATTATCCCCGTAGCGTATCCGTGTACACAACAGGGTGTCTATAAATGTTTCGGGGACTTTCGTTTCTCGCGCCGGTAATTTATTCAGAAAGTCAGTCACCACCTGAGTAATATGAGAACACTCGGGATGCATCTGCATGCAGATGTCGCGCCCAGTTGGCACCCGAGAGCTATCGATCGTGCTTCTCTACTTTTTATTTTCTTTTCTTTCTTTTCTGTCCATGTTAACCGTCTACTTCTTTATTCGATTGATTCGTACCGTATTTAATTACATTCGGCTGCTCGAAAATGCAATAGAACCTCGATGTTAGATCGATAACCTTCGAGCGACCGGTCAAAATCTGTTCACAGGCAGCTGTGGAAACTCTCTGAAGAAGACTTATACCTATGTATAATATCTAAAGATTTATATTATTTAATAAATAAAATAAATATGCTTGGATTATTATTATACATTTCACAAAAAGGCCATATAAAAAATTACTAATAGTAAAGCAAAGAATCAACAATAAAGCGTGTAATATGTCAAGAGATTTATATTATTTAATAATTAAAATGCTCTTCCGTATTATATTTTACAAAATACAGAATATGTATGAGAGGGATCACTAGTAATAACCAAAGAGCTCGCGCACTGAACAATTTCTATATATTTTAACACAGTCGCGTTACATTGCCGGATTTATCTAAAATCTGACGTTCCATTACGCGAATTGCAATTCTTCTTCGTTTTCTGCGGCGCGCGTAAAGTAATCTTTTAAAATTTGAATGTGTCACGTGACTAACGTTTTCCAAGAATTTCTCTCGTCTCGGGGGTAAGAAGATTGGGTTTCTTTGGGATGGATAGGGTTGTCTAGTGTCCGCGAGATAGGGACATGGGAAAGCACTCCTCCTTTTCGTATGTAGATTTCATTGGAATGCCCGGGGGACGCGAGGGATCTCGAGAGCAAAGGGAGCGAAAGGGTTGAGGGAGAGGTTGGATACGGATAAGGGTTAAGATATACGCGTGGGAAGACTGTCGTCTCAAATTCTCGAGTCATGCCACGTGTCTGCCGGCTTTAATCTGAAACAATTTTCGTTACAAGATTCTCTCTTTCTTTATACTTGAAAGATGGTAAACAGCAGACAAGTTAGCTGTCAAATTTAATACACAAATTAATGCAAACATTTCCCTTTTATCCAAGCGAATTTTAATCATTAAGTCTTCAGTATATATTTTATTATATATACGTTTTCATAATATAATATATATTTCTAATGATTAATAAAGAAAAAAAAAAAAAACAATAAATTATATTTAAAAATGAATTTTGTTCAGCAAGTCGGATTTTTATAAAGAATACAAGTTTTATCAAGTTTTTGTTGTGGCAACTTACAGAAAAACAATTTTACATATTTACCAAAAAATTATTTTTAAAAAATATCACGGAGAGATGGAGAATAAAGAACATCATATTTATCATCTAATCGAATACATGAATCCTGAGAGAAGAAAAATAAACAGACACGTAAAACTGATCTTCGACTTGGCCCGATTTATCTCGACCTTATTTAAAGGGATCGTTGAAGAAGAGTCATTATCTTGGGGGAACTCTCGCTTCTAACCTCGCGTTGGTTCACGTTCAATAAATTGTCGGTGGTGTAACGTAATAGCGGGGGATTAGTGAACGCCCTCTCATCCATGCTCAGCATCTCGTAGGTCAGCCTTTAATAATCACTATTTCTCGAACGTCGGTTACTCAACCCTACTGTATTGGAGAGCTATTGGAGTCGTTGGCGCAATGTGAGATTCATTAGGATACTTCATTGCTCTCTAAGATATTAATACACTACAAAATTTATATATTGGATAAAATTAGCTCCTTTCCTACATAATTCTTCTCTGTATTTTCATATCATATCATATCATATATATATTATATACGTTCAAATAAATTTCTGTAAAAAAAAGTATCGTTTAATAACTTCAATATCCAATAGCTAGTAAAATTATTTATCGATAAACATGAAAGAACATAAAATTTAAAATAAAAGTTTTAGGAAATAACAAATAATCTATGCAATCAATAATTTTATTCAAAGCAAAAATAGTCTTTATAAATAAAATAGTATAATAATAAATATATCTGCTTTATACACGTATGCCTAAATATATATAAATATATTTGACTTTACTTTATATAATTGCCATTTATCTAAATGAGTACCCCGTGATTCGCCTAGTTTCTTCAGTCAAGATTGACACGATATATTCGTGTGTCAATTATTTTTGAAATCTTATATTTAAATTAAATACTTTTCGCCAAATTAAAACAAGTCAGAAAGAGAGAGATGAATCATGAAGGTAAAGTTGAAGCGTACCGAAATCCGATCTCATCATCGCAATGACCATCTCTCCTCACGAGAGCTAGTCGGATTCGATGAGAGCAAGGGCAAGAGGGTTCGTGCACTGCTGACTGCACAGCAGCTCTTCTCATGATCCCTTCACAGAGGCGGAAGAGGAAGCGAAAGAGAGAAGGAAAGAAAGAAAGAAAGAAAGAAAGAAAGGGGGATAGGCGCCCTTGAGAGGTGAGTCCCGGGATCGGCCCTGTGTGCGGGCCAAGCGTGAAGAAAGAAAGAAGCTGGCGCAGAGAAGAGGGAATGATGAAAAGAGCGATGGGAGATTGGAGAGGCGGCTGGCTGACTGGGTAGCTAGCCGGCATAGGTGGTAGTAGTGGTGATAGTAGCTCGGAGGGAAAAAGAAGAAGAGAAAGAGGCGATGGAGGAGATGGAGAAGGAGGTTGAGGAGACGGCGGTGGCGAAGGTAGAGGAGGAAGAGGAGGCGACTGTACTAAGAAAAGCCGACACACGGGGTGGCTGGGAGCAGTGCAGATCAATGCCAGCCAGCCAGCCAGCCAGCCAGCCAGCCAGCCAACCGACCCAACCCTTCCGAGTCTACTGCTCTTCAGTTCCCTAACCCTTTACCCCGTTTTTCCACCCCGACTTCGGCGGACTCACCCGGAGATAAAACACGAACGGCTCCACGAACCACCCCTACACACCCTGCCGCCCGTGTCGCCCTGTCCGTTTTCCTTCTCTCTCTTTTCCTGCACCTCCCTCTTTCCGCTCGCCGTTTCTGCCTCGCAGCCACTCTCTCGATTTATCTTTCCCTCTTTCAAAGCTCTCTTTCGTCTCTGCCATATACCTATAGTCACCAACACCGATGAAAAATAATAGCTGCGGCTATACCGAAAAGAGAGAGAAAAAGAAAGAGAGAAGGAAAGAGCGCGGGTATGCGCGAGAAAGAGGAAAAGAGAAAGAGAGGGATGCACATCGGCGTAAACGCACTCGAGACGAAATTGCTCTGCAGACTTTGCCTTCCCTTTGACGCTTCGAACGCCGTGCATTTCAACGAGCTGCCTTCCTCCCGATTTGTTCCGGGGAAATGATTTTTTCGAGGCAACAGCACTGCCTATATCCAGCGTTATCGCAAAGTCAGAGAGAAGCTCTTTTTCAACTGTGAATCATTTGGTAGTGGGAGACGTATTTAATAGAAACTAATTGATCTTATAAATAAAACTTAAATATTTTAATAAAGACCAAAAATAACGCAATTATTTTGCAATAGTGCGCGAATTTTCTATGTATCGCAAAAAGAAAATCAAAATGTTTAATTAATATAAAAAAGAAAAGATAAATAGTTTTTCAAATTATAATCTTTTTAATGTTTTAAATATTTGAAGATTACGATTAGAATTATATTCATAAAACTGAGAGTAAATAAAAATTTTTACATTAACGTCAACAAATTGTCTTCGATTGAGAAAAAAAAACTTGGAAAGTATATCGACGTCGTTGGTGGCACAGACAGATAGAGTTACGTTAATGTCGCGCCAGCACCGGTTGCACGAACATAGTTATCCAGGACTAGCAATTTTTCAAACGTAGCCTCTCGCGACACCGTCAACCAGCTAGCTTATCGCGCGATCATGGATCAATTTTCAATCTTTTCAGAGATCCTCCTATTGGTAGGATCAGCATCACCATGGAAGAGAACCAAGAGTGCTACCGGAGTGAAACGCCTTTCGCAATCTGCCAGGAGTTACTTTCATGTTGCTACAGAGTGGCGGTGGTGCGGTCGCATATAAAACAAATTAATCTCGTTAGGGGGAGCGTCTGCCTTCGTCCTTCCGGCTTTCAGAAGCTTCCATCCCCCCTTCCGAGCTTGACTCGCTCGTTCGGTCTCTCGGTTGCTCGACGGCGAATCCGCGCAGGCGACTTTGCTCCTCTTTTATCTTAATTCGTCGTCTAAATGAGAACGAAGTCGCGGTTATCGCGGTTTCAAGAAAAAGGGATTCCTCGAATTGGCGCGCCGGTGCTCTTTATAAATCCTCTTGAGCGGCCAAGTGACTGGTTGAGCGCGATTTTACTCGCGGCCGCGTTCGCGTTTCTTGCTCGTTACTATCGAAAAGTAAGTTTTACCTCGGATCGCAACTCAAACTTGATAAGGCGAATCAATAGGCTATTTATTTGGTTTTATTAGTTCAATGGTATAAATTGATAGAACATTTATTTCAAATAAAGCAATCGTGCGATCGACTGATTCAAGGATTTGTTCATCATCGCGAGAGATAAAACTTTTAGTGAATAATTATATATTATTACTTATGCAAAAGAGAAACAATAAAATAATATATTAATTATTAAACGATCATTACAGTATCGTATTAATTGATTTATCAATTTAATTGTTCCATTCAATTGAAGTGAATACGATGAATACCAAAAGCGTCTTACTTGAGAAAAGAACGCGATTTCGACGCTCGCAATTTCCGATGCAACAATATGAGAAGCGACCTCCCGCCAAGAATGGTAGGAAAATCTGAAAGATGCCGGGAACGGAAGTTTCAACTATACATTTCTCTATCTCCATCCCTCGACAACGACGCGGAGAGGTTGCGTGGAAATGAAAAATAGCAAACGAAATGAAAAACTTGAGAATGCCGGGTAAAGCGTCGTAGGTGGGTGTATACCTGAGTTCAAGGAGAGAAATACGAAAGAGACACACACGAGCATGATATTTGATGGCGGGTGTGTGTGAGTGGTTATCGCGCCGGTGGTGCGTAGGTGTGTGTTCCGTAAGGGTGGCAAGCCATTCGACGCGCATGCGCCTACGTGGGCGTCAATACGAGCTGTACACGCTATCCTTTCTCTATCCTTTGTTACACACACACACGTGCGCGCGCCCTGTCGCGATATACACGCCTACGTATATTTGCATACGTGTATCTTGGGACGAGAAAGTATTTCGCTTTTGTAATGTTGGTTGGTAGAGATGCGCGTTTTGATGATTGAATAAATGCGCTACATCCCGGAGATATTTTGTTAAAATTGCACGATATATTTATGATACATTATATACATATATTATATAATGTATTCGCCATCATATTATTTCGAATATATATATTCAAGATATATTTTTTTAATAATCTGGACAAAATTAATAAAGGATTAACATGTTTTTGTTTGTACAATTATGAAAGATATATATAAAAACTTTTACACGCTTTTGTGTAAAGATAATTATGTTTCATATTTATTGGCGATCAAAGCGGGACAATATATTGTACTTTATTATAACCATGCCCCCAGGCTACTGTAAAAATAAATAACGTTGTCATAATTATATGTAGTAAAACTGTAGTACAACAATTTAATATATATCATCCAAATAAATGATACGTCATATCGCGATAATAATTAAATCCAATTAATGTCCACTTTTCCAACATCGTTCTTGCCTTTATCAATTTCATCCTTCCGACAAAATATCTAAATAAAAAAAAAATGAAACGGAGATATAAATTTAAAATATATTTTTTTTTACTGTTTTAAATTTAATTAAAATGATAAACATAGGAATATTAGTACAAGTGTGTCTATATATATATATATATCAAATGCGAAATTTTTAAAATTTTATCATAACGGAAAAAATTTCATTTATCGAATAATTTGAGGATTTTTAATATGACGTCACCTTTTACATTTGTCAAAACCGCCGGAAACCGTTTTCCCGTTCAAAGGTACAACACCTTCGCCTTTCTTGGTAGGCTCCTCTCCGAAGTAGCGCGCGGGGCACAAACATATTAATGCCATAACCATCCAATCTAGTCGACGTACCGTCGCCTTAAATATAAATGGGCGCACAGGCAGGACGTCCCACTTTCGTATTCATGCGAAAGTTTCCTGGTCGCCTCGTTAACTTTACATGGACATTTCTAGATTCGACTATGACGTGTGTGTGTGTGTGTGTGTGTGTGTGCGAATGCATAGACGTCAACGCACGCGCACGCGATAAGATCACCAACACCAACAACGATCTTTTGTCTATCCGTATCCACTTGTACTCTTACACATACATCGAACGATTGTCTAACTTTGGAGTAATTCGACCTATTGCGCAAACGAATTGTCGGAGTATCGGAGATTGCGTAGTAAAACGATAATTCGATCTGCTTCTCAAGTGATCGTAAATTTCGTTTTACAGGTGAAAAAAAAATATATATAGGGCAAAAAAAAATATAGGCGCGAAATCTATACTTTCGCCTCACATTATAATATCGATTCTAAATAGCACCGATAGACAAGACAAGCAAATTTAAATGTGTTTAGGAAGAGAGAATTTAAGTTTAATGGAGTCTCTCCTTCAAAGAGTAATCGAAGAGTGATTTAAACGAGATAATAATCCGATTCTGATAAAAGAGCAACACGAGAAGACGATCTAGATAAATGAAAGCGATTGAATTTTGTCCAAGTAAATATCGTCGAAGCAATTATTGCGCTGCCCGATAAATATCTTGTTAGACTTTCACCACGTTTTTTGCCAGTACCACTAAACGCACTCGCAATGACTTTCGATCGTACAAGCCGGATATTTTAAACAAACTCTTCCCGATGACCCTCGATTAGTTTTGCAGCGACCCTAAACGATCGGCATCGCCTACCATTCGATGTTCGATGAATCGGAACCTTCGTTGCATCCGCGTGACATATGCTCGGCGAGCGTGAAGACGCTTCTACGCACTCGCAACCTTTAATCAAGTGTACGCACAAACGCGCGTATACTATAATATACAATGCACAATTAATTAAAAATAATATTTTAATATCGTAATTTCTTGTTGTGAATTAAATTAAACTAAATACTATTACACAAATGTTGAATATTGATACAACAATTGATGCAATTATTATTTATAAGCTAAATTGAATTGATATTATATAATTTTACAATTGCTTTGACATCACAGTTTCAAATTTTAAGCTCTTCGTAAAATATGTACAATAAATATGATATAACAAGATCTGTAATCTTTTAAATATACAGGACGCATATAATTTAGCATTTTTGTTACAATAATAATTTTCGAAACGAATCGTATAAGTAACAGGCAATACATTTTCTATAAATGGAAAAATAAGATAGTATACGCGGCTGTAGATTTCGTTCAACGCGCGTATATATTTTCCTTTCATACGATCTCATTTCACGAACGAGGAAAACGACTATACGACATCATCATCCTCTTTCCGCGTCGTTCTTTTTCCCACTTGTATTTCCATTGGTTTCTCGTCGACGGGAAAAGATCTTACTGGCCGTGGAACAATGGACGGTAGGTGTATTTTTATCCAGACATTAACATAAGCCGATTGTGTCTTTCCTCTTCTATACAGACCGCGCGTGAAGAGATCGAAATAAAGATGGAAAAAAATCGTCTATCTACCAGTCGAAAACGTGACGCGTAAAAAATAAAAAAACCATTTTTATTGACTGCCGTGTATTTTTTTTCTTAAATTTGTAAACATAGTAAAATGGAATTACAATTATATGTAATTAGCTTTTTAAAAAAAAAAAAAAAAAAAAAAAAAAACTATATCATATTAACTTTTAAGTTTTGCAGTTATCGATCGATATTCTATAAAATATAATACGTATATAAATATATGTAAAGAGATTAGTTTTAGAAAGAAAAAGTTTAGAGAGAGAGATAAGATTTTATATTAAAAATATATAAAAATCTGCAAACAAATATATTTCTAATATTTCCATCATGTATAAAGATTGTATATGAAGAAAAAAAATCATATAAACATATGTAAAATAAAATAAGATACGTATATTGTATATCATACATGTTACGCACACAAATTTAATATTACGCTGTCTAGAAATCCACAATATCACACACAGTTGCTCAGTGATAATGAATATAACTACAACATTTAAGTCTAAATTTATAGATTATCATATATAAAGAGAAACATCATTATATAAAGATATTGTCCAAAAATACTTTCCGATAGAAACGGATGTTCCGATCGCTTTGTGACATTTTTTTGTCCGTCACCGTGTATCTGAAACTAATTTTTCAAATCTTTATCGTCCAACGTCTCGTCATTTTATCGGGTGAGCGTATACAAAAATAAGAGCAAAGGAAGAACGGATGCGGCGCCGCTACCAGGGAACTTTTTAAGCAAATTAATCAATATCAACGAGGACGGAAGTTTACGGCGAGAGCCGCAGGACGAGAGAGAGAGAGGGAGAGAGGAGAAAAAGAAGATTTCACCGGGAAGCATCCGGGCGGACCTCGCTAATTTCTTTAAAGTAGTTTGCCAATTTATTATTTTCCAATTTTCTCCGCGAAAACTTCCGCCCCGCGCGCACGTACGACGCTTACAAGCCTCACTGTTGTTTTGCTTTTTATTTTTTTGTTCTTCACGCTCGCTACCTCAAAACTGGATTCGGCCAGCAATCAACCCCGACCACATCCGTTAAAATATTGCTGTTTGTTTCACTTTCGCAAAATTGCTTTCGTCGTATCAATATATGATAGACAACATTTTAATTTTCAACCATCAATTCCAATGTAAATTAACAGAACGGACTAAAAAATATATGTCCGCAAAAAATTTGCCTGCTGATTTTTCTTAAACTTACAAATATTTACATTTTCAATAAATTTATTTCTTAAATAAATGCATATAATACGCTTTCAACTTGGGCAAAAAAATATTTTTATGTATGTAATTCTTTCGAGCGTCAATATCAAAACTTTTTCATCATTTATATATAACAATATACAATTATATAATAATCGATACTAATGTTATTAACATGAAAAAGTTTTTAACATTCTCTCTCTCTCTCTCTCTCTCTCTCTCCCTCTCCCTTGTATTTCTTAGAATATTATACTTGGAAAAGAAAAAAATCATCGCATTTTTCCACCGGCAAGCAGTTATAACATTGATATTGAAAACTCGATTTTTAAATTTCGGATCTCTTTGACATTCGCGATTTCACGAGATACGAAACTTCTCCCGTCTGTCCGGCGGGTTTTTGCCCGCTAACGATCGGCAATGTTTAAGCACGGCGAAAGCCAACAGGATCCCGCAGACGAAGCAAGTTTAGCCTAACAAGGGGCTCCCCGGAAGAGCAAGCGGAAGCGGATGAGGTATGTAAATCTCGTTCCGCCGAGGTCGTGCCGCGCCGATTCTCCCCATCTCCCTGCACGAACATCCATCCCTGAGTCAGATTCTTTCGCGGTCCACACTGGCAGGGTAGATTTTAACCCTTTTCCAGTTATCGATTTTCAGCTCGAGACGGATGAGAGAGCGCCCGGCTAGGTGGCTTCGGCCACTTTACGCCATACTCGATTCCACTCGATTACTCCGACGAGAGAACTATCTCGTCGCATTTAGTGTATACGCTTTTCTTCTCCTACTTCTTACGTCTTCAACCCAAAAATATTAAATCTCTATATACATATTACTATTGTTTTGAAAACATATGTAAACGATGAATAATTGAAGAGTTCAGGACTTGTAAAATATATAAGTTATAGTAATTTTATAATAAATAAAATAAAAATGTATGTTATGGATATTTCTGATATTTCCAGAATTATTATACTATAGTAATCGAGGTTTAATTCGATGGCCATGAGAAAAGAAGAGTATAACAAATTTTTTTTCCTTCGAAGCGCTCACGTGTTCGCGTTGAAGAATCGCCTTTATAAATAACGCCGCGACACAAATACCGATAATTTTTTTTTGGGAACATCAATTTTATCGAGCATCATCGAGTTCCATCCTTGGCATTCTCCCTTTCGGTGGTATACTTTATCTTTCAGCGATAAAGCGCTGTTTTAGACGGTCGTGCCCGCTTCAGAGTATCGAGGAGGTTTGATTGATTACCAGGGTGGAGTCTAACACACAAGGGTGGCTGACTTGCGCAGACTACACACTTGGTGTTCGAGAGACGTATGCGTGCCAATGTTGGCGGATAAAAAGGAGACTGGCTTCTTTCGAGCTCGTGGAAGAAAACGAGGAGGGGATGATCCCGGATAAGATGATAAGAGAACGTGGGACGTGGGACCCGCTGGCAGTATCCGGGGGAGGTATAGGTATCGGGGAGTGCGCGCGTGTTCGTATGTGCCATTAGATACGTATCCGCGCGGAAGCCATACGAATGTGCGTTCATGTGTGTGGGTGCCCTTACACGCGACAGGCAGGCACGTATATATCAGGGGGGTGCGCGAGGGTCCACAGACCAATCGGAAGCAAGCGTTCTTTATCCACCCGAGTATCTTGGACGCATGCCTCACGTACGAGGCGTGGTTTGGGGCCACCCTTGTTCGAATGCTTTTTTTCCGGTCGTTGCATTTTTCGTGCTCGCGGCGTATACGCACATACGTATCGCCATATCTTGAAAGTGCGCTACTGATTATCCCGCGCTGTCACACCTTTACTAATTTTCCGATACAATAATGGAGCTTTTCTGCGAAAGGAGCGATATAGCGAGGTAAATATAAAAATCTCTCGCTCTTAATTCTTGTTGAAAAATACTGAGCATAACGATAACAATGTAAGAACGATGTAAGAAGAACCGAGAGAAAGGGTTTAAGTATGATTTAATGACACGTGAAAAATTATGACAAATAATAATTATATTAGTCGTAACTATGATATTGCATCATAAACAGACCTTGATATTCTAATGATCCTGCACATTTGCACGAATGAAAATCTAATGCAAATTCCAATGTCTTCGTAACGATGGCATTGCAAAAAGAATGAGATAAGTAACTCACTGGTGGACTGACAATTAACGCACTCCAGCACGCGCTTCATACTTGCATAGTATTGTATTTACTCAGGTGTTCGGGCGATAGCGTACACCGCGTTTTGCGCAACTTACATCTACGATCTAATGTGTCTCTCTAGAATTTCAAGGACCCTCATCAGACTTTGTAAACGGATGCAAATCTGAATCAGTTATGAAATAGAGATATCATGCATTGATGCAATTAACCGCAATGGTACCCATGGTACAAGTTATGCGATTCGCGAGAGAGAACATGAAGATTATCGTTTCGCGATCGCTTTAACAGAAAAAAAAATAGGGATCGCAAATACAAACTAGAATTTATAGCGCGATCAGTTATCCGCGCAAAGGTCGATCGTCATGAATATTTCTCGCTCGCGGTAATAACGCGGTAGATGATTACGCGGGGCATTCGTGCAAGGCGAGAACGCGCACGTAAGGCGCGCGCGGAGATATATTCCAAAATTTCCATGAAATTTCTCGGCGGTAGCGCGTATACACGACGCATGATAATGCATGCTCGTATGCTGATAGACACGTGGGTGGAGAGGCGCCTCGCGCGGACCCGGTGCACGTCGGGAGAGATCTCTCATTATGCATTCCTTTCACAGGCGGCCGTCATTATTTTACATATTGCAGGAGGAGGCGTACCGCGACTGCCTTTGCCAATTTTTCCAGCACGGCAAAAAGGAACGGTCGGCAATTTGGATGCCGTGCCGGGTATACGAGTGTGCGCGTGTGTATACGGTCGCCTTAACATTGTTGTTGCAATTTAATGCGTTTCATCGGGAAGCTGGGGCCCCGGGCTTTGAAGATACGAGCTCGCGCTCGCATAGCGCCGATAGAACAACAGCGTCCCAAGTTCTTTCGAATTTATGATGCTCGGGAAACATTTATTTTTCCGCGTACAACGGCGCCGCGGAAACACGTAATAGAATTTGTAAGCGAATATAGTACAATATATATCGATGTATGCACGCGCGCGTCCCGTGACAGGCATATCGCCCTGAAATATTTTCTAGCCGAGCGGATGATTAAAAGCTCGCGCGCGCGAGATTGATGTCTACTATGTTACGATATAGATGGTATACGTTCCACATACATCCTATTTACGTCCAATGAAAAGTTACAGATATATCATTTACGAACATTCCCGGTAATCATAACGCCCGAAAAGATCATACACGATGATTTCCATCGGCATGTCGGATCGTTAGATTGTAAGGGGATTGACGTCGTGCGCTACAACGTAGCGATCCCGTGCACAATTATCCGTCATGCACGTTGAATCGGCGGATACCGGCGGCTTCTCCTTTTCATAATGCGTGATGTTACATGTGGTAAATAAACATGCGCGCTCGCGGCCAGATATAGCGACTTTATATTCAGAAACGATGTTACTAGCCATCCGATATGAGAGGAAAAAAAAAAACTTCTCAAAAAGAGAAGGAGGATAGCGATCACTTTTGTACTTATGAGCCGCGTGTCTGTCTACGTTCGAACCGACAGGTGTACATGAAATGGCCACCCAACAGAGTAGTATCGCATGAGGTTAATGATCTTCATTTGTGAGGGAGAACCGCAGTTCCAGGTAAAGAGCTCGACACGAAACACGCTCGACACGAAAAAGTCGTGTTCCGTAAAGCCAAGGAATATCTAGATGCAGTAGGCTTTCAAGAATTTCACTTGGCGCGCGATTCACGCAACGTTTAATTCGGATGCCGCGTCTCAATTACGTCTGATATACGTCGGATCATCGAATAAAGACAATGGTTCGTGATGGGATAATAATTGTAACGATACACATACTTTCTCATTAATTTTTCGAGAGAAAGCGGTTTCGGCAAAATTTCGAATAACAAGCGTTGTATATTTTTAATATGTCTAATATATAATCATAATTTCTCAATTTTAATTTTATATCTCATTGATTTTGTAACGAGTTTGAAATATTTTGCAAAAAAGAGAAAAGAGAGAAAGAGATATTGACACTGCGATTAAAAATATTTTTATTTAAAAAATAATATATGGGATAGCTAAATTTTCTTAAAACATTCGAGCGACATTGCATCGGAGGTTAAATCAACGTTGGTCTTCTTATTTCCGAATAATCAACTCCGAAGAGGAGCGGCGTAAGTGACGCAGCCACCTGTACGTAAGGCAGATGAATCTCGCGGCGGCTTTCAAGGTAGGAAGAGAAGAGGTAGGTTGTAACAGGCCGGCCTATATGTATGGTAATATCGACAGGGAGGTCTCCGCGATCCAATACCTCGCTTGCTTTCTCTCTCTCTCTCTCTCTCTCTCTTTCTTCCTCGTACACGTATTATGCAGTGGCAGCGAGAAAAGAAGCACCACGTAGGAACGAGAGGAGAGAAGAGGAAGATGGAGAACGGATCGGCGCAACATTGCGACGACTATCCGCGCCAGCGAGAAAGAGACAATCGAAAAGGGACGCGCACGCCCTGTTCCCGAACCCGTTTCTTTCCTAGTTCCGTTCTTCTCTCCGACGTCATCGAACTCCGCGGGAAGTTATGCCGCGAGAGAGGTCCACCGAGAGACGCGGACCAGGAAGAAACGAGAGAACGAGAGAGAAAGTAGAGGAACATCTCTCGTTCCTCTGGAAAAGCATAGAGGAGAGTAGTGAGTCGGCGTCGCCCGGGCAACGGCTCTGCCACCTTATTGGATATGTTGAGCAATTTATTTTATTTTTCCCTATTCCTTGCGCGGGAAGGGGAGTACGGGAAGAGGGAGGAGGGAGGAGGAGAGCGAACGCGCGAGCGAGAGGTGATGATGCCGAAGGAGAGGCAGAGAGGCGCACCCTCCTCCTCCACTTACCTGCCACCCTCCGCACACGTCGACGCCATTTTCCAATATCGCGTCAAGCGAGCGCGCTCCCGTTCTTCTCCTCTCTCGCTCCCCCTTCGCCCCTCGTCCTCGTTCCACCCATCTTTCTCTCGTTTCGTCTCGCTCCTTCGTTCCTTTCTCGAGAAGGAGGAGAAAATGGAAGCGAGGCACGAAACGAGAAAAAGGGAAGAAAGGAGTCTCGATGGGCGGCACGGGAGGTGAAAAAGGTGGAGGAGAAACGAAAGAGCGAGGAGCCACGGTTAGCTTCGGCTGCAACGAGAGAACCGAGTAAGGTTGAGTGAGAACTGTACGTTCTTCCACCCGTAAATTGGCAATATTCATGCCGAGCCGCGTACACGGCTTCCGTACCGGAGAGGAGATGAGAACCAAGGGGGCGAGAGGCAGGGAGAGAGGGAGGGAGGTAGGATTGTTGAAGAACGATGGGTCGCGAGAGGGGTTGGTTGGACCGCGGAACCGATTCCCGTAGCTCGAAGGCACCCTCCCTAGCTCGAGGAACGCTCCTCACCTAGACAATTCGTTCGTTATTTTTTACACCGATGCCGATGTCGAAACGAGGGATAAAGCAGCGCTAACCGCGCACCTCTTCTCCGCGATTCTTTCGTGGTGCCGGAAAGTTATGTGGAGATAATGCGATTGAATAATTTCAGGATGCGTCGTATACGATAATAGCGTTAAAAACGAACTTGCGCGGTAAAATTGATCTTACGAGGACCCGTTTTACTTCTTACAATATTTTTTTCCCGATCAATCACGAATACATTAATCATTATATCATATATTATGTATATTATAAGTGTAGCTCCTTCCTCTCTCGATCGAAGGTTTCTTAGCAATTTTTGAAATTTGATCGAAGCTATCTTTATCCAACTATCAAAACTCTTGCTGAAACAGAAGTTACAGTTCCAAAAAATTACAATTATATAAATTTTATGTAAATATATACAATATATTATATAATTAAGTATTTCCATATAAAATAAAAATGTCATTTCTTTACTTAACTAATTAAATAATAAAATATAGTTTCAATCGCGCGTACAGCGTCTTAGCGATACTAACGATAACTAACAGCGCGCCAGATAGCAGCAAATGGCGAGAACAAAGTTTGTTCGCATTTGCTTTGGTAAACCTTCGATTAATGTAAACTTTTGTCGGTAAAAATCGTTTTAAAATTACTTCGCACTGCCGAGTATGGCGCAGCCACGCCATCCCCCTCGCGACATCCTCTCCTTCTTTCAGCTGAGCCCCGAGAGCGAGGAAGCCGGAGCGGCGGGGGGAGAGAGAAGGGAGGATGGCTTTAGAAGTTTGAGTGATATTTCAACTTTTTTAAAATATGTCAAATTATTTTCCTTTCAGAAGAGCTGTCGTCTAAATACATTTCCATGTCTTTCGATGTATTTAAATACACGGGACTCAATCTACAACACAAATATATAAGGCTTTCGATTGGATAGGTATCTACCGTAGTAGGTAAAAGACTCGCCTACGTTCGATTACGATTACGAGATGAGACGATCTGGAATCTCGATTTTAAATGTCGACTTTATTCAATCGTATTCAAAATATAGAGAAAAGAAGACGGCAAAATTATATTTCCTATTATCCGTAAGTTACATCATCTTGATGATATAAATTAGATTAATATAGGAGCGATCGTGCAAGATTCAAATCTCCGCAAGTCGCGGGAATTAAGAGAGACATTTTCTAAAAATTCACAGTCCATTTTTTCCAAGCACCTTTTCATTAAAATTCCAGACAGCGCGTAAGAGCATTTTTCTGGCCGTATCATTTTATTTGTTGCGCGCAACAAAGAGAGACACGCGAATCGACGAAAGGCGCAATTTTCGCTCGTAACGCCAATTCACCGAAGGACAGACGCGGAGGAACCGAGCGCGTTTATAGGGCTAGGCGCGTAAAGCACGTCGACTGCTGCACGTGTCTTGGCGGCGCAAAGAAGTAAAGAGACGGACGCGATGCACCTATGTAGATAAGTATGTACCTATCCACGCAATTACATTATACGCAAAACGTCGACGACAACTCTTTGCGCCGGTTGAATATCAAAGCTCGAATATTGCCAGCTGAGGTCCTTCCTAACTCCATCCCTTTTCTACCACCCCTCTCACTATAGCGAAGCAATAGAGTTCTTGCCTTTCCGTCACTCTATATCCGGCGCTCCATTTCGCGATGCGGTTCTTCCGTCTCGGGCAAAAGTAGCCTCCTCTTCATTCATTCGCCGTTTTCCCTTCACCTTCGCGTCATCCTCCGCGCTTCATCTTCATCCTCGAGGCGCGACTTCGCCACTCTCTCCCTCTATCATCTCGCGCGCGCTTCTCCTTCCGGCTCCTTCCTCGCCCGGGGAAAATAATTTCTTTCGTCGCTATCCCTCTTCTTCGATTCCTCTTTTATGTACCAGACAATGGAATGTTCCTTTCTCGGAGCACGCGGGCATGCTGATTCGACGAACGACGATAAATCGTCTGCGAAAGACGACGATTTGTATTGACATGATTATTCCTCGCGTGCTCTTTCTTTTATTATAACATATACATATATTTATTAAATAAAGGGGTTCTTTATATATATATTTATAATATTGCATTACAGGCGTAAAACGAATTAAAAGGTAACTTAAATGTGCATCGAGGCGCGGCCATCGACCCTAATTCTCGGCAACGTTCCGGAACTTAGAAATCTCGTACCGAATCAATTTGAATTAAGGAATCCAAGAGAGAAGAACGGAAATGGCAACCCATAACGGCACTGGAACCTATGCATGCGAGAAGCAGTTAGCTTTATTGCAGCGCGCGGGAGTTTTTAATATCGCTTTGGCGCGGACGCGTCTGCCAGCTGACAAAAGGAGAGAAAAAAGCAGGCGTTAATGGAGGACGTTTTCGCTCTAACGACCATGGAGAAAAGGAAGGGGGTGGAACGGGCCAAGACTACGGGACATCAGCCGGGACTGCGTAAAAGGGTGGACGCTGGCGCCTGTCCGCTGCCCACCAGCCATGCTCGCCAGACCGTATGGTTTTTATACGAAGAAAAACGGAAAAAGAGGATACGCGCTAAGAATGCAGAAAATTTTCTCATTGCAGGAAAGTTGGCGAAGACGCGAGCGTTAATTCGCTCAAATCAGTCTTAAGACCATAGCATTAATCGCTGGTACATA
The DNA here is from genome assembly GCF_030449975.1 of Polyergus mexicanus. Classification (NCBI taxonomy): domain Eukaryota; kingdom Metazoa; phylum Arthropoda; class Insecta; order Hymenoptera; family Formicidae; genus Polyergus; species Polyergus mexicanus. Next base: position 4,749,566 of record NW_027223345.1, read on the forward strand.
ATATTCTGGATAACGGAAGAAATTCATTCGCACTAGGAAAAAAAAGTTGTCGACTCGAATGAATTCGTTCAACTAATTATTATTTCTTGTATTGGTATAAGTTATACAATTAAACATAACATAATAAGATTGGAAAATAATCAGATTTCGAGTTTAGAATTTAATTTAATATTATATAATAATTTAATAATTATTAAATAATTTAAAAATTTTTAATTGCAAAATATTTTAAGTGAGACTATTTCTTACACACACACATATATATATATATATATATATATATATATATGTTTTGTAAAAATGTAAAATTTCAGATTGTGTTAATAAAAAGATTCGATTAAGTTTTAAGTATGGTCAATATAAATAAAATAGTATAGTAAATATAAATAAAAATGGTAAAAATATTTTGAAACATTATATATATATATATATATATTACTTTGAATATCGAAAATTGAATGCATATCATATACGCGAGATCGGAAATATATTTGTTTGATCTCAAGATCCTCTAGCTCTTTCACCCTCTTAAAATAAGAACGAGGGAGAGAAATTCTTAGTTAGTGGGAGAGAGAAGGGGCTTTGAGCGGTTTTAGATCCAATCCCGCTATGCAGATTAATAAAAGAATTCATGAAACTTAAGCCGCTCTTGTTACTTCGATTTTTTTGCGCCTGCCAAGAGGACCTGCAAAGTCGCCTCTCGGTTTTATCCGTCGATATTGTCAACAAAAATGTGTATTGTGTCTAACGTTATTTTTACAGAACGTCCGATTACTCTCAATGTTTTGCGAGAGTCTTAATATTATGTTACTCGTTAACTCTTTGAGAAAACATTCGAGCCAACTAACTTGAAACTTTTCCACAAAGGAATTTTTATCCTCTTATCAATGGCGCTTACATCACACTTCAGTTTTACATGTGCTGAAAATAAGCTTTGTTTCTTTTCATGAGCATAAGAATGGAATATTTAAAGAGTACCTTTGTCAACATTCAAATATGCAAAATGCTCCAAGACTAACTCTTTTTTTATTAACTATTAATATCAGAGACTAAATTAAAAAACTGACGATTTACCAATATACAAATAAATTCATATTATTAAGTTACTTTTATTTAATTCAATAGAAAATTAATTCAGAAGTATTAAGATATGAAAAGACGATTCAATTTTTATAAAAAAAATCTTATGAAGAAAAAATATATTGCAAAATTGAATAAAAAATTTATCGATATAAGAAATAGTTTTAGAATATTTTATAATGCTGATTAAAAATCTTAGGAATCTGATTTTAGGAGAAAGCAAATTTTTAAGTATTATTATAAATATCAATTTTAATTCGTGAAGAGTTCAGTTATAAAAAGTTTATGAATGATTATATAAATAGATATGCAAACTCATGAATACTACGGATCGTATCACGATTCGTCGAAAAGAATTCACGCAATAGCAATCGCGTCTGCGATTTCCGCAAATCATTTAAATGTTCAGCTAATTATGCGGGAAATACCTGCTAGCGTTAAATAAAATGCTAAATGCATAAGCTATATTAATAAGTTAATTCAAAAATTGTTGACGTTACGAAAGAAAAAAATATCCCAAGATATTTTAACGGTATTAAAATATGGTATATAACATTGTTTTCCATTCGCACGTTTAACTTTACATATTCGTGACATATATATATTTAATTAAAATTCCCTAAACACCTAGCACACATTTGCACATAGTCGCCTTGTGTTTACTCGTCAGATATGCTTCGTACTCTTTGCTTCGGTCTTCGTTTACATTTCGTTATACGTGCTAGGGAATATTTATTTACACCCTCCCTCCCTCCCTCCCTCCCCCCCCTCTCCCCCGCCGCAGCATCTCTCTCATACTGCAGGTTTCTCGAAATTATCATTGCTGACTTGTATCTTCGTATACCCAACATTAGGGTCTACCAGAGACGAAAGAGATGCCTCTTACCTTCGTTATCTACATAGACCGCAAAGCATAAAATTTTCACCTTTGTATGCCGACGTGCAAGAAATGAAGTATCAAAAAGAATAAAAACTTACTCTACCGTCTCATTCCGACTTCTTACTTCCATTCCTGCGATTATGATCGGCTATTTCGTAGCAAACAAAATCATTGTCTCATTACGTACCTAGAAAATGAAAAAAAAAAAAAAATATATATATATATATATATATAAAGCTATTGCTCTTTTCTCTCTACTAGTGTAAATATATTTTTCAACTACTTTACAAATATTCTTTTCAATATATAAAATGTATAAACTAATATATTTATTAATATAGGTATAAATTTATATAAGTTGTGTTCAAATAATATTCAAATATTTAAAAAAAAAAATCTGAATTTCCTGTAATTATACGCAATTATTTGAACAGTATTTACAATATTTTCTTTAAATCTATAAGATCGAGCACCAGAATCGAGTTCGTGTATTAATTAATACGAGCACGATGTAATTATTCTAACGACGGATTAAATCACACTAAAATAAATAAATAAATATGTATATATTTTCTAGCTCTTTAAAAATTATACTTTAGTAATGCAAATTTAGCATTTGTGTAAAATAGCATTTTGTTAAAAAAAAATTAAGTAGAATTTAGAATATCCGTAAGTATAGATGCCTATGCATTCCATATTCCTTGCAACAACATTACTATGATTTGCTTATTGTAAACATCACGATCAATAATTACGGAGATTCGGACGGCTGCAAAATACGATTAGCATTTTGCCCATTACATGTTCGAGCGATAACTGTTATTATCAAAGGCTAAGACCATTAATGAGAACGTATAAAGGAGCAAGAAGGGAAATATACGATACATCATATATAAAATATACTAAATTCTCTCTATTCTTTTTCTATTCAATTCTCATTAGAGTTTGCATAATTTCAGCAATAAGAATAATAGCATAACATCTAACGTTTTATTTATACATAATATGTAAGAAATCATGTAGATGGATTAAAAATATGTATATAATTGAAGTTGTATATGTATGTAAATAGAATTTAAGCTAAAATAGAAATATTATCCGTTTCAATTTTTAAAACTTTCACGACGCTATTGGAGCTTTAATAATTATGTTGCAAACATATTATTTCAATATAATATCGATTTCTCATAAGAAAGAATCATCGTGTAGATAATTTATACAATATAATATTGTATTTTGTATAGTATATTTTGTATATAAAAAGAAATTCTTATACTCAGTTCAATATATTGTCGGTCTGCTATCACCTATCAAGCAAATATATCAAACACCACCCGCTAAGTATTAAAACGTGAACATTATTCGCGTTACCGCAGAAACTTCCTCTTAACGTTTCGCGGCAGATAAAATAACTACCACGGGCAACTCCTTAAAGGAAAGAGTCGAGCCATCCGTTACGGGAAAAAGCATTCGCGACTCTGCTGATACGTACAAGTAGGCGAGTAGAAGGACAGACTTATTTACCGCCGCGGCGCAGAAGAAGAGAGAAAGAGGGCCCATTTGTATTCATATGAAAATATTATCTCGCCGCGCGTCGTGCCTCTTCGGGATCGCTATTCGGTTTGCATAGATACTTATGCATGAAGGCAACATCGCTCGGCATTGTTATGCAACCCGATGTAGATCCTCAATATAGATCCACGCTCGAGGTTTCATTCCGATTTGAAGAGCACCGTACTCCTTCGAAGCATTCAGGTATATACATACACACACACACACACACACACACATACACGAGATGGAACCACTATATCGAACTCGTCCCCTCCCCCGTCATTCCCCTCGCGACGCGCAATCATATTACCGGTTGTCAAAAGGCTAGATTGCTGCTTCTTCATCATAGATATTGCATTTTAAGTTTCTGACATACAGGACTGTAAACTGTTGATATTTTTTTATCTCTCTTATCGCGCATAAATGTTTATACTATGCATTAATTATAATGATTCGTGCATAATTATTAGAAAAATAATATTGCTCTTTAATTTATAATTAATCCTAATCAAATAAATGTAATTTTGTACATTTTCTACAATTTATATTCTATATATGAATTTTAAAATATCAAATTTATATTGTACAATTCTAATTTTACGGTATTATGTTATCTGAATAATTTTTGACAAGTACGTGCGTTATGAATTAAGTCCTTGAAAATCTCTACTATGTATCTCATCCTGAATGATTTATAATATGTGCGAGAAGCACAATTTGCGCCAACTTCTGTAGCTAACCAGTTCTTCCTGTTAAGTTTATGATCGTACATCCCGCTCTCATGATGTAAGAATCCGATTGCTATCTCGTCTACTACATAAATAACATTGAATCTTAAGATTTTTAACATTGGATAATCTTATATATTTAAATTTTTAAGTTAAAGGGGAAATATGAATATATTCTATCGAATTTCTAAGAATCGTGCAGAAAAGAAGATCAAAAGAAGAAAGGGAGAAAAGGAAAGCAAAAAGAAAATATCACTCTCAAAAAATGCAAAGTTTCAATGTGAAATCTAATTTACAATTATTGAAATAAGAAAGTGCTATAATTTTTACAAGCTTCCCATTAACAACATCAACCAAATCGACTATTCGCATCTTACCCTCCTCTACTTCGTAAATTGCATTATAAATCACGAACCTATCTACGAATTAAAGGAATTTCTATTATTCGAAGGTACAAGGTGTGTATCGAAAGTAATGTTCGATATACTTTGTATCTCTTTCGCATCTCTTCTAATGCCAAATTTATGACAACAAAAGTGATAAGCTGAAAATATGAGATTCGATAACAATCCATATATTGTATAATCGTCTAAAATAAATTGCAATATTCGCGGTAATTAATATGCAACTGTACCCAAGATGCAGCAGCAGCCGTCGTAATAAGATTAATCATATATAAAGTTCTCTCGATGCTTTCAATGGGGGTATAACCGGTTTCGCGCTAACCGAGTTGCGCGACGACAAAACAACCCACGCCGAAGATAAAGTGAATACGGAGTGCATATCATAAACATATACTTACATATCCGCGCACATTACCACTGTTTGCACTTCATCGCCCTACGTTATTATCCAACTTATCTTGTTATAAAATGCATAATCAGAAACAATCGAATTTTATAGGATTATTCTGTGACAAATGTCTAACGGAAAAAAAAATTAATCCGTAGTTTCTAAATGCGGAGATACACGCGAGAAACAGTTCGATTTATACCTATAATAATATTTTATACATGAAACACACATATACAATATTTATAATATACGAGTCGCATGAATACGATCATTGTAGGATATATGTATAAATGAGGAACACAAAAATGTGAGTAAATATAATTAGTATTTATATTTTAAGAGAAATCTTGCATATATTGTCGTAAAATACACGCGTGACTATTTTTCCTTAAGGATCAACATCACGATTGATATTGAGCCTATATCGCGATCTATAAGAGCGCGAAGTTAGTCGACCTCAGGATATGCCGAAGGGGTATTACCCGGGTATACCGAGACGTACGAGACGAAATTGGATATCAATTATCCCGGGATGATTATAACGTAAGCCGGGTGGGTCTTGGGTGAGCAAACAAACCGTTAGGATCGTCGGTAATTGGGTGGAAATTATTGTGTTCTCTCTCTACGTGTCCGGCTCCCTTTATCGCTCGCGCTGTTTCGCGCCATCCTCCTTCTCCGTCCCTCTCGCTTGTTTGTAGCAAGACGATGACGATGGCGAGACGGTGCGGCTATAATTTTCTCTTAGCAAGTAAATTTCATTAATATAGCTGGCCTAACCACCAAGAGAGGAGATCCCCTACGCGATAACGATGCCGAAACCGGCTAGAGGCGATTGGCCGGCGTATCGAATCGGTCGTGTAATAAAAACTAGTAGCTATCGACCAATTTTTCTCTTCGCACAATTTTTCCCCCGCGCTCTCTTCTCCCCCTCCCTCCTCCATTTTATTTCTTTCTAATTAATTCTGTCATTTTTTACTCTTTACCTTGGGTGCAATAATGTCGCAAGAGCCTCGTATCGATGATACTAGATTCGAGTAATAATTGAGACAACTCTCTATCGTCCTTATAAACAGTTGGCGAATTTGCTTCTATAAACACGTATTTCGATGGCAATTCATGTGTGCGTAGGTATAGGTAGACATACATATAAGCGAACGCACGATGCGAAAGGTGGGGGAGGCACACAGGTGTGCGCGGGTGTCGGCAACATTTATTGGACTCTCGCATGCCAGTAAGCAATCAATAATTACGCGAAGCTGGATTAATGTACAGACTGCGACGAAAGCATTCGCCGATGATCGCAGATTAACTGGCATTTTCATGCAACGAGTAAAAAGCTGATATTCTCCAAGATTGAAGTACCTTTCTCAAGGTTAATCGTGCTCCACTGAAGAAACGCACGCGCGATAAGCAATATCGTGACTAGAAACATTTTTTTTTTAAATTACCAACAATTCAACTCTAGACCAGCGCGTTCGATAATAACCGGTTTTTACTGCGCAGCGCAACAATTTATTTGCCGTGGGGGTGGACCACATACTCTATTTTTACTGCTTTAATAACGTATACGATTATTGTACCGTTAAGTTGTACAAGAATTGTACAAGAATACCAAGAATTTGTACTAGAATGCCAAGAATAAAAACGCCACTATATAAATTATTAAAATCCTCGATATGATCCGACAAAATCAATAACACATTAATTATTGAAATTTCATGTTCGCGGAAAAAATCGACAATAATTAATGCAAAATGAAACGACCCACCATTATAAGCTCTGGGCTCTTGAGAGATGTAAAATGTTTTTTTTTTTTTTTTTAATTCTTGCACAGAATTCTCTTTTTCTTCACTCGTTTTAAAGCGTCTCATTAAATGTCATCAAAAATTTTCAACTATTCGCAAAGCTCCTTCAAAAAACTATTAGTAATGTATCTTTTTTCAACCAATCAGACAGTAATAATTGAAAGCATAAAAGCAATAAAGCGATAAAAAAATTAAAATTGGAATAAAAAACATAACTGCTCTTTAGAAACAAAATAATTCCTCACGTGCGATCATAGGACGAATTTGCGGATTAATCGTGCACTAAAGGGCGTGAACGATATCAAAAAAGAGAAAATATATAAAAACTCACACATGCGAGTAGCACGCGTATGTTTATCGAAGATGAGACGATAGAAAACGATCGATAGAAGAGATCGATGATTAGAGAGAGAAAGGGGTAATAAAAACGACCGCAGGAACAGCATCCGAGGCAGGATACTAAAAAAAGATTGCCTGGTACTATTCATTAGGTATTTGCGCCACATTAAATCTATAATAGCAGAATAAACTGTCTGCTTATATGTGATTATGCCAATTATCGGATACCAAATATTCGCATTTACGTTGAATGGTGCTCTGCGTATTTTGAGCACTTTGACGTTGCACCCAACGCTATTTTCAAATAGTAAAGCCGTGTATTCAAAATAATTTCCCGTTTGCATGTGATGTACTGTATCTGAAAAGGGAGAAACGAGAAAGAATTCTGGAAAACAGGCGATGATTATTATTATTAGACGCCTAATAATGATTAAATTGCGTAACCGATCTGTGAGGAAATCGCTCGTATGGAATTGCACGCTCTCAGCTCGCACTCTCAAAACCGCAAGCACTGATAACGAAACTGTGACAAATACCCATTGGCAAAATTTCGCCAATCTTGGTTGAACAAGCGCAAACTTTGGTTGTACTCGCGAAGATAGCTACGCAGTTACATGTTACTGCAAATTACAGTTAAAGATTAAATTATAGATTGCATGGGCGGAATAGAATGTATCTGTTACGCGTGTATCGTTTGACATGTTAATACGTATATGTATATAAATGGTACAAGGATAATGTATAGAATTGTTGATAAAACAACATCGTATTATTCAAAGTTGTTATAAAAAAATTGACATCGTAATACGTTTGTATCATAAACAGATGAAGTTCACCACGAGCATTATTAATTTGTCAACTATGTTACGTGACATAAGAAATAAAATAAATATAAGATATGAATAGAATAAAATGAATAAAATACGTATTACAAATTAGTAATATAATACATGTGTAACAAGCATTCTCCTCTCTACGAAATACATACTACTTGTTAGCTGTGAGATGCATCAGCGATACATCAATTTCTCAAAGAGAGATAAGAGAAAATGTTATACAAGTTATAATATTTTATAAAAAAATTTTTATTTTAACTTTTAATCTTCATATTATTATGTATGTATTTCGGGGGGGAAAAAAAAAAACAATAAGTATGATCTCGTATTAGCAACTGAGATCCTTCTCCGTCGCTCGATGGGCGCAAAGGAACGAGTAGACAGTTTCATGGCGAAAGGGGAGGACACGCCTTCGTCGCCTTTAATGGAATAGCAAATAGCGGCCAGGAAATTTGCGCTTACGAGGCGCCTTCGAGCGCAAGATACAAAAGCACGCAGGAAATTCTAAGCAAAATGGCCGTGTAAGATCCGTTGATTCAATAGAAACTATTTGCGCTGCCATTAGACTGTCCAATGCCGGCGCTATTGCCTGTATATACAAGAGATGGCGACAAAAAAATGTACATAATGACTTGACGCTATAGCGACAGGATCTCGAATTTATCTGTTGCAGTAAATCATGCATAGCTTAAGAGAAAATAATGCTAATATAACGGATATTAAAAAAAAAAAAAAAAAAAAAAACTTAACTGTATAAATATTCAAGTACGATATAGTGTACCATATGTCTAATATTCGCCGAGTATGATAAAGGAAAAGGAATATATATATAAAAAATTTCTAAATTAATCAGCTACAGCTACAATATACAATATAAAGATAAGAATGTCGGACAAAATGCGTGATAATACAATTTATCGCGATTTAACTTCATTCAAATGGAAACGCATTCCATTCAAGCGTGATTATACGATTTCGAACGAATTAACGTTGCATCGCGCGCAGCACCGGATCATCTAATTTCCGGTTTCCATCTTGGTGACGTCTGCGGCATCCAAAATTACGTCCTCTCAAAGACGACTGGCTGCATCTGTGCGCATATAGTCTTCCACCCACACTAGGAAGCACAATTTCCGTTCTACTTCCGGAAATGGATCCATTGTCCGATGTAATCGGAAGACAACAATATCGCGGTCGAAGTATCTCTCTCTCTCTCTCTCTCTCTCTCTCTCTCTCTCTATTTCTACACACAGATTTAGTAATGCAAATACGCATTTGTGCACATATATGTGATATCGAATCACCAGTGTGCACGCATATATATATATATATATATATATACATTAAAACATATCACACGAAAATAATATGCTCATTTAGATTAATAAGAACACTAAATAATGTACGTTATTTCAAATAGAAAAATTATTTTGGAATAAAGAAACTAATTATTTAATTACTTGAATTTATTCTATGTATATCTACACATTTTACTCAGAGATCATATCATTTTTCTGACGTTTTCCTTTATTTATTGTGTTTTTAGTTCTCCTTGAAAAAATATTATCAATATAATTGTGTAACTTATAATCTCCTTTCATTCTCACAAATGTTAACGAAAGGCACGTCGTAGAAATGTTGCTATACTGTATTTTTATTACTGTGTGACATATACATGCGTGCAGTAATATAATTTACGTAGAATGTGTAATTTTATAGAAAATGCATTCTTTATTTTAGTACACAATAATCAATCCTTCTTTACTCGTTTATAAAGACGAGATGTTGATACGCTAAAATATAACTCGCATTGCTAAAAATAATCGGTGTAGTCCTGTCTCCTTTAAACGCTAATTAATGCTCGTTTTATACTCCCGCCAATAAGGAAAATAATTGAGATTATAGCAATGAGGCGCTTCGTACGAACGATATTCGTGTCTAGGAACAATGCGATCTGAATCTTCCATATGTAGGATCTGTGCCTAGAGAGCGTACACATATTTAAACGTATACGGTGGAGGCTGTGCGTATCAACGCGCGCACACATTCGCACACAAAATTTAGTGTATTCAGTTCACCTGGATACATGTGAACGTGTCAAGCGCGTGTAGCTTGATGCATGCGAATGCGTATCCAGATCATTGAGTAAATTAGTGTAAGAATTAGTGCGCATGAATATACGCCACAGAGACATGTACTGCTTGTTGCATAACATTAAACCTCGTGTATATTCCAGCCTTGTAAATGCGCCGTAACGATTGCGGTGGATATACGCACTAATGGAGGCACACGCAGAATACGGTAATAGAGAGAATTATATAGATAGCTTAATGAATTAAGGAAGGTAAACGGTATTATATATCCTGTGTACAATACGCGACTCTGATAGGAATTATTGTTCGTTGTATGTGAAATAAGATCAGTCGTGAATTATTCGCGATATTTGAATAAAAGGGTGGTCAAGAACGAGCGCAATGTATGGGGACGAGAATGTTTATTATGAGAATTGCAAAACAATCGATTTTCATATCCCGAGTTGCGAATTCGCATGGGTCGCGAATGAACCTTAATTATATGCAACGTATATCGTATATATGGTAGTTAATATAGGCAATATTAAATATTACGAATAGAAGTATATCAAATTTAAAATATTTTGATTAATACAAAATTGAAAAAAAATATATAAATAAAGATAGCTATATATACATGAGCTGTGCATTTTTTTTTTTTTTTTTTTTTTATGTACGAATAGAGATATTTATATTCAGAAAATATGCGTGTGTGTGGATTTATATTATCAAATTATATGCCAATTTTTCTTAACGTCAGTAAATAATGTCGAAATAAATAAAATGTCAAAGTAAATAATATTAATTAGTTTCGTTTGCTAGCAAGTTGGATCAAATGTCGGAATATATGACGAAAACGTATGATTCAAGATGATCACTCTGTATATCCATGTAATGCAATGTTCCGATGCCTATTCCAATATAAACGCATCCATATATGCATATAAGGCGTATGCAAAGGGATGTATTAGACAAAGCTAGCATGTAATAGGTATGTATATATCGCGTATGTATATACGTGTAAGCGTAATTATACATACAAGAATACATACCCATACACGAGAAAGGCAAGTCACGGTCGCACCTGCCCACTACACTGACAGCAGGCGCGTCCTATTGGACAACGCACCGGTCGAACAGACGGATATGGACAGACGAACGGACAGACGCATATATACCGGTTATTGTCCTGTCCCAGGAAGAAGCAGAGACTGCGCTATCAGCTTCGTTAGCACTCGATTCCTATCAAAGGATGTTTCCTACACGATCTCCATCACTTGTCCATCATATTTCTTTCTCCTTCCTTCCCGCCCTCTTTTTCTCTATCCCTGTTTTATCTCTTCAATGTGCTATTTGCGAAACGTCAACTCGCATCTTGTCTGTTTATCACGAGTAAGTATAAGCCAAAAAAAATATACTAGTCATTATAATAAAGAATATATAAAAATTTTTGCATCAATTTTGTTTTTAATATATTTATAATATGTAGATATACATAAACTCCTCTTCCGTCAATCTTTTTCTATATTAATAAAAAAATCAAATTATATTTTTAACAATTATACTTTCGTACAATCTAAACCCAATTATATAACTACTAAGAAATTTGAGATTTTAGCAATTCACAAAATCTAGAAAAAATATATTATTCCCAGAACACTCTGCACGCATACACTAATATGCCGTAATAAAATTTCATTACAGTGAACGCCGATAAAATGTAATTTTTACCGTAATAAAATCTAATTAAATGCCTGGCTAATACCTGTCCCTATGGATAATCCAGTACCGATAACGAAATTTCAATATATCAGTAAACCCAATTACAAAATTTAAAGTAATCAACTCCAGCGGAATTGTAATATTTCGTTGTATAAAAAAAAATTGTACAGCTCTCTTTTTATATGATTCCAGACTTATATTTTGAGAAATAAAATTATCAAACAGTCGGGGGAAAAAAAAAAAAATATTTTTCGTAGGCGAAAAAATTTATCGAATAAAAAAGTGTCTCATGACTCCTAAACACATCAACGTGTTTAATTAAAATAAAAATAAAATCTAAATAATGTAGAAAAATTTTATACCCACGCTAAAACGCCAAAAGATCAAATCGGTGCGGCGTATCGCGCAATATTATATTTTTGCGACAGAGGCTCGTAATTTACAATAATTGCAAGAGAATTATCGTCGTCTGCACGTTGCATGCATCTTTTTTTCCGTATCCAACAGCCTTGCTAGATAAGCAATCGAGCGGCTAAATTGCGATCGCGACGATGCATCTCGCGGCAAAAGGCAACTGGCCGCTCGTAAAGTGTCGTTACGTTGCGGAAGATATCGCGGCAGATGGGCCAGGCTGCGACTAACGAATGAACCCAAAGAGTTCGTACGCGAATACCAGTTTCAGATGTACGACGATTAGTATTTCCAAGCCTGGTCGCGCGCGAATATCCAAAGATATTCATTTTATGCCGAAGAGAGTGCGCTCGCGTAATAAACTATGACTCGATGCCGTGCGATGTGGATGTGCCCATTATCCGCTTAATTTATCATTTAATCGGCTGCGCGGCATTAAACAGGCTTATTTGCCGCGGTGCAATTTGTGCAAAATTATGATGGCTACGCTTTACTATTAATAATATATTTACTTCGTGAAACTTATGTATTTCTCCTTCGTAAAGTAAAAGGTGTCCAAGTAAAGGGAACACACACGACGATATTCGTACCTAATTAATAATTATCGCACCTCTAAACTCGTATATAACTTCGACGATGCGCGAGATAAATAAATAATTTTAAATATTCTAAACATACGACTTTCATCGTATAATTTTCCTCATAATATTATTATTCGCGTGTTACGGGCTTTGGAAATATACTACATCATGTTTCGCGTTCATATATATTTTCCAGAACGACTTAAGTGAAACACACGCTGGGTCCTAGCGAACCATCAAAATGATAGATCTATCCACATTATCTTCTATCTGGCAGATGGAGTATCACTCGTTAGCTGCTCGTTGTTTACGATTAGGGATCCCCCATAAAAAGATTTTGACGTGATAATTATCACCTCGGTTAAAGCCACCTTGCGCAACCGTTGCGCATAGACGTGATCAGGCCGCGGCTGCACCAAATCAGACCGGGTATACTCGCCTACTTCATAAGCTACCACAAATTACAGTTTTCGGAATGGAACAGTGGCTCAACTTTGCATAAAAAATTATACGGTCATTCGGACCGAAAAGTGCTTCCATCCTATTTGACTTAAAACCACTACACGCGTGATTCCACGCGCATGAGAACAGAAAAAGAATACGCACAGTCGACCCAAACGATCCATTCGCTCGGGCAGCTCGTTAAGAGATGGAAGAAACGATATATAGCCCACGGTGATGAGCACGACTAATTATTTCCACGGTTTATCTTCCGGCTTTTCTACACTGTAGAATACGGCATAGCCGTATTTTTATTTTGTATCTCGATGCATCGTTCGAATAAATTTTTCTCCCTCCCTTCCCTCCCCCCCCCCCCCTAGCAACGCCTGCTGTGAAAATTTCACGAATAAACTGTACTTTTTTTAATGCGATCATAAATTTAATTTCTAAAATACGGTCAACTTCGTAAATATATATTTGGGAAGTTTTATTGTTCAATTTTTTTTTTTTTTTTTTTTTTTTTAAATAAAGATTTATAAGTATTAATAAATGTGTGTGTGTTTGTTCGCAAGAATATTTTTGTAAATATTTTATTAATTCTTAAATACACATAAGATTCTCTTTCTTTTTTATTTGATCTATTTAATGTATTTAAATTTTTTTTAAGCTTGAGAAAAAAATTATATATAACAAAATAATGAGAGGTATTCTCGTTGATTAAAATTACATTAAGGACATCTACACAAAAAGAAAATTCCATTTATAGAACTATAATTATTTATATTTAAGCACTCTCTCTTTTCAACAAAACTACTGCTGATAAATCAAGGTAATACTACCGAGATGTATTACGAAATATTTATATTTCAAAAAAATATATTACGTTCGCCTCCTGAATAAATATTTGCTGTCTGTAGAAATATATATATTTACTGAAACTACTTGAAAGATAAATGTGTTTTGCGTAAACCAAGAATTCGGGCAAATTCAAATTAGAACACAATTTTCGTCATATGTCTACATCTACAAAATTCATTACCCCGCGACACAAAATGTACGGTGAATACTCCCGTATAACCGCGTTTTAGTGAAACGATAATATGACTGGCTTCATACTGAGTGGTCTGCTCGTATAAATCGTTGCTAGTATGACGGATGTTCCCGTTTCGTCGTCTTTCTATCATTTAAACCGAGAGGCGGCGGCGAGTCTACCGCGGTGCAATAAATACAGACGAATGATACCGGAGCTTATGCGTGCATCTGCGACCAGCAATTTGGTCGCGACGTACCGACTTTGATCTATTCTGAGTGTCGAGCTTCGACCACACCGGAGACTCGAGTAGCCCACCTGCAAAATATGCAGAAAACACTTCGGTTCCGCGTAAAGGTCAACTTTTAGTCACGCACATGAGTCACCGCATCTTCTAATTCCGATTTGGCAACGGAACAAAAGTATTATTTTACACATGTGTGTACTCAATAGAGAGAAAAAGGTCAATATATATTAAATCTAAATTTATATTATTCTTCGAATTAAATAGGAATAATAAACAAGAATATACATATAATACAATTATATCATTTTATCTTTCGCAGAATTTAAATTTACTCAGCAGAATAGTATTGCAACAGCATCGATCTAAATTTTTATTTCCAAGATATTTCGATAAAAAATAACAACAAATAATACCTTAATTATTACATCGATTTTATAAGCAAAATATTTCACTATATTTAATTAAAAATTCATTATTTTATAATCATGCTATATCGTATATGTAAATTTTATTGAAACAGGATTGTTCATGCTTGTATGTTTCGATAATTATAATTCGTGAATGTAATTATCACCTTATTCCGCTATCTGCCCTTCTCGAAAGGAGGAAAAACAAGAATAAACGAAATAAAAATACGTGTACAAATGTTAATGTGCGGATGCAGCTGCTTTATCACCCTACTTCGCGCATAATGTACTTACCGTACATACGTTTCTTTTCTTGGCGCTGTAATGGCGCATGTATACGTAACGATTTAATAAAACGACTTTATTACAGCAAGCGGCACTTCGAGGTGGCCCACCGGTAAATGACGTGCACGAATGCCTAATTAATATCTAGGTCACAAGACGGGGAGCGGCTTTAATTACCCGAGGCTACCGGCGGGCCAATGATAAATAAATAAACGTCTTATTCTGTACGCCAAACCTCATACTCGAGCTTCAAAACGCATCCTTTCCTCAAGTCCGTTCAAGCCAAGGCACCTTGCCAAGAGATACCTCGAAATATTCGTGGAAAAATAGTTAAATCGAATACTGATGTCTTGATAAATGCAGCCTATTTCGCATAAAATTAAACCATTGAACCTGCTATTGTTAAATAAAATCAAGATATTTTGAAAAAATGTGAATTTAAAAAAATCTATGCTTTAGAAACAAATTAGAGTTCCACTTCAAAAATAACTACATGATAAATTTTCAAACTACACGTTTTAGCCAACGAAATAAATGTTATTTAAATATTTTAAGGATTTATATTTTTTATTTTTTTTTTATAACTTTTTTTTCCATCAAGCGAGTGTTCGCACGAAACAATTTTGTTTCATAAAAATAATGCAATTAAAAAAAATGTAGCATTTCGATAAATTATTTGAATAAAAGATCACACGAGCCAAATTGTTTGGAAGAAAAAAAATCGCTCGTACGAGCCAAGAAAACCACCCAGTCGCAAGATGGTAGATTTGAAAATCAAGACTTGATGGATGCGACTTCGGGGGTGGATGTGGGAGTGGCATGAGGGTGCGCGGGTAACGTGCCTTAAATCTGACTCGTGGAATTCTCCGATACGTAGCTGTGCGTTCCTGGCGTTCCTATACGCTCATACGCGAAAAACCCTCAGCAAAAGATTCCTTCTTTCTCAACCAACCGCCATGTAGCTCCTCGGACATGCGTGCTATCAAACTACACGCGTGTCGATAAACTGCAGCTTACAGTGCAGTAAACATATTTCAGCTCGATTAACAAGTCTTAAAAATATCATCTTATATCATTTTGCGCACATGAGCATATATCGCATACTCTAAAATTATGACTTGCATACTAAACACACATTAAATACAATATCTCTTTCATAACGTTTATAATTTTTATTTTATTATATAAAATTCAATTGTTATATTATAAAAGACACTTTATTATAAATTGTAAAATATGTACATATTAGAGCTAGATGCTCTAATATGTAATCAATCGTTCAGTTCTCTTTTCCATAATCTGAACTGAAATGAAAAACGTAGGAAAGAAAATTAGAAATTCGCAATAAAATTACAATGCTCTTACATATTGTCAGATTTTTTTAGGCATCCTATAAGGCTGTTGCCAATGCTATAGCTATTCCTCGAAACTTTCGAAATAAGATGACGCTCGGAACCCAGCCTGGGAGAGTAAATGGAGGCGTATGCTAAAATGAGACTGCGTACAAAGTACCATTTCATAAATCTTATCCAGAAAAGCGTGGCGTCGCAAGAAAGGGCGAGAAGGGAAAGAAAGCTGTGTTGATAGATGAGGAATACTCTTGATAAAAGAGAGACCGACCGGCAAGGAGCGTCGTGAGACAGGGATCGAGCATTATTTCGGAGCTGCTGCATGATATTATAAACCGACACATTAAAAGTTTACGTTAGCCAGTAGGTACGCTCCGAAGGAAGCGTTTACCTAGACTATATTGTTTCTCCTGCGCAACGAATGCGTGAAATATCATCTCATAAATAATTTTATCTTCTTCTACAAATTCTTTTAGGGCGCGTTGTATAGAACCTTTCCTATCTCATATATAAATTTTCTATGAGAAACTACTATGTGCATTTGATAACTTACAATTATAGTTTTTTTTTTTTTTTTCATTTTTTCGATCTCTTACTTTTTTTTTTTATTTAATTTCTCTCATTTCTTATTTATTTTTAAATAATTATTATTTATTGCGGTATTTTTCAAGTTTGAATTCTGTTATTTATTAAAATGTGGATTTTGCTTCTGTAACTATCATAATTTGCAACGTATTTAAATATTTATCCATTTATATATTTAAGAAAAGGAAATCAAATTATTTATGACATAATAATTCATACATTCGCTATGCAGAAGAGACAATGTGGTCTAAACGTTCGGTTCGCAGCCTATTGGTTAACGTAAACTTTTAATACTCGACTGTGAAGAAATTGCTTCGCCGTCGCTCGTGTATAAGCAGCGTGCGTTGACTGAGTATTGCGAGGAGGGTAAAACAGCGGAAGAAAAAGGGATAAGGGAACAATATATATCAGGAGAAGTTGGCAGAAGGGCGAAGGTTTCTGCAAGAAAGTGGCGAGCTTCGTCAGCCCCGTTTCTTTTTTACTCCGAAGCCAAGGAGAATCCCGAATAATCCGCCTGCAAGGATTATCCCATCCCTCCTTGATGCCCCTGTTTCATATAACTCCGAATATCGTGAACTCTGCGTCACGTCGAAATAATTCGATCTCACCTTGAAACAAATTTTTCCTCGTCTTGCCAAGATATATGGTGATTCTCTCGCAATTTTTCGTTCATAAAAAAAAAAAAATTTCTCTCAAAAATATCTTTATGATATTATTGTATAAGTGTTGGGATATATGTATATAATAGCCGATAAATAATGTCTTAAATGAAGGACCAAACGAAGAAGAAAAGCCAAATTTTTTTTCAGGAAAGAAAACAATCAGTAGTATAATATAAATAATTTAATTAATGTTTGCTTCAAGATCGTTCTTTACCAATGTTCAGGAATTAAAAGAATTGATAATTCAGGAATAAAATTGATAAAATAAAATGCTAGAAAATTATAGTGCCGTTTTAATCCGGTTCTCCCTTCCATTATTAAATCTTGAATCATCGACGTTCACAGGTATCGATTAATCAATGTCGTTCTACAGGAAGTCTCGATGTCGCCATTGCCCGGAAGACTAGCAACCCATCTTGATCGTCGATATTCAACGGATCATTCATTATCATGCCGGAGAATAGAAGAAGGAACCAGGCATTACGTATCGCGAATAGACGGCACTAACGCGCGGACGCTCGCCGCAATAATATTACGGCAATAATCGTGCGGCGAATGTACGACGATAATTATGAAACGGCCGTTAATCTGATGCGAGATCTGAAATAATCATTCCGTTAGATCGAACGAAGATGTAGAATGTGGTACGACGTTGTGTTACAGCGAAACGTAAATCTTTTGATCTACTTCATCCTATCTTCGTGCTTCCATTATTCGCGGATTAAATTCAGGATCATGTTACAATAAACATAAATAGAACGGTATAATATATAAAACGCATTGTTGCATTCTAGCAAGTAATCATCGTATGATGAAAAATCTATAAATTATTGTTGAGTAAAATTCTGTTACTTACGTTAGATATAAATTATTTGTTCCGTAAATAAATATCAAGAATACAGAAGCAAGGCATGATAAGTTTTCAATTATAATTAATTCAATGATTATTTATTATTTCTGATCGTTTCAAATATTTCATCTTCTTGAACGATTAAAAGCAAACTTTTCTCGACATCGGTAAATTACAAACTTATTTAAATGGCTCTTTGTTTCTCTTTAATAACTATAATCAGAAATGTTTAATTAATAGAACGTTGCTGAAGACTGGAGTATAAAAGGTACAATTGAGTCATTATAATTATATTCAAAATTAATTCCTCTCTCGTCAAGCCTTAGCCTCGAAATCTTTACGCGGTCGATTTTTCGGCTGCGTTGACCCGCTTAAGATCATCTTTCGGATGGCAAAAGCAACCCTGACGCGTTCCTTCTGTCCCATTCTCATGCCGACACTCCCTTTATCGATCCTGCTCCAGCCATTCCCTCACTCCTGGTCCCTCTGATCTCGCTCTCATTCTTCTTCTCCCCTTTCTTTCCTCTCGCTCTTTCTCGCGCTTCCCCTTTCTTTCTCTCTCTCTCTCTCTTTCTTTCTTTCCACTCTTTCTCACCCCGCTGTCTCCCTTCAGCGCCTAGTTACCCCCGGGGAAACCCTAGAGAACCGCTTTCGTTCCCCGCTGTCCTCCTCCTTCGACGCCGACCGCTACCACCCGCGTCTACAAACTCGACCAACCAGGAAGCGCGTATCTGCCCTTTCGAATTATCCGGCTGGCTTGCCGCCCTTTGTTGCACGCGGAATTTCGTTTAATTAAAATGAGACTATGGAGACTGCTTGGTCTCCGCGGCACGAGGACCGTGGATCTTAATAAGAGCTTCGATCATGAGATGTACTGTCAGAGAGAGTAAACGTTACTTATTTTTGCGAAATCTTTAAAACATTCTAGATTTATAGCGGAAAATAGACGACGGTTACGTAATGACTACGAGCAAACAACTTGATGAGAAATTAATGATACGCGTAATAATCTGGTAGCAACGTAATTTCGTGATAAATGAGTGTAATTTTACATTTCTTTAAGAGAGATTTTTGTAAACGAGATTCTCCTCATAATGCGATACACAGAAGATCACAGACTTTGTTCAACATTGGATATTAATTTAAAATCAGATAATTTAATTTATTTCCAATGCGGATTTCATAATGCGGATACGTCAAAAAAATATTTATATCGTAGAAGAATATATATCTCGAATAACTGTTCATACACAAATACCTTAATAAGAATGCATCGCACAAACATGGCGGAATAGCAAGAAATGATGTTTACAGATGTCGGTAGCGGATGATGTTCAAAAACGTTTACGCAAAACAAAATGCAACATTCACGAAAAATGATACGATAAACGGGAAACGACGAATAAACGACAGTCAAACGACGTATACGCGAGATTAAACGTCCTAAAATAGATCATAAAATTAAATAACAAATTTGCTAATAAAATCTACATTTACGCATTCAGTTGACGCAATTATTTTCGGCTACGTAAACCGACACGTTGTAATAATCATGCTATTCTTACTATTCACGGTGAGAGTCGTTGTTCGGTTACACATAAATTAGCATAGATTGCAATCTGAGAAGGCGTACAGTGATAAAATGGCGGTGCACAGTAGAAAAAAAATGTGTAGTTCGAGGCGGAGCTAAACTACTAGAAAAAAAAAAAAAAAAAAAAAAAGTCTATATTTAATCACGCTATCATTTAATCACGTTAGATAAAGATTAATTAATACCGTGCTAAACGCTCTCTTCGTTACTACAATTTCCTCTGACTGATTGTTCTCGCGTGCTTTTCTCTTTCCCCTCTCTCTTTCTCTCTCACGCTCTTTCTCATAATGTTTTTAAATTGTATTTCAATCTCATAAAATATTTTGAAATTAATAAATAATTTTAAAAAAAGATTCTGTATCGATTGCATTTTATCTAAAATATTATATTCAGATCGTCATAATCGTATAATGTAATTAATACCAACATAACTTCATAATTAAATAATGAATAATATATGGTACACGTTGTATAAAATAACTGTGGATCTCGGGCAAAAAATTATCATTAAAAATTAACAGTTTTATGACACGTCGCATTCACCGTTATAAAATCAAAAATATCAGCATTTCCGAAAATCTATTTTATATCCCGCAGTCTCGATCAAGCGATATTTGAATAGGAAAGAAGAAACGCGCAGCGTCGCTTGCATCATCGAGCGAATGAGAAAACCGTTACTCTCTTTGCACGATACGTACGTGCACTTTTGTGTACAGTCGCCCGCGGTATGAAACAAAGACGGAGGAGAATCCCATCCTTCACTGTCATGGCCAGTACCATCAAAGCAAAGATATACTTTCACACTTCACCGTCACCGCGAAAGGATCGCGCTGAACGGGACAACGACACGGATGGCCTCCTCCGCGAGAGCGAGGCGATTGGTCCATCGAGTCTCACGGACTCACACTGCTCACTCGTTACGTAACCGCGTCTCACCCTTAAGCTGATCCAATCGGTTGCGTTATTACCGGGTGCCGAGATTCGAGAGACGATCCAGATGAACCGCGCTCGTCAAACAAGACAGAGAGCCCTGTCGTTGGATACGAAGGGCGACAGAATAGAAGAGAAGAGAAGAGAAGAGAAGAGACGAGGAAGAGAGAGGATTGCGAGGCGTCGCGGCGCTGGTCGGCACTAGACTTGGCGTCGGTTCGTTCGTTAGCTGGACCCTCTTGCTCGCCCGTATTAATTTGCTTCCTCCTCCCCTCGCGCCCCCCCCCC
Organism: Polyergus mexicanus; assembly: GCF_030449975.1. Classification (NCBI taxonomy): domain Eukaryota; kingdom Metazoa; phylum Arthropoda; class Insecta; order Hymenoptera; family Formicidae; genus Polyergus; species Polyergus mexicanus. The sequence goes on from NW_027223345.1 coordinate 4,771,034, forward strand.
TCCCGCCGACCCCTTGCGGCGGTCCCTTCCTCGGCCATCCTCCCCTTGCTCGGGAAAAGGGGGGTTTAGGTCGCCCCCGGTCTCTTAGCTGCCTGCCGCCGCTGCTACGAGACGCCAGAGAGACGGCGCATGCGGACTCTGCTAATCACCCTCATCGTCCTCTACGCTCTTACTAGGAGAAACCCCCTCCCTCTCGTTGCCGACCGCTGTGGGCGATAAACGCGAGAGAGCCATCGGAAAATTAATCGACAACTCGCCACGGTATTCCGAACTATTATACTTTGACTTTGTTTCTCACGACCGTGACCTTCTTCGGCGCGAAGCACACAAGGGTACCTTTAAATACCTGTATCTATATAATCGCGTCGTAGTTCACAATAATAATTCTTCTATTCTTTATAAACTCGTTATATACATATTGCTTCGATATTCCATCCCATTAGTATACAAATTCAAGCAACGTTAACAATTTTACGACAGTCAATAAACTGTGATGACTCGTACTCATCCGTAACGAGAGCGCAGCAAAAATATTGTAAAATGAAAAACGCGTATATTCACAGAAATAAAATAAAAAAAAAATACTTCACTTTACCGGACGATGTATAGCACTGTGTCATCAAGCGGAGGGTTCGTAACAAGACGAAACTGCTTCTGCGAGGGACGGTAATGAGGATGATAGTAAACGAGATATTGGAAAATCGTGTGAAGAGCTGGGACATCGTAGGTAGATAGGTAACCAGCCAATCAATGATGCTGGGTAAGAGGAGGTCAGCAATTTTTCGCCTCATTGCTCATAGAAAGGAAACGCTTTATTGTACGTCCCTCCTCCTACCCTTCCACTCCCGTCAAAGCATCCGCGCGAACTTACCGCTGTCAGATATTGACTGTGGGGCGGACTTAGCGTCAGCTCGTCGTGGATGTTGATCAGGTAGCACTTTTTTATCGAACCAATTTTCCGGGGCTGAAGCTATCGATATTTCGCCCGTGGTTCATGCGACACAAATCCACGTGGAGGAAAAGAGCCGACGTTTCTCGCCAACAAATGATTGAAGTCACAATCTCACACTTTCGATTACTTTGCAAAAGATTTTTCTCTTTGGAAAAATAGAATTATTCACATTATATACAAATAATAATGCTTTAATTATTACAATTAAATGTATGAATTCTCCTAAATGTAAGAGAAAATCCATGTATAAAATCCATATATAACATACCGAATCTTTCATTTAATTATATTTTATTTTTAATATTTAATTAGATTCATTAACGGCAACATGCTTATACGTCATTGCTCACAGTTTAAGAAATGACGGAGAAGAGAAGAAAGGAATCCCATAAGGGACGACCTATCGTGATTCGAGCTCAAATAGTCTAAGGATCGAAGATACAGCGTAATCGCGAGTATAAAACAGCGAAACGCTTAGCATAGTAACATCCTGGCGGAAGCGTCATTACCGTATTGATCGTGAAGGTGATTTCTCTCGCTCTTTTCCTCCCTCTGTTATATCCCTCTCCACTTCGGGGAGGATCAGAGTCAAGGGGTGGGAGTGAATCAGGGAGGCGTATTATCATGGAGAGGGTTGAAAGTAGGACAAGGAATTTCTCGATATGATCATTCTCGAGTCGAAGAACTTGTCAAGGCAGAAGAATTGCAAAAATAGAAACAAGAAACTTGGAGACCGCATGTTAGAAAATCTGTTAATAGTCGTCCCTGCGATTTCACTAACATTCAAAATACACCTCAAAACAATACAAAATATTATCTGCGATTTTTTTATTCCCTCCATATTTTTATATAAAATTAATTATGTTTTATTTTTATAAAATGTTTCCCATTTTTGCACTATAATGTTTTCTTAAATATTTCACCGCTTTTTCTATTTTCCTCTAAAACTACATTTTACAAGTCATTTTACAGATTTTTTTAGAGATATATTATCTCTGTATTTCATTTGTTATTAAAGAAAATCATTAAAATTTTCTCTTAGGCTATAGATCATCGAACTTCAAAAGGAATTCGGTCGTTATCGTATTGACGGTTATGCGAGTTCTTGCACTGATTCAAGGAGATGACATTGACCTCGACGGTGACGTCAGGCAAAGTTCGAAGATCCTTCCTTCTCCTTTTACCATTCCTCACTGATGGTCCGGTACCCGTTGCAGGACCGGTTTGGTAAGCGTCAACCGATCGTATGAACAAAAAACAGCTAAATCACCATGATTCTGATCCTTCAACTCAGAGCTCGAGATCGAAGCGACTCTACCGATATGTCGAAAATTCAAAGTCAAATATATATTTAAAAAAAAAATTGGACGAAAAAATATTACCGTTCTAAACTATATATTGTATAACAGCATTCGTAAAGATACATTAATATCTCAAAGAAACCACTAAACACATTTACTGTCAAATTATTGTAAGTCCTTCAAAAAAAACCAAAGATTTATATCATTATTTATCGGTAAAATAATTTAATTAGTAAATTAAAATTTAATTTACAACCAAATTTGTGTCAAATGAGTATAACGGTAAAAGTATTGAAAAGAAATAAAAAAAAAAAACATTTATTTTAACGTACTGTAATCGCACTCTATTTGCAATGACTGTGTCATATATTATAAAATATATTATTTCATATTTTCCTTGAAACAGCACATTTATAACAATTATATCACATTTGTGACAATTACTGGATCTGTGATAATCAATGTGATGTACAAATGTATGGCCTATGAGCGATACGACTCTTTAACACGCAATATAATAGCAGCAGTTAAATGGAAGTCTGACAGTAAGAGATATACTCACATTCAAATATATAAATATTTGTTTCAATATAAACGAAAACAAATTAAGCTTATCGAGTTTATTATAAATATATATAATACAATATATATCTGTCAACTCAATTTAAAAATATATACAATAATATGCGGTTATAAAGAGTTATATACTGTGACAAAAGTTAAATGATGATGGAAATTTAACAGTAGGAAAAATACATTAAATAAATTAAAACGAATAAAGTTTTTATAGAGCCACTCACGGACCATTAAAATTCTATTCTACTTATACACGCAAGATATATTATAACGTTATTGCAAAGAAGGAATTTGTTTTTATTTATGCAATAATTATTTTCTGAAATTTAATAGTTTATGTTGAACACGCACACACACACAGTTTATCATTATAATATTATTATTGCTTCTGGCGGATGGACTTTTAATATCGAAATAAGAAATCCATATAAGAAATCTCGATGAAGTTAACGTGGTATCTCGAAGACGTATTGATTATCCTCTCTGATATTTCTCTTTCTCTTTTTTTTCTCCGTAAGATGGTAAAAAAAAAATATATATATATTTCCACATTTAATTTTTGAATAGTTCATCTTGACTCGAATAGTTTTCATCATCTTAGGAAAAATGTTTTCATAATCATCGATCCTTTTACAATCACGAATCATAAAATTAATGACACGTCATATAAAGCCATTTTTAAATGATAAATCACGGAATAAATATTTGATTTACATTCATATTACAATCGTAGTTTCTAAAATTAAAATTTATTTTCGTGTTGTTCGATTATTATTTTCGATTGATTTATTCTACATATATGCATACGCACACAAATGTGCGGGAACTCATATTATATTGTACGGGATATAAACGTGATTCACGTAACCTACTGCTTTATAACCCGTTTGGTAAAATCCTTATGCTGACATTGTATCTTATCGGTGAGAAATGTAAATAAGACACATCAAAGAGAAGTCATTTTTCTTCCCGATTTTTTTCACATTATAAATCTAATTTCGTACAAAACGTTTCCTATAATAAATTAGAAAATTTCTCATTCATCACGACTTTAACAAAGTAAATACAAATTAGAAATCTAATCAGTTTAATTATTATCAATCTATTAAAACTGAAAAGCAATAGACTTTCTGTTAATTACTATCATAAATTCTTATTATATTCCAATCACAATTTCTATAATTGATATAATCATTCCATAAGTCTCAGGTTCCTGTCAAATGCAAAAACTCTATTCGTCCATACTGAACAAAAATCTATCGACATATTAAATAAAAAAAAATTTAAATGGATAGCTAGTATCGTTGATAAATTTTATATAAATTATATATATATTATATGCGGCGATATAGCCAAATGAGTACTGCAAAATATGCGCTTAATGCTTCTAAATATCGTGAAATAAATAAACTCATGGGATATAAACAAATCGATAGAAAAGCGTCAGAGGGTATGGTGTGGATCAGCAAGTGTCTATTTTGGAAGATTGCTTCGATATGTACATATTTAGAACTAAATACTCGTTCAAGTGCCTATGTAGAATTTTAACCAACAGAATTTCGATCATTGATCGTTAAAACGTTCACTTTAAGCAAACATTATTAGGCAAATATTTAGAAGAAACTTTAGAAAAAGTAAAAGATAAATCTTACTAAATTCTTATCTCTTTCTAGTAATTGATTTGTATTAAAAATTCTACCGGCCATGTTTTCTCATTTAAATGGTTATTAACATCTCTGTTCTAATAACAAAAAATACCAAAAGATAAAATCATCAATCCGCACGAAATACAAAAAGAATCTTATGAAAGAGCATTTTGCTAATAGCATAGTTTGCTTAATGTACGATCAGAACAGCATCCTCCGTGGTGTTCCACCACGTGGTGCTCGTGAACGAATGATTGAGACGTACTCCAGCAATGACTCGCGTACGGTGCATACAAGGGGGCTCCTTGTTATCGAGTTGCACGCTTCGTAATCTTTCACGACGTAGACAAAAAGCCAGTCGCTGTTTAAGCTAGCTCGAAAAGAAACGCGCGTATATGTGACATTTTCTCCTCGTATGTCTTACTTATCGGCTCTATGCCTTCACATTCTGCACCTTTGGATTGATGCATCTTGCAATGAGATATGTACGTAGACGTAATTGCACGATACCATCATAAATATTCGGTCCGACTTTAATCTATTTGCGCCAAGATACGCATTCTCAGCAGGGAAAGATGTCGAAGAAGTTACGTTTCATTTTCCGTCGAACATAAAGTTTCTAAGACATCACGAATTTGACGCGGTAAAAAATATCGTAGATTTATAAAAGTGCAAAAGTCGATATTAAAACAAAATCAGAATTTCTCGAATTAAAAAAAGTTTCTTAATAAAAAAAAAAAAAAATGTTTACTAAGCAATATATGAGTATGTGTAGTCGCGTAGATATAAATTAAAAACGTATAAATATATAGCTGCTATTATATTTTGGTAAAATATTGTATGAAGGTAGCGCATAATGATACTTCAGATTTCCATGAAATGGAGTTCCATGTTATCTCGGATGATGCTGCCTGGGGCCATCGCTCAATCTCGCATGATAAATTACACACGCATACGCACGTCTGTATTTATGGCATCGCATTTAGTGCGCGTCCCCAATTATATACGTTCACGTAAGAAGTCATCAAGTATCAAGATTTCGACGGTTAAGAAAGAATATATAACGCGGCAATTTGTTATTATGTCTGGAATTTATATATATTTATTTTACATATTTCTGTGAAAGTAGTATACCATACACGCATTAAGTAAATAAAAAGGATTATCTTACGTATTATAATAATTGAATAGACATCTACCCTAAGTCTAATTCATTATGATAACTGAATACACATACATTTAGCGTATAAGTTCTTCTTTTAATAGAAATTAAAGATTGAGAAAAATAGAAAAATGAAATTAAAAATAATTATTAGAAAAATTGTCGCTATTGTGTTTCAATATTATTATATTAATGAAATATCAATATGATTTATCATAATAAAGCCTATGAATTTGATTCATGCGTGTTTATTTTTAGGTCGTTGAAGATACGAAACTAGAACACGCAAACAACGAAGTTTAAAATGCATGATCTCTCTAGATACAAGTATACAGATTGTACTTTTTTCATTGATCATGCAGCTATGAATGCCACGTGGATCAGGTTACAAACGTACGCCCACGCGTACGTTCTATGTTTCGCTCGGTACGCTTTGCTGTCACGCGTACAAAAGGTTGAAAGCTCGTTGTCTCGAGTTGACACGTACGTAGGCAGTAATGCCGGATGGTAAAAAAAAAGAAAAAAAAATGGTAGATCGTGTATCGCATTGCATTCACTCTCGAGACGATATAAATTCTGAGATATTAAACAGGAATAACTTTCGCCTTTGAAAATTCACGTTTTACTGGCAACCAATCAGCTGGATATTGCGCTACCGGCTTTACGTATATGCCGCCTATAAATTCAATAGTTACCAAGAGCATTTTTTATTTCCATTATTTCAAATCTATGTAATTAATAAATGAGGTAAAAAAATTAATTCGGCTGCAAGTGCCAATTATTTAATAAAACTATATATATATATATATTTTTTTTTTAATTTAATAGAGATAACGTTGTAATCATATGTTTAAAATATTGTCATCTCGTTTCTCTCTGAGATACTAAATAATGGTAAAGACGAAATCTCCTAAAAGGATAACGGCAAATACAAGAATATATATTCTGATTTCTATCTATAAATTATCATCTATGTTTGTGAGATCACGTGCAAAGTTTCTATCCAAGAGGCAGGACTTTCTGATTATGCCATCGACTTTCATTCTCCCGTAAGCGTGAAAATTAACGATACTCTTATCCGCGGCAGATCGCGTGCGCTTGTACTTGGCGAATTTATATCGGCGTTACGCAAAAGCTCTCGCTTTTTCTCTTTCTCTCTCTCTCCGCCACAAACCCGCACGTGACATATTTGTCCGACACATCGTATAAGAATCGAAAATGTTTCCTCGAGCTATGCCATAACTCGGGTGGTTTACGCGCCGCGTTGCGGCTCGTTTCGCCGCACAAAGTAGCAACGTCCGTATTTAATGTGCGCGAACCGTATTTTTTTTTTGAAACGGGAGACTCGTAGATAGGAAGTAATAGTATTCCTGTAGGACGGAAAAATACGAAAAGTTTTCTCTCCGCGAAAGAGTAGGCGCGAAGAACGCGAGTTTTGCAAAGCTAGATAGCAACATTCTGTCATGAGCAAGGAAGCCGAAGTACTTTGCGCTCGATCTCTTCAAACAATCGCGTCAATCATGCACTTGTTATGTAATAAACTGTGCAATAGTTTTACTCACTCCTGTCCCCTTCCCTTTCTCCATCACTTAGACGCTCTTGCTGCATTCTCTCGATGTGACTTCGCAGATCTTGCAATTAATTCTCCGTTAATTATTAATCACCATTTATGAAAGATATATAATCTTTTGTAAAATAATATATTTTAATATTTATATTAATTAGTCTATTTAATTAAATAGCAAGTTACCCTGACATTAATTAAATTGTGAATTAAAATAGCAATGTCACACATTTCAGATTATCTTAATTAGATTGTAATTATACATCTACCGCTGAAATTAAACGCAAAGAATTGTCTTCGATAACAACTATAAATAATGAGAAATAAGATATTGTATAATTAAAATAACAATTGACCAACTAATCGAAATATACGAATAATTATGAATCTGTTACGTCAGGTCGTTGCTAATACGATGCGTATAACAGTATGCATTCTGACAAACATTTCACTAATTAAGCAACACTCGCAGAACCGTGCTTTGGCTGTTACGGTTTATTATTTATCACTCGCTCCCCTTCTCGTTTTCTCGTCCATGAGCGCCGCGTTTACATCTTCATAATTCATGCATTCCTTCTAATGAAGATTTAATTTCGTCTGGTTACCACGATTCTACCCTCGCGTTTCGCTTCTCGTTGTATATTTTCCGTTTTCCTCCTCTGTCTAACTCCCTCCAAAATGCGTTTTTCCAGAAGGTTAATATACTCCATTATCCCGAATCATTTTAATAATAACTCACTTCCCGCCGAAACGCTTGCGCAGCATCTGTGAATTCGGATTATTTGCTTAGGAGCACCCTGAGAATAATCCAAATATATTTACGCGACGATCGATAAGCGATAAGCCACTGTGCGACGACCACTGAAATGGATATATAACACGGAGACACCTTATTCACTGAAGCAGAAACGGAGGGCAACGAGAAAGCGTCTCGTAACTTGTTTCAGTTTCCAATTAAGAGAAGTAAATCTCCTCCAATGTTTTACTAATATAATTATATAATTAATGTAACTCGTAAATATTGTAGCATCTATTATAATTATATAAACAGACTAATTATAATAATAAATAAAATTTAGTAATCTATGATTCGCGATATACGTACTTTTTATCAAATCTTTTTGACAGTTGGCTCGCGAACAGAAATTAAAATTTACCGATATTTATTGCTTTTTCAAATATATGTATATTAATTTTTATGATTTTAATGAGTCATGCTATTAGAATAATTTTTACTTCTCGATTTTCATGAATAAAACAATCGTATCGCAAATATGCCAAAATTCGTGGGATAAATTAATTGTATATTTCTTTCAATTATTCTCTAAATTATAATTTCAATTTCGCCTTGCAAAATCGTTGCGTGTACGCATGATCACTGTTTTCTCATTTCCTCTAAAATCTATGTATACGTTCGTTCACTTGGTACATTCTGTGTATCGGGCAAAAGAAATCGTTCAAGAATATAAGCAAACTTCGCACAACCACGAGCCGGAGAAGACGAGGTTCGCGAAGCTCCGAGGAAACTGATCGAGTACTCGATCCTGGCATCCCATTGCGACCCACCTGGGCAACCTGAGAAGGGACCGACGAACCCGCCTTTAGGGTTAACGAGCCCCTGCGAACCGCCGCCAGTGGAACCTGCGCCTTTTGTAACCCGAAGTGACGCCGATCCCATTGACGGGGCCTTATATGCTTCCAATCGGTGATCTATGGATCCCTACTCGACCTCTGGTCCTTGTGCGGCTCGTAATCGTATATTTCATTGGCGGTTCAAAGAGTGGCTCTTTCTGTTTACCTGCAAGCTCGATTGTCGTCCCGACGCACATTGTGCACGAACGCGATTTCATTGAAAGAGAGGGAGGGAGGGAGAGAGAGAGAGAAAGAGAAAAAGAAAATCTAAAGAGAGCCGACTTTAAAAGTTAACGCGTCCTCGAAGATGCGATGCGTGTCCCCCGGACATATTGTACGTACCTGCGCCTAAAAGCATAATCCGGAAGCATAATCGATATTTTAGCCGCCTTCCTCGCACGCCCTCATACAAGGTGGATCGACGAGAGAATGGATTTATGGGCGGTGTTTGCTTTGCGGTGTAAAAAGGGTCTGATTCAATGTTCGACGATCGATCGTACGATATGGAAAGACGAACGGACGGTAGACACGCGCGGTGTAATGTTACATTATGATTTCCCCGAATCGATGGTCTTATAAGTATAAAGAAGAGTTTCGAAGGGATCAACTATACTTCGCGATAAGAAATGTTTTTATTTTAGAATTCAATAAAAAGAAAGAAAAATGTATTACATATAAGTCGAATTTTGTATAACGTGCATCTCTCTATTTCAATCTTGTATAATCGATAATTTATTATTTTAAATTTGTAATTAATAAATATTTTCTATAAATAAAGATAGTTAAGTTCTTAGAAAGATTTCATAATTTTATTAATTTTGATGATTCTTTTATATATTCACTGTTATTTATTTCTCTCTCTTTCTCCTTTTATTTTCTTTATTAAAAATTATGCGTATTTTCATATTTTTGTCTTACAAATTATGATTTCGTGATAAAGAACGTGTAAACTGCACAAATTTATTTTCTCAATTTCGGTAAAGATATTCTATCGAAAGTCAAGGAAGAGAGAGGGTTATTGGACGTGGCAGCGTCGAGTGGACCATTCGGCCCAAACAGGGGACTAACGAACTGTGACGTCGGCGAGATATTACCCGACAACCGGAAATAGAATTTTCTACATATCCTAACGTTCGGCATTGTCTGTAACGCCGTTGCGCCTCAGGTAGGCGCAACCCACTTCCCAACATTGTTCCCTAACGTGTACCAGTCTGTCACGCGCATAATGCCGCGAGTTTAGCATTTATATCTCATGGACCAGGTACGTATGTTCTCGCATAATTAGCGGCGGTTCTTATGCGCACCGCCGTGACATCGGCGCGGAAAAACGGTCGAGGCGCAACCCCCGTGGGCCGAGAGACCGGCGATAGAGGGGACGGCTGCACAATAATTTTTTCCTACTGTTTCTCGTCACCGCCTTTTAACCAAGCGAGGCTTACCGAGACGCGTCCCGTGAGGTCCCGAAAATTCCCACATACATCCCTCCGTACGATTTGCATGCCGACGAAAATATCGATGCGTCGCGTCGCACGCAGGCACGCAGGCGATATGCCGTCGTCGAATTTTTTTCTTCTCAGGCTCATCCCGCAGGGTGGAACAAATGCGTGCATCTGGAATGCAAACGACTCGAGACATCGTTTACATTTCGTACAACGCGACGCGACCGTTTCCGTTTCCGAACTTGAGTGAGAAAACCCAACTTCCTGGTTTGGATTTTTCACAAGCGATCGTGTCGAGTCGTATATCGATCGTATACGAATAAATCAAATGCCGCAAATAATTAACACTTAACCGAGTAAAATGTAACAATGATTTATTCGAATCCAACCTAGATAAGTACCACGGAATAAGTATCTCGGTTCCAATTGACTCATGCATTCAACAGCAATCGTAAGTGCTATAGCGTCCGTTCCTCAACTAATAATATAAATTTTCTTTTTTTCTTTTTTAGAATGTTATTATATTAACGAAGGAGAAGACGGGATTATGGCAGAAATTGCCCTCCTAAGTATACACTCCATCTTTTAGCATATCTCACGCATCATATATGCGCTGATACAGAACAAGCCGGCACGAGTGATATTATTTTCTCGTTTCGTAACATAAGCAATATCGAGGTAATGAAGTCACGACATCTGCATATCGTTCGCTGCTCGGTCATCTTCTCTCATCAAATGATTGAGATATTTTATGAACCGCGACAACAAACACGCGAGCACAATGCACAGAATTGAATCGGTATATAATTGCGAAATATAAACACGGCTATTTTCTCAGAGAAATGAATAGGTATCAATGTGCAGCGAGTTTCGGATTAAAAAAAACTACTTATTTCATATCGCGTTTGATGTAAATGTCATCCATTGTTTTTTTTTTTAATTAACATGCGCGAAAAAAGAAGAGATATCGCAAATAATTACATATATATATATATATATATATATATATATAAATCTATAAACAGTAAGAGAACATTAATAATATAATATAGTATATAAAAAGTGTATAAATATTATTTATATATAAATGTTTATATACATCATAATTTATAAAAATACAGTTTAAAAAATGTCAAATAGCAAAATATTGCAAACCCGAAGCGATGTTATATTAAAAGAGGACTTTTGATTCATAAAATACGTATTAATATATAAATATTATATAGATAAAATGATGAATTATAAAATATTATAAATATATAAAGCTTATATAAACATAAATATCAAAACATTTACTTATAATACGTTATCTTCTTTCCTTTAAATGTTATAAAACAGATTTAGGAAATTTTTGAGACACTTGGAAAAAGCTTGTCTCTGTACGCGAGAATGCAATGAGGAATAAAGATTGAAGTTGGCTTCCTGACCGAACGAATTACTGAAAAATTTGGGGTGAAATGGCGTTTTTGAGGACCTCTTGAAAGGAGTCCTTGCCAGTGGTATGCCTTCCTTTCACATGCTAACTCTTCTCAATAGTCGAGCCGGTGATACGAAAGGAGCACTTTTCAAATTTAAATCAAGACCGCGTGTATATATGTATCTCCTACCGCGCGACCTATCCCATTTGCATCACAGTGCGACAAAATGCACACGCGTGTGCGTAATCGTACACATTCGAATCAGAATACGCAGCGTACTCGTTGCCAAACGAACAAGCATACCTGCAAACTCGAGAACGAAGCGCGAAAAGATCCCGTGTGAACAAATTAATGCAGGAATTGCGCCGGCTGATTGTGTAAAAAGATTTATCTCATATCTCAAGATATCTTTTTAATATTATCAATAATAAACAAATATTAATTATAAATATTCACGAAAACATGCGACGAACTCATAGGCTGGCAATGCAATATATTATAATTTCAAGTTTATCATTTAGTACCAATAATATTATTAAGGCCGTAATTTTTTTTCTCTCCATTTAATTACGTATAAATCGAGTCGGATATTGCAATTTTAATCATTTTTACTCGCGTGCGAGAAACATATTAAGTTCCGTACACTTGCAACGAGCACAGTCGCACCTGCCGGTGCAATAATTTGTTTTTGCATCCGGGCTGATATCGAATTAAAGAAATTCGTCGACTAACTGTGTATACATGCGACAAAGAAAATCACCGTTACTCGAGGCCTCGTGAAAAAACTGTAAAATTATGGCTCGCAGAATTCGAAATAGCCGTTTGTCCCATAAATAATGTTCATTTTATAATTGTTATTAAGTACACGGCATCGATACAAAGTTTCTCCACCAGCTTCTTTGACTTTGAAACCAGAGCTCTTAATACTTTCGAGTAATATTGCATGATGACTTATCATTTTTATCTTATAATCAGCTGTCAAAAATGAATGAAATATTCAATATAATTATAATTTGTACATTTTAACGTCTCCTTAAAATATTCAAACATAATGTGTCACACTTTTTGTGAAACTTCTCGCGAACACGAGGATACGAAAGACACTTTAAATAATATTTGACATATACTATATCTTCGCGCAAGCAAATAATTTACAATATTGTTAACAATCAATCATTGCAACTTTGGCAATGTAGTCCATAGTTGAGAGACACGCAATATTTCTATAAATGAAAATTCTTCCTTGGATAATATACAATATATAAGTAATCATAAATTATATGTGAAATTTTTGAAAGAGAATTTTATTTTAAAGAAATAAAGAAAATATTATATCTTTGTAAAAAATGAAAACACTTATATTATGTTCGCTTATTAAGTCAACGTATGCGAGGTAGCATCAACTAGGAACTATTGCCCGACAATAAATTAGTCTGTTTCATGTCTCGAAATTATCATATCACACTGTAATTTCATGGGGAAATAAATTATGATTGCAATTCTCCCGACGTTACGCGTCCAACCGCACGAAAGACATCGATCAACCGTTCAGATAGCAAACTTGTTCGCGTATCGTACGCACATTCCGTATAGAGATCACATCCCGCAGCTATTATTCCGAAAACGTCTCCAAGTGCCCGACGATTCAACATCACATACGCAATTCGTAGTCGCAGTACGTACATTAGTCATCAATCGTCGACACTCTAATTACGATATCCCGTAGCAGTTCGGTTAACAATGCAGTCCTTATTATAGCTTCGGATAAGACCGCACTGACGTATTAACATTTAACGAATTTTTTTATGAGGTATGATGAGGCAGATGGAAAGAGACATGGCCCGTTAGGGGGGTGAAAAGGGGACGAGAGGGAAGAAGAAGAAGAAGAAGCGGGAAAAACGCGGGAGCGCCGAAGATGAGGAGGAGGGAAGAAGAGACATCGTGAGGAGCGCCGGGCTAAATTACCCGGACGTGCTCGCGCAGATAAGGGCTCCCTGTGTACGCGCATAATGCGGTACGTAATGTGCAGTCCGTCCACAGGCAACCACCATCCGCCACCTCTTCTCTTCCTCCTTCTTCGTCGCCGTCGCCGCTGCTGTCGCGTCCGGAGAAAGAAGAGGCAGAGGAGAAGAAATTGGAATCTATGTATCCCCACATATGCAGTCTGTATGTTCAGAGGCTGGGCACATATTGACCGATACGTACCGCCGGTAGCAAGATAAACAGTTCTCTTTTCGTTTACTCTCTCTTTGCCTCTCTGTCCCTCTTCCCCTCTTGACACTTTTGTCTCTCTTTCGTTTTTCGTCTTTCTATCTCTCCCCTTCTCTCTCTCTCTCTCTCTCTCTCTCTCTTTCTGTTTATCCTCTCTGCCCTCTTGAGCGTTAAGTCGCCGCCCGTGACCCGTGCACACAAAATTTACGGTGACACGTCGACTGCGTGAGACACGCTCGTAAAATTTCATCATAAAGAATACATTTTATAGTGTACGGTAATCTAATTAAATTGTTAGTTTAATCGTTAGGCGTAAAAAAAAGAATGAGTTAAAAAAAAAATAAGGAAGCTCTGATCTATCTTTTAATATAAAATAGAAATATATATTGTATTAGAAAATGCGTGTGTAAATAGATCCATAATTATACAATATTAAAAAGTTATTAAAAATTTATGCAATATTTTCAATTCACGTAAAAGACAATTCGACTTAGGAATTAACTATAAACTCCTTTTCAATATTATTATATTTTGTAGCTGTGGCTAAACGCATTAATAAAAAGCGATGTTTAAATAAAACAATAATTTTTATATTCAAATTAAATTAGAAAGTCGTTTTACAAAAATAGACACTCCATTTTTAATCCAATATAATCGCAATGCGTGACTCGCACGTATTCAAAAAGATTCGAAATTTTAATATAATGATTAAAATAAAATACATCACAATATAACTATTCTCTCTTAAATTTTATTTTCGAAAGATAATGTTATCCTGTCGATCTGTCTTTGGTTTCTTTCTTTATAATTTCCTTATCCCTTTCCCTTGATATTTTGGCTTTCGATCTTCAAATACATCTAATTTTATGCTAACGGTCTTTTCATGACTTCATATATTACAATGTATCATTTTATTTCGAGGTAGCAGAAATACGATTTAAGAGAATTTATCGCGGTGCACTCGGCGGTGCACATGTTATATAAATATATATATATATATGTAAATATATATTTTTCCGTGCGATAAACATAAAAGATTACTATACATTCTTTATAAAATAAAAATAAAGGATAAGAGAAACGAGTTCGAATTGCTCGAGGCACGGAAACGAAATCATGCAATTGCTATCGAACGGAGTACGAAATAATAAAGTTTACCATGTCCCCGGTGACTTTAATCACTCGCCCGAGGTGACCACCGCGACGAGATCCCTATAATTCTTCACAAAAACTGAACAAACTATCTACGTCCCCTTTCGTAAAAGCTGCATTTTTCGGCCGTTCGTCGGTGGCAACTCCGATGCAGGCGTATCGAAGATCGATCGTTGCGGAAGCACCCTTAGGGCGGTTAGTACTACCTCGCTATCCGCTTAAAAAGGCCGGGGCTGCCGTTCAAGCCAAGCGCCCTGCAGGCAACGGATCATCTTATTCGCGTGTCATGCGAATTTATATCGAAGCTCACACGCGCGGTGTAATTTTCACAGATTGAGATCGGGCCTCTTTACAACAGAGACCGATTTCGCGATTAATATGTGGCGGTATTCGATTCGAATATTTTAATAAGTAAGAAATAACATTTATTTTAACAGCGCGTAATCGTGGGTACCCCAATGTAATTACGAATAATATCAGTAATTATATCAAATGTCACATTTATTATTAAATCGCAGCGGTGCTAACGCAAATTTTATTTCTCCCATTACTCTCGCGTAACGGTATTCTGTCAAGTTTTCTTTCTCACGATAAACTTCATATAAAGAAATGTAACACGTAATTGAAATTATAATATATATAAAATACAAATCTCAAGTGTTCATTATAAAATAATAGATTGAATTAATCAAATTATGCAAATTAAAGAATGCTTTGAAAGTAAAGTACATCAAATTGTAATAAATTTTTTAAAAGATATGTTCCTTGATGCTCTACTACTCATAACAATAAAAACTTGAATTTGTTATAAATGTTTAATTCTCTGCTTTTTTCAAAAAAATATTCTTCATTCTGTCTGTAATTGATATAAATTATAATTGTTCATAAAGTATAATTGACATAAATTGATTCAATCTATTATTAATTAATACTTGAGATTTATTATATTTAATATTTTTTATACAATTTCAATTGTTACATCTCTCTCTCTCTCTCTCTCTCTCTCTCTCTCTCTCTCTCAAGATTTATGATCATGAGAAAGAAAATTTGTCAGATATCGAAGTCACTCGAAATTGTGATATATCCGCGACAAGCGATTAATTTAATCACGATGTAAACGCAATTCGTCATAGATCACTCGATTGATCTTTTCATATACATGTCCATTACTCGGCTCTGTGACGGTGGCATGAAATAAACGTAGCTTTTCCCATCCGGGCGCGAGGGGCAGAGGAAGGAAGAGCGAAAGAGAGAGGGCAGGATCGTGCGGTGCCGCAAATTACATTGTGAAGTGCCATCATTAACGGCGATGTAATAGCCACAATAGACGAGCCTGCAGCAGCAAGGTTTACATACGCGTGCGGTTGTCTCTGTATAATAAAATACGTGAAAAGACTTGCACGTGTATGTGAGATCTTGCGCGTATCTTCGACGGGTACCAAATGTTGCTGAAGGTTAAAACGGAAAACAAAAAAAAAATCAAAGAACAACTCTCCCCCTATTCCCATTCACAATAACGGGCAATCTCCTCGTCTATGCACTACATGCGTCGCACTATTGTGATTAAATGAAGGTATCTGCACGCGAAACCGTTGGCATACGGTACCTTATTAAAGACTCTCGGTCAAAGAGAGACAGGCTCAGCCTTGGCATTCACTTGAGCGGGATATATGTTGCGGTAGCATGAAAAGAGAGCCCCACACAATGTAATGGCAACGTGTCACATCTCTATTAATGCGATCTCCATCTGCGTCTGTTTACTTGCACTTTTCACGATGACCTTTGTGCTTGTGATTCATGTTGCGTACATTTGACCGATGATCGTTTCATCGACCGATCGATGACTAAATAAGATGGTAGATAAAAGGGCAAGAGAACAAAGAAAATGTATTGTAACCTTGTAAAATATTGCATTATCTGTGAACAAAGTTTCGTTCTCATTCTGTCATGTGCAATGTGTGTATGTGTGTGTGTGTGGGTGTGTGTGTGTTTAGAGATATTATTGCCTTATCTAAAAGCAGAATGATATACATATATACAATTGAAAATCGCGACACATGTCTCTTTAGATCTCTTCAAATAAAATAAAATCTCTTAAAATTAAATTGATATCTTTATACTAACATCAACAGAGATCTTGAAATGTAACAAACTGTGTACTTTTATAGATTTAATTATAATTTTTTTAATGCATATATTTCTCTGTTAAATATATAGTGTGTGATCTTAATAAAAATTAATTGTAGATTTTATTTGAATTTTCTTTTAATCTCTTTTTTAATTTACATTATTTAAATATACATTAATATAAATTATAAATATATCTTTGATTAACATCTGTTCACATGTTTTGTTGTAAAATTGATATTTATATATCGTGAAATTTTCGATGTAAATATGAGTTATGTACAATTTAAAAACCACGATATGGAAAACATACACATACAGATGGAAAAGAAGATCCCTCTCAAGGAAACATCCTTTTAACATCAATTAAATAATTTTAAATAAAATAAATTTATAACAAATAATCAATCACATTTTTAAATTAAGATTTATCATATATCTTTCTACAAGCTTTTTCCAATCAACTATTAATTACGAAATAAAGATTGGTCCGTCACATCCTGCCAGGACGAAGATGCAGGATGCAGGACAATTACAAGTACAAAATTTTATCACAGAGGGAACCACCTACTAAGCCATACGCGATGGAGTCAGCGCCGAATAAGAAGAAAGGGAAGCTCGAATTCTCGTCTCTTTAAACCTCTGACGATAAAGTAGTCATTTTCTAAATCAAACTACGATCACATTATAATATAAGAAAGTCCATTTCATAAAAAAAGAGCAAGCTATTTATAATATTTATTTATGCAATATATAATTTCATTCATTCTCGCGTTAGCATTCATTATTTACAATTCAATAATTTCACCAGAGACTGACATATGACTAAATAAAAATTTCTATGTGCAAATAAATATATAAAGTCTCTAATTTTTAATAATTTAAATATAGAGAACTTTTATAATATGCCAAATATTAATCTACATTTTCATTATAGAAATAACATGTGAAATAATTAGTAAACGAAAAGATATTATCTACTAAACCGTATCTTTCAACACTATTAATACCCAATAGTTAACATTCGAATCATAAATAATTTAACGCGCAAAATTGTTTTACCGAATAGAAATATATAACGAAAAGTTGCGTGCGGAGAGCTCACTGCGCTACATGCTTTTTCGACGCACGCATTCTCGGTAAACTCGCAAGCGTAAAGAGGCCGAGGGGAAGCGCATAATTAGGACTCGTCGTGGTAAAACTGACAAGTACACGTCAATTAGCGCAACGGTAACCCGACGGTAGCCCGGTCGCCAAAACCCGTCGCAAAGAGACAATTCCGGAAAAAAAACGACCTGCTACCAACACGCCAGTTTATTCTCTTATTCGTGCATCTTTGTAATAGATGTAGACTGATGATTTAATACGAAACTGATACTCGCAAAACGGTAGACAAAAAATTCAAAGGAAACGCAAGATAATTGTCAGTTAAGTTATAAAGTTATATAAACATAATATAGACTTTTGCAATATTACAATAAAGATTAATATCTGCAAAGTTTTATGTGTATCTTTCGTGTAATTTTCACACGTAGGAGAAAATGGCGTTTTACATCACCGACGCACGCACATCGAGTAATGTTTAAGTGTGATTATGAGAGAGAGAGAGAGAGAGAGTAAGATAGATTTTTTTCCACCTGTAAAAGAATATACCGGATTATGTAAATTACAATGCGTACTAATAAAAGTGCAGCCAATGGAGGAGCGATTAAGTAATTTTAGCGGGCGGTAACCCTACGCAGGACACACACAACGGGACAATCCCTGTAAGAAACGTGACACAGCTGTCACTTGTATCATTTACATATTTTTACATACATTATGAGAATGTGTCGGTCACATTGTTGCAATGTGCTTCTTTGTAACGTGAGCAAGAGAACTGTATTGTTATCGTCATCATCCTGCATTATTCTAGTGTCTCTTATCCGTTATTCGTTTAGCATGAAATACGTAAACAATAATTCGATGCACAAACACACATCTGTCCTCTATTTTTGCAGTCTTTATTTCAAATAAATTTAACGAAAACGCATCGCAACTGTTACTATCTTTTTCCACCAGTCTTTAACAATTTAATATTTATATTTACATTTTAAAAATATCACTGTCATGATATTATTGCGATAGAATATAGAAATATCTTTAATAATCAGATACAATTTCAATTTCAATGATTATTCCAACAAATTGGCAACGAACTGATTTCTATCGTAACGCAATGATGTCCTCCACGTTTATCGTATCATCAGTCGTTCGCCTGGCCGAGTATTCCGTGCGTATTATTGCGTACCGTACTTAGGCAGCTTGGCGTAATTGTAATCACGCTAATGCATCTTGTTGTGACACGATGCAACCATAGCATTGCAGCTGTATCGTCTACGGTACGTGCACTGGATGACAACGAGACGCTTTCGAGATGGTTTCACGCGATAATGATAGCGTGCTGCATACGCATCCATACAATAGATGGATACGCAAGAGTGATCAATAGATCAATGCGCGAGAGAAGATTAACTATTGCCTTTTTTCATGCTTTTAACGGCGTGTTCACGTCGGCGAATTATTCTTGGACGCATCTGATATGTACACAATGTAAGCGGTCACATGTATAGATATATTATAATGCATACTGTGTATAATATTTATCTAGCAAAATATCCGACGTGTCACGCAAACGCAAATTTAATATTTATAATCTCTCTTTTGCAATAATCAAGATTAGTTCTTTATATTGCTTCGTGTAATCGTTCACTCTCCGTATCAAATACTTTCCTTATGTATCATCATCGTGTTATAATAATAAAATTGCACGGATTAATTATTAATAATATCGGTATCCTATTTTGATGACGTGATGACAGAAATATCGTAAATATTAAGTTGTACAGCAAATGTTCAGAATTGTTAAAAAAATGCAATATGAATGATACATATATCATGTTTGTTATTGATAAAAAAAAATTATAAATTCTTGTATATAATTTCGCGAATTCGCGCACTTGGTATATATCTTTAGTTAAACGTAATGGTTCGCTAACGTCGAACTCCAATCAACGTCCGTCACGTTACGTTCAAGCGCAATGTAATCGGCAAAGATTCCGAGATAGAACGTATAATTTTATTTCTAATCATTATCGCACGTAACGAGGCGCGTCAAGTTTAGGTACGCAATAATAGCCCCGCAATAGCGCGGTTCAAGTGACGTATTTCGTAATCATCGTCATCGTCATCGTCATCGTCATCATCATCATCATCATCATCATCATCATCGCCACCATCGGCCAACTTATTATTATCGCTATCCTCGCGCTTCCTATACAGTACGGACCGAGCCAGAAGAAAGATTAAAGCGGGAATATACACAATACTGCAATAAGTAAAGTGTTGCAAAAATGCTTTTAAAATATAATACTATAGACGCGCGAGATAGCGAGGTAGATTTTTGTAGCACGCGTGCGCCTCGGAACAGCACATTTCATAGGCGCCATAATCGCTGTCTCGCCGTCTTGTGTCTTATTGTCTTTCATTGAACAAAGGCAGAAATTAATAATCACGAGACAGAACAATGCACGTGACCCGTCTTGCGCATCCGCGATGCGTAACGAGACACACAGAGCTAAACCGGGAATAACAATGCTGAATCAGACTTGTATCATCGCGCGCGTCATCTTCAATCTCTTTGTTATAATTGTGATGATTTCTTTATCATATTTTACTTCAAGAAGTATTACAAATATTACAGATATATAAAATATTAAAAAAATAATAGGAAAGAAAAGCATATCGCACATTATTTTTTCTTCCTATTATAATTATAAAACTACAAACAAAATTTATTTAAGTGACAGCGAAGAATTTTTCTTATATATATGTAAATATTTATAAATTTATTTTGCAATATTAAAAGAAAGAGAAAGAAAGAGAAAGAAAGAAACAGCTTCTCTCGACTTACTCATAAAACTAAGAAATCATTGTTCTTCATCTGTATCATTCTTCTTCATATCAAAAGGGAGAGAAATAGATTGAAAAAAACAACGCAATGCAAGTAACATGCAGCTGCGCCACATTCATGAAATAATATCGAGATACCGAGATATATGCGACATCACACGTACAATCATCGCGATCAGATCACCTCGCGCGCTCATTGACGTTCTCATTATCATTCTCACGCCCTGCTTGGCGGCAAAAGCCCGAGGAAAACCGAGAATAGTACGAGTGGGTGCGAATGAAGTCATCTTCGCTAATGCACCGATGCTTATCCCGGCAACAGGCTTCTTTAAGCTACACTCGATCCATTAAGCTGAATTACCTGGCGCAGCCACACGCGGATGGTGCTAGATGATGAAAAGCTAGGTACGGAAAAGATGGAGAAAAGAGAGATTCAACTGCTATTGTTGACGAGAATTCAAATTCTCGTAATCTTTTCTCGCAAAATATTAGATTATAAAATCTGAATTTGCAACACGTTGCGAGAATAAGACATCGAAAATATATGACATATTGTGTAATCGAATTTAATCCTAATAAAAATGCACGACAAGAAAAGTTGATATGAGATAAAACACGAGACAAACATGACGCAAGATTATACTCCGATGCTTAACAAGGATCCCATCTATCGATCGCTAATATTACGAGAGTGTCCGTTGAAACTAGTATAATATATTATGGCTAATAAAAACGTTTGCCACGTTCATATTATTCATTATTATTCGTAAACGCGTAGCATCATTATTTGCGCAGTATTTCCACCTACGCAATCAATGGAATTTATCGCAGGACATATTCGTCTTATCCGCGCCGTCCTGTGTAATAACCGCGAGCATCGGGTATATCAGAATCCCGACGCGAACATCGCCGTTTTTTCCTCCCGACGTCCAGGTCAATGATGCGCACGCATTTTTATCTCTTGCGGCTAGTTACGGCCCCGACTGGGGTATAATAGCAGTTTTAACTACATTCACAAAGTGGCGTAATTTATTGCGCCATTATACTTGGCTAAGGAGCTGCTTGCTGCGAACGACGACGGGCCGCGGTGAGGCGCGTGCATGCGGACATGATTTAAGGTAAGGTGAATGACTACCGTATCGCTATTATGGCTCATAAGCCCGATCGAGGCGACTTTCAATCGACGTTCGCCGGATCGCGGACGCCTCGTTTATCCGCGTTCGTTCGCGATGAAGAAAAGGCCGCGCCGACATCCTATCGGGGGAGACTTTGTCGACACGATAAAACTTTCATTACACACAACGCGAGAAAGTAGATACGCACAAGCCGATATGATTTAGTGGTTAATAAAATTCTGACGGGATATAATTTATAAACAATATACAGAGTGTTACAATCGAATATCTCGCGATTCCCAAGCGGAAAACATCATGTGAACGTAGATCGAAACATACACATTGTACTTAATTGTCGTAATTTATGATCCTTTGTATTAAATGTATTCCGGCAAGATTCAAAAGAAAGATACATTAAAATACAAGACACTTTATAATCATAAAAAAAAAAAAAAATAATTGTTCTTTATTAAAAAAAAAATATATATATATATATGTATATACAGAACAAATATATCTATGGATTGATATTAATTGAGTAACGCATTCATAAATTTTGAACAAATTTTTCATAGAATACTATGTAAGAAGCGTGTGTGTAATATTCATCATCAGCTTCCAATATCGCCCCTCATTACTATATCAGTTATTTATGTTAAACTCGAATATCGGGACAAGGTTTATTAATTTCGGTCAACGACGGAGCGATGGAACAGTAGCGGAATTGTGCAACAAACGTGCAAATTGCAAGGATTTACAATGCTTTATGGACCGCTTTGTGGCTTGCTGCCAGACTGCGTCGCGCCTATATTTAAGATTCAGTCGCTCTCGAGGAGAGAAAATTCCGAAATGTGTGATTATCTAACGCGCTTTCAAAACAACCTGCGCAAAATAATAGCTTCATGTCCGCGAATGCGTGCGCGATAGGCGCAATCCTATGGTATGTGATTTCGCGATATTATCATACCTTGAGGTTGTTGGTGCACGACGAATCGTCTCGTCAGCAACACGCGGCCACTTTTCACATTGAACGATACTTAAAAGCCTGCGCTTATCGCTAAGTGTACAGGTTGCTCTCGAGTCTACACTTATCTCGCTATTCCTCCGCACGCTCTCTCTCTCTCTCTCTCTCTCTCTCTTTTTCCCTCGTCCTCCGTTCTATCTCTCTCGCTCTCTCTCTCTTTCTCTCTCTCCATTTTTCTCATTTTTTTTTGCCTCATACAACATAGGTACGCACAAGTAATCCGACAAGAGAGCGTGGGAGTCGAGAAAACGCGTTTCCTTGACGCGTTCCATTTGCGTAAGCCCTCGTGCTCGACGACGTTTATTAACTCAATAGGCTTAGCGTACGCCTCTAATAATGATCTGTGTAAAATAAATCGGTTGTATCGTTAAATCTGATCGTTTTAAAAATAAATTTTTTCCCTCGATCGGGCGCGCATTTCTGCATCTCGACGTCGTGACATCGCATCCGCGGTGCCGCGTGGGATGCACAAACTTGTACGTATCATAAACCAAGTGCAAGTTTAAGAAAAGTACAAGTCAACATAGCGACGTTAATCAAGAAATGCATATTTTTATTTTGTTTTATATATTGTATGAAATATATTAATTTAAAACTAATAATAATAATACAAACATTTTCGCAAAATAAGATTAATCTTTTTCAGAATTAATTTAAAGAGATCTAATAATATTTCTAAGATTTCGGTGCTAATATTTTACAAATATTTATTCAAAAGTTCAACTATGCGCGTGAGATAATGAAATTATTAGATATATGTTATTAAGATTGTATCGTAACTCTGATTTATTAATAATGACAATGTAAGGAATAATTGAAAATTCATCGATCAAATATTAAATATTCTCCTTTGGTCAGATAATGAGACATAATAGAGAGACGTAACAGAGAATGTAGTCAAGTATCGATAAATCTATAGGGGTACAGCCATAATAATACTATCGCGATAGACGTGTTATTATGAAGCAATAGATAAAGACTCAGCACTTTTCATGACACGATGCATTGATTCTGATCAACGTTTTCATAAAGATATAAAAATTTGATATGAATAAACATCGTTCATAATCATCAATCAATCATCGAACATCATCTATTAACTAAAGTGATTTCAAAGACAATAGATACCACAAACTTTAAATAAAAAGATTTTTCATGCGATCATAATTTTTAACATTCATTCATGATCAATTATAGCATCTATATCTTTTAATTGATCTTGTCAAACTCATTAATTTGTGAAATATGGATTGCGAGATGATTAGAAAAATATAACTTAATTTCATTTCTTTCCCTTTTTCTCTCTTTCTTTAATAGATTAATTTCGTCTTTAAATTAATTTATTAATTATTTCAATTAATCAATTAGTTATTACTCTCTGATGTTGCAAGCTAAATAATTCATCGATATAAAAAAATTAAATCCATTAAAATGCCATTAAAAATCCATTAAAAATTAAGATAAATATTACAAAATACAAAATTTTATGCAACACATTTTTCAATTATTTTATAAAATGTATACACATAATATAGTTACATTATAAATACGTAAACAAATTCCAGCAAAGTATGTATACACTTTCACTAATCACTGAAGAATTTAATTCATAAATTGGCGTCCTCATGGCGCCGTCATGGCGTCATAGCATCACAATGATGGTGAACGATGAAAATGGCTGCGAATAAGCTTCAGCCAAGGTTATAAACGCGACGGTGTTTTTAAAATTGCCTCGATTATATTTGCACGAATAGCAAGTAACGATTAATAAAAAATAAATATTCACAGTGAGAAACTTCTTTAAAATATATGCGTATAAGAAAAAAGGAAACTCTGTTTTTTTTTATAATTACGAGATAAGAGCCGAAAGTATGGAGCGAGACTTGTACAAAGTTGTATATAGGTATCTTTTTTGTACGTGTAACAAGATTTATTGCACATTTATTATATTTTTAACAAATATTTCCGACTCCGTAATTATGCTTGAGATAAACATGTGAAATTTTTACAAAGAGACAAATATTGTATACTATATGTAAATCATCATCATCTTCTTTTCCCGAGTATCTCGTATATGTATGGTAAAGCAATGACAATTGTAATTAAATTTTAATCTTTCTTTATATTTCGAGAAAAATCGTTATTCATCACAATCATCATCATTTTGCCGATTTGCATATAAAAGTTTGATTATATTTCATAAACTCTCAATTATATTTTGATACTATTATACTTTCAGCTTCGAACTATCTATAAATGATTTCGATATGCTTCAGATTATATCGGTACGATATCGGTTACATACTTGATCTCATAGTTGAATTAAGTTTTTTAAAACTTTATGAAATATAACACATTCATGATTTCAATAAAATGATATATAGATGTTGAATTGATTGAGATCGTGAATGCATATCAAACTTGACTCCGTCTCTGCTCATGAGAATATAAATGCAAATTCCTACTACATATGATGTATGGTATGTACACAAACATCAAGTTAATACATGATAATTGTCTGATTCATAATATCAGTTATTTATAAAAGGAGCGTAACGCAATAATATTGTGTGTGTTAATATTTGTGATTATACCCTAATACATAAACTATTTGATGCAAAGAAATTATAGAGTTACTATATAGGATATAGGTCACTCGCTACACGCGCCAAAAATACAACTGTACTAGAAGCCATCTATTTCTATTGAAACGCGTAAAAAAATGCAAACAAAAACACCTTCATACATGATTTTGCACAGGATAATCCTAGTCGCGATCAGTGAGGCTGAATATTCAGAAAATTATCGCGATTGCTACTCCGTTTCGGTTTAATGTTTCAATTACGAATAATTTATCTCCGCTCGTCTCTGTGTAATCAAGGAAATATCACTTCAACAGACAGATTTCATACTACTTATGGTGAGAGAAATTATGGCAAATAAGCGAGATGGACGGCGCAAGTGACGAGCCTTCTGCAAAGTATGCAACAACAACACCACGCTTATATCTTTTATCAAAGGTTGAAATTTATTATGTTTTTTAAAAAAAATATTATATAAATATACATCATTTTTTAAATTCATGCGCAACAATATAATTAGATATTTTACACAAGTTAGAATAATAATTTTTCTATTTTAAGGCCATTTTAATAATTAGATAGATTAAAATAAATGATGCGTAATAAGACATATTTTTTTAATGATACGTCAATGATGCCAAACTTTTTTTTTTCTTTTTTTTTTTCTTTTCAGAAATTTGTTAACCGCAAAATATCTCGATAAAAGGAAAGAGACGAATTTAGCAACCCCAGTTCATTTACATGACACAATGTGGTTATTCACGTATAGTCATTAAAATAATGAGCCAAGTCATTTCCTGCAAAATGATATCGGTAATACCTCCCTGGTTTGCATAACGTGTATGTACCATGTGAAAAAGAGATCGGATAGGTAACGATAAGGATCGTTGAATCTTTGAACGACAAGCTCGAGTGCGGCAATTTTGACAATTCTCTGTCAATCAACGACATCCGCTTGCATTATTTATTAAGCACGTTATTTCCGTTACACTTGGCTTTTTGGGGGTATTTTTTCTACAGTATCTGTGTATTCTCTTTTACCGTAAAAACTTCGTAATATAAAGAAATTAAATCATATAAATGTAAATTATTTATATTTAAAGAATGAGAGATCAGGAGTCTCATCCTTGTCATAAATATCGAAATATAAAAAATATGTATATTATAACGGAATAAAAATCATTCATTTTTTTTTTTTAAACACGCTTAATTTATTTTTTGAACTGTATTTTGAAAATATCAGAATTGATGATCCGTATCAGCTTGTTAATTTCACGAGCTTGTTAAGCGCGACCGTGTACAAGGCGCGATACATATTGATATTGCAAATTTGAGAGACATATATGTACGGAGCTGTGTCTACAGTTCATTATCGGAGCATCTGAGGCGAAGTTGCACGTACTCGTTCGCCGCTACTTTTCATGCTCGGAGGCTACTTTGGAACGGAGACCGACACCACCATCATTATCTTCCTTCTTTCCAATTATCGAGCACCTTCGTGTCAATGTGCACGCTTATTCGACGAGCTCACGAATACGCGCAAACAGTGCCTTAATCTTCGCGCGACCATCTCGTGGCCGGCGAAACGTCGCGCCCGCTTGATCGCGATTTTCGATCGCGCATATATGTCGACATGTGTCCCATGTGTACGCGTACGCGTACATAGCGGCATCTGCGACACACGAATTCCAAATTTAAAAATCGATTAATAAACAGTAGTTCTTAATAACGTCATCGAGGCGGGTTAAGCGCAAGTTACGCGACATTCGAGCCAATTAGCAAACAGTAGATTACTGTTTCTATCTCCTTGTAGCTTTATCAAAATATCGTCATCTTGCTGATATTTAAAGCTGCGGGACTAATGAAGAATATCGTTACGACACTTTTTTTATTTCTCCTCGACAAATGCTCTCTAATCGCGCGATTAAGTAAACGATATCAGATAATATACGACAGAGATAGATAAATAGCATAAGATATTAACTTTCGAAGGCATTAAAAAATGTTATAAATAGCATCAATGCAATTTTATATCTGCTTCACTTCTTCATTTGCGTATATTCTTCATAATTATCACATAAATACGAATTCATGTATTAACTTGTACAATATTACGTTGTATGATTCACTTATTTTTTCGCGCATTGCTTTTACTTCATAAATTAAACGTCGTTTCGCTAATCGGAAAGATAGTCTCGTTCCCATAATTATCCCGATCCGCGCAGATCGATAACATCTCCTTTAAAGCGACTCGCGACAGCGCGACAAGGGGCGAAATTTAGCCAACAATTATGAATAACGGGGCTCTTAAATAATACCGAGCCGCGTTACGGATGCCTGCGAGTATATCGGAATTTATTGCTTTAATTATGTCGAAGCAACGATCTGTATCGTTCGATACATTATGACGGCACTGGGCGGCAGCCCTCATCTGCTTCTATCGGCGAAAAGTCTCACTGCTGCTTCTATCGGCGTTTTCATAAATATCTCACGGATAATCGAAGAGAGAGATAGAGAGATAGAGAGATTTTATACTTAATGTTTCGTAAAAGCCTATATTTTTTATGTTTTGTATAGACATATATTGGTATATTTATCTTTCTATATTGATAATTTTATCTATTGATAATATATTTAAAAAATATTTATATAAAAAATAATACATATAATATACATGCATACATATAAATAAATATACATAAAAAATAAAAATTTTCACTTTATTTTTACACAATATTTGTGTATTATATGTGTAATCTATAAGGTTTTATATAATTTGGAAATATTGCTGTATCGTCATTTGAGAAAAAAGTGTAAAATATTTACGATAATATAAAAATGTTTATAATAAATAAGAACATATATAAATAGAAATATATATAAAACTTGTCATTCCCCCGATAAGTAGATAATCGTGCATAATTAAAAAAGCGATGCTATTTATTCTTTTTTTTTTCTATCTCTCTACAATTAATCAAATCTATTAAATAATTTTCTCAATTTAGATCACTATCACCGTCGCCAATTATTTCACGTACATTAATAAAAGAGTTGCACCTGGAAAATGCATAAATGTATGCATTCTCCGATTGTCGCGAACATTATTTTTGCGCAGCAAAAAGCAGAAAAGGAGAAGCAGGAAAGAAGACTTTTCCTTTTTTGAAAAAGAAAAAAGTATCCCCTACTTCTCTCTCTCTCTCTCTCTCGCGTATAACCATCTTGCAGCTGCCATATGTGATCCGTCGTGTTTCGTCATTTTACGCGGTAACACGTCATATTTTAAGCCTTAACGAGACGCACGCACCTTGTATTACCGCGCATATTGTAACGTGAAAAAATAACAATGTCATACGAATCGCTCTGGAGCTACATCTGCACACCTGCTTTCTCGATGTTATCAGATTTTTCAATTAAAGAAAAGTTGGGTTGTAAAACAGTAGATAATATCGAACAGCGTGATACGAAAAAAATTAACTGAAAAATGATAAAAGAATCGTTCAAACGATTAGTAACGGCTAGTCAACGATAACATAATTATTGGTATCAATTTTGTGGAACGCATTGTTTGAAACTATCTTGCTCGATCCTATTTATTTTCGCTACAATAGAATAAAGACAGATAAGACAGAGTAAAAACAATACCAGAGAAGATACGTAAAACTTGTCCTAAGGCTATCGGCTATTAATGCTTAAAAAATATTTTCTGTATAATTTTATTTTTTAATTTTTGCCACTTTGGAATAGATAAATTTATATCAATCAATACGTTCGTAATGACGACTAATCTAGAAACACTTGCATCCTATTAAAATGCGAAATAATGCGCACGTGAAACGTTAATCATGCAATCTACTCAGGTCGCTTTCACGATAACTGTACCGCTGCGAAATCTCGAAACGGAAGTAAAGACTCCTTTGCATTCGTACCATCTATTGTCCAGTACTGCATAGAATAATGCATTCTAACGGATCAATGATCCCCCATCAGCGCGTTTCACCATGCATTCCATGCATCGCGGTCGAATTCAAAAGACTTGCCGTTACAATAGACGAAGACCGTTAGCGGCGTCATTATATGCATAGAAAAATTTAGGATTTAAAGTCAAAATATCTATTCGTAAAATAATTTTTAATCAAGTCGGACTAGCTCGTATGTAAATTTGCAATCAAAATTACTGATTATTTCGTAAACGTTAAAACAGTACGATAATTATAAGATTATGCATGTGCATAGATTTCTATGGTGATCTCCATTTTTTTAATTTCTCTTAGACTTGTGTATACGTGTGTGTGTGTCTCACTTGCCGTCTTTGTCCATGGACCATGGGATATAAACGTGAAATATTATCTTTCGACTTAGAGTTTATGGAAGTTTCCAATAATAAAACGGACAACTGTGTGCGCGGCACGACCAACGGCAACGACAAAACATGACGAAACTCTCTATTACAGAAAATTTTATTTACGAGCCGATCCCGGAGGACAAAGCCGCGCGATGCAATGCGTGCCGCAGTGCATAAATCAATGTTGGCTCGATCATTAAGTCTCTCCTTTTCTCTAACGCCGGCAATTGCATCTTCACAGCCGGATCCGCCAACAGCATCATAATGCGTCACCTCATATTATTTTCTTTGCCCATATGCAACTCGTACGCGATCAATTTTTATGCGCGCGCGCATTTATTTCCTCTTTTTCGAGAGATGGAAAATCCCTGAAAGCCCCCTTTAGCCTTCATTGTACCGCCGGTTACTTTTATTAATCCATTTTAAACAAAGAACTTTCTTCTAAGGACGAGAGTCAACAATGGAATAACGATTGCTAACCGGAAAGAAAAAAGAATGAAATTATCGGCGGGAGCGCCGATATTTATATATACGGTGTACGATGTTAACCCTTGCTACGACTCGCAAGTTGTTGCATAAATGTACGAATATTCAGCTCACAAAGCAAGACTGCCATTTACTCGAAATCTTTTATACAGCATCTTGAAAATAATTCCGATCGCGATCGTTTGAGAGATTGATTCCTTTCTCGATATATACATAAAATAAAACTCGAGTATTTGAATCCCCAGGCGGATTAAGCAAATTTTTATTGCCGATATATATCTTGACATAAATCGCGAAATCGATGTGAACTACCCTGATTATGATTCCCACACGCGTTAATTCCCTATCGGAACTCGCACTTTCACGCATAATCCGAATTGCACGCGGCCTTTAAATAGGATAACAAACGAGCGAGAGACATAATTCGCAGCAATTTCTCATTCCTATTAATTTCTGATCCTTCCAACCGGCTCGATATCTTTCACCCCGTTTCTCTCGATCGGCACGCGCTAAAGTTCCATTCGAGTATCGTTGTATATTACACGCATACCCCTGATTATCTCTCCACCGGATTCCTTTACGTGTCTCCTTTGTAGAAGTCGAGCCTTAAATTCTCGTCAGAATTCCAGACGGTAGATCCGCTCTAATGGTCGCGATAAAAAAAGCACACTTCAATAGGCGCTATTTAGCGCTAACAATAACTCGCCGGTCAGACAAGGTCTCTTTGGTGCATTTTGATAACTGCCCGCCCCACCCCGTTCCCCACGCTTCCATCATATCTGCTCTTTTCTCGCCGGCGCTCTTTTGCGAGGACCCGGCTCCCCGGCAACAATAATTACGTATAATTAGCAAGGCGGCGTACCTATCCGCGGCGATACGCGGTTTCGCGTGTAGTCATTATGCGTTGCACGCTCTTATGCGTACGACTATATTTCTTGCGTACTGACAGCATACTGAGACTGCCCACTGCGGCAACTACGACCCCGCAACGGCGGGACCCCTGCACCGCTACACCTAGGGATTCCTAGAGGTATACTAACATTCCTATCACAGGTCCTCGATTTTCATTCGGATGTCATGAATATTTACACAGCGCGAGTCATCGGGAGTTTTGACAGTTTTATGAACCACGTATTTTTTTGTGAGAATAAAAAAAGAATCGAGAAGAAGAGCGTTTGTTTATCTATTAAAAGAAATGCGTAAATTTTTTTTTAAAGCGCAAAAAATGTATCTCTTTTTTAACCGTTAAAATTCTTTAAGAGCGTTTTATCTTTTTTACTATTACAATATAATTGTATAGTTTCTTTTTTATTTATTCACACAATTCTAAGCGAAAATCGCTTACAAATCTAATGTCAAAGACAAGATCTATGAATGATTGTAATAGCACTCAAGTTTTTACGAAAACTAGAATAGAATTTTCCGCATAAGGTAATCGAAATTCTTTATAGATTAAAGGAATCTATAAACTACGTCCCTTCTCCCATCGATATGTGAATTCACCTCCGACATCACGGTAACGGGATTGTTATACAAGCTTATTTCTAATCATCTTCGATCTCCGTTTACCTTCCGGCCATACATAGCTCAAAGATCACGTGGCTATAATTAATTACACGCGTTTCTGCGTTGGAAAGATTATTCATGGCTCGACAATATGATCGCGCGTACGTTTACGTCAAGTGAAAGCATCGTATGTTGAGATAAAAAGATCCCATTTTATTTCATGAAAAAAATATACGTGCTACTTGCGTGTTGAGATAATCGTTTATAAGTCTAATTCTCTTACTCCCGATATGCAGAAGAAATTCTGATACCCTATATATATATATGTGTGTGTGTATATAAACTCTATAAAATATTTTTTACTTACGTATATCACGAATGTATGCTATATATAATGTATATATGTTTCATATAAGTTTTATATGAAATATTATTCCACGATAAGAGTTACGACATGTCGCAGATACTAATAGAGTTTAGATGGCATGCATAATATATGTATCTAATGTTCAAAGAAACATTTCCCTCTCGTAAAATTCCTTTGATCACGCGAGTTACTCAAGATCTGCAAACTATCAAATCAAAGTCGACCCTCGATCTCTCGCAGTGTAAATATCGTTCATTCTATCGTAAATTCTTCACTGCTCGCGTTCACAGGCATCATGGATATCACTTTGGTCACGATATTATTTATACTCACGATATTATTTATAACTCGACGAGGCATTCCGTATATATTCGCATTGCAAAAAATATACAGAATCTTGACACGCAAAGTTTCGCTCTCTCATCTCGGACACGAGTTCAGTCGGGGTTATTGAACAGCCGTTCTTTTTCCTCGCTCGTGAAAACAGCGAATTATTTCCGCGACATAACAGACGTTCGTCAGAGTTTCTCTATAAATTTACAACAGGTATGATTAAATAACGATTACGAACAGGTAACTATTTTCTGTCAAAAATCATCATGGTGAAAAAAATCCGCCTCTTCGACATTACACCATATGAACGGTCCATCTATTTTGCGGTTTATGTGTTCACCGAATCATCGAAAGCCGCGGTAACGCCAAAGTTTTTATAACTCTCTGCCGTTAAATTGCGCATAAATCTTGCACGAAAAATAGGCAATATGATTAATGTCAATATCGCGTACAGTAGAACTATTAACGCAACCGACGAGCGCAGCAAGTTTTATTAATGGGTGAAGAAATGATTACTTAAAAAATAATGAATGACTGTGCCATATTCGCGATGGAGATTCATTCAGCACGTCGATATATTAAATTTATTATATTTTTAGAAAATTATTATTATTGAAATAGTACCTATGCCGTAAAATCATTAATAAATTAAGAAGTAGACACATATCTAAATATATTATAAACAACATATATATATATATATATATATATATATATATTACAAACGACAAACATACATCACGTAATTATATATCTTAAGCAATTACATGTACAGAGAGAAAGTGTAAAATTTTTTGTAAAATAATTTTAAATAATTTTCTCTCGCTTTATGCAATATATCATTAATTTAAAAATGCATGTCACAATGTGTGATATAATATTAGAAATTTTATTACAATCCCGTCACTAATCATATATATGTATAATAAATCTCATACACGATATATAAAAGATATTGAAGGATAGTTTAATTGAAATATATATTACTTAAGAATCTAGAGTATTTCACTAATCTCTCTAAAAGCCATTCCATTTCAAGCTTGAAACCGATTGTGAAAACTCCGAACTGACCTATCAGTCAGCACTGCCTGCAAGGCATACAATTCAAGCCAAGTGACATTTCGCAGAGTTAAGAAAGGCAGTAATATAAAGACTTTCGCGGCAAGTGAGTGAAACTAAAGAGACGTAAATCTTTGGCGCGAGTCAGTCAATACAGTATTTATTTTCCCTATTCGTTCGTCTAAAAGGCTAACAGCAATTATTACAGCGTTTATTGCACGCCTGTAAGCTGGTCGCAGCGTGAGTTCGTTCTAAAATGAAATCTTGTAACGCTATAGACACTATAACGAACGCATTAAATCAGCATTCTGAGAAGTGTTTTTATCGCGGATTTTTCTCGAAAAATAATTTATCTCTTAATATTTGCGCTATCATAAAATTTTTCCACACACGCGCTTGTTTTCTATACTTTGCCATAAATTTTATTTGAAAATAAAATATAAAAAAGAAAGAGAGAAAATGAAAAAAATCATAAATGTTCGCAATTTGTAATAATTTAGCAAAATATTCGCCTTATGAATGAATTATTTATAATTAAATAAATTATTTACGGATGTAATTTATTATTTTCGCTAAATATAAATAGATTATAATTGTTATACTAAAATTTTAAATATATTTGTATCAATTTTGAGATATTCTTTCGCAAGAACATTATTTTGCCACATCGGAATATGAATATGAAATATTTATACACGATACACTTTTTTGTTCGATAGGCCTTTCGCTTTGTGCTGCTAATATGTAATATTTCACAATAATAAATCGCAATCAACTGCCAAATCGCACTGGAATAATCGATCGTTCACGCAACACGACGTCGATCACCATCTCGAGGAAAGGAGAAATCGAAATGTGTAATCAAGATAAATAATGATGGCATAAATGAATGGTCAAAAGAAATGATCAAATTGAAAAACCGACATAAAAATCGCATTTAAAATAAATCAGGTTTAAATGTTGGCAGAGAGAAAGATATCTAAAAATAGAAACGTGAATTTCTCCAAGAAAATTCCAGATTTTACGAATATTATTCAAATTTATGATTTATATCTTTTTCAAATATTTTATACATATTTTTATTTTTTAAGACGAGATGCGTACACACATATCAAACCTTTTTATTCGAAAATTAGCTATATACGTTAGATAATTTTCAAAACTAAATTTTCCTTCAGAGAAGCGACTCCATTCTGAATATAATTAAAATTTTCTTCATCTGATGAAGAATTCCTGATTTTCTTCATCGGATAAATTTTCGATGTTAAAGATAAAATTCATCTATCAATACTAATCATGTTCGCGCTAATTGACATTAATCCTGCTCTTAATTTGGCTATCTCCGCGTCCAATTTTCGCAATGCACCGTTATTAGACCGTAACATCTGTCACGGCTCGACTGCAGAATAGAGAATTAACTAACGGATTCCGTATTCGCGGCATGCTTTTGCAACGCAGTTGATCGTTGGATAGATTCCAGGACAAAAACAGGTCGAAGATGGCATTTTCAAATATCTCATAGCTTGTATAACGCATATATAAATCGTTGGAATGCGCGTTTCATTGATAAACATCTCGTATTGTTAGCTGGGCTATCTAGTTTTATTACAAGACGATTACTTCATTTCTAATTTCATTTCTAATTTTCCTAATTTAATTGATAAATTCAACCAAATATAAACAATCCGATTAATGCCAGTTTTCAATCCGAAATACGTTAGTCCCATATTATATTTTTACTTTTCAGTTAGTCTTCGTATTACGCTAATTTGATGTAATTTTTTTTATTAGAATAACCGGTAAGTATTTTTTTAGGCACCTACACAACTCTGATAATTAAAATCATTATCTATTACTAAGCTAAGTTAAAGACGTTAAGACTTTATCCGGCTTGAATTCTTCCAGTATCGAATACGATATCATGTTACATGCTGAAGTGAGAAGTAATGATGCAAGTTAGGCAAGATAATGCAATACGTAGATGACATATAATCAGTAGTATATAATCGTAGATTCTGTCTCTTTCCTCCAACCATAAAAAATTGCACGTTTAAAAGCTACTTTGATACTGCGTCAGCAGTATCTCACGACTCACGACGATTATTTCTCTTAATCGTCCCGATGAAGCCTACGTGGTAATTTTAGCATCAGGTTTCAGGATATACGCGCGTTTCCTTTCTCGATTTTCTCGTATGTCGCGGAGGCAGCGCAACATCGAAATAGATACTCCGCCGTGAAACGAAATGACAGCGTGTCCGAGCGTGGATTAATCACCCGGTGATAATTAATTCCATCCGCGCCGTAACCTACCTATGTCCGGTTCCTGGCGTAAAAATTCTGCGTTCTCGTAGAATATAAGTTAACCCGAAGTAAAACAGGTAACCGCCTCCGCTGTGCGCTCTGTCTTCGTATGTACCTTTAAGATATAGACGCGGGAAGGGTCGCGAGCAGAAAACGCGGATGCAAGAGAAGGTGCAATCAATTCTCTCGGATAAACCATGTGAAACGAGAAGAGCGAACTTGATTACACGTACAATGCATTCGACGCGTTATTAATTAATAAAAAAAAAAATATGTTTCTAACGAGATTTTAATGGTAGAATTTTTTATGCGCAAACAAAACAACGACATTTTTATCTACCGAATAATTATCTACATGCGTTGCTTTTACGTTACATCTAATATCGAAAAACTGGCGCAATTATCGTAATTATGGAATATAAGCACGAAGAGAATACCGTATGATTTCCAGGATTTCCAGGAGCGCCAATGCGCAAATGAATGTTGTAATACCTGTGGTTAGAAATAAGATGTTACAAGAGAACGTGACGTAAACAAGTTTATCCTAGTTCGGTTACACTTTTCAATGCTTTATTTTCGTTGCAAGAATACGAGGGCTCTATCCTGTGCATGATTTATACGACATTGCACTAAACGATATATCTAATCGTAGTCTAAAAGATTACTTTTCTGACAAAGATAACGGCACTATTACTATAAATAACTTTTACCGTTATTGTCATATTTTTTTCGATAGAATTAATATCGATATGGAACGACGTGCCATGTTAATCGCTAATCCATTCGTGTTACAACCCTATTACTGCGCATATTGCGAGACGGCCAGACATGTATTAAAGATATACCGATTTCGCGAGAAAGCAAATTGTGTATTGCATTACCGTATAATTTACAGCATACTACGACGATAATAACGACAATCGCTATTATATTTATATCCATCTGATATGATAATCGCAAATAGCATCGCAGGTGTTTCGCTCCTCGTAATAATATTATCTTTGTTGCCGCGGCGATAAAACAAAAAGGAACTTTTATGAGGCGATTTAACGCCTTCTCGTAGAACGCCCGTTTATTCCACGCGTTATAACGGTACAATCAAATCTCCACTAAGTTGATCCACTTCGTCTTTAATAACGTAGGAAATTCCATGCTATTACAATCGTGTGTAATAAACGTCGCGGCTGAACCTTGTGATAATTATCCAACTATTTATTTCGATGTCAAGATATTGTATATTGATATAATTTGCCTTTCACACATACACCAAACAGGAAATATATTTATAGATATAATATTTTTATATATATTGTACAATTAATACGAGATACTAAAACTATTTCTTTTTTTTTTTTAAACTCTCTTCTTTTTCATCTAACATTTTGTAAAATTGATGTTTGTTAAATAAAACTTATTGGAGCTGTAATTTTTCAACATTGATGTAATTAAATCTTTATAAAAAAATTTAATTTAGCAATGTCCATTTAAAAAAAAAAAATTTAATTGGAAGACATAAAAGAAAATTTACTTTTTATTACAATTTATAAAGACTCACAAATTCTTAAAATTTCTTTAATTAAAATATAAAAATTTTAATTTGCGATATTAATTCTATGAAAAAATGAGAGAAAGAAGTCTGCTATGTTTGAATGTCATCGATTCAAATGTTGAGAAGATCTAAAGTCACCGAATCAAATGATATCAATCGATAAGATTCATTTGACAGTGTCAAGATATCTCATTCGCAAGCATCGCTCCGCCGCACCGTCAACTCGGCGAGAAATTACCAAGCGTTCGCAATTTATCCATGTGAAATTCCACGCTGCAATTTCGTTGCCGCGACGTATTTCGCATACGAATGAACGGGACATTAAGATGAACATTAACGATCGGCGTTATCGCTAAATATAGAAATCGCGCAGCTGTAAAATAATTTATTTATTATTCGATCGCGAAAATGATCGGATGAATTTCCGTGTCACCGGAATTTAAAAAAGTCATGAAAGTAGCGGCAGTTCAAACGCCGCGATCCGAAGAAACATCCGCGATGTCTGCGTGTCCATGCATATATAAATTTACGCACGCCTATACCGTATAACGCCTGGAAAAATTGCGTGAAAAGAGTATAAGGTAATTTTATTACGAGACGCAATCGAGGATAGCAACATCGACATCGACTTATTTTACGAAAGAAAGAGAAGTACGAGTTTTTTAAGATCTCTTACCATTTCGCTATCATATTTTCTATAAACATTTTTATTTTCTTTGTAAAATAATTCTAAAATATGTAACTTTGAATTTTGTAACAATATTAAAATATAAAAATATCGAACAAATTTATTTGTATCATCTGTAAGTTTTTGCAGGTTGATGATTAAATTTGGGGAAAAAAAAAAAATGAGAAAGTTGTCGAAATCCATTTATATGGGACTATGCTCGTGCAATTTGAGATAATAATGCAACATAGCAGAGAAGAAAAGAATCTGACAATGAGATCATTTATGAACAATCAATTCCAATTTTGTTGTCAATATCAGTATGCAATTTCTGTTACGAAAAAATACATCGTTTTCTATTTTTCATATTTTTATAAATCGCAAGAATATTCAATTTTATGAAACTTTTACGATACATGTGCAATCTCAGACATTCGCTGCTGTTTGAAATTTACTGCATTGCATAAAATATACGAGATATAACAATAACTGATAATAAGTGATAAAGAAATAGTTCTCATAGCATTTCCAAGTGTTTTAATGTTAAACTGACTCTGCAGACGATTTATGGTACACACGATTACGTTCATGGTTTCCTAAGCAAGTGAAATTAAAATGTGAAAAAATAACCGAGACGAAACGAAAACGCTACGGTTAAAATAATACGCTAAAGAGGTTATTTTAAATTATTCACGCTATATTGAAGACTTTGTAATTACAGCAGTAAACTTCATAATCACCTATCCAATTCACATTGCGTTCGAAAGATCAGGACAATTATTCCTTACTAAACATGCACTCATTACTAGAAAGTGTATTAATTTCTCTGCAATGTTACCGTATATTTCGTTTTTACAAACACACAAGTGGATATTGAAGAGAAAAAGAGAGAGAGAGAAAAGAAAAATTCAACAAGCATAAATCATAAACTCCATCGTGCGCGGCAGAAAAAAGGTAGAAGCTCGTTTCTTAACAAATTTTCGTATTAAACCGTTTTATACAAAATATATGACTTATCTATACTAACTATATAATTCTCCAAATAATGCACCAAACATTATAAATGCAAACAAGAAATAAAATTTATAATAATACATCGCGATAAATTACGCGACTGTAAAATTATCATCTATACCGCTTCTGACTACATTAGTAACTACATCCGCCATAATCATAGGTAACGAGACCGATAATTCTTCGAACCTTAGAACGGTGATTCATTATGTCCGGCCGATGCGTTATGATATTTTATTTCATGGAAATTTTTTCCGCCTCGGCTAAATGTTTAATGGCAATTTATGTCCTCTTTCATGGACATATTAGAAACCGGAAATCAATTTCTTCATCCGCGAACGACGTCTTACGTAAAAAGCACTTTTCTCGTTTTTCAAATATTATGACTTGTCATATATCTTATCGTTTTTCAGAAAAGAATTTATAGCATAAATAATAATCGCTCTTGAAGTATCCAAACAATTGTCAAAATGTTCATCCCGTAATAATTCTGTCGTTCATGTATCATTCGTTTAAAATGTTTAAATGATATCGTAAATCTGACACGATGTCTATCCGCTCTCTGTCTATTCGCATACGTATATCTATATATTTTCGTTCACTCAAATGCCTGACAAAATTATGCTAACGATCTAAATATCGCAAACAATAATATACGAAGATGAGATAAATCCAAATCATATGAAATGATAACTTACGGATACTTATTTTACATTTATCTTTAATTATTAATAATTTGGAAATTATCATTGCAATATAATTCTTATATTTTGTATATTTAAAATTCTTAAATTCAAATATATATATATATATATATATAATAATATAATAAGTAATAAAAAATAAAATTTTCTTAACAACATGTAACTTTTATAATTTAAATAAAATGTTTTGTCAAGTCCATAGCTGTCAAAATTCAAGACAATTCTGTAAACTAGAAATACAATAAACATGAAGAAAACTGAGTAAAAACAAATAGCATTAACCCACCATAAAAATAAATTAATACAATCTTTAATAATAATCGTTAAAAAAAAATCTGTCAAGATTATTCGAAACGTTTTGATATCTATCCAAAGTCTCAAGATATTAGTCTCTCTTGTGTCAGCTAGATAGAGTATTCGTGCACGTTCGTAGCACTTTGGCATTGTTTTAGCCTGACGTACTAACAAAAGTCACATACGTGGGCTACTAATCATGGGTTGCGATGTTTTATGTCAATCTACCGACGCGGATATATACCGACTGCCTACTCGATAATCGCGAACAGCGTCAATTAATAAAATAACAATGAAGAAACATGATATCCTCACCTATCTAGCGTATACATATCTGATCGACCAATGCGATCATTCGATATTTCTAAGTACTTTTATTACCGCTTTTAGACGTCGCGATTAATGTCTATGATTTTTAAACCTGCAAAGTGATCAATCACAATGTGCAAAAGTAATGCTCCTATACATCACCAAAAGTTTTCACGTTATTTAGATTTAATTTATTGCATTATATTATATTAATTTTAAGTAACGAAAAGGAGAAAGAGAGCAATTTGCAATATATTCTGTCTCATTTCTGTTTCAGACCGAGTTTAGTTTCTATATGCAGAATTTACAATTCATATATGCATCATATTGATATATTATCTTATCTACTCGAAAATTAATTAATCATTAAAATGGAGAAAATTAAGAATAATAAAACTAATTTTTATCAAACATAAAAATCGTCAATTCGGATCGTCCTAAAGAAATCAATAACATTGCAAGTTAGATAACTCTCACAACATCGTGTAGTTCCTTTTCTTTCAGAGCTGGTTGCCGCTCACGGCAAAACCGGGTGTTCGCCGAGATAAAACTCAAGATGCATTCTGCACGTGCATATATACATATAGATATAGGTAACAAGCAAAGCAATAATATACGTGTATCGTGACGCGCGCACACGTGCGACACGTCACGCTTTGTACGCGCCGTCAATTGGAAGTTTGTCATTCGATTCGCCGCTCGGTAAAGCATGCCAAAGATTTTTTCTTCAAAAATGATGTATGCGGTATCGTGTTATTTCCGTGCGTAAAAACCGTTTCATTCCTACAACAAGAATCGCGTTCTAGAGTCGCGGTTCTTCTGATTAAAAATGTACTTTAATTTCGTTAAAAACATAATTCGGCGAAACAAAAATAATACTCAAAGCGATAAAATCATAATTGAACAAGTTCTGGGGATCTTCCCGTTCTCAGCAAGAAACTTTTTTTCCAAGTTTCCACAGCTTGAAATTTTTTTCAAAAATATAACTTTTTTTCCCCTAACTAAAAATGTCATACAATATAAATAAATCATAATCTGATTTGACTTGAAACGTATTTTTTATTTCGCGTAACAAAACTAACTTCCTGGTTGGTATTTTGCCTTTAGCGCTGAGTCATTTTACGAGTCATTTACATAATTGAATCGCTTAACGCTTATCGCTTACCCTAATTTAAGAATATAATAAATTTACAACTTCGTTCAATAATAATTAGCAATAAAATGGTTTAGTGCGCTTCCGCATGCTTTCATAAATATATAAACTTTCTTTTCTTCTTTTCTCTCTCTTTCTCTTTTTCAGCTAGCAGCTAAAATTTAATTCTACTCACACTATCAGGATAAAGTCTTTGGCGAAATTCAAGAATTATAACTTAACTAAATTTTAACCAAGATTTTACGGAGTCGCAATTTATAGTACACTTTATACCGCAAAAAAAAAAAAAAAATAATATCGTATTATATAAAAGCTTATTTTCGCGATAGCTTATTTTCGATAATATTTTCCTTTTTTTTCTAATATGTGTTTTGTTTATTTGTGTGTGTGTGTGTGTATCTCTAAATAATTATAAATTTATAATGATTTACCGCTATTTATCATATGCATCAATCATCTAACGATAAAATCATTCTTAAAGCATTTATCGATAATATTTTCAAAATCCCACATCTCTCTAAGATTGACATATAAACTCGACTATTTGTGAGATTCATCTGACGTCCAGCATGGTTTTATATAAGACACGTACTTAAAACGGTAGTAGTATTTACGACTTCAAATCCTATCTATTGCCCTGTCGGACGTAGAGTCTGTGTGGCTTCATGCCTCTTCCGCTATGCTCCGTCGCATGTAACGGTTAAGCATTTATCTTCTTTTTGCTGTACCGTGAAAAGTGACAGCAACCGGGCTGCAGCAACATCGCCATCAAAGAGCGAAGACGTTCCATACACCGCTGTCGCTCGATATTTTGGTTATTAATTTTTACGAGTGCCAACAAAGTACACGAAAGAGATGCTCCTTTGATCGCAAATGGCGGCCAACGATGCCAATCAGTGAGACAATTCAAATAAATAGTGGCGTAAGATGAAATAGGTCAAACAGATGCTGATATAACTTTTGACAGATTTGTAAGCGCGCGCACATGCCGAATCTTTTTAAATATCTTTGTCTTTAATGAAAGAAAGAGAAAAAAAATCCCCGATATAATCATAAAATTAAAAATAAATTTTTACATTTTATAAAAAAAAAAAAAAAAAATAGCCTGCGATATATTTCATCGTCAATAATTTAGATAATTAAGTAATAATTTTCTCAACTTCCACTTCATATATTTTAAGATATTAAAGTAATAAATTTCTCTAGTGCCTAATATGTTTTATATGTTCCATTTTCATATATATTTTTTGCAGAGATTTTTTTTGGCGATAAGCGAGAACTTCTTTTTTATTCAATAATTTTTATTAAATTATTGATGAATTTTATTAATTGATTATATTAAAGTAATTAAACTACCATTTTTTTAAATCATAATATCCGCGCTTGTCACGATATGTTGCAAAGAGATATTACGTTATCTATACACTATGGATCCGATTGCCTCGTCGTTGCAACTCGATTGCACTTTTTGCTACAAGTAGCAGCAAAGAGAATATGAACCTGCCTAGCCATTACGTGCGACAAAGCATAACGTTTACAAGCGTGGCCGTTGCGCAAAAACTCAGTCAGTATGTAAGAGCATGAAGGAAAATAAATAAAGATGAATAAGCTGTTTTAACGCGTTTCTTGCCGCGCACCATCGCGGGAATTACTACGATTATTAAGTTGTAAAAATTCCATGGGGACACACAGAGTTAAAAACTATATTTATGAAATGTTAACATATTGTTGCGAAATAATCAATACACAATTGCATCTTCCATTAACTTTTCGCAAAGAAAAATTTTTCGACATACGCAGAATATTAAAAAATTAATCGCCAATGAGAAAATCTATAATGCGACGCGGGATTAAATAGTAATATGTAAAAAGATTTTTAAATAAAATGTAACAAATTTTATTACATCAAATATATTAATATATAAATGTGATGTATATTTTTTTGTAAAAGGATATTAATCATCTTTCGTGCGGTCGCGCCATAAAAGAAGTAGAAAACAAGCTGCAGCTGCGAAACCATTAGTGGTTCCACCCGCACCGTTTCCTATTTTCGTGATAATTATTCTAAACTAATTATATACCACGTGTGCACCATACATTTTTACTCGCGCCAACACGCAATCATGTGCGTGTCTTATCCGTTATTAATAATCGTAGAGCTTTCTCATTAAATGCTACAATATTTTTCAATACTATAGTATG
Source organism: Polyergus mexicanus (assembly GCF_030449975.1). Lineage (NCBI taxonomy): Eukaryota > Metazoa > Arthropoda > Insecta > Hymenoptera > Formicidae > Polyergus > Polyergus mexicanus. Next base: position 4,815,172 of record NW_027223345.1, read on the forward strand.
TTGTGTTTATTATAATCTTATGAATAATTTTAAGTTATAGTACAAGCATTATGTACATGCATTTATACTGTAACAAGATTATAATAATAAAAATGGTTCTATTGCCGCTTTATTCCTTGTGCTTTTCGATAAATTAATGGAAAATCCATTTTGAGCAATAATCTGTCATGCCACAGTCACTCAAATATCTTAAGTTTCGTTTTTGCAACATAATACTAGCTCTTTTACTACAGTAAACGTCAAGCCTTAGCATATAACGCCAACAGTTAATCTTCTTTGTGCTGCAACTGCCAACGATAAAAAATACGAGCTGAAGCAACAATGACCTACAATTTTCTCTGCATTATAGAGAGAGAGAGAGAGAGAGAGAGAGAGAGAGAGAGAGAGAGCTCTACAAGTTTCGGTTATTAAATTTTACGATCTATATAAATATAGAAGGGAGGAAAAAGCGATATATATATATTTCGAAATTTTAGGAAGTAACGATCCCTTACGAAAATACAATTTTCATGCAAAATTATATAAATTCAGTGGGTAAAGTATACCAAATTAAAATTATTGCAATCCACATATATGAATATGTAGGTTGCATCGAATTACATATATTGTGTGTAAGATTGCCAGCAATGTTAAGAAAAGCAAGGATGTACTGCATATATGGTAAGCATAAAATTTGATGAATAAACAATGAATCAACCAGCTACATCTCATTCATGGAATTTTTAACAGATTTTATCAGAATGGCTATTAAATACATATACATATATATATTCTTCCAGAATAATAAACATTAAAATCTGCAAATTCCTGCCTTTCTACAAAATAATTAAAAATCTGCAACGTTCTTGTATTCGCCACATATGTTATTAAGAATATATTTAAGATCAATTTCCGAGTCAATTTCCCCTAATAATAATTAATTTAATTAACAATATTAATTAACAGTAATAAATAACAAGTTGTCATTAATATTAATGACTATATTAGTGCGTACATTAATGAATGTTTAAATATACGCATATTTATTACTTTGCATTAAGACAATGCAGATTATATATAATTATTTTTATATATGAGAGAGAGCCACTCGTTGCATATCATAAAAAATATCCTTGGAAAAGTAATTTTTATTTGCGATAAAGTTATGCATTCGAATATTTTAGAGAGAATTTACTACAGTGGATAAATAAATTCTATAAAGAATTTCGTTCGCTCAACAAAAATAATTCTAAAATTGACTTAATTTCATGATAATGTATATTCTTGTTCTCAGTGAAAATGCTTCATAGAAATTTCAATGGCCATTTGAGCCAGATTTTTATGTAAAAAAAAACTCGGTCTATTAAATCAAGAAGATAGATCGAATGTATCAGCGATCTAAAAAAGCGAAAGAGTACGTCTGGAGCGTTCCATTATTAATTTTCATGATATCCGTCACGTGAAACGGCCGTAAAAGCGACCGACCTAGCATACCCGTTCGATCGCAAGCGGCGCTTTTCGCGAGGAATCGACGCGATCTAATGAATAATACAGCAAAGTCTTCTAACGCGACCCCTTCGCCTCGGTTTTGCGCCCATATTTTTCTGCATCGTCTCACAATCTTTTCGCATAAAACAACCGGCCGGCGGTCCGATCAGTCCGCGCATACCGCCTTGTAACACGCCGAGAGATATTTCGCGGATCGTGCGGATCGAGAATTTATAATGCTTTAAACGCACCTGCCTGATTTAAATGACTCGATACATTAAACGCACTTGTAGCGATATACATATAATTGGCGTCTTCCCTACATTTTTTCGTTTTACATCTAAATGAAAAACGAGCGGGATTATACGAACGGAAGGATCCGATTTATTAATATTTCTATTTCTCGAGAAAGATCGGCTCAAAACAACTCCGCATCATTCCCGGTACATTCCGTTCTAATCGTTCAGAAAATCACGGAGGGATAGCGCACAAACGCGGCGCCAAGTCGTGAAAAAATAGTTCGCCGAGGCCGTAATTAACTCTATAATCGGAATACCCCGGATAATATCCGATGCGCGCATTTAAGCGCGCAATTAGAATTAATGAAAGCTCTTCCCGAGCGGAAAAGAGTCTTAGAAAAGTATAAATTCCACGCGCTGAATCGCTAGGCGCGAGATGTGTGCGAGTCGCGGCGAGATTTGGCATGCGGTTCACGTACGGTGCACTATCGGAATTCCTTGGCCATATAACCGACGATAGGCCTGATCTGACTACCGATTGCCGCTTTCGATTCGCTAAAAAGAGCAATCTGCTAGCTTGATAAGTTACGCGATTAACGCACGAATCGATTACTTGTGCGATTCCTACACGACTTTGCATTCCAAATATATCGAGCACCGACAAAGTACAGTAAAAAAAAAAAAAATACAGAGCGTTACGTCCCCGTGGTGTTCGACATCATTCATCGCGTCGGCGATTGAAATTAAGGAAATTAAATCTCCTTGTCACGGGGTTGTTGGTAAAACAATGGCGAACGTCTTGTTGGAGAGCCGCCATTTTAATCTCGCGACGGCTGACATACCGTGCAGACGTATTCGTTACGACGGTTATTATTATTATTATTATTATTTACTTCTATTCTGTCTCATCGTCTGTAATATTAAAATTATCAAAGTTCCTTATATTGAATTTCTCTTGTGCGAGTGAGTAAATTGGAACGGATATACGAAATCCGTGGATATAACAAGATATATATATGTCACAGTATATACACGGCATAAACTAAAATTAACTTCATCAACTAACAACGTTATTTGTTCACAGTCAAGATAATAATGATAAATAATTTGTATAATAAATAATTTTGATTTAATAATATTAAATTAATTTAATAAAAATTTAAACACAATACAGATATATATATATATATATATATATTGGAATATCCCTTCTGATGTTACGTATAAGAAAAAGAATTGCATTAGAATCACATTTTATCGTATCGCTACTTATAGTATACAATAGCAATTCGATTGCGGTTATCAAGGAGCTTAGCTCCAATCGAAAACTCATTAATTATGCTTACAAGCAGCAGAACTCTTTCTCTCCTCTCTCTTTGTCCGCGATTGTGTCCATCGTTATCGTGGCTGGCACGTAACATTCTTCTCTTTTAAAGGATTACTATTTATCTCGCAGAATTTCTCGCGTTCATGCTTCGTTATCATTTGTTACGATCAAATTTTTCTTCGCAATTATTTAAGCAGAATGTAACATAAAGTTATTTAATCAAGAAACATTTGACTAAATATCCTTAATGTCAAGTAATAATTAAATGAGAATATAATATTTAATTGTTAGACTTTTTCTCGGACTTGAAACTGATTTTAATAATATAAATTAATCACTTCTTAAATTAAAAAAAAAAAAAAAAAAAAAAACTAATCATTGCTACGAAACACTAGTTAAACTTACAATACCTCTCCTTGCACATTTTGTAAATATTTTGTTACGATATTTATATAATCAACAAAATAATGAAAGATTTCTCTGATAAAAGATGAAATATGTCGAAAAATGTAGAAGCATGGGGTAATTATGGTAAAAATTGGAAATTATGTGCTAAGTAGTTATTATGTTCAAAAAACGAATCTAACGATTGGCGAAAAACAGTTATTATCATGATGATTAATTAGGGATGAACGAGAAAAAAAAATTATAACGCTATTATCTAATAGCACTTAATGACGCGATAAATGCTCCATGCAGGTGATCGCATATTAACTCTCTCCCAAATATGTCATGCCTGATCAACTTTGCGATAGAAATGAAAGATTAATCCGAATAAATATTTAATCGAACAAAATATTTTTTATTGACAACCCCGGAGTATATGTAGCCTGAATATAAGTTTAGTTATAATTCTTAAAAATATGATATATTCCGAATAATTTTCTCAAATGATATTTTTCACGTAGTATGTTATATTATATGTATAAAAAACATTCAAATATCTCATCATTTTCTTCTCCACGAAATTGGCGTTTTATTATCAACTTTATCGTCGTGAAAAAGCAACGAACAAATATCAGTTATTAAAATCAAATCGATTTTCGACAAAAATTTCATCGGCAAAAATAATCGGGTGTGGCAGAATCGAGGTAGATATAATCGGCCAAACATGCATATTCATTTTTATGTACATGTACGTGTAACGGAAGCTCTTAACAATTCGTGTTATCTATCGCCAACCGGTAGACTCCCTTCATCGATAGCCTCGTCATACCATTTTCCGACGATCAGCTGTCTTATTGAATTGGATATTTTTCAGTCACTCCTACAGCTGGCGATCAGCCATGTAGATCATCGTATCGCGAAATGAGAAAACGAGAACAAGACTTTAAAATTACATACGCACGAGAAACGTTTATCGATCTACGTCTCTTTTTTTCAACGATCCATATAATTTCACAAGCTAATTTTTATACAGTCTTCCTAATTTTTAGTAAATTACTTTTTCTCTACAATAAAGATATGCCATAAAAAATGCCATAATACTAAATTTATGCGCCACTCGCGCAATGCTATCATCGTTGCTAATAAGTAGCATATGTTTGTATTTCAAAGAAATTTTGCTATTTTGCATAATAATGCATTATAAATATATATATATATAAATGTACAAATCAAAATTAAAGTTAAAGATTGATATCCGCGAAATTATACGCTACAAATTTCGATCAATTAATTAACTAATTTATAAAATAGAAGACAGAGAATATATATAATCAAAATTCCACGCGCGATATATTGTATTTTTAACATATAAATGCTCGCGTGATAAATGTGTATTATTAAAAAGTCAACACATTGAACGGATTTTATTCAATCAAAGAAAATCGGAAAAATTTGTACAAAGTGCGATGCGAGATATATATATATTTTTCTAAGCATTAAAAAAAAAATGATAGTGACCATAAATATCGTAATGAAAACAGTAATTTATATAACGATTGTGTATTTACACGAATAAGTCGTGCAAATTAATCGTTGCTTTGATACCGTCACGAATCGTTAATCATTAATTATAATAATAATCGCGATAGAAAATTATGATCATGGGAAATTATCGGGTCTCTGGAAAGATAACGACGACACACTAATCGGATCCGCGACACGTCCTTCCTGTTCGAGCCTCGCCGTGCGAATGATAATAAACAATGATAATAAACTAACGCGCTATCGGCATACGTCATCAAGGTCGAAAGCTAAATATCGGGTGATACTTAATCCGTTCTCGCCACGAAATATTTAACGTATTACAAAATTAATTCTTGCACGATATTTTATTCATTAAATTGCAAGATAATTGTTTATAAGTGATTTATATTTTATAATTTGTTCTTGAATCGCACGATCCTACGATTCGCGTTTTATTACTCCGCATTTTGAATCTAAAAATCATCGGCAAATTATATTTAAATCGGGAAAAAATTTTCAAAGAGCTACGCAGACTATGTATTTTTATATTCGTAATTTGTGTTAAAACGCTTATTTTATATCATTAATACAATCGAAGCATTTCGTGAATATTTATCTTAAACTTGTAATATTTATCTTTAATTTTAATTTTCACTTGTAAATTATCTATTTATGTTGTAATGCAAGATGATAAAATTTCTTTACATCATTGTAATATAATGATTATAAAATATAAAATATCATTATAAAATAATTATATTTTCATATATAAAATCTATATAAAATATATAAAATATTTCAACATTGTTTTTTAAGACTTTGTAACTATTTAAATTATTTATATAAGAATTAGAGACTTTTATATGTATATTACTTCAAAAGAGTTTATATCTAAAAACAAGTTCTTTTTAGATTACGTAACTGTGTTTATTAAATATTTGTTCAAAGAACGAATGAGAAATTCGATCGCGCATAAATATTTCTTAAAATATTAATTATATTAAATGTTGTTTCACATGTAGATATAATTTGGATGTATGTGTATTTGCATTTTACAGATTTCAACATGTGTTTGACAACTCCGGTATTCCGATATATCGTACTAGTGAGTTTTTAATTTCGCTTTACACATATATCTAGCCATTCGAGCGAATCTGCTTATAGCCAGAGTTTTAGAATTTTGTTTCAAGAATGCTCGAAATTTCAAGGAGATAATTTTAAGATGTCATTATATAAATATTATATACATATAAATTTACTGCGATTCTTCGTTTTTAAATTATTACAATAAAGAATCTTTTAATGAAAAAATATTCACAAATAAATTCAATGAATATGTGAAAGAAAATGATTACTATTGCAAAAATATTTAGAGTGTGTACGGATTTATAATGATCGACGAATCACTGAATTGATGATGATCGCAATCAGATTATAACCAGATCTTCAATTACCATTCCTAATTATATCGATCAAAACAATTATGCGCGTTATACCGACGTCGTCATCCGAAGATTAAAGAAAATGAGCAGTCCAAGGATCCTAAGCACGCGATCGATCATTCATTGGCATCTCATCGGTGCGTTTGATTAATCGTGTGATGTTTTACACTACACGTTCTTATTTTCTGTATAAACAAAATGATCTTTATATAAACGATCGATATTGTGGCTCGCGCGATCTCGACCTAGTTGAAACGTTGGATGAGCTTTCTATTATTAAAAATGAAAATGCTGATGTCGCTATAAATATGATACCAGGCGCAATACGATATAGCGCGAGTAGTTGCACAGATAATGATCAAGTTATCAAACCGGCAAAAAAAAAAAAAAAAGCGGTATAAAATCCAGTGCCGCGAGATTATTCGTGCGCGGAGAGATAACAAAAATTTGCACAAAGACGAGGTTGGAGATAGTGAGAATGCATAAACATATTCCTGTTTTTTTCTCGTTTTTTACGTCTCGTCAGTAATCGTAAAATAAAAGTAAACGAGCCCCCCCATACCGAGAATCTGACCGAGAATATACGTCCGCGCGTATATGTCCATCAGCGTCGATTTGAACCGCCTTCGCAAAAACGTTCGCTTTGTAAAAATTCGCGTAAGAAATTCCCGCGTAAAAAATCTCTGGAAAAAATATCGCGACTCGACGCGCGGAGAATTAATAGAAAAGAATTACACGCCAAGAAACTGCCAAGAAATTACTTCCAATTAACGAACTCTCCCTTTGAATGTAGCCTAACAATTATATATCGTTTTCGCGAATATTGTTAAGGAAATAAATTCTCTCTTTTGTGAACTCGCGCATCCAAGACGCCTAAGACTCAACGACCGTAGTTGGTATAAAACTCATGCTACGAAAGGGAACAATGGGATCGGTTAGAAATCGCTCATTGTGCCCGCGAACCGGCAAAAATAATCGTGAAAGAACGCGAGGACGGACGAAAGGACGGACAATGAACGGATTCGTATTGGCCGACTACCACTCGTCGTACTTTCGTGCAAAACGGTTTCCTCATCTCAAACGCTCGTCGTCCGTTTTGCATTTGTGCTCTCGTGCCTCTCTCTGTGCCATTCTTCCTTTCTGACCCGAGTTTCCGCCACAACAAACTCGGACTCTTTCGCGAATAAAAAATTGTTTCATCGAGTTATACCATTGGAAGAACACAATAGATATTATATACTCCGCATCATTTATAAAAAAATTTATATGTTCACACAAGAACAAAAAAAAGGAATCTCACAAATATTCATATAAATAAAAATAAAGTTTTTAATGAATTATTATATAATACACGCTGTTCCTCTCTCTCTCTCTCTCTCTCTCTCTGCGAAATAATTTTATTCTTATGCGAAAAATTATGCTCACATATAACTTCCAATATCGAAATCGTAACATTAAAATCATAAATATTGTTTTCATACAAAAATTTTCTATCCCAAAATTAACTTGGTAAATAAGACTTGTGTCGCAATTGTAGAGCAAATAAATGTACAATAGCAAGGAAAGTTTTGTATAGAGAACTTCCATTACCCAATTAAGAAAGAAATCATAAAGTAGAAAGCAATATGCGCACGCCTTGCCACAATTATTGTAACAACGATCTGCACTCATTGTCAGTTAATTTATATCTTCGGTAGAAGAAAGCTGATATGTCGGGTTATCAAGATATAATAAAATCGATGCACTTCGTGAAAAAAAAAAATATAATTTAAGGCCGCAAAGAACCTATTACATTTCACATTTCACAAATTGAGCATCAATCGATTTACCAGCGAGTCATTAATATACATACATAATATATGTATGTACAAAAAGTGAAAAGAGGGAGAAAAAAATCCAAGTATCTATGACTGTTGTCGCGGCAATATCGTAAATTCCGTGAAACGGTATGCTTATTCTCGACAAGTTTTATTGTGCGATAAAAACATCATCGTTGACCGAATGGTCAACGAAAAGGTCGATCGAGTAAAAGGAAACGAAGCCGGTCGGAATCTATGGGACGTGCAAGGAATATGCGCAAAGAGATATGGTTTACACAAGAAGGATCAAAAGGATTTTAATGCGCAACGATTCTCTTAACGGTAAGCGCCGCTGTGATTTTTACGAGCAGCCGATCCTCCGCGTAGGATCTAATGAAGTGAAATCATTCGGTATAATTCACTGAACGCTGGATACTAATTATATACATATATACGGCCGTTATTAAATAATTGTCCACGGGAAGAGACCGAAGAACGCTTTTACGACGCTATACGTCATTCGAAGCACGTGAATAAACGCAAAAAGACAAGAGATCGGTGAGAAACTGTCAATTTTCGTAACGGAAAAGGAATGACAGACATCCGCGAAACTTTAAGGTTTCTATATTTCCTACGAAGTTAATATATCATGCTTATATGTGCGATTAATATCGGAAGTCTTATATTAGAAAATACGCGTGTCGCGACGAAAGTGCGCTTAGTATTTTATTTGTTTTATTTATTAATCATTAATCAAGGGTCAAAATGCTCGAGAATCTTGTGTATATGTATGTATGCGAAATCTCTAATCGCACATTATCGTAAGCTAAAATGGTGAAAGAAACTAATTTACGTTACTCTCGCTGTGTTTGGCGTCGTTACGATCGTTAATGTTTCTCGTATCGATTTCCGATAACGCTCCACGCAATCTCTTTAGCTTTCGATTATATCGGCGAACGGTTGAGGTAAAAGAAATACTATACATATACGCGCCAACAAAATGATTTCCCGCGTTTGCGCGCTCACTTCACGGCTCTAATATTAACGGCCGTTATCAGATCTCTAGCGCTCGCTGACGCCGGTTCAAAGACCTATTTTAGCATTTCCCTACGCGATTTGACGACGCCCTGCTATTTTTACGCCACCATAAGAATAACTGTCTATCGTGACGCACTAATCATCGCGACGAAAGAATAAGCATGCAGCTCCGCTGTCTAGAATTTATCGATCGTATCATACAATCATATTTATCTCCTAACATTAATCTCCCAACAATCTGTCGATCGAAGAATTTCATTTCAGTTACACGCAAGAATCTTTCGCGATTATATCTCAATTCTCAGCAACCTCACATACTCCCGACAGGATTATAATGATTATAAATATAATGTGGATATATCAATTTTACGAAGAGTTAATTGCAAAGTAGATACAATATCAGCAATAAAACTTCCTTTTAAAAATCTTGCAAAATCTAAGCTTTTTACCGCTACCATTTTATTAAAAATACACATGCATTGTACACAAGAATTAGATTTAAAAAAAAAAAAAAAAATCGATAAAATTTTTATATATAAAATAATATCGCATTATTCAATATTTCCTTCTTGAATAATAGTGATATAGATAATAGGGAAACTAATTTTTATGATCACATTAAAAAAAAAAAACGAAAATGTAACAAAGTTAAAATCAATTTCAAATTTAGATTAACACATTAAATTAACTATATATTGTCACATCACGCATGTGGATAAAAATTCGCAAACACAATGGACATTCGTTAGTGAAATAAGTTTATATGTATCCCAAACATTTTGTATAATAGACATTAATGAACGGACGACCGACTAGAGCTGTTCGTGAATTGAAAATTCGACGATAAAATTAGTAATGATAATTTTCGTCGAACAGAGAGACGGTCATTATTCGTATATAAGAGGATAGATTTCAGTTCTCTATTTCATCCAATTTGATTTTATTCAAAAACCGGCCACACCACGGTCAACCTTCGCACTAGGAACTCGTTTCCCGCGTTTTATTCCTCGAGCCCGTGTTTAAATCCCGAAAATATTCCCATGAAGGGCTCAATTCACAGTTAACTTTTTCAAACACTGATTTTGTATCGCATTTTATTCGCTTGTCCGCGTCGGCGAATAAAAAAAATACAGAACATACTCTTTATATACATAAATGTACTCCCGTGCTATAATATTCTACTTTTTTATAATTTCACACATAAACTCGCGTTGCCATTATAATGCCAATCATTTCGTATTCTATACAAGGATTTGAAAAATGTGAAAGCTGCGATGTTATATGTTATACATTTTTCGTGAATAAATTATCAAGATATATATTATCATATCGCGCTGATCTCTCTTGGTCGTAAACCGATAGCTGGAAGGCAGTTTTTACTATGCATTAGAACTCGACGTGAATGTGCCGATACGTACTTCTTAGACTGATTTTTCTTGACATAAACGACACTCGGACTCGTATTCGATTCTAATTGACGATTAGGCGACTCGTCGATTACGCTTACTCGGAATTAGAAAGTCGCGATTTAAACAATAGACATCAGCGAAACGAGGAAAATGTCAACGAAAAGGCAATTCTTTACGCGGGCGCATATCAAGAATATCGATACTTAGACGAGAATAAGTGTGTCGTGAGTGTGTATGCCAACGGCGGATTGTCTCGTCGATCAGATTTGATCTCGACGGTATACGGAAAGGCGCCGCGTATCTCGTGCCGCGCCGGTCCAAGGAATAACTCACGCCGGCGAACGGTGAGCGGGAGAGCATGGACAAAAAAAAAAAAGAAGAAGAAGAAGAAAAGATCGACGAGCCTAGAGCGCAATTAGCGAGAAAATGAACGGCCGTCGTGGCGAAAGCGGTTAAATCAGTCTGGACGTTTACGAGCGGCGAGATTACGCATGGTCAGAAAATTCCCGACTCGGTCACCTGCGTCCGAAACGGCTGCAACAATCGCGATCGTTAGGTTTCGTAAAAGGTTGAGGGATCTCTCTTTTCTGACGCCGAACGACACGTGAATAAGAATGATAATGGGCGTGACATTGGGGATGGCTTTATATTACAGGACAAGATCGACCTGTACATACATCGCGAATATTTTCGCATATTTTATGGAAGGCGAAAAATTATTCTTTTCCTACGCATCCATCATATATTCTTTTTATTTTATATATATGTGTGTGTATGAAATTCATAAAGATATTGTTACGAATCATTTCGCTATATACAAGAAGTATTGTAAAATATTAAGTGACATTGAGGTATGAGGGCCTATTATCCGTTTATCTTTAGAAATATATTACAAATTTTATACATTTTAATTAAGATAAATAAAATTAATAATAATAAAATTTATAACTTTAATAATAATAAAAAGAAAAAGAGAATAGAAATATATTTATTAGTTTTGCATATAGTCTATCGAGTTTAATAATATATATGACGTTTTAAGGCTCGTATTTTCTCACTAGCCATATTAATTAAATTATATCAGAAGCGAGAAATTATATTTTCCTTCTACTATATATTAAAATTAATCAATTTTTTTTTTTTACATGCCACATGACTCGCATTATATATAGAAAACTCTCTTTTTCATTACACTAGTATAAAAGTAATTTAATCTGAATATTCTACAATTCGAGGAAAAATAGATTTTGACAATTGATCGAAATTTAAAGTAATTTATTAATCCATTAATCAAAAAAGCAATCGTTGGCATATTATGCGAAAAGAATTCTTCGGCGACGTTTAAATATTGCCATATGTTTCTCCATTCTTTAATTGAGTATTGATACACATATATATGTATATAGATTATGCTTTAAAATTCTTAACGTTGATGCAATCGTTTTTGTTAAGATCTAGCTAGCACATTTTTAAAGGCTATGACCGCGAGATTTGCCAGTGACTTTACTGACGTCGGCGATCTAACCGAAAGAGAGAGATTAGAAATCGCCGACGACCGGCGCGGCGGCGCGTCCGAGAAACGCATAGTCGCGGTCTACGTTGCAACAAATCTCGAAGAGATTTTCTTATCTTCGCGTTGCGCGCGGATCTCCGGCGTTTCCGCTTGCGGGAACACACATCAGTTGGATGCGGCGAATCTCCGTGAGCGGTACCGTATACGTGTTTATACGCGCTTAAGTAGGTCCGCGTACAGATGAAATGTGAAGCCACGTCGATCGTAAAGGGACCCGTAAGAACCGGAACGGGTTTACAGCCAATAGTAATTTTCTCAGTCGATGCGGAATAATATCATAAACGGTCTTTCCACGTTTTACGATAATTCTCAAGGCGTTTTATCCCTCGACCGACCGCCGTTACGCACATTCGCGATATGCACGCAGTTGCTGACCGTAATAATAATATATCCTCGCATATATTTCTCAAGATATTTCCAAGTTCCGGCGATGCTTAGGCGAAGATTCATGCGGCTGCACAAGAATCGTCCACCAATAACCATTGGCTGTACATTGTATATGATAAAAATCTCGCTACTATTCATAAATTCTGACCAAATTCTTTTTTATTGTAATAAACTACTTAAAGGTTCCTGCATTTCTTTTGCTAGAATGGGAAAGAGAATCCCTATAATTTCTTTCTCTAATGAAATAATAAGAGTAATAGAGTTGGAAACACTATAATGAAAGAGCTGTTAATTAAAATATTGATACATATTCAAGATTTACATAAAATTTTATGAAATATTATATGCAAAATTAAAGAGTATATTTCTATTTTTTTTTCTTAATTAGTTAATTTTTTTTTTTTTTTAAGTGTACGTGTGTTATGTTATTATTAGAGTTATTATGTTTTAATATTAAAAAATTAATATTTTATTAGGATTTTACATACATATATAAATCTTACTTAAAGTGAAGAAACTTTTTAACGTATTTCTAAGAAACAAGCCGAGATAAAGATAATAATCGTAGTGTAAATAATAAATTGATATCCTCCTATAAGTCGAATCTCGTACCACTAGCCAAAAATACATATTTTAAGATTATCGGATTAGCAATCGTATGAGTTCTCGTATTTTACCCATTAAAGTTAAATATATTTATCTAACTGCTATAAATATCGGACTTTACATATCGTTATACGAGAGAATATTTGTTGGACACTCTGCTAATGCAAAATGACAAATGTACACATTTAATATATATATTTCGACACCTTTTATAATTGAATCAATAATATTATTGCAACTTGCCAAAACAGCTTTCAAAAAGCAACGTTTGATATAAAAATTCGTCCTTCGAAAAAAGAATCAGTCATCTGGTTTTATCGCCTTTAATTATAAATACTATTACGATTCCAAAATAGCAAAAATGTCTAAGGATGATACCTGTGTCTTCTAGAAGCTAATCAAATTTTTCTGCGAGATATTCACGATACTAATCTTATTATTCCATTATAAATTTGCTAAATCTAGCTAATTGGAACTTGTTTATTATCGATGCAATGGACGAGTAACCGGAATTAATAAAATCATCAATTGCATTATTAAACCAACCGAATGACGGCTAGAATTAGCAACTGGAATCGGATTAAATTTTCATGTCGACAGGAAGTATGCTTAATAGGAAAAAAATTGTATATGAAGGTGCAAACGATTATTTGTATCTCGACATCGATGAGATGTGTAAAATATATTAAGACATATAACTCTCTCTCTCTCTCTCTCTCTCTCTCTCTCTCTCTCTCTCTCTCTCTCTCTCTCTCTCTCTCTCTCTCTCTCTCTCTCTCTCTCTCTCTCTCTCTCTTGCAACGTGTTATTTATATATAATTTAATCTCTGAACGTAAATAATATTCTGCATTAATATATTCATATATATAACAGTACCATTCATAATATATGTATGCTATTCATAATCGAGCATATTGAAAAAAATGCAATTAAACACAATACAAAAATTATTATTATCATTATATAAATCGATCGAAATTACGAATCGTATGATAAACCGAATCACGTTTAATAATAATTTGTTTTAATCGATTATATATTCAAAAGAAGAGATAATATAAGTTAAAAATTGTATTTTTATCATATTCGAAAGCATATAAAATATATATAAAAATAAAAAAAAAAATTGAAATCTACTGTATGTACAAGAGCATGATCGATGAAGCTTTTCTATTCCATCTTGCATGTGCATACTTTGATCTTAGATAATATAAATGCGTATATGCACGGATATAAAATGTCTCGTACGTAATCAAGGATTAGGAGCGATTTTATATAGGGGGTCTAGCGATTTAATATCGCGTCTCGAAAAGAGTTTGTGCGCACTAAGCGGGAACATTAGCGCTCGTTAGATCGGTGAGGCGTGAGTAAAGCGAAAGTGAGTAACGCTCGTAATCACACGGACATTAATCTTTCGTGCGATACGTTAATTATAAAAGAAACGACGCGACGCATGTGGTTTATCGAGTGACAGGTTGCGCGTTACATTCGGAACGCGTAAAGATTTAACCCCGCGAAACCTCTCGCGCTTTTACTTGCATTTAATAAATCTATACATCGCATGGTTACGAATAATCCCACAGAACTGAGATGTTATATCGACAGTGGGACAATTTATTGCTAATTATTTCTATCCGCGGTTGTGCGGGGGATCGTCGATGTAATAAAGTGATTTATGGCTATAATCCGTCATCAGCGCGCCGATCCATACGCATGTAATCGAAGGTATATAAGTGTGGGATGAAGATATTGCTGGAACTAATTAATAATAAGGGAGTCTCCATGTTAAATACGCGTCAAGAACAAATTGGTCGTGTATGACCTGTTGGCCCGCGCTAAGGAATCCAATTAGTGAGAAAATCCACGACAAACAACGTGCTTCGCTATAATCGTAGAAAAGAAACTGAGATATGTAAACGGGCAATTTAATACTCGAGAAAAGTGCAACGGAGGCAAGAAGGTCAAACAGAGAAGAGGTGAGAAGTATCATCCGTTAGCAGAAAATAAACGCAGATGCAATAATGCAGTTGTAATTAATAATTATTCTCTTAATATAATCTGATATATAAATGTTGTATGTACATATAATTTAATAATTTTTTGTTTTATTTTGCTAACAAAATTATAATCATTTTGAATATATGTAATTGTAACTTGGCATATATTGTATAATTTTCTAGCATTTGCCTTCTTTCACACACATTATTGAAAAAGGCAAACATTGAATCGTATCAATCGCGCATCTTGATTGCTTTTCTCACATCGCCTCAGTTTTACACGGATAATAATATGTTTTCAAATTTTCCTTGTAACATGAGAAATTCTCCCAGACGCATAAACGAAACGGCATTAATCTGGCGTCATATATCACCGTGTAGTTGACGTTTCTCTTCCTACAATCAGATCGTTTATTACATCGAACGAAGCGGATAAAAAAAGTGGAACGAGCGGAAAGAAAGTGAACCTGTATTCCCGTAATAAACTTTAAGCTTCACAAACAAATGAATGGAAAGATGTTTACGCTCCATTTCGCTTATTCGGAATTGAAACTATTCCCTCTGTCTCGAGCAAAGTTGCAAAGTGCAAAGTGTCGACATTTTCTCCATTACGTTAATAGGTATATTAATTTTTTCGAGTGAGATGGAAGAAATGTTAATCAAAAGTATCCGTCAAAACTGCAGAATGCAAGTTTTAATAAATTCCAACTTACTCGTATAATGCGTTTCGTATATTTTGATATCGTTATAAAAAAAAAAAATAATAATAATAATCTTACGTTTATTGTGGCTGCCTCAAATATTTGACAAGCAAAAAATATACGTTTCTAAGAGATTTCGAAATTTAATATACGTGTCAAACTTCGTGGCTTGACCATGGACTCGTTGTTAACGTACATATTTCATATACTGAGATATATATATATATATATATAGTCAAGTATTTAATCGCGTATGGATCATCACACAATATTAACAATAAGTGAAAATGTGCGAAAAGGAAAAAAAGAGAAAAAGAAAAGATGGATAGGCGGAGAAGCGCGAAATATTCGTAAATGGATAAGAGTTATAATCATTGGGGTCGAGGTCTGGGATCCGCCAGAGGCATCTCTGGACGATCTTGCGAGAGATCGGTCGCTTGAGGAAGTGATAAATCGTCAGGACGCGATCGGCTGATCCGCGCGAAGAATTTCGCTCTTATTTGCTCAATTTATTACCGTTAGCTTCTACCGCCATGATAATCCGGTTTTAACTATTTTACGCCATTTACATTTGAGGAAGGAAATAAATAAAAAAATTTACATTTATAGAAATGTCAAAACGCATTAAACAATAACGTTACTATTAAATATTCTCCATCTCGGCCTAAGCATTACTTGCTATAAAATAATTTACACGGGATTTTACATGGCGTGACAAGGTGCGATTGGATAAAATTCCGCGCGTATGTACACCGTACCGCGAAGAATCGTAAACATTCCTCTAAGCCCGACGTTTCATTCTTATCTGCGGGCGTATCGAGAAGGTGACGCGTCGCGAATGGCGAACGAGGAAAAGTCTCTCCCAGCGCGTTCGTTTCGCCGCCGCCGAATGACAAGATAAACCAAGTAAGAGAATTCCTCAAGGTCGACGAATTCCACGGATAACGATCGTTGGAGCATGCATATCGATGGTGGTAAATATTTAGACCGGATGTCTCCGTGTTACAATGCGCTGCGTATCAGTCTCGTCGATACGTGTCATCAGATTGTAATGTACAGTATTACAAACATCGTTTGTCTCGTACGTATACGAGACAAACGCGCCAACATAATTTCATCGGTCGACACATTAAACCCTGATCCTAATAGGCAATATTATGACATCCAGAGAAAAAAATAAAATAAAAATTATCGCTTTAGGTAAAGAATTTGTAGATGAAACGAAAAACACGATAGATATCTTCGATATTTTAGCAAATTAAAAATTAGAACAAATATAAAGTAAAATATAAGATGACATCTCACATATGCGTGCGAGAAAATAATTTTTCATTTCTATGCAATAGAATATGATAGCGCATATATTTGGCCCGATAGAATCCGCACAATAAAGCGCGCACAAATCGCGAAACAAAACCCAACGACGAAAAATCGATTCGTTCGCGGTAAAATATTCTTCTAGCACGAGTAACATTCTCATTTATCACACCTGCGTTCAACGCGACCGACTGTCGCACGTGTTCGCAACATGGGCGCCAATATCCGGGAAAGAAGAAGCGCCCGATTTACATTTTGATTGCAGAAACCGAGCCGAGTAATTCATCGGTGTCTTTAGTCCGACCGCTTTCGAACAATCTATCACGTACGCCGACAAAATGATTTACAAATTAGAGTAGAGAGAGAGCGCGGATTCGGTCAATCGCGGTCGCCAACAAAAATGAATAGCCTCTAATTGCTTCTTTAATTCGGAAAATGCTAATTGCGTATGTTGTGTCAATATTTATGGCGTGCATTGTCATAAATATGATTTTATTTTGTCATTATTGTTGTTCTCTTTTTCTCTCGCATAAGTCATTCAGGATTTTGCCATCATATTTTGTCAGCATTATGAAAATACTATCTCCCTATATTAAGTAATATAATTGGATTCAATAAGTTTCTCGATTAATCAATCGTCAACTCTTTTTAAGACGTCAAATATCGATTCGTTTACACGCAAATTACCACATTGCATATATTGTATAACTTTCATAGGTAATCGTTTCTATCCAGTAATTATACATTGATAATGAATACGATAAAATTGCGGAAACTATATATAAAAGTAGAGAGAGATTAAAGCCTGTAAGCTTTATCAAAAGTTGCACTATCCCCATTGCACTGTAAGCATCGATAAAATATCACTTTTACCTAATATCATGTAATCGTATATAAATCAGAAGAACTAAATAAATATAAAATAATATTTCGTAATATATATCTTGCAAATATATTAGATTAAACGGAAAGTTTTCGTGCCATTTTTTACTAACAGAGGAAGAGCGAAAAAACCGCACCAACTTTCCGTTCAACCCAATATAATGTATCCAAAAATATTCCTCACAAAGAATACGACAATAACAGGATATTTTGTTTTTGGTGAAGCAGGAAACAAGGTATAAAATTACTACACGCATTTACATATTTATGATCACGAAACAATGTCACACACGTCGTACCGATCTTCTTAGCCGAGTTACTCTCTTGCAAAACACCTAATTAAAATTTAATTCGTACAGATCGTTTCGAGATTACTTTCAGCTATTGTAGATGTGTGTGTCGTGCGTCCGTGAAAAAATAAAACGCGTCTCGATGTACTGGATTGATAAATTTATAAAAAGCTTCCTCCGACAATCGATGCAATCGAGGGAAGTGCGGTATTAATTAATTACAAATTCGATAATTACAGCAAAAATGGCCGACTGGGCGTGGCCAATCGATGAGGCCTCGAAAAAAATCCATCCCCGTACATTTTCCCGGTACCCCACGCTCCGATTCACACGGCGCGACGAGAATTTCCGGCGTTTCGAAACATGCGCACAAAAAAAGAGTGCATACGTATGCTCAGAAATTGTTGAAATAATATATTACTTGCAATAATAATATTATAAATATACATAGACTTTTAAACACCATAAAATTACTTATCATCACTGAGCAAGTGCTGGATGGATCGTTTCCATGAATTTCAATTAATATTAATCGCGAGATTCAAGTTAAATTCTCTATCTTTTTATATAAAGATAGTATTTAGAAAAGTTTAAAAAAAAATTTATTTCGAGCTAATATAAATATCTATAATGGTCGATGTACAATATTGCGTTGCATTGCGTTGTGCAATTTCAACTTTGTTATTCGTCATTGAACGGTATATACAACGCGCATATGATATCGTGTTATCTGGTCTGCGGATATTCTGCATAAGCCATAAGTTTTGTGTAAGTGCATTTGGATGTATCAGATTGATGTAAATGCGCGTGATTAGCCTCGTGTAATATATTCGTGATGATATTCATACTAAAATCTTAATTTTAATCCTTTTATGCGGCAAACAAGAATCACCAAGCGCAATATTAAGATAAGATTGGCTACATGAATAGTGTTATGGGAAATTACAACTTTGTAGTCATATTTGCAAGATATCGATTTTCATTAGCTAATATCTTTTAATATATAAAACGGCTGATGTAATTTTGGCATACCAATATGATAATTTTATTATAAATTCTAAGATACCATTTTTTAAGCGCGCAAAAACAATAAAGCTAATATATCACTCTTGCCAAACATGAGTTAAACTTCAACTACATAATATTTAGCTTGCAATTATTTTATTCACTTGCTAAAATCCTTATAAAAAATCCTATAAAAAACAATAGTGTTATGGGAAAATTCATCAGTATTCTTGCTCGAGGACTATCGCACAATTTCGCCGATCTGATCACGATCAAAACCCACGGACAGTACTTATGTATCGCTTGCGAGGAGAGGCACGCCATGAAATCGGGGATTACCGGTACTGCAGTACCGCATTGCGATATCAGAGAACACGGGTCTAACGATGATTTACAGCCGGCTAAGTATCAATGCCAATGGGGTTTTTCGGTAAAAACGTTTATTTCCGTAATGCCATCTAGTAGAGGCTGTCTCGCATCTCGACAGAAAAATCTCTCTCTCTCTCGCGGGACGCATTCTCGCCGTCTTCTCGCGCGAATGCACGGTTTCGCGTGTGGCACGCGTATAAATATATTTATACTTCAAAGGTGCGTCTATCTCTCTCAGAGCATCTCTGTGCCTATAACGGGACACTGCATGCTGCGTCGCTCACGCAAAGAGACTTGCACATGCATATCGCGCGAACTCGTATCTATATGGCTCTCTCCCTCCCTCTCTCTTAATTATTTTACAACTCGTAAAACTCGAAACAAAGAATACATTAGCACTAACGAGAGAGTCGCGTTAAGATAATAAGGATTACGATCTCCGTCGAGATTGCGATGCACTTCTTGAGCGCATGAAGGCGCAGCGTAACCCGCGACCTCATAATGAGAGAGCATAAAGAGGCAGACAACCATCGGAAAAGATTAGTCTACATTGGTCTCGTTACGGTTTTCCTTTTTTTTTTTCCCCCGCGATTCGCTTCTATCATAACTAACTAAGCGATTGTTCCGCGCGATGGGAAAGTCTGCGAGTATTTTCCTCGCAAGGGGAAGATAATAGTCTGGCAATTCCTTTTTTCTTTCGCCGCTGCTTTCGCTTGTGGATTCTTTCAGTAATTATAAGAGTCTAATTGTATCTTTTTATTTTATATTAAATATTCTATTAAAATTTCTAGTAAGATAAAAAAATCCCTCTTTCTGAATTTATTTGCAATCACGTGTAAAAAATTGCAAAATTTATAATCGTCTAATGATTTAAATAACGTCTCTTACTTCTTTCCAAGACGTATTTAGCGCGAATTTTTTTTCAGACGCTAAAAACGTACGTCTAGATCTCTAGATAGTTATCCGGAAAACTTGGCTTATAAATCCCGTCGCAATTTTAATCAGATAAATTAATACACGCATCGCTTCCTGTCGGATACGAAACGACCGCGCGTCGCGTCGCCTCATTATGCGCCACCAAGTGCCAAACGAGGCGCGCTCGTATCAATCTGATATATCCTAATGCACTTACATGAAACCTATGATTAAATCGAGAATTGGGTATCAACGTAGCGCAGGAGAAACAAAGGATACACCAGTACACGTAGGTAGGTGCCGCACACGTACTCGCAAGTCCCGACATCGTCATCGATCATCCGACGTCACGGTAGGGTGCGTTTCACCGTATCTATATCAACGGGGGATCGCATGCATGGTTCTTTCGCATTTTTTGCTAGAGCTAACCGTACTCTCCCCACCCTATCGTTTCCTCACCCCCACCGCGTCCTTGTTCGTTCCTCCCTCGTATAACTCCCACTCGCTGCACCCGCAACCCAATTTCCGGTTGCGGCGGCTTCCGGTTGGAGGATTGAGTGCAAAACGCTAGCAGCCCTCACTTCCGGCTGGTCGGGACAGAACGAGGTTGTCATGGAGATCCATGGTCCGGGCTACACCCTTGGACACACCCCCGGCAATATGGCCGATCTTACCCTCCTCTCCTCCTGTCTTGCCTTTAACAAGGGCGTCGACCATCTCGCTCGAGGATTTCGCAAAGGGTACCCGAAGTGGGCGAATGGGAAAGAGCCCGCGACACGGAGGGAAACCCCATGGGCCTCTGGCTGTATATCGTGAAAGGATCCACTCGACCCTCCGAGTGCCACTCATCCTCTACCACAATACGTACTGTATGGTACTCGTGACGTGTGTCGGTGTGCGACACGCGCATATAGACGCGCCGCGATACGCGATTCTCTTTGCGATCGACGCGGATTGTACGTGCGGTGCGCGCACAGGATATTGGATTAAACTCGGTGATATATATATATATATATATATATATATATATATATTCGAGGACGAATAGTGCGCGAGGCGAACCTAATCTCGAAACGCGTGATTTTCAACGCGGCTAAAATTCCGTTAATCACGGTGATGAATTCCACCATTGTTCGTCTCTACCGTTCCGCCTTTGACTAAACACAAACAATATCGAAAATTCTCGCTGATTGATTTCCATCGAGAAAGTAATGTTAATTTCATTTATCATTCACCTCATTAATCGTTTTCACAAAATATCGTCCTTGTTTAATTTTTATTGCTATATAGAATGAAAGAATTAGAATTGAGTTTTTCATTGACAAAACCATGTTGATTTAATAACAATATAATTATTTAATTAGTTTGGATTCGCCGTTACTTCTTTACGGTAATTTTAGCTTTTAGTAATTCCTCAGATACATTTTTGCTTTTATACTTGAAGAATGAAATAGAAATAGAAAAATAATGTATCTCTATATGTAACAATGAAACCTGCTCTATTTTATTTATATATTAGTAGTGAAACTTTATAATCTCATTATTTCGAAAAAAAAAAAAAAAAAACAAATCGGTCTTATTTTGTTTAATTCAAATACATTTTTAAAATATTGATACATATCCTGTGTTGCAACCAGCTTGCAATGGTTATGAGGGATTCAGGCGGATCCACTCAGTTTTGGCTCAACCCGCGCATATAAAAAAGAAGAGAAGAGAGAGAGAGAGAGAGAGAGAGAGAGAGAGAGAGAGAGAGAGAGAGAGAGAGAGAGAGAGAGAGAGAGAGAAGGAAACACGGAAACCCGCATCGATCTGTTCAAATCCCCATAGGAATTAACTCGAGAACACTCGGCTACCCCTTTTACCGAGCCAACCTTTTCAGACACAAGTACTCGTTAGAGTACTTATTAGAACATTAATTAACAATAATCGAAGTCGCGGTTCTATTGATGCGAAACGCAGAAATTCGAATTTAGTAAATCTGTCAATGAAGCCATTCTTCCGAGTCGCGTGAGCAAAGAGTAATGCATACGTAATTATCTTTCTAGACTCGACTGATAATTTCATCACCGTCTCTGCTTACTTTCGCTCGCGTTAGTGAATGCGTACGAGTCTTGGAACTCTGAACATTAATTTTAAAAGGGAAAGAAGATTTGATTTGATTGTCAGAAGATTCATTCAAATATAAAAAAATCAACGATATTCGACACTGATAGGCAGATGCTTCAAGTTATGTTATCAATTTTATACAAATATAAATATATGTCTCTCTAGCATAATGCAATATATTGTATGTCAATAATCATTAAAAAGATTCAAGTCGATTTTTTGACAGATTTGAGATACATTGTTATATATTGTATTATAATGATATTAATTGTATTTATTGCAAAAGCAAACACATGCGAAAATATCTTTGAAAAATAAATTTTCAACTTCTCATAAATAAGTAGCAAAGGAGTGTATATAGAATAAAATTATAGAGTATGTGTAATACACCGTCAATCATTTCTACTAATTCTGAAAATGTAATTTTCGAATCGGCGAATGTCTCGAAAGCTTTAATTTCACGCTGTAAGACTTGTTTAATTGTAGTTATCATGTCCATTGCTAGAATGACACAAACATTGTTACAGCATGTAACAATTATTCGTTACGATCACGCAAACGATATATTAATTGTATAGCGAATTCACATTCGTGAATTGCACATGATCTGCACAATTTTAATTACATTCATCCGCATAGTTAAACATTCCAATTTCCATCAGCAATTTAATATTTAATTTTATATTCAATTTACTTATTATATTGCCTTATAAGAGCATTACAGCGTGTAGCCTGAATTCAAAAAAATATCGCACGCATATTTTAGCTATTAAATAAAATTATTGCATACGTTTAATTACATACATTCATTAAAAATGTATACGATTAATTATTTACATACATATTTAATTAAATTAATACAGTGTGTTTTATAATTTAATTTTCAAGTGCAATATGTTTAGAAATTTTTTACATTATCCTCGTTTTTTATAATTTTTTAAAAATTTTGATTTAATTTATCATAAAAAATATATATATATGTATGTATCGTAAAAAATAATATTAAATTTATTTTTGATGATACAGAAAAAGAGATTCAAGTGAGAAATGTTATTAATCTCTGAATAATTAAGTAAAAATCGTTAAATATATCTGTTGTTTAAAAAAAAAGGTGTTTAAACGTATAATAAATTTGAATGAATCATTAAAATTAGAAAAATATGAATACTAAACAATATAAAAAAATTATTTTAAAATAATTATAATAATCATTTTTCAATAATTCTAATATATCTATATACAATATATTATATATGACACATTTAAGGCATTTTTATTTGAAATTCTTTTATGTACAAATATTCAGAATATATTTAAAGGAATAATATAAAAAGTTGCAGTCTCTCAAAAAATTCTATACATAAACAATATTTAATTTTTTACTCGTAAAAAAATTTCGTAACATTCAAAAGAAAAGTCCTTTTCAACAGTATGGGTACTCGCGCGCGAAAGAATGGCGGCGACGTCAAAATTACAAGCAATCGGGGCGAGAGGGAGAGAGAGTCGGCATCCTCATCCAACCCCAAAATCCTAGTCGCAATTCCGAATCGCGGCACCCTTCAAACTCATCAGAGCGCGACGCCCTCGCGAAGGTCTCGAGTGCTCAAACGCTGGTAGCGTCGTCGCCGTAGCTGTCACCGGCGTCTCGTCGTCCGCATCAAGCCGGCTAGCCGTGTCGTATAACGCGCGAGGAAGGTGACAAAAGGTCGTCGCGACCCAGGCATGCTCGAGAGATCTCCGATATACATCTCGAGCCGTGATGGCGAAGAAGAAGAAGAGAAAGAAGGGTGGCAACGAAGAAGAGGGTTGGCGGCGAGAGCAGAATGGTGGGGGTCGGGCAAAATTCGGGCGTCGCGCCGCTCTCAAGTGGAGGAGACGCCGGGGGATCAGAGAGAAAAAAAAAAAATCCATATCGACGCTGTCGGCGAACAGGGGCGGGGCCAGGTGCGAGTCTGTATGGAGGGTGCCGACGGACTCCCTTTTAAAGCGACGCACGAGGGCGCAAATAATAATTCGTCGGCATGGCAACGCCCGTCCTATCGCCCGTCTCGATTCTCTGTGGATATTCTCGTTCCTTTCTCTCACCCTCTACCCACTCTTCCTCCCGTTCCTCACTAAACCCCTTTCAAGCGACTCTCGTCGGAGCCAGCCGTTCTGTTTCTTTCTCTCTCCCCAGCCGAACGAATGGCGCTCATGAAACCGTGGTTTTTTTTTTCCATTTGAAGATCTCCGGCCGGGGTGCACTTGCCATCCTTGACGCTGACAGAAAAAACCCGGCAATGCGAGGGTAGTTAGATAGGTGGCGGTAGAATGGAAACGCATTAGGAAAGCTTGGCTTGGTCTGTTGCTACGGTAACAGTCGGAGACTCGATGAGGAGGATCGGGTCGATTTTGCCCTCGGTGACAAGCAGAGGCAGCCGGATAACCTTGAAATATACCTACTGTCTTTCGGATAACTTTGCTCGCGGAACGACAGAAATATACGAGAGCAAACGACGCGACGCGGAGGGCGTAATATTGATTTATAAATGTTAGTATGAATAAATTTGTTACTGAAGATGATTATTAAATAAGTTTTCGCGTTTAAAGAATTCGCTAAAAACATATTAAAAATTGATAATATCCACGTTTCGTCGTTCTTTTCTTTTATAATAATTTTTCTTCTTTCTCTCTCTCTTTTACAATAGAATTTTTAATAGATTTTTTTCGAGAGAATAAAAGGAGTTTTCGCCCAAGTCACTATCTAGATTCTATCAGCTTTTCACAACGTGAAATGTCATCCCTGAATCCATTATTCTGAATCGCACGAGCTAGCCGGCTATAATCGAATCGAGCAATATCGCGCCACTCCCAGCGGATTACGTGAGCGAGACAGCCACATGCATCTCGAACCCACTGATGTATTACGTGTACCTGTACGTACACCTACATATGAACAGGCTCTGGACCAGTCAAGCCGGTCCGCCACTCGGTTCCTGGTTCCTGGTTCCCGGTTCCTGTAGCCCTCGCGCCCTCCATGCAAAACTTTCAAGGCAATCCTCTTCCAATCCGAAGCGGTATGCGGCTCCGGTCAATCCACCGCAATTCCACACACGGAAAGACGAAATTTCCAGTAAGGATTAAAGTTTTTTTCGAAATCGAGAGACGCGAGCACTTGGAAACATATATATATTTTTAAATAACAAAACAAAATCAATTTAAGAAAAAGATGCCAATTTAAAATTAGTTTATTAATTAACAGTAAAAAAATTCAATCTCGTTGGTACGTGCAAAATAATCGAAGATCGGATTTGCTTATTACGTTCGCATAAACACAACAAGATGATGCACTGCTTATCCGTCGATCGACGGATGTGTGTGTTGCGTTATTCCAAAAAAAGAAAAAAAAAGTGGAAAAACTTGTCGTGCCACTCCAACCCGGAAAGCGAAAAAGAGAAGCGTGCGTATCCGTGCGGCTGATATCGTTACCGAACGGAAATGAGGAACGATTCGAGAATCGTCCAGGGCAACGTGCCGGAATACATCTAACGAGAAGGAGGAGGTCGATGATTGCGTATATCCGATGACGGATCGCGCGTAACTCCGTCGGCGATTATACGCAATGGAAAAGACGAGGAAACTTCTCTCTCTGTCATTCGGTTTCCGGGATCTAAGCTACCGGACCTGCGCTGCCCACCTAAGGTTCTCATAATGATATTGATAACAACGTCGAGTATGCGTCTAAAAAGCGCGCCAGCCAGCGCGGAGAACACGTCCGCTGCGTGCAGGGCGGAGGCCAGCTGCTGATTACACTCATCGGACGATGGATCGGTTCTGTCGGGATCGGTTGTATGGCAAATGGAAGTGGCCACGGCACGGAGAGCTCTCTCAAGCTACCTATCGCTCGATGTAATAATATCGACAGCGATCGACGGCAGCGTAAGTAAGCGAACATAAACTACGCTTGTCGGCCATCTGAAGAAAACTAGGATCGTAGTAAAAGGACTATTGTCCAAATTAATGGCGATCATTAGTGGCATAGGCATAACCAATTTGATCTTGATCGACAAATATCACTTGTATTACGATTATATTTGTTCCGATGATTGATTTCTTACACATCCTATCATATCCTATCTAAGATATCTTTTAGCGAGAGAATAATTTTACGTATAACGAGAGTTGATTTTTAATAATATGAAAAATTGAAATAGAGATCCTTCGCAAAAATAACAATACATAACACAGTCCGTTACATTAGTTGAGTTGCATTGTATTTTGCAATCTGTAAACACGATGCCCTCGTGTGGAGAAAAATTTATTATTTGTTCTACTTTATGTTGCATTAAACGGATAAGATCACGAGCACGTAGCGATTTCTCTCAACTGGAAATATTCTTCGACTAAAAGCTCTAAGAGAGCCGAGTCCTCGACGAAATACTCGACGAAGGACTCGGTCAAAGAATGCAACAATGTCGACCGGATAGTTTGCACGTAACAACAGCCGAGCAATCCGAATAAGGAAGTTTCTTAACGGCACGTACGTGTCGACATACGCTCACGTATGCTTTGTGCCGCTGGATATATCACGTGTACGATATTTGACCCGAAAATATACCAAGCCCTGTCGATTCAAATTTCTTCGAGTATTCCGTATTTGACGCCGATAACTTTGATTATTAAATCAAATATTAAATGATTATTTACTTTTACTATTTACTATTATTAATCAAAGTAAAATTTTGATTATATTTTTTCCGCTTAGGCATATTTTTCACTCGTGTGATTTTTAAATATTTCTCTAATAATTTCTCTACTATATTTTTATATATTTCTCGCTATTAAATAATAGATATTCTAATAGACATCATTGTGTCAGCAATGACAAAAAATTTTCAATTCTCAATTTATTCAATATTTAATCCTGCTTCTCCTGCGCAAGCGTTGCCTTTAACGGAGAAGATATTTTTTATTTTTTAAATTAAAAGATAAGCAAAAACAATGATGTAAGAACAAATTTTAAAGTTGCAAAAATTATATAAATTTTAAGAACAAAAATCGTGCGTAAAAATTAATTGAGATTAAAACTTTCAATCAACGATACTAAGTTAAATATTAAATAATTTTCTCTTTTCGCTCGAATATAAAATAATTTTTCAATATACGTTTTTTATATCGCTCCCATGTAACAGACTTAATAACCGAGTGATGTAAAGTAGTATAAATATAACGAAGAGTTGCCGTCTCTTCCTGTATATTTGAATCTATCAGCGTAGAATAAGTAATGAGCGTCATTATAGGAGCATCGTTAGTTTTCATATTCATGGTGAACCGTGTTGCGGATAAAATGCTCGGCGGGTTTCTCAGAATATTCATTTCTATTATAGATTCTTGTTAGCGTGCGAGAAACACGCGTATCGCACACGCGAGCGAACGCGGGACGAGAAAACGATTCGAATGAATTAGGGATTCATCTGCAATTACAGTGGAAGGTTGATGAAGCAACAACAGTGCGTAAAGCTCATTAAGATCGCGCAGCGTTGAACTTTGCGCCGCATTATTATCGACATTGATTGCGAATGTGTAACTCAGTCGCCGCCTCCGGAACTCTAAGAAGCGCGCTTAATTGCAAATGAAGCAAATCGCAATTTACCATGTTTAATTGAAAACACGCTCAACAAGCAGCACCGATTACTTTCTTAGCCGAATGATTAATGAGGATTCCGATCGATCCAAACGTATCGGAGTCGAACTGCAAGGGATAGAATTATACAAGCTAGAACATTCAAGTGTGTCTCTAATACTATCTTTTCCGATTGTTATCATACGTTATCACAGATTTTAGAATAACGGCGTGAAAGTATAATTGTATCCATATCATTAAATTCCTCGGATTAAATATAAGCGAGTCTAATTTATAAATTAAAATTAACTATTCATCTTCTTGACACGTTTAAATACTATTTCCTGTAATTTTTATTCTCTGTAAAACCTGCTCTAGAATTATCAACATTTTTATCAAATATAGTTTCTCTTTTCTTAGCCACTTGTATCGTTGTCTGTCATCGAAAGCTACAATTAATAAAATCATATTTTAAAATATACATGTAAAGACAATTTGACTTCCATATTTCGAAGCGGCTTGTTACATCTAACACGAAAGAGCGAAGAAAAACTCGCATATAACCATTCAATGCTGCAGAGAAAAGGAATAATTGAAACGCCCGAGTATATCGATAACGCGGAAAAATAAATCACTGCAGGCCGTCGTGCGACTATCGCATGCCTTCGATGAATCAATAATTAGACGAAGATGATAGCGCCGCGTTTGATACTGCCCGAGAGCATCTATAAAAAGATGTCCGTCGTATCCGAGGAAACTGGTTCCCAGACGAGATTGCGAACCGTGATCCGCATATCACGTACGCAAGTACATTTTCTTCGTTTCTTTCGCGAAACGAGGAGCGAAGTCGAACGCCGACTTCGGTACACGTGTAGAATGGAACACGACACGTCCATTGCAATTTGTTCGAACATGATGCTCGGCCTATTTAAAGGAGTATGATGGTAATTTCGCGAGACGCGGGCATTGTTGGAAATAAAAACGAAAAAAAAAAAAGAAAAAGAAAAAGAAAAAGAAAAAGTACTCCGACATTTATGTTTGCGTATAAATTATAACAATTCCGAAAGTGTAGAATAAAATCTTTGAAAGTCATGAAATCTTTACAACCGCGACAATAAACATCAATATATAATAAATTCTTCTCATAAAAGTTAACAAAAATTATAGTCCTCTGAAATTTTTTAAGTTTTTATAAATGTACATTATACATTTTTTTATCATTGGCATATATAGCTTTTTTTCATAATGCATCAAGTAATTCATCAAGTATAATTAATTCTGAAATTTAATAAATTCTTAACTTGTGGTATATAGCAGCATTGTCAATTACATTCAATTGAATTATGTGCAATCATAAACTTCGCCATAACATGGAAGTCGACGGTAGAGAAAGAAAAATTTTCTCTTCGCGACGTAATAACATTTTATTAATACCAAGCTGTAACTTTCAACCGCTACCACATTATGATGCTCAGGACGAATTACATTCTATTCCAATGTGAGCTACGGTAGTTATTACAAAACGAAACAATAGAATAATCATGTGAAGAAAAAAAGCATATGCAATAAAAATTATATTATTTAAGATGTGTTATGTAAAACATACGAAGGGGAGAAAAGCGAAATTTTTAATAAATGTTAAATGTAAATCTTGTTAAATTGTATTGGCGTTACCTGAGTCAGTATATTCGAAATAAGAAGGGTCCAATTCAATTAGAGAAATTCCCTTACCGAACGAAAAAAAAAAAAAAAAAAAAAAAATGAAAAAGTAACGGCAATGAGAAAAAGCGTAGAAAGAGATTCAGAAATGGATATATTCCCTACTTGTACCGGTCCAATTATTTTCAACCTCCAATAGAATGTTCTCGAAAATATAGGATGTATTTGATAATTGGTGACATACTTGAGAAAATACTGATCCCTCGTTATAATATATTACATGAATCTGTAGCAATAATTTTTTTTTACCTGTAACTCCATTTTTAATTGGTTACAAATAGTTACAAGTAGTTTTAGCATGCGTGAAAATCAGTAATACTGCTATAAACACAAATAATTTTTCAAAATTTAAAACGGAATCAAATAATAATGATATAAACAATTGCATAAACGGTTTCCTTAAATTATGCGTACAAATATTCTTCTGAATAATTTCTCGTAATCAAAATGAAGCTGAAATGTTATACTTTTGAACTTCTGTACAATACTTGATGATTAAATATTATTTTATTCTCGAAAAAAGAGGTAAAAAAAAACTGTATTAAGTACGAAAATAATAACTATTAATAACAAAAACTATTTCGGATATTTATATTGAAAGCTGTGCAGATTGTAATGGCAATGATTTACTTACGGTTTCACTTTGCGGAGTTTCGCTTGAATTTGCGAATTTGGTTGTTAAGAAAAAATGCACAAAACGAGTTATGCGAAACAGTGTGTTGGACAGCGGAATGGACCGGATGATGAGGTCATTAAACCGCAATTGGGAGGCTTCGTCCTTTATTACATGGGGACTGATGATCGCCCGATACGTCGACCTGTCCCGTATAATTCACGTACCGCGAAACAAACAGGAAGCAATGTGTCGCAGACTAAAAGTTGGCGCCAACTTGGCGTAGATATCATCTCGACTCTCGTCTAAAACTTCATGTCTGCTTCTTGCAGCGTATCGACGCGCGTTAAGATATTCGAATCTATCAACGTCCAAAATTGAATGCATAAATTAAAACGGAAGCGGCTGGCAATTGTTATTTTTCGAAGCAAGAATAAATATGCAGAAGATAGCGGTAAACGAAATTAAAACTGTCTCTCGACATTTCATGCGCGAATAAAATCAGACATGTCGCTTGAACATAAGAATAACAGATTCGTTATAAAGATATGAAAGAATATTTTTCTAAAAAGTTGAAATTTTTTCTAAAAGGATATAATCTCCCTCTGCAAAATCTTTAAAGAATATTTTACGTTTAAATAAAATCAAAAAAATTTCTGATATATAAATAAATTGCACACATATTATAACTGCATACATAATGTAGCTATACAAAGAGATTGTAAAATTGTGGTAACAACATGAAGACGTCGTGAACAATAACCAATAATATATCAATATGAACCGTGTAAAATGTTATTCAAAAATTAAAGCAATATCACACTGTCTTTTATCGTCGCTCATCGCATTAATTTCCAATCATTATTCGCTAACAATTTTCGATATGCATTTAGTTTTGTCAATACGACTGCATAACAATAATCTACTTTCAATCTTTCGAAAAATTTTCATTAAAAAAAGATAAATCACGCATTTGTTACAAGATCTCCAATTAAATAAAATTAACCGTAATTAAAAGAAATATCGTGTATTAGTAATGTTCGAAATAAATCATTAATAACCGAATTGCTGCAACGAAAGATAATGTATATGCGACGCGTTATTAATTATCTTTGCGTCTGCATGTAAATGGGAGAAAAGCGTCGTCAAGAATTAGAATAAAAACTGTGCAGATAAAAACCACAGTGCGTAAAAACTGTCTCGGCATTTCGCACATTCTATATGTGAAATTCAACGAAGCCGCACAGCGTCGCGTTACCGGCATTTATCGCGCACGGTATTAATTTTCGCGGTAAGTCAAAAGCTCTGTTAATTAGTGACGTAACGACGTCTTTTCTAATTACGCTCCACCGATGGAGACACACAAGAGAGACGACTCAACCCTCCCGCGTCTCTCCTGCCCTAACTCCTGACTAACCCCCTCATTTATTTTTCGTCTCTCGCTCTCTTATCGCGGATCCATTATCGTTATTAACGTTAACATGAGCGTTTAACAATCGCGTCGTTTTCCGTTTGTCGCTTTTGTGAGGACTACTGTAGGCTCGCCGCAGCTTTAATATCAGAAAAGCTCTCGTGGAAGAAAAGAGGAGAAAGAAGGGGATAGCGAGGAAGAGAAAAATGTATACGCTTATTGCGTGTTGCATCTCTGAAAGCATGCAAGTGAAGGAAAGAAAACGAAACGTATGAGACATAGAAAAAAAAGTTCGTCAGCTTTGAACTGCCGGAGGAAAAGCGTTAAAAAGTGTCGGCATTTTTTTGCCGAACGTCTTCATGGTGATATTAGCGCGTTTCTTTTCTAGCTTAATGCAGTTCGTCTTTTACATACATGCCGCTATTGAAAAACTGTATCAAAATTGCAAATGATCATTTGAATTCGCGTAGCCATTTTTATGGCTCATAAAATTATGATCTATTAAGAGATCATATGTACAATAAAGCATATGAAACAAAGACAGTAAAATATTCGAATAGATATTAAAAATCTTATTTCAAAACCCATTGATATAAAATATAAATCATTATATTGTTTTGCCGAAAATATTCAATAATTCATCATATTTATCAAAGTAAGAAATATTTCTTTATCATTTTTTTATTTTATTCTTTATCATTTTTATTTAAATCTATAATAAATTTAGTATTATTATCTCTTTGACAACTATCGACACGATTAAAACATAAATAGCATTATCCTTTAAAGTATTTATTTAAATATTAAAATAGAGAGAGAGAGAGAGAGAGAGAGAGAGAGAGAGAGAGAGAGAGAGAGAGAGAGAGAGAGAGAGAGAGAGAGAGAGAGAGAGAGAGAGAGAGAGAGAGAGATGATGATGATGATGATAGAGAAATAAGGAAGCTGGCTCGTAGCATTTTTTTTTTTTTTTTTTGCGCATTCACACTTTAATCGTTAAGGGAGGTTAGTTATACCGGTTGTGAGTTCACGAACAAATCAAGACCGGTTTCGTCTCATTGAACCAATCTCCAGCACATCCGGGGACCGAGTTACGTACTACGAAAGAGAGTACAGGCTTCGGTAAAACTTCATCACAATAAGGCAATATGCAAATTCGCTCTCTACCTAGTTAAATAAGCGAACCTTCTTAACTGTGTTCATATAATGTTGGAATATAGAAAAAGAGAATAAAGTTAACAAGTCTCTTAAAATTATAGCAGAAATAATATCTCCATCAAAAAAGTCGTTCTTTAAACAATAACGGTTGATTTTTAAATCAATATTATATTCTTTTTTTGCTACCAAAACATCGAGGCGTGTCAAATAAAAAGAAAAACTGCCTCGGCGCGAAATAACGTGTTTTCCTGCATGAGAACACTCGTTCGTCGAGAGTTCATCAACGGGAGAGTACGAAGGAGCGGAGCAAAAGCGAACACCTGGTATGGTATCAAATATCGCGGTCACGTATGCGGCAAACCAAGTTTTCGGCTGTTTGTCGTATAATCGTGAAACTTACGATTATCGCCACCGTAGAATGGACTGGATGACCGGGGAGGGAACGACCGCACACACTAATGGCAACGTTAACTGAATCTGGCCCAAAGACCGACCGACCGTAGGCACGACCTACGTCGCGTCGGCGTCGGCCGGTCCGACGAGCGAGCTCGTAAATTCAATTAGTCCGCGAATATCTTCAGGAGGCCACAACGGGCAGCCGCGATCATCTTTCTCTACTTCTCTTGCGCGCGACTCCTTCTTCTCCTTTCAATCTCGTTCCCCTCCGCACTTCTCATCTCTTCTCTTTATCTCGACCGAGCGGGAATTCGCCCACTTTTGTTCTTTGTTTCCTGGCACTTCCTTTTCGGTCGCCTCCATCTCTACCGCGCCTACCCCTTTTATTCCTATACACTCGGATAGACATCCACCCTTCATTCTCCGCGCTAACCATTCTTCATCGTAGTCGCGAAGAAAAGAGACGAATAATTATTGCGCGCTCTATATGGATATGCCACTTGAATCGTCCAAGAAAGATACGAAGAAAAATTTAAGATCATTGTTATGTCGGGACGTTAATAAATTAAATCATACGTGAAATCATGCACGATTTTAGATATATCTTGTCGAGGCATGAGTATACAGACTGTAATTTCATTCGTTTTGCATCTATGACTTGGCGATGTCGAAACTGTTGAAAGCGTTACATTAGAAACATAGAAATCATTTATATAAACATATCTCGTACTTCCACGTATCTCATTTGCAACAAAGCTGATAGTGAATTGAAGTTATAAAGACAGTTTGAGACTGGAAATTGTTAGAATTACATACTAGGGAGCATATAACGTTTGCGCTAGGCAATTTCGATAATACGAGGCCAGCGGCGAAGCCGAAGCACCGTGATTTCTAGATGCGGGAGCCGGTAGATGCCTCCCAGCTAAAAGAATAAGAAGGTTAAAGTGCCAAAGGAACGCGATACCGTAGCAAATAGTTAATTCGTACTTTGCGTATACGCGAGATCTCTCCTCTCGCCACACATGTCGAATTCGTCGGCGAGGAGTGTTTCGACATCGAAGAAATTCATATCTCTCTCGCGCGATTCGCTTCGTAAGGGGACTTTCGGGTGCTCCTGATAACGTTCAACGACGTTTCTATCGCAAATGCGATCGACGAAAGACGCACAACCGAAGGTCTACGACAACTCCCACGCTCATGGGATATCATGTTTGTTTGATCGCAGCTTCTGAATATTCGCGCGACAAATCGATCGCGAATAGAGACAAGAAATTAATCGATTAGCGCGTTCTCGTGTTAATCCTAATAAATGAATTGAACAATTTATCTAGTTACGTAAGATACAAGTATGGGACAGCCAATAGATAGTCTGTCCCAAGTCTGATTTTCTCAAAGATTCACGGAAAGAAAATCGAAAATATGTAAGAGAAAATATCAAATAGAAGAAAATTTAAGATTTGAAAAACTATAATTTATAAATTTCTTCGGGGGTAAATTTTTCTCTTACAATGATAATCTTAATGTTACAATTTTTTATAAATCGAGAACTATTTTAACTATCAAATATGTATAATTACTAAAAATAATTATCAATCGTACAGCTCAAAAAATATTAAGCGTCATAATTATGTCACAATTATAATTATCTCAATAGATGCTATTTCCAATTGAAATTATCATACATATCTAAATATGTCATTTTATAAAATTGATATTATAAATATTATAATGATATTATAATGAGAACTATTTATCAGAACATATTCACACACACACATACGTTATCAGATAATTATTAAAGCATAATTATCAATCTTAAAAAAAACTAAAATAATACCGTAACATCGTTACTTCACCTATAATTACTTTGATCGGTTCTATACGTGCAAACTGAAGGTGTGTCCATCTCGAAACGAGTTTGCGGATTGACGTTTTACCTCAGCTACTGACCGGCTTGGCTGGGGGGGGGGGGGGGGGAAACGTGACGAGCAAACGATAGCAACCGACCGGATGAGTACACGGTGTACTCATCCGGCTGACACTCGGCATCGCGTTGTACAGCGAAAAAAACTGTACGCCATATAAGAACGATCAACAAGGTGCAAAAACGAGATCGAATTCCTTTGAAAGATGCGCGCGAGAAGATTATCACTTCTAAGGGAGTGATTTTTCGATTGCGCGCCCAAATGATTAGCCTTAAACACGTATTTACGAAATTAATTGAACTCGATCCGTAGGCCCATAATTTCGTTAACAAGCGCGAAAAGAAAAAAAAAATCATAGGAATAATCAATCAAAGCGTGCATCTCTCTTCCATCATCCGAAAGGGAATATCGATAATTAAAAATAAAGAGCCGAATACGAAAGCTTATGGACACAGCATCCACAACTCCGAGTCTCGTAAAATAAACGATTCCTCCATGGAACAAAGGAGATAAGATGCCTCGATAAGTATCGTAACAATAGATATTTTTTTGTCCGCCATTTTTATTCCTGATTATTATTTTTTTTTTTTCTAAAATCCATTAATCCTAAACTTTTTTAAATAATTATGTATGCCATTTTATTCTTACAACGGTTTGCATTTAATGGGTAACTCTACAATTAATTGCAGAGAAAACGTTATCGGGGAGTAGAAGGGGGGGAGGGGGAGGGGAGAAAGCCCGACACGATTGTTGCCATTAAGTCATATATTCTTTTAGCGGCGCATTAAAAATTCAACGATCATTAATATTTCCTCGCGTTCCTCCTGCGCTATCCTCTGAATGATAACACTTCCACCGTCGTGAGCGCCGGCATGTAATTATCGTCTGTATACACGGCGCTATTTTCATAATTGAACATCTTTACGTAAGGCTGAGAACGAAGGGTAAAAAAGGTCAGAATGTATAATAAAGCTTCTTGCATTTAAATCCACTCGCGCGCGGTATTTATTTCGTGCGCCATTCGTAGCTCGAGTTATCTGTACATTACAACAAGCATATCATTTAGCTGCCTACGCTAAGAATTTTCGCAACCGTGCACGAACCTCATGTTATAGGATTTCCTGTTGTTTTCACTTCAATGTTATATTCCCGTATTACTACCCTTCCTCGGCAGCGTGATAATTGCTCCGGATCTCGATCAAGATCACTGGCATCTACCGACATGTGATGCGGGATTAAAACTTGAATTGTACGATTTAGCATCGTCATAAAGTTTGATCGAACAGATGCGAACTTGGCGATAATTTTGTCCCGCGTAATTGCGATATCCGATAATAACATCTGCTTCTTCAACGGGATACGAGATCGGTAGCATCCGGATAACGGTTACCGCAAATTTCCAGACTCACGAAAATAATATTAAACATAAAAAAGAAAAATAAGCGCATTAAAAGCAATATACTTCGCCAATTTGTCAATCCCCTAATTTGTCAATTTCACTAAACAAATAATTGTTAAATGATTATCGATGTTAAACGATCGAGAATCAGAAGCATTATTTCGCGGAGCCTCCTATAACGCAAACTTGCGCGAGGACGATAAAATAAATAATCGCAGCCCCGTAAAGAGTAAACGAGCGCGAAGAAAACCGCCGTCCACGATGCACGATGTTGTTCTCTCGCGATACGAATCTGCCATTTTCTCATGAGAACGAACAAACACATCTCTCCAGAGCCGCGACTCCACCCACGACGAGTCTCTCGTACGTAACACCGATTGCGAAATTCGCGGCGATGTCCTTACGTAACGCGCGCGTGGTGTCTCTCTCATTTTCGCGCTATTGTTCTATCGTCGGGTGCCATTGTCTTCCGTATGAGGAGACAGGCCGCGCATAGGTAAATAGAGATCGCGCGGTTTCGAATTATGCATCGCGTAAAACGCATTTACACGCAGTCGCTCGTAAATACGCACGACGAGCGTCCCACGAGCATCTAAGCTCGGGACGATTAATATCGTCGGCGTGTTGCGTTACACGCGCATACATGGCGCAGAAACGGTTTCGTAAAGCGTCGCATAAATGGAACACATGGGCCGGTCGAGGTCATACCACTCGTCGCACCTTCGTGCAAATTAAATCAACGTGCCTATTAAAATGAAGTTTATGGCAAATGTTTAGAAAGTAGCTGTGGGATATATGAAACCGTTGATGAAACGCATGCATTATTAACGATTTAACCATTGCGCGCCTTGTGCAAAAAGCTTGTAGCATGTATCAATGACTTTTTGACGAATGCATAAATATATTCGACCGCATATTCCTAAAATTAGCATATCTCTGAGAGATCGACGGATATACTTGAATTCTGAAAAGGTTTCTCCGTATTGTATGTCATGTATGTATATCCGTATGTTATATTTATTATTATTGTTACAATGTTGTTTGTAATCGTTTGAAGGCTTTTCTCTTTCTTAAAAAGAATTATTATCTCGGAAAATGCCATGACCAATATCTTTTAATAATTATATGATTTGTGAATCAACCTACTATTAAATTTATAAAATTATCTAATTTATTTTTTTCTAACATTAGAAATTTTGCATCGGATCGTCACTTTCTACTTTTATATAAATATTATATTATATTTCATGAAAAATGAATATTTTTCTCTCTCTTTCGCGCGACAACCGTTGTATCTGTTTTTCTCTTTCAGCTGCATAACTTCCCACTTTCGCCCTAAAAGGTCGAAGATACTAAACGAGACAGAAAACCGGTCAGGTGCAATAAAGCTCGTGTTTTAATTCCGCGACATTCATGCCATTCTCTTCAGCATAAGTGAATTTAAAAATCGCGACTTATACACCTGCATTTATAGGCGCAATAAAACGGTGTCGGGCCTCTAATATCGCGCGTCCACCGACCAAAGTTCCGAGTTATAGCATCGGCATTTAAGGCTAGCAATCGTGAAACGGCTGTAAGAGTGAAGAGGCTGTAGGAAAAATCTATTAAAGAATATTTACAGCCACCGGCGAAAGATCGTCATTTCTTAAAGCATTCCCGGTCTTTGCGTTACATTTCCCCCTTTTCCCACATTTACGACACTCGACTATATTTATTGACGTACCCGTTGTTCTTTATAATAACAACCAGTGTAATTAACCAAGTGTCTGTTTAGTGCGAGGCAAGCGTGAACGTTAAAATTTTATCACCGGATCTAATAAAACACGATACTCTATATTTTTATACCATAAAACACACACGCTGAAAACAGTTCTTTTTTTTTATATCTGATGAAATCACGTCATTAGACGTTAATTAGGACGATAAATTAAAATCTGGCAACATTATATTTTCAAAAGTGCGAACTTTCTCAAAAACGTACACTTTCGTGCGTTATCTATATCTTATTAGGATACATATATAATATAAGTATATTACAACAACACTACCGCAC
This sequence comes from Polyergus mexicanus, assembly GCF_030449975.1. NCBI lineage: Eukaryota > Metazoa > Arthropoda > Insecta > Hymenoptera > Formicidae > Polyergus > Polyergus mexicanus. The sequence goes on from NW_027223345.1 coordinate 4,854,226, forward strand.
GCAAACATAAATAATAACAGCAATAGAGGCACAGAGTACTAATAATTAATTTGGGAAAACTGGTAAATTCGGATCGTTTTTGGTCCATCTTCAACATTTTTAAAATTTGACCGCAATAACAAATATCGTGTATGTCAAAATATTTGATAAATTTAATTATGATAAATATTTTGTCATAATTATTCAATTTATAATATTCTATTAAACGCGCAATCATACGACTGCTTGTTACCCTATCTATATCTACAAGAAATTAATCGTAATTATATACTCTGCTGCACTCTTTAAATAATAGTCTTTATTTAATGTACTTTTGATTGCAATGCTATATAGATATTTAAAGTACCTGAAATAAGGAGAATCGACTGATTAAAGTTAATCTGATAAAAGGAAAATATAAAAAAAGGATAAAGAATTTCAAAATTATAATTCTAAAATGAGAAAATATTATCCTACTATATTTCAAAAATCAAGCCAAAAATCAAATCTTGAAATTATAGAAAAATTGCGATGTCCAAAAATCCAATTTTGTACAAAGCTATTTCAATAGGCAAATCTTTCGCACGGTCATACAAGAAAGCAACGTACATAATTTTCAGATAATAATATTTGAGAACAATGTATCTAATTTCGAGACTTCTTTTTCAAGTTTTTGCATCCCTTTGACAATAGCTGATATAATTAACAAGACCCGTAGGCAAAGGATGCAATTCTGAAGAGAAAGAGAGGGAAGGAGAGAGGAGCGCAGCTCTACCCTAGTTTAATAAAATAATCATACATTGTGCATAATGTTTAGACTTCTCCTTTGTCGCGCTTCAAAATTCGCGAGTGGTTGAGTTTTTATCTCCTTTATCAATTTCGACATAGTGTTTAACGATCGGCGCGACGCGATGACGATATGATCATTCGATATATCAGAAAATAGAGACCTGTCAGAGGCAGGTGTACAAAGTAAAAGACATCATAATCTGAGATCTCTCTGTATTTTATCGTCGTCGACGCCGCGACCATAGCCATCCGACCGAGACAGCAAGCGACAGTTCGCCCGGTCTCGATACGTCGTTCCAGCTTGTGTACAGAATGAATAGGACGCGAAAAGGTGACCGGTGGATCACGATGAGGACGGACGAAAAATTGTATCATCGCAATTAATCTCGTATCTTATACGTGTATATATACGTGGATATACGTGGATCTGGACAGCGACTGCTTGTAAAGATCTCATACCAGATTCATTTTGTCGACACTGGTATCATACCGGTTAACGACATAACTGCGAGAATGGATGATGGTAATACGATCCGTGATGTCGTATATATCGCGTGTCATAAAATTCGTCGGGGCCGATAAAAATAATACGTAAAAAGCTGATACGCAAATTGGAAATTTTTCATATTCAAAAGATAAAAGAATTATAATTTTAATGGCTTATATTCTTCATTACCGTTATCATAATTATTGTTTCACTAGATATATATCCGATATCATCCGATATACAATACATTAACGCGAATGACATACTCTATTACCGCGATAATTATCACTTTATATAATAGATATTATATTACATAATGATAATATATGGAAGACGATTATAATAAATTCATAAATATCGCTAAAAATGTTTCATACAATCGCTTCATACAAAAGATGAGTCTTATTTCAATATAAATATATAATTATGTTGTAAAATAATCGATATAGGATAAAATGTTTTTTACGTGAAATTTTTTACAGAAGAAATAAAGAAAAGAGAACACAGAGAAATAATCTTATTATACGCAGTAATTTTGCGTTAAAAAAGATATTAAAAATTATAAAAAGATATAAAATCCCATTTTATATTAAAAAATATATTATTCAAACTAAAAATCGGCCTAACGTTATAACACGCACTCTGAGAAAAGATCGAGGATCAGGAAGGAAGAAAGGCGTGTTGGAATAACCTAAAAAAAATGGAAGGAAGCCATAAAATTCTGATATACGATGGATTCTAGTAGTCGATACCAGCCGTATCCGGTGCACAGGAAAATACAAAAAATGCAAACGTCAGTCGCCGAGAATCTATCTGGTTAAATGCTATTGTGCCGTCGCGTTCACCGGATTCACGACACTTCCGGTCAGCAATACCACGCCATTTATCGTTTAATTAGAGACCAGAACACTTGGGTATGTAAGTTATTCCCTTTGTTTTATAAGGTAACGCACAACTGTGTATCGTTTCTTTTTCCTCTTTCTCATGAATGGGTCCGTGCGATCTGTTCAACGACCGCGATGATTGTCGAGATTCTCGAAAAATATCGTTTCTTTGCGCATCCTGCTATTCCTATTCATTCCGGTTTAGCGGAAAAATAGATGTCCTTGGATATAATACAAACCGTATAATCATTCCCATTTTACAAGTTACAGATGGAATAATATGACTATATGGTACAGTCATCGTGGATAATATCGGTACATCTATTACTATTGCTAATATAACAGCAATTTTAATATTTTCTTAGACAAATCTCTTGAAATTTAATTTCTATTCTTTTTCCTCATATTATATATATATATATATATAAAATTGTTTAAATTATTTGTTAAAAAATTGGCAAACGCGGATGATATGTTGTGAATTTCTTTTTATTGTTTGACAATCGAAACAGATTATCTTATAATATTAACGTTAAGATAAACCTAACTTGCTATTTGTTTTTTTACGTAAAAAGTTCTGAGCAAACATGCTTATTGTTAAAGTTTAACTACTTCGATTGATTTATCGATTCTTAAAAGCGGAGGGATTGTCTCAAACATCGTACAGAAGCTGCGGCTTGAAACCGAACATAATAAATTATGCATCGCTCGTCCTTCTCACATTAAAAGTCGACGACAAGCATTGTCTTCGATAGCCATTGAAGACGCATTTACAACTATTGTCGGCGAGTAAGCGTAACCGTTTGTTTCCGATAATAAATAACTGTTTCTATTTAGTACGAACTAACCTCGATTGTCGATACAAAAATTGTCATCTCTTTTCCTTCAGAAATTAATTATGCGATATGAGTACGGATTTTGAACAGAAACAATAAAATCAAATGAAATTAAAATTAGAAAACAAAGAAGACAGTCGTCTTTGCGGATCATTCGTGTATGTCGCACACTTTTTTTTCTCTAGCGTGCAAATAATTGGCTCGCGTGTGTTACGCTTATGTATGATTTTCATGATATAACGTATACGTGACAGGGATACTCTTTTATAATTAATTTTTTTATATATAGGCAAAAACTGTGTATATCATATTAAATGATATCACTATTATTAAGTTAATTGTTATTTTATATTAAAATTGTATATTAAAACTATATATTAATTTAACCAGACTCGATCGTTTGCATTATACAAATTAGTACAGTTAAACATACACGGCCACATCGCATCTCGATACAGTCAGCTCAGAGACAGATGTGAAATCATTGACAGGTGTCAACGATTCAAATTCGTTCTTTTGTATCCTCCATATTTGCGACATTATGTTTAGATACAATTATTAGCTAATTCTTTTTCTCTTTCTCTCTAGCCAATTAAATTAATCATAAGGTTTAACAGATATTAAATATTTTGACAATATACTCTGTTAAAAAATAAAATTTATTTGTGAATAAAGTAAATTAAAAAATTCATATGTTTTATATCTATATGCCGGAATTAATTGTAGACAATTTTTTTTTTTAAGTTTCATCAATTATTATAGGCATAATTATAGAAGAAACTAGCGATAGTTCGGCAGTTTAATGCAAGGTATAATGGACTTGTATTATCATTGACCGACATATGAAAAACAATTAACAACGTGTAACATTAATGATCTCCAAGACAATTAACGATACTATATATAGTGAGCCGTTTTTTTTTTCTCAACAATATCGCAATAGATAAGAATCGCGATAACTGTTAATTTTGCCCGAATTTACATGCGTCGTATGTCCACGATAATACTGTGAATATCTAATTACGCTTATCCGACATTATCTGCCGCTTAGCGGGATGTCATCCGGATAACACTATCCGCCCAATATAAATGCCATCTGCAAAATTTTGTTACTTGGCGTTACGGGGCGTATTAAATATGACATTTCGATAAATATATTCTGATTAAGTAAGCATATATATATATATATATATATATATATATATATATATATATATATATATATCAGAGATACGTATAATTATGACCGTGTCTGTCGCTATTTCTTCTTTAGACATATCTTATATATATTTGTTTCATAGTTGGATATATTAAAATTGAGCTTGCATTTTTGCAAATCTTTTGAATTTTCAATTTCTCTACATATACATATTAATAATTTTTATTGCCTGGACACAATCGCATTGCTCTAAAATCATAAACGTTATATAAAATCGAAAAATATAATATCTGATTTAATAAATTTTTAATTTTGTTTCTTTTTAAATTATTTTTTACATGAATTTTGACTTATAAAAAATTATCGATATGTAATTTTTTCTCACTGCGCGTTTAGTTAAATAATTAGTATGCTCGGCGGTTCAAGCTCCAGCTTCTGCATTAAATTAAACAATTTCTGGAGTAGATCAGATTTGCTGTCTTGTAAATTAAACATTTATGAGAATTAGTGTAATTACAAATGTTCAGAGTTGCGGAAACGTGAAAAAAAAAAATAAATTTAAATTCTTGCAGTTACCTAACAACTAGCAATGGTACAAAAATGCATATATGATTGATTGCAATCGGATGAAGAAGAAGAAGAAAAAAAAAAATTTGAATATCATCATAATTTTCTTTTGTCATTGTGTCATTCATAGAGACATAAAGACGACTCCGAAGGTACCAATTATATTCCTTGGAATTTTGAACTTTCTCACATTCGTCGAAATAAAAATGTTGCGCCAAATGCCATTATGGTCGGTGATATTTCAGTCTTATTAATTTGCACGCTAGCGTAATTGATATAATTAATTCGACGTTATATCAATTACGCATAAATTGTCAAAAGAATTGTCAGAAAGAGAAAAAGGACATCTCCAAGCAAAAGATCATGACCCAATTAATAAATTTGAATTCGAATACGTTATACTGATGCGACTGTATTGTGTAACATTGCCATTGTATTGTATATGTCTCTAGTCGATGAAATATTTATTAATTCATTTCTTGTTAATACAGTTAATACAGTTTTGCTAGCATAAATAATATTGCATATATAATTATGTAATATAATAATTTTTTTATGCAACAAGATTTACGCGAAATAGTAAACACAATCATACTTCTGTAGAAACGTATTTTTATATCCTAGACTAAAAATCTCGACTAAAAATATATGTAAAGTCCTATGCTTATCCGAATGTGCAGCTCCTCATAATATGATGATGTTCAATTTACATACACTGATATAATTGATGATTCGCAGTGTGCTTGCACTATCGCGTTTTCTCGGAATCTTAAAGCGAGCAATATTATATGGTTAGAGAAACTCTGGCGGCAGAGCGGAATGACGATCAATTACAGTGAATTTTCCTTAATTAATTGCATGCCATGCTGGCCGGACCGTCGCGTGCTCGAGAGAGGCATAGCGATAAATACCAGGCGCTCTCTCCATGAAAGGCCGTAATCGATTCGTCATCGTCCGTTCGAGAATCATGCAGAAGGTCTCTTTTGCTCGATCGTATAATCATATCTCGATGCGGTAGAGCGAAAAAACCGCGTCTTTTAGTACAACGGAAAAGGCTAATGCGCTCAAGAAACATACTCTGCATTCGAACGATTAGACGGTCCGAAAAAAAGTAGCCGGTCTCGTTGCGATAGAGAAAAATCACTGTTTTATTTTTGTTATTGTAATAAAGTGATAACTTCTGCCATTTTTGTTTTCATACATCAAACAGTTGACGATGACAAAAAAATAGAGAATCATCTAAACAAAGATGAATCTACTTGAAATTAATCTTGAAGAATGTGAGAAAAGAGCTGACTATTACCCTTTCTCCAGATTTAGTTTAATGCTCGCTGATAGTACAATGACAGTGACAAATTTACCGTGTACCTTTCATTTATCACTATGATACCAAGAAGAAGAATGGCGATGCACAGAAGGCGTGCAATCGGTAAGCAAAGAATAATTTATTCTCGCGAAACACAGTTCACAAGGTTAATCGAATACTCGTGTCGCGGACGGTTTAGCGTCCTGGTGTTAACCACCATGGACGTTTAGTTGCTTGAGAATGCCGTCCTTCTCTCGTCTCACAATACGTACGCAAGGTACGCGGGTATATAGGGGACCAAGTCAACGTGAATAACCAACGATCGCGTCTCCGCCTACGAGATAAGGCGGATTGTTTGTCAAAGCTTTGCCGATTCGTCTTGCCGTGCCAACTTCAACAGACGTATATTGTCGCCTCGCCCACGTGCATATGAACGAGATTTCCTCTCCACACTATATGTCATCGCTTGCTTCCTCACGAGGATGCATTCATTTATTCCGAACCGCTCTACAGCTGTTTGAAATGCGAGGAAAGTATATTCTGCATAATGACAAATGCATAATAATATGGTGCGTGTAGAATTTCTATATGATACATTTCATTTTTATTTTTCACATACGTAACATTTCTAAAAACGGCTGCGCGAAATTTTCTTCTCAAAATGATGAAAAATTTGAAAGATGAACTTTAAACAATACAACAGACGGAGTTTAGTTTATTTATTTTTAGTTTATAAATAAATAAACTAAACTTGTCATCTTTCCTATGTCCATCATGTTTCCTCGCGTACTCGTAAAGAAGCCGAACGTAAATCTCTCAAATAGGCTACTATGAAGTTTATTTACGTAACATATGTGTGTTATACGAGGAGTGCTATATCCGCGTATTGCAAATTTAATGTGTCGTTCGCGCGAATGCGAGGCATTACGACTCTAGTAAAATATTAAAGTCTATTTACATCTCAATATTAATTATCATTTGAGCAAACAATATTAAGCAGTTATTTTAAACTGACAATTAATATTTTATCTTTTCGATATACTTAACATTTTTCATGTCTTAATCAATGTTATGAAAAGTATATAATATTATTATCTGATATGCAATTACTTGCAAAAAATATTTAATTTTAAATAGAGATATTAACGATATATGCTATTCAGATGCAGTTACAGATACCGAGAAAAAAAGAAATATTTATTAATATAAAATAAAATTTACTAGCGGCTGTAATAAAATTAATAAAATACACGAAGCTAATTGAACTGATTATTCATTTCCAATTAAATATCGTACGATCTTCATGATTTAGCATTTCTAAAAAACTAAATTAGACACGTCACGACATCGATAGATGAGACAGAAACGTCGATCCTTTCGTTAACTTTTTGAATAAAATATAAACTGAATGTTAGCCGCAAGGTAGACGATGAAGTAAATTCCGTCGCGGAAGAATAGCGAAGACGTACGGTGTCACTTTCCTTGTTATTATAAACGTTGCTTTGAGTCACAGGAAATTATGCATTAGCCACACAGATGCGAGCCGTCAGCTGAGCTGTCAGCCGTTAATGGCAGCATCATACATTCTAAGTGACGTAACGCTACGCGGTAATTATTATTAATAGTAACAATAGTTCGCGTATATTCTGCAAACAGAAGAGATCATTTTAAAATGCGCACGCTCAGAATTAATACTTTTATACTAGTTTATACTAGTACTTGTATAATTTTCGTATATTATATTTTCAAACATATAAACTTGAGGAAGACTTGAGTACTTTCGAGACTCGTTTCGAAATTCAGGTCGCACATTGCGCTTATCCCCTCCCGAGAATCTACATCAGGTTGCACCGGGAGGATTTCAAGATTCACAGCACAACTTAATACACTCGCAAATCAAAAAGGGTGATCGTAAATCATTCGGAGTAACGTGAAATTTATTAGTCGGGTTAGAAAAAAGCGGCGATATCACCATCATCATTACCGAGCGCATGCGTGATACACCCGCGGTAATTCATCGCCGGAATATTTGACCGCGAAATATCGGAAATAAAGATCTGACTATATTAAAAATGATATCATAAAATATACTATATATATATATATATAATTTTCATATAAAGTATGCTAATATAATTGCTGAAAGCAATGACAATATTTCCAAGCTGTTATCGTATTCAAAATTTATAAGACGTTTCATCCCAATAAATAAGAGAATATACAGTATGTTTCTCAGTACATAATCAAGAAATGAATCTATTTAGCTAGTGATAAAAACAGGAAACAAAGATGCTTATAAAATAAAATGATTTTGGATCATTACTGCAGAAGCTGTTTGATAAATAGATGAGATCTAATAGAAGAGATATTCTTTAGTAAACGACAAAGGTACAAAAATATTGTAAAAAAGTATATTATCATATTATTATATGTATAATATAAAAATTATATTATACATATAATAAAATTCACACGATGTGCACAAAATTATGTAAAATATATTTGATTATATAGAATATAATACTGTACAATGTGTATGTGTGTGCAATCGCAAGATATTATTCCATCGAAATAATTGAAGAACTTTTCGATACTTAATAAGATGATTAATAGGAAGAGAAAGAGACAGGGGGAGTAACAACGTTACGCGTACGCGTACAAATAAACCGAACGCGATATTACGAAAGCGCAATTGCATATTTATCTCGTTCGCTGAATATCATTGGATCCGATCCACAAAAGTACGATCATCGGGCCTCGGGGCCGATCTTATCTTACGCCACCGTGGCATCGGCTGCCTACGCACGAACGTCCCCGCGTGACGGACATCTGAATGTGCATGCGCGCAGCTGCGCTTCACGCACGGGACACCCACCGGCAATTATGCACGCGTTTGTAACATGCGAGGGCGAAAAAGAAATCGCTTACTCGTTCGTGAAAGAGAGAAAGAGAGAGAGAGAGAGAGAGTCACGCAGAAACGCGACTCGAGTACGCACGTATACGTGAATACGTAAGGCCCTGCGTACAATAGAGAAAATATTAGTAATAGGAATAAAATATTAAATATCAGGAGAAGCATTTTACTTCGAACAAGGAAACGGAATGGATTCATTATTTATAAATTTTTTCTTTTTTTTTATTTCATTATGCGTTAATCCAATTCGTTCCCTTGTTTGAAGTAAAATAATTCCAAATTGCTTCTCCTGATATTTAATATTCTATTCCTAATATTTTCTCTATTATGCGCAGGGCCTAAGAGAAACGACTCGACCAAAGTCTCTCCGGACTATTCATCAACGGCTGAGAGACTGATGTGTGATTCTCGTGGCTTCTCTTACCGCGATGTATACCGCGGACGCGAGAGTAAAAAGAGCCAGCGAAACGTCACTGACAATGAGAGAAAAGCATCCGCGCGCGTTCTCTTCCTCGTTCCTTTCCTCTCTCTATTTCTCTCTTTTTAATGCGTGCGTTTTTCTTACACGTCGTGAATTGCAGGTACAAATTGTCGGTGAGATCAAAAAACTATACGTGTTCGATGCCGACTAGAGAGTCGGTACGCGCGGTCCAAATAATGCAATTTCGTCGCTGCAGATGCAGTGTTAAGTGTTACAGAAGCTGCGCCAAGTATATCTGAAAACGGATTTCGTAGAATCGAGGCGTGAAGGTTCTCGCATCGGATGAAAAGTGTAAGTTTTACGATACCGCGTGGCAAGAAAATCAAGTTTTTCGACAAGAGAGAGCGAGAGAGAGAGAGAGAGAGAGAGAAAGCCGCCACAGAGCTTGTCGGCCCCGGGTCGCGCGAAGTTCGTAAAGAATATTAACCTTTCGCACTTCCGCGATGTTGACACCGCGCGATTACGTCCACGTGGCGCTAACGAGTGATTGTTCACTCGCAGATATACGATATTGCGAATTGTCTCGAGAAGGTATTTTACTCCGGGCGTAAATAACAGTTAGTTTCTTTAACCCTCCCCCCCCCTCCCACCTTTTCCTTCAATAATAAATAATGTCAGAGTGAAAAGTTTTCTCTTATAATGCTTGTTAATCGATTAAAGAATTCAAAAATTGTTTATCGCGTTGTGTTGGGGGTCCATATACAAAGAGAAAATCCATCGACAGCTGACGGCGACAGCGCATTTTATCACGCTTCATTGATGAAATAATAGAAACGAAACCGGATATGCGCGAACGGTATCTAATCTGAACCCGCGATCGCGAAAACGGTGACGCGTGAACGCGGGTAATAAGCTTGATAACTCCACGTGCTGTGACACGACGGGGAAAGTGGCGACAAAAATAGGATTGTTCGCTCCGTTTATAAAACTCACATACCATCGAATGCGCGCATTCTCGGGTTCTGCCTCTCGCGGTATGCGCGCGGCCTAGTGGGAAGATATTTTTCTGCGGTTGAGGCTAAAATAGTTCCAGTTCTCAAGTACAGGTATGCCGGACCCGCTCGGTATCAGCAGCCTTGCAAGGCTGCTGCGACTAGGAGATCACGCTTAAAAATCAGGCAATAAACCCGTTGCGACGTGACGTATTTCTTTCAACGAATATCAGCGAGAGAGATCGATCGTAAACCGGTTCACATTTCCCGATTTTTATACTCGTGTCACGGCGCAGAATTTTCACGCGACACCGCGTCTAATAACTCAACGAGAGAAAAAAAAAACGGAAGATATATACGGGATACATTGCTTGCGAAATTTATACCGACGCGATTAACGAATCGTCTCGTTGTTAAAATTCTTTCGCTAAAGTAGGCAAAAAACACTGGACATATTGGATCTAAAACGAGAAGCTATTGAATTACGTAGAAGAAATTAATTAAAACAAATTTGCGAGATGTGTAAAATTATTTGAAGAGAGTGCTCGCATTCGTTTCAATAATGAATTAAGAATTTTATTATACATATATTAAAACTGATATGAAAACTCATGTTTGTCCACAATGTCTAAACACATGATATAATTATATTAGTTTCATACATCTGCATATAGAAGCCCGTATAATATTCTGCCTTGATAAACGATGACGATATGAAAATAATAATTCATTGAATATGGATGGATGACAAATCGCCCCAAGCAAACTTGACTCGCATAGCTTTCTTTATCTTTTCTTTCGATTTTTATCAATACATATCAATTTTTCATACCGACCTAATTTCTAAATAACGTCTAACAATAAAATATGTAGCTAAAATAAAATGGAACAGTTTTCTATTATTAATATTATATTCGATTATTTATATTACAATATATTCAATTTAATATGCATGACCCGAAATTTTCACTTGTTATTACACGTGTATTAACAAACAATTTTGAAAATGATACGTACATGTGCGCCATTGGTTTTCACAATCTTGATAAGCTTGATCGTGCAAATTAATATCAAATATATGACCAGAAAGGCATCAAACAAGAAAGTTCGCAATATGCTAAGCTTGTCAGGTGCACGATATATTTTTATATAACGATAAATCCCATATTAATGATGCGGCCGCGACGTTATCCAAGCAATGTGTACATGCGCGAGACAGATGCATGCACTTTCCATCATTCATAATCATGATTCTCATCGTCATCACCGTCATCGTAATCCAGATCAAGCCTTTGGGTAACAAACCTATCTTCGTTCAAAAATCTAAAAACGCAGCGGCTGAACGTGTGCACGATACTAAGAATCCATTGCAATGCGTATAAGGAATACGAGTTTTGCATAGCCTTTGGCAGAACACTATATTACAGTTACAACATACTTGTGACATAAGCTAATTCATTTATTCGTGCATAGTTTCATTGAAATTTATTTTTATCAATATCCGCGCTCGGTTATTCCTAAATTGTAATAGCAAAATTTTATAAATTTATAAATTGCGATAATTATAAATCCGTAATCAACGATTAATAATATCTAATAATACGCATATAATTTAATGTTACTACTTGCCACGAATAAATAATTATTATTTAAGAGTTAATAATTAAGTAGATTTATTCAATCGCTAAGGAACCTATCATTGATAGTGGAAAAAAAAAAAAAATTTATTACAAGTTATTTTAACGATAAAAATATCTATTTTAGAGAAAATATCTTAATAAAGACATCTTACTTTATAAATCATTTGTCGAGTAACTAAACATAATTAGGAAGACAATGTTTTAATATGTTTCTTTTATACAGACGCATAAAAATATCATTATACTGAAAAGAGTATGCATTATACGTAGAAAAGCTGCACGTATATTTTGATAAATTTATTATGCTTTCGCAAGCATGTCATTTTCTCTTTCTTCGCCGACTCGCGCAATGCTACAATGATGTACAAGACGTCTTGTACATTTTCTTGTATATTAGAGATAATTATACGGCATCGTGCATACGAGAACTTCGCATAACGCGTACGGTAATGGTTAACTGTCGGCATCTGCTTTACATTTAAAAGGACTTTGTGTAATTCTTCGAGCAAGTACAATTGCGATGTACGTTCTGCTTTCTGCTCGTTTCACATATCTTCGCGTATACTATATGTATACTCTTCGTGTACGCCTTCATTATAGGCGTATCACCTTTCTTAAACGAACAAGTTTTCCTTAGTTATGTAATACACACTTGCAAGATATCATAATTCCCCTTAGTAATCGTGATATAAAAATAATTTTTTAGAAAAAAATTAATTTTTCATATGTTCGCAATTAAGTAAAAAATTTTGTATCAACTTGATATATGTAGCTGCGGTTAAATTTTATGGAATATAAAAAAAATATAAAAAGAATATAATAGTAACCGAATAAATTCCGTTAAAAAAATAAAAAGACGAAAAAATACACAGTAATCATTATTGACGCACGAACAAAAATAGGTCAAAAATAATTTCATTTCGTCATTACGTTAGCAACAATTCTATGCGTAATTTATAGTAAAAAGTATGATTAAAAATGTTGCAAGATTTACGAGAAAACCTCCAGAGGCTATATTCAGTACCGTGAGAAGTATAGCGTAATAATTAACTCAGATGACAAATAGAGGTACGAGTTAACGTAGTAATGAACTACATAACTTATCGATAGCGTAATGAATCGACACTATCCTATGCACATATGTTGCGGAATTATAATTTATAAGCTTTTTGATTAACTGTAAATATAATGCCTCGAAGCCTAGTAATCTAAATTTTTGTAAATCCTGCTCTAATTGTTATTCTGCACTATAGCAATTATAATCATACTTCAATTTCACTCACAGTCAGCTTTTTCATGCACAAAGCAACTTATTCATAAAATTGTTTAAATATATAACTAATTATCAAAAAATAAAATATATAATTTTTCTAGATACATCATCTATTTACGAGATTCCTACTTTTATGTTTATTTAAATTTTAATATATTGTACAATACTAAAAGAGTATTCTTTTGTAATATATATATATATATATTAAATTAATTAATGAATTGAACAAGAAAAACATTATTATAGAAAAAAATCTAAATTCTTTCGATAATACTATATTGTATCTAAAAAATTATATATTAGTTCATATAGCTCATGAAATTAATTAGTAATAAATGCACTAATTAATGCATTTAATGCACACTAATTACATTTTACGTAAGTGGCTCACAAGCCGCCAAAGCAATTGAGAAAAAAAAATGTTATTCTAGAGTATATTTAATGGTCTACTAACATAAGAGGAATAGCCTTAACAAATCAATCAGCAATGGAAGGGGACGAAAGAGATGAAGGTGAACGAAGAGGAAGAGAGTAGGAAGATCGAGATCGAGAACTCGATCTTCGCGGGGTCGATGCTAATTTCTAGGGTCGAGTCGTGCACCGGCCACACTCCCGATTGGTCTATACGCGAATGGCGGCCCCTTTTTGTTCTTTTAGCTTTTAGCTGAGAACCGCCGATATATGTGAAACAACCTGGCGACGATCGTGATATGTCAGCCGGCACCCACGCTTCTGCGACTTGTGCCACCCTTCGCCGTTAAAACTTCTCGGCCCTGACCTGTCCTGTCGTTGCCTCGAAAGCCCTCTCTAAACTTACACATCCCATTATACCTCCTATTTTACCTCACGACACTCTTCGATTTAAGAAATTGTTTAAATATACAATAACTAATTATCGAAAAATAAAATATATAATTTTTCTAGATATCATCTATGTACGAGATTCCTATACAAAAACAAGATTATCATCTATCGAGTCTTAATAAAATTATTTTATGCTAGTGAATGAAGCAATTATCGGTACTTGTCAGTTTTCTGCTAAACATACACATGTCTTCGCACAATAAATATATATAAAAATTTAATTATTCATTGATCATTGATTTGAATTTAATATAAATTTTATAGATTATCAGATAAAATATATGTAGAGTCCAAAACGGCATATTTTTCCTCTCTTCCAAATACTAAAAAATAAAGGTTAAAAAACGGCCTTTGTGTTTCAGCAGAATATCAATAGCATGATTAGTATTTGATTTACGAGCAATTAAAAAGTTTTAAAGAATTTTTTGACCATTTAATATTTATCAGACTAAATAGATAAGATATCTCGTACAGGTATCTAGTCACAAAAGAAAATTGTATAATGCTATACAGGTAAAAATGCAAAATGTATATATTGTACTTGAAATTGAGATAAAAATTGAGAATAAAAATGGAGAATAAAAAGGAGTTCGACTGAAATATCCTAAAAAAATTCTTATAACGATTACGAAAAAAAAAAAAAAAAAAAAAAAAAAAAAAAAAAAAAAAAAAAAAAAAAAGATAATATGAAAGAAGATTCGGTTTGTCTATAGCGCTGGCCTTTTACTATCGTTGATACCATTCTTGCAACGTGACACTATTGTTATTCTAATTGCCCCTTCTCTTTCGCAGAAAAGAAGGCGTGATGGCTGACGATTGCATTCGCCATCCACTACGATTTCTCCCACTATACAACCACACTCTGTCCTCCTACTCTGATGCTAGTTGGGCTATATCTTTCTGAAAAATGTACCATCGCCAACCATTGGGTGCAACGAAAATCAAGGCTACCGATTGGACAGCCTCTAATGCTCGCTTAGGAATATTACGATCTCGTGCAACGAATCCAAAGCACGTGAAGATGCAGATTAGCATAATCTTCATCAGCTATAACGTTATCGAGTCGGATCGACGACGTCACCGCCTTCGAATTGCTCCACGCGAAGGATTTATGTTAATTCTGAGGTAACCTTCATTGAAATGAACTATTTTGCGTAACGCTTAAAGGTTCTTACTTAACCGAAAGAGTCTACGATATAATCAATTCTTTTGTTCAGATTTTAAAAGCACACACAATTTGTCTATATTACAATTCATGTCTTTTTTGCAGTAAGATGATAATATTAAAAATCGATCATATTCTACTAAATGATGTTAAAAAATATTTAAAGGAAAAAATTTCTACCAATATCATTTCGCAGCGTTTTTGAATATTTTCTCTAACAAATATATTTTCATTTTTTTTTTTTTTTTTTTTTTTTAAATTTAAAGATACACTGCAGCGTTTATTTTTGTAAAAAATATTTAAAGCGTTAGTTAAAATGTTATAAAAATTTTTCTATTTATATGTACTTTCTGCAATGTGGCATTAATCACCAACATTTTTTTATTCTTTATCGCCATTTTATCGGAATGCACATAATTACATAACAATAAACAGAAACGCTTTGCTAATTTAGACTTGGTTAAACCAATCTCGGTTTTACTATTAAGGATATAATATAATAAATGTATAATTAAGAATTATACACTGGCTTAAATTAATTTATTCAAAGATTAGTGAAGATTTATTTTTAATTTATAATTTTAAATCTCTTATAACAAAAATAAAGAAAAAAGAAGCTCTTAAATAGGATTGGCAATGTTGATATAATTAATCAAATAAATATTATAATGTTTGACGTGCATAACTATATCAGTAATTATTATACAATATCATTCCTTTCTTTTATATATTTAAATAAATGAACTTCGACTTGAAATGATTTATTTAAACTAATCGCAAGGATTTATATTTGTTAAATGTCTAATAATGATAAAAATATATTCACTCTATCAATCTCAGTATTAATATACCATAGTATAAATGCTGAGATTATAAAAGGCTTCTATCACAACTAGATCAAAGTAATTTATATAAATGTGTACCGAGAAAAAGACTTCGTGAAACAATACTATATATCATTACTTTATCGTACTCTAACAATAAGATAAAAATATCCTGTTCGATGGGTGTCGCTTTCATTGCAAGATCAAGTTGGAGTTATTTGAGATACGAGGAAGTATTATTTATGGCTTGAGCCGACGGATACAGAGATCGATAGAAGCGAGCAGGATTGACGAGGAGAAAGGTGGATGGTCGTTAAACCAACGTGGGGAAAGAAATGAATAAGAGACAACCGTGAAAAAGATCGGCAAGTGGAATGTTGGTTAATTTATATAGCCAGGTCTAGTCTATGCCGGAATTTGCACGTGCATTATACTTTCCTGCATACCAAAACGCGTTTAGTTATTAATATTTTAAAAACGCAAACGGGATTTAACGTTCATATATATTGTATAATATTATATCGCAAACGCGAATTATCGCGCAAATATTTAAAAAATAATCAATTAATCGCGAATCCGCGATTGGTTTTTCATTTGACAATAAACATAAAATATATAAAATATATAAAAGTATTTATAAAATATTAGCGATTATTAATGAAATCAATCAAATGTGTCACTAAACTATATAATTCTGATTTTTAAATTTATGTTTTTTATATAAGATTTATATAAATATTTTATATATTAATACAATATATTTTTCATTATATTATTGCAAAAGAATATATATTATGCATTTTCGTCGTGTTTTCTCTTGATGCATTTCGCAGAATAAAATTTTGATCTAATATGAAATTATGATATAAAACAAATGTGTAAAATGTATTAAAAATATTGTAATACAAGTCAACAAAGCATTACAAATTTGACGTTATAATGTTAATATATATTTTAACTAAAAATAAATTTCTCCATTGTATTATGCAACATGGATCTTAAACAATAATTTTTATTTCGCAATTTATTGATCGATCCTTCGTAGATAAAATAATCTCCATACACTACAATAGGCCGTTTGACATAAAAAAAGAAAAAGAAAAAGAAAAAGAGAAATAGAAATATCACTATTGCATTCCACTGACAATGAGCAACTTATATGCTCATGTCATTAGGCGAAAGCTTTTACAGTATTGTTATTCAAAGTGCCGATAATTGTATCTTAGCTATGACAGATATTTATTACTAGGAACAAAGATATGTCACAATGTTTGCGCATTTCGTTGCATATATTTTATTGTTTTTATATTTACATATAAATAATCTAAAAATATTATATATTTATAATTTATAATTTTGATCTTGGCAAAAGAAGAAAAAAGTGAACTAAGCAAATAAAACAATACCAAAAAAAGACCGGATGCGAGACTCACAATCCTGTAATATTTTACCCACTATTCTACATGAAGCTGGACGGCTTCCTTCTTATTCGACACTCTCGCATAAGTAGGCGATTCAAGTGCCGCTTCGTGCAAAGAGCCACGAAACGTGAAACAGAGCACAAAAAGAGCAATCCATGAGGTGGATGAGAAGGAAGCCTTCCATAAGGAAGCCAAGTTTACGAGATGATTGTCCTACGGGCCCTATTCATTCGACATGGAATCTCCAAGCGGATCTCTATTGTAGATTATTGCGCCATTGTCCATTGTCGCGCAATCCGCCACAACTGGCCTTCTTAGAGATCTCTTTGACGTAAGCGAAAAAAAAAAACTCGGCAAGAATGAAAACGGCGGCATCAGATTATAGTGTTTCTTAAAATAGTTTGGATTATGAATAGTGCAAAACCATTCCATATTACATCAAGCAATTATATGTGTTATACATATAGTAGAAAATATGGAGGCAATAATATGCAAAAAATATGTATGTAAATATAAACAAACCTATGTAGAATTTTTATTTCTAAGTTCACTGTCGTGGCGTGTTAACCCAAAATGTATGCATTAGTAAGTGGATAACACGTTCAGAAATAAGTTCAAAACTTGAAATAAAAATCAAACTATTAATGATTTACGGCGTTTTTTAAACAATCTGTACAACTTGCATTAATATAATTTAGCTTCGATGTTACTATTTCAAAGTCAAGTGAATGCCGCTTGTCACGATTAAATATATATTTCAATATTAGATATAATTTATTTGAACAACAATTAAATACATGTTTCAAATATATCAATTTAAACAAAATTTTTTTCAAGCGATAATTATCACAATATTATGATCAGTATTTCTCTTTTATATTATAACAAAAGATGCGCTAGAAATTCGTAAATTAATTTAATAATATTCGTATTGCAAAATGTCAAAACTCAATATCATTGCACAAGTGGTTGAGTAAATAAAAGCCCTCGATCATTTAATTTCAATTAATTTTCAATTTGAGGATATACAAAGTCGACGAGGATGATAAAATTAACGGCAATTAGCGACAATTAGCGGTATCATGTGCCTCGTATCTTAGACGATTGAGAAAGCGTGCAGCTTGCACGCAACGCAGATACGGACAAGAAAGTTTTACGTAGCTGCGGGACAAACATCGATGGAAATCGAATGATGCGGAACAGGCACCTGCGTGGGTACAAGCAATTACGTATGAATAACTTCGACGAAAAAGTAGCCGTTGCGATCACATGTCTCTGATCTTATCGACACGGTGTCGCACGCATTGCCGAAGGTCCTATAGGACCGGTATATGACGATGCACAATTATCAATAATTGAGAAATTTTTTTTCGCGAGCATAATTCAATATAACGAGCCGGCGCGCTCATTAATTTGATATTACAAGCGCTGTCCCCCAACTCCCGTTATTATATTGCCGCACACAGGACCATTAACCTCTTTTCGCGACATACAATTTATGGCTTTTTTTTTTATTTTTTTTTTAGTTGCTCCGCAAATTTTGGAAACGAGTGTTCCGGTCAGATGTGTCTTTTTCAAGATGCTGACCCAAATTATTCAATATATAT
Source organism: Polyergus mexicanus (assembly GCF_030449975.1). NCBI lineage: Eukaryota > Metazoa > Arthropoda > Insecta > Hymenoptera > Formicidae > Polyergus > Polyergus mexicanus. The sequence continues at coordinate 4,873,354 of NW_027223345.1, forward strand.
ATAAACAAGAAAATATACAATATAATATCGCATTATATATTCATATTCATTAAGTAACAATTGATTGATAATAAACTGTACATATATATATGTCTTTATATTAGATTAAAGCAATTATGCACAACTGTTAAGATTTGTGTGACAGCTGATATAGTATATAAGACTTGATATAGTACTTCTATTCTCTTATTTTATTTTATTAAAATTGTAAACAAATTTATATTCTATGATTCCGTGAATCAAACCCTTAGAGAATTTTCCTTGAAGTTATATAACTCTTATTTAATAAAAAATAATTATCTTTTGTTTATATATAATAATTATCTTTTGTTTATAATTTTGAATAAATTTTAAGAATATTAAAAATTATAAATACTCTCTTAAATTTAATAGCAAATACTTTCATCGTATACTCTATATAAAATAATGTAAATAATATATATATATATATATATACATACTAGAATCTTTCTTCAAAAAAGTAATATTTGTCATTCATGTCATAATAATGAAAGAAAAAATATTTCTCTGACATGATTAATCAAGAAATATTAACATAAATAATTATATTCATATATTGCAATTAACATAAATAATTATACATATATATTGTATAAAAAGTGTGAAATAGTTTATATTATAAAAATTTCTATGCCATGATTAATCAAAAAATATTAACATAAATAATTAATATACATTGTGTAAAAAGTGTAAAATATAGTATATATTATAATAAAGAGTATATACACACAAGGAAATTATTGTTTAAAAAAGATTGTAAATAATTATTAATCAGTTTGAACATAATACTGTTACTTTCTGCTCCATACTGTACAGATAGAGAGAGATATCAGTATCTCATCAATATCAAAGATAAAATATCAATTACTATTATCATCATCAAACGTAAAACACAGACACTTCAAAATTATCAAAAATATCGTGTGGACATAGGTAATAAGAGATAAGGATCAATGAAAATATAATTTAAAAAAGATTATAGAGCAATATAAATCACATATGCTTCATTTACTAGAGCATACAAACATATATATCCACAGGATAATTTGAGAAACATAATTCAGATTCTGACGAACCTAAAGTCACGAGTGCCGGTTTCTCGCGGCATATATCGCCGCGGCTTCCTTTCTCTGCTACTTTAGTTGTCTTTTTTCTCTCTACCCATTCGTTCTCTCGATGCGTCAACCAACCCTCGGGTCGCATACCATCTCTCAGCCATGTGAGAAATGACCTTTATGAATCGCCGCAGCAAGTGTCGCGATAATTGAACCTTGTAACATTTTATCTTTGCTGCCGTACAATAGTACTACCGATAATTAAACCTCTAATATATTTAGTCTACCAAAAAATATCATTTATAAAAAAATATTAACGTTGAAACGAGATTTATGCATTTAAAAAAATATGAGAAAATATTATGTAGGTTGATAGTTGTGTGTAGTATTCGACATAGTTTTTTACTAATAATGAAAACTATCAGCGAATTTACACATTTTCTGATATAAATTCAAATATTTTATCTATATCATATGTCTATATATTATTTAGTTTAGGAGAATCATTCAATGCCAAAAAAAGTTTAATTATATTACAATTAAAAGTTCTATATTTTGTTACATAAGATGATTTTTATTTAGGATCGTTCAATCGTTTAATTTGTGTTATTCTCGGCAATATCCGGCTTCGAGGAACTAAATATAAATAAATAAAAATAAAACAGCTCCGAGTCATAGAAATCGTAGATAATTAGATAATTAGAATATATAGAAACGATTGCGAAATCGAGAGAACGAAAGGCGGGAGTAATAGTTCAAATGAGTGATTCGCAAAAGGCGAATCAGCAGCAGATTAATTATACGCTTACCTTATCAAACCGTTGTCCTTATGCTTGCCGATAAGAAACGTCAGCACGCTATCGGTCATTTGATTAGCCCACGGTGGTTTCACCCAGATCAAATTCTTGAGATGACCCGCGTACACTGCAGGCAAAATCCAATTCTCGATGCTGATCTCGCTGAAAAAGTATAGAAAATATAAATATTCGAAATATTTACGCCTGAAATTGCTTTAGTAAAAAGCTTATAAACTAAACGGCGTATTTTTTTTCTTTTCGTATTTTCTCTCTCTCTCTCTCTCTCTCTCTCTCTCTCTCTCTCTCTCTCTCTCTCTCTCTCTCTCTCTCTCTCTCTCTCTCTCTTACAAGACAGACTATTCGCGATTTTAATACAGCATCTATTACATCTTCATTTTCACGTAAAACGCAACAATATGAACAAATTGTTTCGCATCCTATACAGATACAATGACATTTACCTGTTACATTGCAATATTATTATATTTACTGCATTAATCAATTTAATTGCACCATCAATTAACGTTCGATCACGACACGAGCATAAATTTAAACGAATACGTTTAGCCATAACGTTTTCATCAGTGTTACAAACAATCAAATATATTCGCACGTTGGTACCATTGAATTTGAACTCGCGCGAATTTCAAAATTAAAATTTATCCAAATAAATTTGCATATGTATTGCTTCGTACTAACTGCATGATTGGCTGACTTTTTGTGCATGTTACACGTTCATCTAGATAGTTGTGTGCAGTAAATAAACACAGTAGTAACCACCTTTAATAAATATATCTCAATTTTTATCGTAATCATCTTTAATAAATAATATCAATACGCACACACATTATATTATATTCAATCGAAAAAGTCAACCGTTACATATCTTCGCATATTTTTTGCATAAAGTTAAATTATATAAGACAGTTGATTATTCCACACACAAATAAAAAGATGAAATTATTATACGTACTTGAACAATTGATTTTTATCCCAGACCGTATCGGCCGGCATCTCTTTGGGTATCAGCATATCGGGATGCGAATCCAGATGTACGAAGGTGTTGTTTTCGAAGGGCAGGTGCTTTGACCCCACACACCGATATACGAACGGCAGAACCTGATAATATAAACACGACGCATAGAGAAAATATTCGTTGGAAAACTAAAACTCTCGCGGTCTCGCGTTCGCGTGTCGCGTGCAAATTAATGGACTCGTCTAAACTCGTCTAAACTCGTCTAATAGTATCGTGTGAAGTTTGCTTTCGCTTGAAGTTCGCTCGAATAATCGATTCTTGATGAGCTAGTGAATTTTTGTGCATCTAAACTCAAGAGCTACGAAAAATCGATTTAAATCCCTATCTTATTTCGCGTTTACCTAGTTATCTTTGCAATACAATACTCATTTACGAATAAATTTATAAATAAAAGAGCGTGTTTATAACTAAATTAGATTTTTATATATAAATCTTTCATAAAAAATAAAGAATAAAAATATATTATTTTACTATTGCGATTGATAATTTCTCATATTCTTTTTGAAGGATATAAAATCATGGAAAAATTAAATATTTATGAAATTAATATTAATCAATTCTTTAAAAAATATATGTTACGGTCGTGTTCCAAAATACACTGCCAATTCTGAAAATCTATAATTCATGTAACGTATATTATAGATTTTCGATACTGGCAGTGAATTTTGAAATACAGCCTATATATAAAAATATGAAAAACTAACCTGCATACATTTTATACATAATTGTATGTGCGGATATAGAACGAATATATAATAGATAAATAGATATAGAGTGTGTTTGTTTCGTTATATTAGTAGATTATTTACGCAGTTATTAGATACTTTCTTGATTTCTAAGACAATCTTTTATATATACACACTTGTACATATTGTTACATACGACCGCGAATTTCGGAGCTGCGCTACTAACGTTACTAGGTCACTGCGCATGCGCTACACGACGCGGCGTCGTCCTACAGCGCATTCCGCTTGATGCTCCCGAATGCTACAAATGCTACTGCATTGTACGCTTCAATAGAACATGGGGTCCAAGTTGGACCGTTCAGAATCGTGCCACGAATACCTCGAAATATTTGTAGCGTCGATTGGAATGCAGCTTAAGGCACGTTAAGTAAACAAACGTGAGAACGGCATGCGACGTGCGATACGCCCGCTATTCGAATATACCCACCTCGTCGTGATCCTCGACCACGTAGATCGGTGTTCTCTTGAAGTACTTGCGTACGAACGACATATCTCGTAATCGCCGAGTACGCTAATTTGACGAACCGATTATAACGGGATTACGATGATGCTAGACCGATAGGACCGCACGGGTTAAACGATCGATTTTCTAATTAACGCCAACGCAACGACAACGAACGCGACGACACTCGAATCGCGGACACGCGGAGGACTGCTTCGCGCGAAAACACGTGGTCACCGACTGAAGTTTGCTCTTAGGCGCGCGGCTCAAACGATCATTTCGCGAATAAAGGGACAGGGGCACCGCACCGGACAAGGGCTTACTCTAAATTTCTCACGAGACGAGTTTCGTAAGGTGGTTCTCTTTTTTTTTTCTTTCTTTCTTTCTTTCTCTTTCTCGTGTCTAGCCTAACCCCCTTCCCCCGTCCCCCTAAGTATGAGGACTTCTTGGAAACCTGATCCTTTCAACTCACAGCCGGTATACGGCGAATGAATGTCCTAGAGTATCAATTGACGTGGATAAATTTATCCTGACATATCGGGAGATATTTAACAAACTTTTTACTAATAAATTCTATTTTCAATTTATTATATATATATATATATATATATATATATATATATATATAATTATGTATATAAATAAACTGCAGCTGATTAGATAAACATTTATTATGTGCATTCAACTATTAATAAATTCAAGCCATTATAAAACAACATTCATACATAAAAAAGATATTTATTTATATACAGGAAAAAAAATCAATTGTCTTGTGAATTATTCAATATGCAACAATGCAAAAATATATCGCGCACATATGATAATGCATGTTAACAAATATCGCTATCAATTCCTATAGAAAAATAATTTATATGTTAAATTATCTTTATTATTAGCAAATTGACACATATTCGATCGATAAAACTAATATACAAGATTCGATCGCAAAAGATCAATCTAATTGCATAACCGTAGGTCGCGAATCGATAGGAGAAAAGGTTACCTCCGGCACAATTTACGTTTCACATGATGCGTGTTAAGTATCAACGATGCGTGACCTTTCGATCGATTCACATGTCATTCTTTGCCGTCACAACATGATCATAAATACATTCGTGAGAAAAGATAATTCGACAAAAATTCGCCTGCGATGTACGTCGTGTATATATATATATATATATATATATATAAATCTCTTTTTTTCTTTTTAATAACTTATTTAATTTCTTATCATATTTTATTTAATTAGTTCAATTCCGTGCGCGATCATTGATCGTATGAAGTCCAGTTTTCGAACATTTGCGACTTATAAATCTGTAAATGCAACTGATCTGTTTGCATTCGCAACGATGATAAAAAGTTGTCAATATCAGTTTCATATGAAGAAACATCGTTTGTTAAATTATCATCTAGCCTATGAATATTCGAATTTTTTGGACAATAATCGATCTCTGGTTCCCAATATTCTGGTACACTATTAGACTGTATTGTTTTTCTCTCGTGTGTGCAAGAAGGGTTGGAACTGGCAAACATATGTTCGTTCCACTGATGGGCATCGTTTTGATTTGGTAAGCAGGTTTGCTCTCTTCTTGTATCTAGATTATAGTTTAAATTAGAATATGAGGCTCGCGGATGAAAGCGTTCCGCAGCAGAATTCGATGAATATTCATCATTATGAAACTTCACATGTTTATTAAATTTATTATGTGAATTGTTCATACTATTATATAGAATATTATTTGTTTGTACGGGTATATATCTAGTTTGAAAGTTCTTTGAAACTTCTTTATCATACATAATATCCTTTTTACTGGTTTTTTCTTTAGGACTATTACTGGGTGCTATTTCCTGCTGTTTGTTGGATACAACTTTACTAGCGCTTGAATATGTAATACCTTCATGGAATGATTTAAATGATGATTTGCTTGTAGTGCTGCATATACTTTGATTATCTTCTTCATTCATTAACTTATCTAGTTGAAACAACAGTTCATCATCATCCTTTGAATCTTCTTTATTTGCAAGAATTTCTTCATTTCTATTGGAGATCGTATTAGTAATATTATAGTTCTTATCATGTATTTCGTGGTCTTTTTGATCGACAGTTATAACTTCATTAGAGTAAGCCTCTTGCATTTTCTTTGAACTTCTTTTTGAATTATTCTTGTTTATTACATATATTTCTGGAGAATCCATTTCAGCAATCTTCTGATGTTGAATTGTATTATTATCCTCATTTTTTAAAGAAACCGACTTCTGAGACACTTGTACACATTCCATCAATTCACTATTTTTTTCTGAAGAAACCTTTTCAAACACTTGTATATTTTCTGTTAATATACCATTTCTTTCTGAAGAATCCAGCTTTTCAGACAATTGTAAATATTCCATTAATTTATCGTCTTTTAAATCTCTTTTTGCTGCTTCTTCAGTAAGAAATGCCTTCATCTCCGAAAATGACAAATTTTGATCTTTTATTTTCTTAATCAAATCGTATTTTTCAGTTTCACTCAAAAATGCTATATAATCTATTATTTCTAATAATTTTTCATTGGGATTGCGATATGTACTAAAATACTGTAATGCCTTGCGATATTCTTCGATCTCAGAGCTTGATATCATTAGATTTGGCATATGTTCATCAATATTTATACTATAAGGAAAATGTGCGTCAAATTTAGTTGTCACTGTACAGTGACAGCTTTTAAAATCTTCTATCTCTTTATACATATCTAACAAATTATTATTTGAATTATATCCTGAATATATATAAGTATCCTGTATTTCTTCATCATTACGAAGTTGTGGAAAAATACATAAAAAAGCCCGTTTCTGTATATTAAGAAAAATCTTTAAAGCAGAAAAATGTTCTTCGTATACTAGCTTATGAACAGAATCTGTCATGTCTTTGTATGTATTATTTAATAAACTAATTTCGAGATCAAGTAATTCTTTCCAATTGGAAGCTATTTTCAAAAAAGATTCCTCATCATTTATACAATTGTCTTCGCCATTAATTTCTTTAGCATGTATTAATAAGTAGTCGTTTAATTCTTTCCACGTTTGATTATCCTCACTAATATCCAATTCACTTATAGATGATTGCAACGTGTGCATTAAAGTAAGATCTTTCATAGAACATGTATTCTGAGAAACATTTGTAGAAATTTTTTCATTATTATCCATTTTATCATCATTTTCTTCTTCTTCATTGATTGAGGGAGCTTTTATATATTGCATGATCTTTTCAATCTCAACATTTCCTTTTTTATAATCCTCTATATTTGGTACTTCAAACACAACATTTTCATTTAATTTTTCCATAAGGGAAGGATTATCTGGGTCAGGAGTTATTTTAAACTTATATCCGTTTCCTGATCTAGCTGAGTCTACATTTAATAAATCTTCATGCTCTTCTCCAGAAATTTTAACTCCGGTAGATTCTACAGTTGATATCTCTTTACGCTTTTCAGATTGTTGGAGATTGATTCTTCCTTGAATTTTTTCTTGAACATTATGTTGAAATAATGAACTAATTTTTATCTTCTCATTTATATCAGTTCTTCTTGACTTTATACGTAAATTATTAGACACAGTCTTACTATGTTTCTTGTTTTTTAGTGAAATACAGGTATTAGGTTTTTCATTTAATTTCATTTTAATATTATTTGTAATATTATTCTCTGATGATGGTATACCATCGAATGGTGTGTCGCACTTTGATGAGACACTTTCACATTTGTCATATTTCACAATAGTAATATTTGCAACATTATTTTCTGATGATGACTTATCATTGACTCCTATATTCATGGACGAGATGCTTTGACATTTTTCATGTTTCACAGTAGAAATACTCGTAACATTATTTTCTGATGATGATGCATCATTAACTGCTGAAGATATTGACATAGGTATCACTATAGGTGCACCATTTTCAGATTTTAGAAATGTGTTATCAATGTTTATGTTGCTCGTCTCAGACTTTGAATAAATTTTCTCAAATACTGTAATATCATCGGCCCAAACATCTTCTGCATAATTAGAATTAAGTTTGAACAGATAAAAGTTTGGTCCACCAATCGAAGTTAATAATTGTCTAAATAACGGAAGTTCGCTTTCAGAAATAATGGTGATAGAAATTCCATGAGACCCATAGCGACCAGCTCTTCCAATTCTATGTAAATACGTCGCCGAATTTTTAGGTACATCAAAATTTATAACCATATTAACATTTTCCACATCTATACCCCTTGCGGTTAGATCCGTGGACACCATAATTCTACATTCGCAATTCCTTAACTTTTCAATCGTCTCCAATCTTTTAGCCATGTCTTGATTTCCAATAATATATAAAGATGAGAAACCCATAGAATTAATTTTATTGCTGATTGATTGAGCTCTAAAGAAACACAAATAGCAGAATAAATAGCTATCATATATTAAATATAAAAAAATTAAATAATCATTAAAACAAATTAATTTATACATACCGTGATTGATAATTCATAAAGACTAAACTTTGCTTAAATGGAATCTTCGTAAAAATTTTCACTAACTCATCCACTTTTATTTGTACCTGAAAATATAACAAGCAGTGTATAGAAAATCCATTTGTTAATAAGATAAAAGCTAGTTGTTCAAATCTTGCGGTAAATGAAAAACCTGTTTCATGATATTGGGATGTGCAGGAACCACAGCCACAAATTGTTTGATTCCAATCAAAATTGGTGCATCAAGATCTGGTGATGTTAACACTGGAGAAGACATGTATGTTTGCACAAATGTTTCTAAATCTCCAGGATAAGTAGCACTCGAAGCTATAACTTGCTTATTGCACGGTAGCTTAGAAAATATATAACTATAGAAAATAATTAATATTATTGTAATTTCAGTAATCTTTAAGTTACTAATAATAAATTTAATTGAATGCACTGATGCAAGTTAAAACTTAACATGCACTAATCTAGATATAAAAACAATTATTTTAATTGAGGGGTGAAAAAATATTAAAGATATATATTCCACTAAGTAATAATGATAAGTTATACTGAGCATTTCATACCATTTGTTACATATACATCTTTATCTCAATATGTTTACAATATTTAACATGCATCAATGCAAACTCGTTGCACTCAATGCATAAGTTTAATTAAAATTTTATACTAACTTGATATCTGTTTGAAAATTAATTTCCATTAACTTGTCTGCTTCATCAAGAACAAACAACCTGATATTTGAAACTGTAAGCAATCTCCTTTCAATTAAGTGTTTAACTCTGCCTGGAGCACCAACAGCTATATGGCATTTGCTTAGCTTCTTCTTATCTTCTTCTATCGATATGCCTCCCACAAAATATTCAATCTTTAATCCTGAAACAAAAATAATTAATAAGCAATATATAATTGGCAAAGATGGAGAAATAGGTTTCTGTAAAAAAAAATAAAAAACCAATTTCAGTAACTGCATATACCTTTTATTTTTGAACCTATTGCTTGAAGAACATGAGATATTTGAATAGAAATCTCCCTGGTAGGTGCTATTATTAAAACTTGTGGGATTGATATTTCAATATCTAATGTTTCAAGAGCAATTACACCAAATACGATGGTTTTTCCAGTTCCTGATTTTGCACGTATTATCAGATCTGCAAACCATCATTATTTTTAGTATATAAATGTCAATCTCTATATTATTAAAAAAAAAAATACATATGTATATACATATATATATATATATATATATTGTTAGTACCGAATCCACAACGCCCTAATGGAATGGCTTTCAACTGAATGGGAGATGGTCGTTGAAATCCAGCAGCTGTTAACCCATCCAAAATATCATCTGGAAAACCCATTTGAAAAAATACAACATCTTCTTGTATCTTTACGTCTCTTGTTCGAGGTATTTTGCTTAAATCGTGTGCATTGTATTGAGCCATTTTCTACCTAAATATGGAAATCTACATAAACAAAAATCCATATATTAAAAATATATAATACTGTATCAAATATAAACAAATAATTAAAATATGAGCAAGAGCATTTCTTTTTATAAACTTAGTTATATATTACTCTACAAGTTTGATAATTAAAAATTTTGCTTCGTTAAATTCCCTTTAGAAAGAACGTTAATAATGCATTAAAGAACAACATGACATAATATCACATATTCAAAAAGTAGACAATTATTAATAAAACAAACTTGAGAGCCGGTTTGTTCTTATTTATTTCTTGTAACACGCGTAACGTCTCTATGCTTTCTTTTATAACTTTGAGATCGCATAAGCTACATTTTCAGAAAACACAACAGCTGACTGAGCTGATTAATCGCTTTGAATCGCCTTTTGGAAAACGGATTTGATTGATAGATCTAAAAATATTTACGCAATTACGCAGAGAGATTAAGATGCGTTCGAAAATCGAGCGTTTAATTGATCAATCAGGACAAAAAGAATAGAGATTTCCTGATTGGTCAATTCAATGCTATCCTACTCCATAAGTCAGATTTTTGAATACACTCTCATAGGAAATACTGTTTTCTGAACGCAGTCATCTTATCTAACTTAATATATTACCACAAACCACAATCTTTATATGCTATCAATATTTATTCGAGCAATATAAACTCAAGATATAAAAGTTAAATCGGAATTTTTATACGAATTTAATAAAAAGATGAAGTATATATAGCGGTGCATTCCGCAATTACATGCAACTTATCCATAGGGTAAAATAGAGAGAGGAATAGAATCATTTTTCTGTCAGTTTTCTGATCAAGACACTTTTGAAATAGTGAATGCTATCTCTTTTCTCGAGCAACGTAAATAATGTCGTTGACATAAAATTTTGCAGAATTTTATAGTTGATAAAAGTGTGGTGTTGTTGCTAAAAATAACGCCAAAATGGGACGCCGTTCGATTAATACCACAAAAAGTGGGAAATATATGAATCCCACTGATCAAGCACGTTAGTATTTGAGAATATAACCAATTATCTCTACTTTCAAAAAACGTCCATTTTCAACAATTAAAAAGAAATATATAATGTGAAAATATTTAATTGTCTTTTTTATTACAGGAAAGGAAGCGCGGAAGAAGGAATTAAAAAAGAATAAAAAGCAACGACAACTAGTAAGAGCAGCTGTTTTAAAAGGCAAAGATCCAGCGCAGATTATCGAAGAAATGGAGAAGATTGATCAGATGGGTTAGTGGAAAATTATATTTTGTATAGATTATACTTCAATTTTACAACTATTATGTATGTAATATATTTCTTTCTTTTTTCTTTTTTTTTTAGAATATAATGTAATGCAACCACCTCCTTTGAATGAAAAAGTATTGAAGGATAAACGAAAAAAACTTAAGGAGACTTTAGACCGTGTCTTAAAAATGTATGTAAGTATGTAAATAGGATGATTGTAAATTTCCTTCATTAGAGTATTGGTAAGCTTATGATAAAAATTGACAACTGATTTGTCAATTGCAATATAACTAATACATCACTTTATTTTTTAGGCAAAAGATGATCAAGAAAAATGGGCTGAATTGAAGGAACAATTGATACAATATGAACGTAGAAGGATAGACTTAGTCTCTTATTTTGAAGCTGTACGACATGCACAGCAAGTACAAGTCGATGAAATTCCCTTGCCATCGGCCGCTAATGATATATCCAGGATGTATCCAGGTAAATATAATATGTTACTCTAAAAGATATAGTTATAAAACTAAAATACAAAACTTATCTATATAATACAATTTTATAATTTCTATGTAGTATAAATATACGAGTTATACTACTAGTGTAATAACTAATATAAATATTTCCATAGGATCTTTGACATCGCAAATTCCATTACCAGATATGCCACAACCACCTACGCATATGTATTCACCCCATCCTCATTATATATCACAACACCATCCTCTAATGAACATCCCGATACCACCAAGTATCTTAAAAAAGACGAGCGCATATACAACTTCTTCGTCTATGCCTACATTGGCGCCTAATAAGGAACCACCTGGTGTACCACCATTTCCACCTCCCGAACTGTCAAGCGACGATGAAGATTCAGTTGAACATGTATTTAAATTAAATATAACTTGAACTCGCAGCAAACTCAAATATAAGATATAATATTAACATTTTTTGCAATTGACAGGTTAAGGATCCACCAAAATCGAGAACGATACGATTTGCCGATGATAAGGAGGACAACAAACAAGAGTCAGAAAATAAGGAGAAAGATGTGGAGAAAGAAAAAGAAAAAGACAAAGATATGGCGAAAGTCAAGCCGACTACATTGCAACAAAAAATGTTAGCGATGGCTGGACAAGATATCGATCAGTTTATGCGAGAGATGGAAGTCGTTCATAAAAAGAGGGAGACTGAGCGTGCCCAAGATCTTAATGCACGATTATCATTGCTAGAAGCAGAAAACAATTCTAATTCTAAATCTAATAATAATAAGTCTAATAATAATAAAGGAGATGACGAAGAGTTGGAACCACCCGGAGCATCGGATCATCTCTCCGGCCACGGGCAACATGCGTCTCATCCCCATACACAGCACACGCAACATGTGATGCCACCAATGGGCATACCACCTCCACCTTTACTTTATCGACCACCTCCGCCGCCATTACATCTTAGAATGCCGCCGCCGCCACCACCTCGTATCGGACTTCGATTACCACCTGGTTAAAATATTTTTTTACTTTATATCTTCTTTAAAATTGTTATATTTAATATAAATTTGATTTAATAAGCTTAATACGTAAATCACAATGTATTTATCAATAAATATATTTGTATATAAAAGAGATTATATAATAATATGAATGATGTTTTACAGGTCCTCCACCTGGAATGCCGAGAATATTAAGACCGGGACCTCCTAGCATTCCTAGAATGCCGCCACCTCAAATGCAGATGTCAAATATGTCGAATATGTCGAATATGTCGAATATTACGAATCCTCAGATACAAACTCAATCTGGAACGACTGCACAGCCTAAGACGCCCAATGTTCTTTCCGCTGCGCCACAATTAATTAATAGAAAAGACAAAGACGGAAAAAGTAGTACCACTATCGAGGCGAAACCACAAATTAGGAATCTGGCTGCTGATGTTACAAGATTTTTACCAACATCTCTGCGAGTGAAGAGAGATGATAAGAAAAAATCCAGCAATATTTCCAGGATTACAGAAAGATTACCAGAAATGCAACCACTTAGAACAACGCAACCTAAAACGAAAGATGATGCATATATGCAATTTATGCAAGAAATGGAAGGATTACTCTGAAAATTGATGGAAAAAATATATGTTTTATTCAATTTGATTCAATTGGAGCAATTGGTATAAACATCTGTATAATATACAAGCATCATTAAAAACATAACATTTTTTTGTTATTATTTAATATCATCTGTAAATGTTTTTAAATATATGAACGAAGATATAAAATTTTTCATGCAGATTGGAAATCTTGAAGAGATAGTATTAAATTAAAAAATCAAACTAGAATTATTTTAATAAGTAATCATGATAAGTATAACAATAAATTTAATAATTTTTTCGATATTTGAATTTATTTTTAATTTGTTTTATACTTAATAAAAATTTAGAATATTTAAGATTATAATCCAGAGCCTGAAAATAAATATATGTTAATTTATTTACATAAAAGCTTTTTATCTTGTTGATTTAAATTGTCATTCTCTGAACTTTTTCAATTAATAGCGAAGAAAAAACTTTAAATGCGACAAGAAAATTGTATTTTATATAAGACGAAAAATGAATTGTGTATTTTATAATAGAGATCCATATATGTATAAAGCAATTCAAGTAAAATATTTTTAATGTTATAATATATTTTTTAGCATTACATTAACATATTTTACATTTATGAAAAACATTAAATTAAAAATTAAATACATATTTACATAAAGTTTATAAAATATAAACCATTGTCACTTTTATTTTGCTATTTGCTTCTCTCTCTTTCTTTCTCTCTTTAACATTATAAAAAAATATCTTAGTTTTATAATAATTTTCATGTATTATACAATTTAATTGTAAGAAATAGATTGTTCCTTACAGCTTCGAAAATATCGCCTCCGAACTATCGTTGAATATACCGCGCATCAGTCAGAAGTAACATGGCGAACTTGCTATTTCCGATATTCCACGGATCAACGTCATTTCCTTTTTCTTCATGCAGGAGGCAGAAGCAAGTATAGGGAAAACGTCGGGCAATATCAAATTACCGAAAAACATCTTTGTGTAAGAACAGTGACAAACTCGATGTATTAAGCACATTGATATTTACGTCTTTTTGCAATTAATCCTCTTCTCATCTAACGGATCGCGTGACGATCAAACGCTGTTACGCGTTTGTTGGATACAAATTTTAACGAAGCAGATAGAGCTTCAAGATGTACACACGGAGTAGGCAAAATCAGGGCTACGGCAATAGTAAGACTATATATATATATATGAATATGACGCTATGTATAAAAATTTCGGCTTGACTTGTATATCGTATGATCGATAACACACATAAAATATAATGAATAAAAAGTAATTTCTTGCAAGAATAAATCGATAATATATGTACCGGTTAATGAAGAATGGCAGTGTTTTGTGTGCGAGTACGCGTCATTCTCTCTGCCTCTCTCTCTCTTTGCTCATCAAGCATGTTGCACGATAATGCTATTTATGATCATAATAATACGCGATATTTGAGTCTCTCAACATTTGATTAATGTTTTGGTATTAAAGATAAAATTTATAAAATGTGGGATTGATAAATTTCGTTTCCGATAGTCTCATTTATTGAAGTACTGAAATGAAAAAGATTTATCGATATTACTAATCATGACCATATCTAATTGATTTTAACATTTTGATGGAAAATATATATATATTTTTAAAGAATTGAATAAATTTCGAAAATAAATTCCTTGTTCACAATATCATTTATATGTTATATTTTCTTATAAAGTATTAATAAATGATTTTGTATTGCAGCACGGAATGCAAACAATTCTCAAGGTCAAGGGTCCTATCCAATGCCAGTAAGTTTTCTCTTTTTTTTATATTTATAATAATATCTATAATAATATCCATATTTTATATCTATAATAATGTTTGTTGTTTGTACACACACATATTATATCAATAATATATAACATACAATAATATATTACATCAATAATATATTACATACAATATCATATACAGATAAATAAAGACAAATAAAACAGTTATGCAAGGTGCAGTAAAGGTATTATTATACAAGATATATATCAAAGATATTATTGTAGTTTCAAAACACATACGTACACATATATATATATATATATATATATATATATATATATATTTAATAGTTAATTAAGATTATTGAATGTAATAATTTTAACTTGAAAATATTTTATTTCATATGAAAACATACAGTCACAAACATTACTCCTAAAGAAAATAGCAATAGTAACATAAGATGTTATTCTATTAACATAATTTTCGTTTAGTTACATTTAAATAATATCATACAAATTTTTTAACAATTATAGAAAGGAGATAAAGAGAAAAGATTAAGAGCATTATTATATGTAATTAATTCTTATATATGGCATATAAATGATATGCTTAATTTGTCTCATAAGTTATCCCAATTTTACCTATTTCCATAATACAATATATAATACAATTCTATTTCTTCCTTAATATATGTATTGTTTAATAACATAATTTTATATTAGTTTACATATGCATATATATATATATATATATATATACATCAAAAATATAATTTATATTAAAGAGAAATATAAAAACTTTGTTTCTAATGTAACAAATAATTTTTACAGAATCTTATTAGATTCATTTTTTTAAATTTATTAGTAACAACCAGATAATATACTATATATATAATAATATAGTGTAATATAATAATACACATGTATAAAATTTGTGACAATATAATACGTGCATTAAAGTTTAACTAAATTATTAAAGTATTTTTACATCTCGTGTAAAGAAAAGAATGTCACTGAAAAATACATTGAAAAATAATTAAAATAATAATGCTCTCCTTAAAAAATAGATAATCTATACTTAAAAATTAGATAAGAATATTAAATTTCGGACAAATTTTATTTTAGAGAGAAAACCCATGCACTTATCATTATTCTCGAAAATATATTAAGATTTATTAAAAATAGAAGTTAGTTTTATAATTATACTCATAAAAAAAGTGAAGAAACAAAAGCAGTTACTCATTAATTGTTAAAAATATTTTATGTATTCATTATGTATGTGGTTCATCCAAAAATGAAAAAATAAATACATACACGCACACGCGCACATTCATATATGCATATATATATATATATATATATATATATATATATATATACACACACAAGTCTTTTACTAACTTTATTATGTTCCATTTTGTAAGGAACTATTAAAGATATTGATATAAATCTTTTTTTTTTATTTTTATCAAATTTAGATTAAAATAAGATCTTTAAAAATGTATAAGAATTTAAGGGTGAAAAAGATCCGAAAAGGATCTAGCTCCGATTTCGATGAAACTTTGTGTAAAGCTTTGTTTCAGGTTAAAATGGAAACCTCTAAAGGGAATTTTGGCTGGGAATTTTCCTGCCAAATAAAACAAAGTAAATATTAATTAGTAACCTCAGTCTTACAACATATGTGAAGCTCAAGGTCATCGACGAGATGTCCGCTAATATAAATAATTACCGGTTTGCTAACATTTTCTTTAAAAAATTGACTTTCTTATAGAAGTCGCCAAAATTCCTTTTAGAGACTTCTATTTTAACTTGAAAGGAAACTTTTCACAAAGTTTCAACGAAATCGGAGATAAGCCCTTTTCAGAACTTTATCCGAATTTAATTACTATTTCATTAAAAATTTTGTAATTGCCCCTTACAATGGCTTTAATATCTATTTTACTACATAATATAAAAAAAAACTTTATTCGATAAAATTTAAAAAAAGTGTTTGTTGATATCATCAAGAGTTCCTTAGAAAATGGGGCATAATGGAGTTAATTAAATTATATGTATATATATACATATATATATATATATATATATATATATATATATATATATATATATTTATAGATATAATTTTCACACATATATATTTCTTATACTCTAAAAATATATAAAAATATTTCACATTATGTAATCTTCTGCATCAATAAATACGAAAAATAAACATTAACAAAATTTATCAAATTTGTCAGTTTTTCAAGTTTAAATGTTTTTTGTTTGAAATTTTCAGTTTCAATTTATCAGTTTGTCAGTTTAAAATTTAAAATCTGTTTAAATAATATTAATCTATCTCTGTTGTTCAGTGATTGATATTCATTATATAAAATTGTTTTCTTTCTAACTTTTATTGATATTATTATTCTTAAAATATACATACACTTCTAGAAAGTTATTATTTTTATATTATAACAAAAATTTATTTTGTGTGTGTGTGTGTTCAATTATATATAAAATATATTAATATAAATTTTAACACTGTCAAGAAATAAATAAATAAAGTTGAGTTTTATATATCATAAAAACTTGTATTAAAATTAGTATTATAATGTGTTACAATATGCATTTTTAAATAATGATTTAAAATGTTGATTGTACATGAAACACACACACTAATCAATGCAATAATGCCAATGTATATATGTTAGTTTTTATTCATAATCCAAATATGAGTTCCATTTGCTGTCAGCAAGATTGTTTCACTTGCACATACTAATTAGTGGTCCCTACTTTCCCCTCCCCTGCAACGCAGGTACTAGTAGCTATACAACAATACCGAGGAGGTGCATTCGACCAGGGACTAGGTCGTCAGTTACCCACATAGCATACCCTACCGTAGGCCGTTTTCTTGGTAGTTCGTGCTGAACTCGTGTCTAAGCAAATTTTACTATTGTAGAAATGCTATATCATTGTAAGCATTTTACTTATTGCATGATATCTTTCATTTCGATTCCTGAGTTTTTTATTTAAACCAAATAAGAAATCAGATTTTATTCTTTTCAATATTTATATTAATTGTATTTATAATATAATTTTATTACATAATAATATTAACGATTTTTCTGACAATCTCTTTTCACTTATTATATATGTATTTTAATTTGGGTACCTACACAATAGAAAAGCATTATTTATCATGCTTTTTTTTAATAGGAGAATCTATCATATTATAAATACTATTTATTAATACATAATATATTTTTAATTCAACAAAAACTTAGCTCAGTCATGAGTAAAGAGACGTTGGCCACAGTAAAGGTAACATGGTTGGTATGAGCTATGGAGGTAGCGTTTAATGGTTCTAGCATACGATGCTAGACCTTGGTGGGGTAGCACAACCGTAGAGGTTCCTTGTGTAGCGGCGACCCACCCTATGTTTTACAGTATAATACACAAGGAAGTTACCAAGCATCGCAATCTACGTCCAATCAACAAAGCAATTACAAACAAGGCAACATACAAAACTCACAAGGCTTCAAATCACAGCCGCAGCAGCAGCAGCAGCAGCAACAACAACAACAACAACAACAACAGCCACCGCAAATGCCACCAGCTCCAGCAACTCGGCCTTTATCAACTATGGCACCTACGCAACAATTAAAATCGCAAATGCAACAACAAGGACAGCAGCAAATGTTACAACAGCAGCCACCGTCGCAGCAACAAATGCAACAACAACCCCAACAACAGTTACAACAGCAGCAGGCACCAAATCCGGCTCCATTGCCACAACGATTGAAGCCAATCCTAAAACAAAGTGCAGCAAATGTGCCAGCTACAACTGCTGCGCAAATTACGCCCGTGACTTCTCAGCCTTGTGTGCCTCCTGTAGTACCTGCTCCGACTCTATTCTCCGATTCTACTAATAACAATTCTGATGTTAATGATGATAGTGTGAAGACAGAAGATGCAGATATTGAAATGCAAGATGTTCAACCAAGATGGCGAAGAAAAATACCTGGATGTAAATATTTTCAAATTAATTATAAATTAGATACAGAGATATATTGTATAATTTTATATATATATCTACCTCTAGAATTCTAATTTAAATATTTACTATATATATTTATAATATAAAAGCATATCATAAAGATATAATCTTGTCATAATATTTAAATTTTAAGCAAATTTTTAATTATAAATTCTCTGATGACTTCTCAAACAATTGTATGAATATAAAATTATTATTCATATGTATTTTCAATTACAGAATCATATAGTGTTAAACAAATCTGTCAAAATTTAAGAGTATAAATAATTCAAAAAAATTAAAATTTTAACAATACATTTATTGTTTGTATTGTAATATAAAATAAATTTTTCTTTTTTTGATGATGACATTTCACTGCGCAAATTTGAAGATTCAGGAACGCTCGAGTGCTCTGGTATTATACCATTGAGCATTGACTGTCCTGTAATCAATGTGAATTTCTATACTGACATATGTAATAAACCCTAATTATTCTCGTATTGTTACATTTACACATCTGATATAAACATTTTTTTTAGTTAAAGTAAATAAAAAATTGAAACGTCTTCGTATGAATCAGCGTCTAAGAAAAACTTTGCAGCCTAAAAATGCAATAATGGTTTTGAACGAGATGAAGGCCGGAGTCCAATTTACATTCCCTGAAACTCAAGGACCCATGACAAATTCTCTTTATCTTGTTCATGCTGAGGTAACACTATGGAAAATCTTTTGTACACTATGCTTTTGTCACTTTAATTAAAATTCTATTATAATTTTTACAGTGCATACTATTTAATATCTAATATATGATGCCTGTAAAAACTCATCTCTTTCAAAAGTATCATTAATCTAATTTATATTATTACAGCTTGATGGTAAAACTTACGTTGGACAAGGATTATCTAAACCACTTGCTCGTCAAAACGCAGCCGAGAACGCATTAAAAGCTTTATTACTTGAAAAGATGACAGCAGCATCTATGAAAGCACGTATAGATGCTGAATCAGATGGACAAGCTAATTCATCTTCAGATGGAATAAAGGAAGACAGCATGAATGAGGACAGCACTGCTATGGACACTAATACTGAAGACGAAATTCCATGGAGTTCATTGGCCAGTTTTGCGCTTTATAAACTTTTCCTTGAATGGCATAATCAAGGAACATCAGTCCCAGTTCCACGACCTGGTTTGCCAGCTACAAAAGGAGCTAAAAAAGATAATCCTAATGCACCTAAAACTCCCATTCAAAAAGAACTTCCACCTAATCCTGTAAATATACATCCAGTTATGTTATTGAATCAGATGAAACCTGGACTAACATATGTAGAACTCAGCCGTGTTGGTAATCCACCAAATACAATGTTTACTTTGGCTGTTGAAATTGATGGAATTGAATATTCAGGGACAGGTGTGTATAGTTTTATGAAGCAATTATTGTAAGATGTTTCTGTTATTATTGTTAAATCAAAATTTTTATTTTACAGCTAAAAACAAAAAAGATGCCAAAAAGGCATCGGCTAAGGCAGCACTGTTAGCGTTATACAACTTAACCTATCCTGAAGATGCCGCCAAACAGGAAAATATGGTTGTTGGTTAAAATATATAAAGTTTTATTTATAATATAACATTTCAAATAATTTTTTTTTTTTTTTTAACAAAGCATGAAATATATTAAATTAAAAAGGCTCTATTAAATATTCGAGAGTAGAGATTGGATTAATTAAGAGCCAAGCGCAGTAAACAATGCGCGAGTTTTATATATATTGAAAAGTAATTTATTATACGTTTTGGTCCTGGATTCGGATCATTCTCAGCAAATAATATTAATTGACGCGTGTATGTGTCTGGCTGTGGCGCTCCGCAATACTCGCGGACGTGCATACATACTGCGCTTCTTTCCGGTTCCAGCCGTAAAGGACGAAATATATTGATTCTGGTTTTGTCGAAAATTCGGACCATGTATTCGCGAGACCTGGTACTGGAAGTCACAGGTGCAGAGACATAATTATACATGTACACTTCAATTAATATTATTTGCAGAGGATGGTCCGAATCCAGAACCGAAACATACAATAAATTACTTCTCAACATATACAAAACTCCGCGCATTGTTTACCGCGTTTGCCTTTTAGCTCAATCTCGGACATGAAATATAATTTTTTTGGACAAAGCATAGATAATTACATCTATAATATCTATAGTATACATTGACTTATTTTTACATATTAACAATCTTGAATTTTTAGTATACTTTTTGCAATTTACTTTTACACTATAGTGCACGTTAAAGGTTATTGTACAAAAATTTATGATATAAGCATAAGTATAATTAAAACATTAAGATAATTATAATAAGTATGAGTTATTATAATATTGAATAACAATAATAATAGCTCTCTTAGTACTAATTATTTGTCATTATAAATTTGTGTACAATTATCTTTATGCGCACTAGGGTATCACCGAATTCGCTATAAGTTACGCAATTTTGAATGATTTAATTATTTCTTATCTTCTATGAAGTTATTTTCTCTATATGATTTTGTTTTTTACAAAAATAGTTCGTTTATTAAAAAAAAGATATATTAATAGATATATCTTTATATTAATATGTGATTATTTTATAATTATCAAATATTTTTTATTAATATCAATTATATTTATAATGATATAAATTATCTATAATAATTATTAAAAATTACATGTGCATGCTTATTGCACAATCCTTAACATACCAATGAGAAAAATAATATTGCAAAGATATTACAAATTTAAATTTACCGGACTAGTAAGAGATACCCATACACAGATGGTAGTGAGTCGGTTTAAAAAGAAAATTAATTTTTTATTGAAACTGATTAATATTATGCATACAAATTTCTTTTGATATGATACCAAATACTTAAATAATAATTTATTATTGTAAATCCACCAATCTCTCTGAAAATCTATAATAATCTCGAATTGAGATTATTCAAATACTTGGTATCATACCATGAGAAATTTGTGCATAATTAATTAATTTCAATGAAAAATTGATTTTCCTGAAATTGATGCACTACCATCCGCATCTGATTTTTATTAGTCTAATAAATCCAAATTTGTGTTTCACATTGAGAGTTCTAGTTCTACTATTTTTTTAGTTGTAAATATATGAAATTGTTCAATTATCTTTTTTATCATCTTTTTGCTTAACTGTAAAAGTGTTATGACCCATTTAAATTGCGTAATTTATTTTGTATATTGATTCAGGATGTCTGATAATAATCGCCCTACTCGTAATGTGCAGGTAGAGCAATTAACTGTGCTAAACCATAGTTAAACCGTGTAAGAAAGTCCTGTATATTTGTAATAATTAATGAGAAATTAATTGAAAAAGATTGATCAATTCGCGCGAGTATTAGCGGCGAGAAAGGACGGCCCCGTTGATATGTGATTGCTAGAATAGGAGAATTCAGCGTTATGTACCACTCGTTATAATCGTTGTCATTTGTAGAGCGCTTCTCCCAAAACTTCATCGCGCGCTTAGCAACCGCATACCGGTTGTCTCTTCTCGCTGTGCGTTTACACTCGCGCATTGGTCGACCTTTTTTAATTAATTTCTCATTAATTGCGAAGAAAAATTATTGCAAAATGATAGAGGACTTTCCTACTTACTCTACCTGCTCATTACGATGGGGCGATTATTATCAGACACTTTGTATATATGATATTAAACACATATGTAATGTGATGATACATCCACATTTTGCGTTTTTATAATTGAGTTTCATGGATGAATTCGTGTCAAGCTCACTCCTAGAATATTTAATTACATTCAAATAAAATTTATAAGAAGTGGATGTATCTTATATTTAAGATATTCTTTAATATGCATATCTTGAAAAATCAAATATATTCTTATTTAAAATTTGGAGAACTTCACCAAACAATTTACTATACAATATAGCAAAAAATGTACTTTACAATGTAATAATTATTCATAGAAATCGAGATGAAATTTTTATTATAATCATGTGTTGATTACAGTAATAATGATATTGGTCACATAATCGACTACCGTACTACATAGTACTATGTATATTGTTAAAAAGACAGTATTGTAATGAATGTAATGAATATATTAATGTGTATTCAATAAAATTATAAATCTTTACTAGATGCGTGACATATTTATTTGGTGTACTTATTATGTATTTTATAATGCTCGTTTGTAAAATTTTATCACGAAATAAATAAATATAATTTAGATTCAATAAATAATAAAAAATAATTCTTGTAATTAGATTGTGTCTTCATTTTAAGTCATATATTTATTACTCTTGTTTATTCCTTATGCATAGATAGAAATTCTCAAATTATTTTAATTAATTAAGAATTTTATAATCGGGATTTCAAAATCATGTATATACCTGTGATCTGTGATTACTTATTTAGATTGATTATACTGTATCAAGCAATGGTCACTATAGTAACAATTGCCAAACAATGATACATTCTATATTCTATCTATTGTATGCTCACATCAGATGTATATATAATGCAAGTATTCCTGCGACAGTCATTGTCAAATAATGTATACATTAAAATTGGTAATGATAGGACCAATTAAGGTAAGAAAATTCTCCTTTGATTAAATATTCATGATGAGTACTTAAGAAAGGATGTGAAATGTTTTATTATCGGATTATTATGATTATATAATAATTGAAACAACGGTCACACAAGTATATATATATATATATATATATATATATATATATATATATATATGTGTGTGTGTGTGTGTGTGTGTGTGTATGTGTATGTATTTATTTATTTATTTAGAGCGGGAAGACCACGATAGCAAATTTTCTGGCAGATGCTACCGAAATTCCATATGACTATCGTCCAACTCAAGGTGTTCGAATATTGGAATTTGAAATAAACGATATTGAGGTAAATAATGAACGCATTTCGAGGGATATCGAGCTATGGGATTGCAGTGGAGATCACAAGTATAGAGAAAATGACATGTATTTTCGCAATATTGGATTTTAAATAAAAGACAAAGACAGGATATTTCGAATATATTTTAGATTCAAAAACTGCTGGCCAGCTATACGTAAAGGCGTACATGGTGTGATATTTGTATACAGTACAAAAACGCAGGATTCTTTGAGACAACTGAAAGAATTTTACGATTATTTCGTTAGCGAAGCCAAATTAGGGCCAAACAATTGTGTAATATTCTTCTTTGATTCTGATAATACTACATCAAGTGCATCAAAAATTGTTTGTAAGTATATATTAATAATATAAAAAAATATTGATAAATGCACATACATAATTCTACATCAATATTTTTTTTTTTCAAATAGTATAAAACAGAATAACTTGTATGTATTATTAATTTCTAAATTTTATATAATTAAAGCATCTAGCTTTTCTAATGTCTCTCATGTCAAGTGTAATGTGGATGATGGTGGGGATAAATTAAAAACTGATTTTCGATTGTTCCTAAGTACCTTAATGACAAAACTGCAAGAAAACAAAGAAGAGAAATTGATATTGAGTGACAATATATTATTTGCTAAATAATATATATTCATTTCTTATAGCAATTATGTAAGTAATGAAAAACACTCTCTTTTATGCTATTAGTATCTATTCTATTGTATTGTCAGTTGCATTGCCGACAATTTACCTGATCACCGTTTTTACATTTATATTTTTTACATATCATATTTTTTAATTACAAATTGTATCACAGAATAATGATCAAATATTATTTACAAATAAAAGTTAAAATTTCCTTTTAATTATAGGATATATGGAAAATTTATTAAGATTTATTTTCTTTGGCTAAAGCTGCTGTTAATTCTCTCCATGCTCTTTCTACTTGTTCTAGTGTAATTTCATGAGACCATAAAGTACATATGACAACATTGGCTTCTTTAACTTGCTCTGTATTACTCGGTTGTATTTCAATTCGCAACTTTGCTGCTTCTTCAGACAATTCATTTCGTTTCATTATTCGTTTTATAGCCTGTAAATACATCAATTAAAATATAAATGATAAAGAGATTATGGTACGTTAACAGTTACAAATATTCTATGCAAGCATAACTGGAGAAGCGTAAAAAATGTATATATATGGTATATGTATATATATGTATATATACAGGATATAGCTAATTTCTATCATTAAATATAAATAGGCAAATATAATTTATCTGAAAGACAAGGACCAACCTCATTTTGTGGAATGATGCAAGTCCAAATTTCATGGCATACATTCTGCCATTTAGCTTGAATCAAAACAGCTGCTTCCATCACAATGATATTATAACCCTTTGAATAAAGAATATTTATATCTTTTTTAGCCTCTTGTAGAATTAAAGGCCAGATTAATTTATTTAACTTTTCCAATTGCTCCTAAAATATATGTAATTCTCTATTAAATTAAATGGTAATAATAAACTAGAATATACAAGATGTTATATATATATATATATATATACATACCTTATCATTAAATACTATGTCACCGAGTAACTTCCTATTTATAAATCCATCCGAGTTGAGAATGGAAGAACCAAAATGTTTAAGTATCGCATGAAAACAATCTTTTCCAGGTAAGTATAAGTCGTGAGCCAATTTATCACAATTTACAAGACCAGCGCCGAGTTTTTCCAATTTTTCAGCAACTGAAGATTTTCCGCTTGCGATACCGCCCGTTAAACCAATAATATACGGTTTTAAAGGCTTATCATTTATCTTCTATAATAAAAGAAATAAAATATTATTAATTAATTTATACATCCAGATATGCAAAAATAAACCAATTATTATTTTATGATTTATTATTATATTGCATTGTAAATATTTTATAAAACTTACAGGTGCTTGCAATCTTGTACCAAGTAACCGTATCCTGTGATTACTAGAACTAATCTTTGTTTCTTCAATTTCATTACAGGATTCATCCCCTGCTAATTCTACCACATAAATGTCCAATTTGCTTAAATTTTTTTGCAAACGTAATTCATTGACTTTATCACCTCCGCGTTTTGTTTCCTCACTCACAACTATCATCTCAAATGTTGGATCTTCTTTAGTAGGTCCATATAAATCATTGATAGGAACAATATCGTATGTTATTGATGGATCTACATCCTCTAAAAATTCTTTAACTCCATTTATTCTTTGTGCACACGGTTGTATAAGCTCCCATAGTAATTTACCTGGAAATATTTATTATTTATTTTTAATTGTACAAAAGTATTGTATTAAATTGTTTTGTAATCTTTTATTTTATATAAAAGTTATTCAAAAATATTATCATTATGAAAGATTAAAAAATGCAAGTTATAAGAGAAATCATTACCAGAAAGCATATTAGTATCTGTTACACCAACGGTAAGCTTTTCTGTACAATGTAGAGCAGCTTTACTTAATAGAATCTTATGACCATTATGCAATCGATCAAATGTGCCACCTAACACTACATTTTTGTAAGTTGTTACATTCTGTGCAGCACATTCTGCGTCTTTGTG
This sequence comes from Polyergus mexicanus, assembly GCF_030449975.1. Lineage (NCBI taxonomy): Eukaryota > Metazoa > Arthropoda > Insecta > Hymenoptera > Formicidae > Polyergus > Polyergus mexicanus. The sequence continues at coordinate 4,900,061 of NW_027223345.1, forward strand.
ATCATTTTGCTCTTGCTCATAGTTACAAGTAACAAAGCTATAATCCATCGATGTATTAGCTAAACAATCTTGTATGAATGTATCTGCCTCTATCTTACTGCACATTTGATCGAAGATCACTATATCCACTGGTTTTTTAGTGTTTATGATGGATCTACTAGGATGTTTCATATTGGTAAGTAAAACACGAATATCGAGTCGAGAGGCAATTGTGGAAGTGTTTACATATATGTCTGCAATATTCTTAGAATACTGAGGGCCTCTCTGTTGCGATGTCACGATATTATAATTTCCTGGCGCAAAAATATTCTTCTCTGGAAGATATTGAATATACAGTGTTTTCAAAACATGCTCCTTAATCACAGGTAGTAATCTTCTCACTTTTGTAGGATTTGTTAAAACTAACAAACCAGTATTTGCCATATCAGGACAGTACATTAAAATTACTTCTACTTTCAGGATGCGCTTCTCTAATATTTTGATTTACCATTAAATCGCATTAGACCTTGAACCCAATGCCCAGGAAATTGTGCAACTAATCAATTGATTTTTCGAACTTGAGATTCTTAGTTTTAAGAAGGAATTCTTTTTGTTTATTATTATTGTCGTACACAATAGCGATTATATTTAAAAAAAAAAAAAAAAAAAGACAAAACACATACATAGGTTTTTCCTATAAAACACTATTAGACTATTGAACCATTAAAGATTAGAAATCAACATTAAAACTGATCATCTTGGACAAGTTTGTCATGGTACGTTTTTCGTTTCACTGTTAGAACAGAGGTCAGATTAAATGAAATATTTATTTTAATCAGAAAAAATTTTAGAAAAAATTTCTGTGCTATAATTATTTATAAACAGATACATCCATCTTTTTTTTATAAATGCCGCATCAATTACAATGGCTGCGTTCAGGAGACACAACCGTTGAGTAGCAATCGAACGTGATTGGTTCTTACTTCTAGAACCAACAAATCAACGTCGAGTATTGACAAGACAATGCTCAACAGTTGTGTTTCCTGAACGCACCCAATCATAAGCTGCGTTCGGAAACATCATCCGTGTGTACACGAGCGTCGTTCTATCTTTGTTATGTATTAAAAGTTGAACAAAGATAGAATGACGCTCGTGCGCACACGGTTGATGTTCCCGAACGCAGCCATACATGATCATATGTTATGTCTCCGCGTGTGTTAATATTTTTGACAATCATCTGTTTTAGCTACAGATATTTCTTTGCACAGTGCGAAACGGACATATTCATCGGTGCCTAGGGTAACAAACACAATTGACCAATCAAAGAATTCTATTTTAAACTGGCCAATAGGTAATGTGTCCGATTGGACACATTGCATGTTCATCTTATTGTCGTATAATTCATGATTTTAATATGGTAGCCGTCGCGATCACTCCACGCGAAGTATGACTATGATTAAACCTTTTATAATTAATTATAAGTCTAGATGTAAACGCGCTAGATAACTTTACAGTGATAAAAATACTCTCTTAATAGAAACAATTTCGAGGTCTTTTAATCGAGATACACAATGGTGCAGAGTAGGATATTCGCACGGAATCGTGCCCTCGGATATGTTAGTAATCACATACCTTTAGTTACGAGGTACATCCTTAGAAGGAAGGAGCATTTTATCGTCACTTGCATTGGCCGAGAGTTTCACACTTACGGATGTAAACATTTCACTCTGCTGAGCGTGTCGGGCACGCACGCCGACGGCATCACTTGCCTGGCTACGGACACATTTCACGTGTACACGGCCAGCGCGAATAAAGTTTACGCGTGGCGAAGGGGAACGGAGTTGAAGCACACGTACGAGGGTCACGACTGCGCGGTACATATTCTTCTACCGTTTGGTGCTCACCTGCTGTCCATTGATGAGAATAGTACGTTGAAGGTCTGGAACATTAAAGACGAAAGTTTGGTGCTGGAATTGAACTTCAGCAATAACGTCTTCAAAATAACCACGTTGATACATCCCAACACGTATATGAATAAAATCTTGTTGGGTAGCGAACAAGGTCAGTTACAACTATGGAACATCAAATCGATGAAAATGATCTATACGTTTAAAGGATGGCATAGCAGCGTGACAGCATTGGAGCAAGCGCCTGCGATAGATGTGGCCGCGATAGGTTTAAATGACGGTCGAATCATTCTGCATAATCTCAAGTACGATGAGACCCTCTTTGAACTGGTGCAAGATTGGGGTCCAGTGGTATCCATCAGTTTTCGTACGGACGGCCATCCCATCATGGCAACGGGTAGTTTAGGCGGTCAAATCGTATTTTGGAATTTGGAGCAACACACAGTGGAGAGTCAACTGTGTAACGCCCATGATGCGGCTATTACAGGTCTGAGATACATACCGAACGAACCATTATTGGTTTCATCCTCGCCTGACAATTCTCTAAAGCTGTGGATATTCGATATGGCCGATGGAGCGGGTAGACTCTTGAGGATAAGAGAGGGTCACGCCGAACCTCCGACGATCGTTCGGTTTTATGGGAACGATGGTAATTATCTGTTGACTGCGGGCGGCGATTCATCCCTCCGGTTGTTTTCCACTGTTACGGAGATATTGAACAAGAGTCTAGGTAGAGCCTCGTTTAATAGGAAAGCGTCTAAGAAGAAAAGTCTTTCGGTCGACGATCCGTTGTTAATGCCACCGATAACTGAGCTTGCGTACGAAGTAACGCGAGAAAAAGAATGGTGCAACATAGCGGCCACTCATTCCGGTTTAGGTGTAGTCACTACGTGGTCGTCTCATCTGCAGAAGATGGGCGATCTTAAACTACTCCCCGAGAGATTTAAAAATAATTACAATGCCTGTGCGACCAGCTTATGTTTAACGAGCTGCGGAAACTTTGTTGTGATCGGTTACAACACAGGTCATGTTGATAGATTTAACATTCAATCTGGAATCCATAGAGCATCCTATGGGAAACAGAACGGTGCTCATGAGGGTCCCGTCAAAGGCATCATGGTTGATGATTTGAATCAAACTGTCATTACTGCCGGCAGAGACGCGACAATCAAATTTTGGGATTTTAAACCTAATAAAGGTATCTATATATTATAAAAAAAATTATATTTTCTCTAAATATATTTTAATATAATCCTTATTATTACAGGTATGACAACGGCAAAGACGATATTAAAGCTGGAAGAATCGATCGAATGGATACGATATCACAATGAGAGTTCTCTCGTAGCTATAGCCTTAGAAAATTTTGACGTTGTGTTAATGGATCTGGATACAAGAACGATAGTTCGGCATTTTCAAGGACATGAGGGACGAATAATGGATGCGTGTTTCAATCCTAATTCTAGATGGTTAATCACAGCATCTATGGATTGCACAATCCGCACTTGGGACATACCATCTTCACACTTAATAGATATCTTTCAGGTAAACTTGACCTTATCATATATATTTCGAATTTCAATATAGATAAAAATATAACAGACGATGTAAATCTTTAAAAAATTCAAGGATATCTTAATTTAAAAACTTTATAAATATCTATATATACACGACTTATTTTGGGATATATTTTCATTTCTTGTAAAATTCTTTATAAAAGTTATTTTGATATTATCCGATTTTTCTTATATTACTTGGACTAAGAAGCACTAGATCTCAGAAAATATTATATAAATTATAAATCTCTTGTATTTTTTATACAGGTTCCTGAAGCTTGCATATCTTTAAATTTCTCTCCAACAGCAGAATTTCTTGCGACTGCACATGTACATAACATGGGGATCTTTTTATGGTCAAATCGTATGCTCTATTCGCATGTATCATTGAAAGCCATCAGTAAGGACGACACGATACCCGAAGTGTTACTTCCCGGCTCTTCGGTAGAAGCTAAGGAAAATATTGATGAGGACGATGTCGTCGCCGCTGAGCCAGATTACACCTCTCCCGATCAGCTCGACAGTGATCTCATAACTATGTCTGCCGTGGCTCAATCAAGATGGCAGAATCTACTTGACATCGACGTTATTAAAAGGCGAAATAAACCGCAACAGCCGCCAAAAGCTCCCGAGACAGCACCGTTCTTCTTACCTACAATTCCATCGTTGCAACTACGTTTCGATTTTACGGACGTAAAGAGTGCCGACAAAAGTGCCGAAACCCCGCATATTCATTCCGCTTTACAAAATCTCACGTCATTTAATAAAAGTTTGCAATCAACCACCACGACTGATAATTTTTCAGATGCAATAGAAAAATTGAAAGCGATGAATCCTAGCGACATCGATTTCGAGATTCAATCGCTATCACTGGACGAGAATTCTGCGGAATTGTTGATGTTACAATTCATGAAGATGCTTCATTACATGATAAAACAACGGACGGATTTCGAGTTGTCGCAAGCCTATTTGGCAGTGTTTTTAAAGTGGCATGGTACTACGATATCGGAAAACGAGGCGCTAAGAGATTATCTGCGAAAAATCCAAGAAGCGCAAATGAATAATTGGCTTAAACTACGAGAGAAATTATTTTATAATTTAAGTGTCGTACGAAATTTAAAAAAAATGTAATATAGCATATGAATTATTCATATATCGCGCGTGTAAATATTTTTATAACTATAAATAAATCAACACAATAAACCGAAATGTTTTATACATTCGAAATTTTTGCATCTTTATATAACATATAACTCTCAAAATTAAGATTTTTTTTTTTTAATATTGATGTTTATTATGGACAGACAATTATATTACAAATTAGTATTGAAAGATATACTTGCATGATAAAAAACATTTTTTTTGCTGTTCTCGTGCATATTTGTATTTTTGAACATACATAAAACTTAATATTTCCTCAGTAGAATAACATATTTCAATATAGATATCTTTGATTTCCTTTTTCTAGCATAATATTTTATTTTCTCTCGCGAACATAAAGTATAAAAAAGAACTTATGTTGAAACTGTGTAATTATATAATTAAGTGAAAAAAAGTAATTCTTTCAATTATAACCTGAAATGCAGTTTTTTTTTTTTTGCAGTTTTATATTATATATATATAAGCACACGCTTGGAACTAATATTTACAAACTATTCCCTATAATTGAGAAAGCTTTGCAGGTGTTCTATTGTCAAAGATTCAAGGGATAAATCATTGATGTATGGTTCAAAGTTTGTAACAATTCTATATAGACTACGTTTGATCGCACTTCTTAAAGAGGTAAAAATTTCTTTAGTAAATTTATCATCAGCTTGAATTTTTCTTGCTAATACAGCTGATTTTTGTAATTTATCCAAAACCTGCTTCACCGATAACAAAGTTTTGATAATGTTTGGCACATCTTTTTGTACAACGCCATAAGAATCTTCACTGAGCGAAAACACCGATAACGATGAAATAGCTTCGGCTGCCCAAATCACTAATTGTCCATTAAATAATAGATGACGGATTTTATTATCATCTTGTTCGCCAAAGATGTAATTAATAAGTGGCTTAGAAAGTAAATATGCTACAAAAGCATCTCGTTTCTGTTTAATGAACTTTTGGATGAATATGCCACTATAAGGAACTTCCTTTGTATCTGTTTCTGTTGATAGCGTCGGCGTTACATCCGGTACTAACTTCCGCATATGATATATATGATCCTTTTGTACAGGTTGCGCAGGTGCAATTCTTGCTGTCAATACATTCATGCTATAACAGAATTGTTGCTCTTGAGGTTTCATGGATATAGCATTGAAGTCGTATGAAAATTTCTTAAGAACATCTATGCATTTTTGCACAATGCAATTCCAGTTGTATGGATGACCACCTGGTTGACTGAGTGTAAACAACATTCCTCTTCTTATTTTCTCCTTTTGGGCTAAGGTGACTAAATCTAGATAACCCAAGTGTTGCATTATCGGTATCTTGTCCATCGATAGTGCATCTATAAGCGTTAATTCTGAAGCGTCCACACTGTATGCATCGCTTGAACCGAATTTAAATGGAATCCATTCGGTCAGATATATTTCAAACAACAAGTAAGTGCTGCTTATAGTCAGTATGAATATAAATTGGTGAAGCCACAATTGTAATATTAATGTCAGATTTAGCAATCTAGACATATTGTCTAAAGGTTCGACTTCTGTTTGTACTGAAATCACAGACAACAGTACTCCTCGACAGTACGATCCCAGAAAATAGTAAATAGCCATGTAATACAGAGTCGACCATGTAGAGGAAATCATTAGCTTTGGAAGCATAGTATAAGTTCCTTGTCTCAGTCGGAGAAATTTAGACTGCGCTATTATTGAAAACCGGAAATATTTCATGGAGTCATTAATCTTAATAGAAAAATATAATCCACTCCATAAACCACTGAATAGCAGAAAATAATATTCCTCCACCAAACATGTTCCATATATAATGCTACAATCTGCAGTCAAGGAATTGTACATTCCTCCTTTCAATGACAAATGCAACCAGACTAAAATACCACCCATAATGATATACGAGGCTTTCAGACATAAGTTTTGAATTGTAAGAGTTGCACACAATTTGACAAATCTGCTCTTATAATATGGTGGATTGTAGAGATAAATCTTGCTGCAGAAAACACCCTGTAAGAAGGTCACCGCGGCGAAAATGAGGAGATAAATCCACATTCGTAGCGACGTTACAGTTGTCCACGTGTTCTGAAGCCAGTGTACATAATCTGTGCTCAGATTTGTAAATAGGACGAGGCAGTAGACTAGAAGAAATTGTAATATTATACTCGAGACTACAGCCAGCAACATTCGCTGCGTTAAGAGTTTCTTGCAACCCTTTTTGTCAATCTCGATCATCTTGTTCGTTGAAATTGACCAGTTAATCTTGACGAGAGCAAATCTTCACTCCACGTAGTTTCCTGCGGTGACGCTCCGCGTAGCTCAAACTCCTTCCCGTGGTATAACGTTATGCATCACGACTTTAGCATGTTTTCTCGAAAATAAGATTAGACATTTATCGCATAAAAAATTCAAAATGCCGTAACCTAGCGCAACCTTATCGTCCTTTTAGCGCCATTAAACTTATTATCACTGGGCGCGTTCTCGGCAGAGAATAAGCGCTCAATTATCATCTTGTCAACACTCGACGTTGATTTGTTGATTCTAAAAGTAAGAACCAATTACGTTCGATTGCTACTCAACGGTTTTCTCTGCTGAACGCGCTTACTTATTACCATAAATGCGTTCTTGAAAGTCTCAAAGTGTTTGATTGACCAATCAGAGAAAAAGAAAACATTTCGCTCCTTTCGCCCTGATTGGTCAAACGATTCGAAATTTCAAATAAAACCACTGAACTCTGTACATGATGGCTGCGGTCGGGACGACGCTAGAAATGCTTCGAAGCGTTTCATTGACCAATCAGGGCAAAGAGAGTAAAGATTTCTTTATTCTAATTGGTTAATGCAATGCTTCGAAGCATCTCTAGTGTCTTCTCGACCGCAGCCATTGAAATGCGCCTTCTCGTATAAGTTTGGCATAAACGTGGGGGATGACAGAGGGCATTGTATGACTTTTGTCTCTTTTCTTTTTAGGTTCTTGAGCACTTCCGTTGCGACCTTGATCGAGTACGGATGTGTTTACGTAACGCGTGTGTCCTTATTTTTGAATTCTATTCTCCTCTTCTAAAGAGAAATTCCTTCGGTAGCATTCTATCAATAACCCGTACCTAAATAAAATTTCTGATACTAACCCACAACTTCATCTCTATAACATTAGCACTATTTATATTCATCGACTTGGCCGTGTGGGCCTGTGTATCTCAGGCCCGGTGTCATTCACAAGAAGAAGAAAAAGAATAAGTTCTCTTTGACAAGAGCCATATATGGCTTGAATCTCTAGTACTCCAGTCTCCATTCTGACATCACTGTTCGCAACAATCATCACTTTGACAGGTCATAAAACACAGATAACTTCAATTTTAGTAATCTTCTATTGTCAATATGTGCAGTGACTTACTTAGAGTTCTAATAGACACAATGAGATGGAATATCACTTGCAATTTTGAAAATTTCTGCGGAAATTGAGATAAAATATATAAACACTGGAAAGAAAAGGAGTTTTATATGCAGGTAAACAGGAGAACCTTTTAACCTTAAGTTTGACAATTATCGTATCAAATTTAATAAAAATTTTTTTCAAAAATTAGAGTTCAGCTAGTAATTGGACGCTCGACGTCTGAAATAAGATAATCTCATCGTAACCTACATGAAATAGAAACAGAGAGGGGATGGCAGAAGAGAATGCAACAATGTCTAAATCAAAAGACGAGGATATAGAGAGCAGAGATATGGATATCAATTGTTATTTCAACAACGCAATGCCTACGATTTTCGATGAAATCGTCGTACCTAAAAAGTCCGACTTTTTCGACGTACAATCAATCCCTGTAGGTACAGTTTCAGATTATGGTCCTTTGTCCGACATCGCGTCGGCTAACTCTTTCGATGCAGATACCCTGCCAGCTACGTCTTTATTGTTGGACGCGACGATTGATCGAGTTGAGCACAATGCATCGAGTGACGCGCACCGAGATGCCTGGATACCATCGGATCATACGCGAAAGATATTACGGTCCATCGCGACCTCCGCAGCTGGCGCGAGTCACCTAGACCGTGAAAATCTTACTATGCCCGGACTAGCCGTGCAGGGCGACATGCCGGATTTGATTAAGAATGCATCTATCCATTTTTTAGGCGAGGATGAGAATATCCATCGGAATGTGCTCACGGCGTCCGATGTGACACAGGATGAACGTGGTCTGAGAAATCTGATACAGGCCGGTTGCTATCGAGCAGCGGTCAATCTGTCCGGCAGACTATTGGCTATCTATGCCCAAGGTTACGGCAAGATCAATCAACCTAGTAAGCATACGCCTCATTCTCTGCAGCTTTGGTATACAAGGCTCTCACTGTTGGTCAAATTGAGACAGATGGATGTGCTGGAAAACGAATCGAAGCCGTTTGGTAATCTCGATAAACCTGACATGTACTTCACCTTTTATCCGGAATTATACGGCACTAGACCAGGCTCCATGGCATCGTTTGCTTTTAGATTATTGTTGGCAGAGATTCCCTTGTATTATGATAAAACGAAACAAGCGTTAGATAATTTGTATAAACTTTTAGCCACCGTCCATCAGATTATAGCTAATTTCCATGCCGGTCTTAGCGGCGAGGGAACACACCTGAAGATTAGTGACTCTGATCAGCGCGAGGCTGTGAAACTATGGACAGCTAGAAAAATCAGGATTCTCATTTCCATTGTCAATTGTGCCATTGGTATGAGAAATTATATTCTTGCGATAGAGATATTAGAGGATCTGTGCAAGCTACCTAATTGGACCGCGGAGCAGATAGGTATTTTGAGATCGGCCATAGGAAGGGTGCATTTGTTCCTCGGTGATGTGTCAGCGGCGGAAAAGTTTCTCGTTCGTGGTAATAAGGAGGAAAAGACAACGAGTGTCCGGGAATTAGTGGATAGCGGACTAATGGCAGTCGCACAAAATGCCTTTCAAGAAGCCTATAACTATTTCCAGTCGGCGTCCGCGATGGATCCGTCCAACATAATGTTGATTAATAATATGGCGGTGTGTTTGTTGTACACCGGCCAGTTGAAAGCGGCGGTTTGGTTGTTCGAAAGCATCGTCAATAGAAATCCATTGAAAAGTCTGCAAGAGCCTATCTTATTGAACATGTGTACATCGTACGAGCTGCATACGACGCATTGTAAGCAACCGAAACTGCACCTATTGCGACAGCTAAATAGATATAAAGGCGACGCGGCCGATATTCAGTGTTTAAAACTAGCTATGTAATTTTAGTCATGAATTCTCACTGTTAATGTTAATGTTACATCTTGAGACCTGAGCCTGTTATTCTCATAGAGATTATAAGTTTGATTGTATAGTTAATTAAAACATATGTTTAACTGTACAATTAACTATACAAAACTAATTGAAGATAATAAGATTGTAAATTTTACAACAAAATTTTTTTTAACTTACGTTTTTATAAGAACTTGAGAAAATTATTCTAACAATAAATTGAATTCTCTTGCTTTCGAATTTAATAATTGATTTTATTAAGGTAAATATTTAATTCTCTTACGTTTTCTAAGATTAATTTTTTCAAATTTGGAAGATCATTGTTGCACTTTGATTTAAAAAAAGTTATACATTTTTTAAATACTAAATACAATTGTGTACAAACTGTATTTGGATTCGGATAACAAAATGTTAAATTTCAGGAAAAATGTAAACGTTGTGATATTAATAATGATAAAATATACCTAATGTTTAGTTACACATTTCTAGACTTTTCGATCGCTAAAGCTTTCAATCTCACATCATGTTGCTGATATAACATGAGATATAACATGCTGTACTTTTTCACGTTATCCACATGTCCTCTCTATCCGTATTTTGTGTCTCATTATGTGCATGCTCTGTGCGCACACGTTTCAGGGTCATCGATCGTACAGGAAACAACAGCGGGACATCAAAGTAAAATAGCCTTTATTACATCGTGAAACGAGGACAATTTAACGAATGTTTAACAATTGCTATAGTTTTCTCTTCTCACACTCTCTTCTTCGCTCTACTTTTCTCGCGTTTGCGCGTGTAAACATGTACGATTTACGTCTTTCCTCTTCCTTCGTCTCTCGATTTATCTCCCGCGTTTTTTTTTTATTATTACTTTTTTTTTTTAGTCGAAAGAATACGAGTATCCCGCAGCGCGTTTTCTGAAAATATATATTATGTAATAAAATTCAGTATGTTTTTGCTATTTTTTCTCTTTTGTGTTTATAACATGCGTTTCGATCGTTCTTTCTGCGCATCGGTTTCTGCGTTCTTAGTTTCTTGCATCGTTTCCTCGTTTTTTTTTTACTTTTCTATCTTTTATTTTTCTTATTTTTATTCTTTGAAACTGGCTTTTTAAACTGGCTAATTTACTCTTTCGCGCTCACTCTCTCTCTCTCACACTCTTTCTTATTATCGCGCGATTACATCGTAGCATATATTATTAGATTATTGGATTCCCAAACTGCACTCTCTCTCGCTCTCTCTCCCTGCAGAAAAAAGGCACGAACTGGCGGAAAAGTCGGCCTAACTGTATAATATTTTCATTTATTTATTATGGATGGAACTTCGTGTCTCACATACATTATTTTTCTTTATTTCCTCTCTTTCCCTACCGTCGTCCCATGGGCCTCACGGCGGTCTCGACCCGTTGAATAGTTAGTGCCGCGAAAGTTAACGACATAGTGAGCGCAGCGCAAGAATCTCCGCATATCGATTATAATTCGCGATATATCAATTAATTAATTTATATTAATTAGTTAACTTGTATGCCATTATACGCGCCCATCTCAAATGCCCATCGCCGACGATCAAATTCGGTAAGATCGTCCTTCGTTAGATTAATCAGAGTATTAATTTTAGTTCTTTTTTTACAAAAAACAATATTTATTTAATACAACAATATTAATTTTAATCAATTTATTTCAGCCACAACGAAACAAAAAAAAATAAAATAAAACATTTCCCACGTTTTAAACATTAAATTGTAGACTATTTAAAATGAAATTAATACCAGAATTCTTATGCAGCTACAATATTATTGTATGCAAAAAAAAAAAATCAAAGTCAGAGCCGTAACTAGAATTTAGCAAAGGTGAATTGTTACTTTTATCAAGGATGCACAAATATATTTTTTCGAGATGATATCACTTTTAACGTATAGAACATTTTTTTTTTTTATTATTTTGCATTGAACGTTTTATAAAAGAGATTACGGTTTCAATTTATAAAAGATAATAATAGAAACTTCTATATACAAACATATAGATATTTAATTTTTTTAAATTCAATACTTTGTTACTTATATTCTATTTTAAATATAAAATATAAAAAATAAAGAATTATATCAATTAGATTTGTAACAACAAAAAAATAAAGCTAAATAAGGTTTCAAAATAATTTTTGAGAATAATTTGCTATCAGTAATTATTTTTATATCGTGTATCATTAATTTTGTTTATGAATATCTGGCATAAATTATAAATTATCACTACGTATGCAAATAATTCTAATTACGTACTCTGATTATAATTCATAATGTGAAAATATGTAAAGCTTTGAAAAAATTGTTAGTTCAGCGATAGCATATTTAAAAAATGACAAAATTTATCTTGAAAATATTACGAATAAAATTTATACGAAATAAATTCTATGGAATTAGTTGCTTGACGAGTTTTAAAAATCATTCGTTTTTTATCATTAAATTACATATTAATTATAAAATTACATCGTTTGGAGCTTGCGCAACAGGCACTACATCGCCAAAAAGAGCCTTTCAAATTATATCTTTCTCTCGTTCGAGTACGTTTACGCTTCCTCGTATTACAATAATATCCACATCGCTATTTCTGGCAATTAAATGTAATTTTGTGTATATATATTTAATATATAATATATACACAATTGTGTGTGTATATAGTATATATATATATATATATATATATATATATATATATATATATATATATATATATATGCCATTTTATAGTAAATTTATCTTTTTTTATATATGTCTACAATATTTATATATATTTATGTATACTATAGTGTAATATGCTTACGCGCCGTCTAATCCCTAAAAAAGAAACGGTACATTATTGTCTGCGGTATTTTTTTGTTTTCGAGTATTTATATATATAATATATACAATTCATTTTTGGTATTTATATAATATATAAGTCAATGAAAAGCTCAATGGCGTGACCATGTAGTATTCATTGAGTACAATAAATCTGAAAATTTTCGTACACTTCACGAAACTCCTTATATGCATAATCGATCCACGATTTATTTCACAGAGAAGAAGAAGAAGTGGAAGAAAAGAGGATATCTCTGCTATGTTTTTTTAATTGCTACTTATCAGGCAAATTTGTATTATTTTATTCTTTACAATTAAAGAACTTTAGCGAACAAAAATAAAAGCGAGGATGGTGCAATCAAGGAATATCGTGAAGGTAATTCTGCTCTCGACGACGATGTCGCACTAACATTTATGTAATTTTTCGTTTATCTTGGCAACACTAGGCAAGCTCGGTCGTTCACGGAAGGCATCGTATGGTGCTTATTAAATCGTTGCTTCAACAATCATAACAATTTTCATCGCTCTTATCTTTTCCCTTTTCCGCTTATTATTTTTCTAGTTATTATCTTCGCTGTTGTTTTTTTTTTGTTTGTTTTATCTCATTATTGTTCATTCGGGAGATAATGTCGATGCACAAAAGCAACTTACATAAGTTTTTTTTTTTCGTTATTCAGTAGTACGTACATATATTGAGGCAAGCGGATCGCAAAAACTCCCGAATCAGAGGAGAGAAATGTAATATAATATTTTATATATATATTATCTATATACGTATATATATAATATTGTCTTCGTAAGTTTCCTGCCTTTTTCTCCTGATGTCCTAAACCTGATGTTGGTCGTGAAGTCACTTAGTTACTCGAAAAGCGAAGATTTTAATTGTGAAGATTGACAACGATATAATTTCATTGAGTTCAAAATTATATAAATTAAACTCATCGAAATTATATCACCTTCAATTCTTAATATAAATACAAAGCAGAGAGAACGACTCGAACATTTCGATTACGTATATACTTAACTCAAAAGAAACGAGATGCAGAAGTTACAAGAGACTCGAGGAAATAAAGTTTAACATTAATAAAATAAAAAATTAGAAAAAGTTGAGCAACGAAATGTCTACATTAAAAATACGCATTAAATTTTTTTACTAACGAATAGATACAGTTAGGAACTTGTAACTAACTTGTCGCTTGTAACTAAATAAAATGCGATTAAGAATCGTGTTGCAAACGGTAAACGAAGGGGAACGAGCGAGAATTAGTTTTTTTGTTCGCACCGATATATAAAGAGAAATTACGATAATTCTATGTGTCGGATGTAAGGAAGAGATCCGTTGCAGCCGAATTAGGTCGCTGCTTGCGATCGATTAGTGTGTACTATCTCGTATCCGTATAATATTACATTATAATTATATAAAAATATATTTCTTATATAATCATATATTAACACTATAATAAATGAGTATTATTAAGCATTATATCTGCATTTTTCATCTTTCTTTTTTTTTTCTTTCGTAGAGTGGTAGTGGTAAACACGATGCCTGTCGCGGATAACCGAAGCTTCTACACACACGAAACGTCAAGGACGTACCGGTTTGCCGTATGCCGCACACACACTGGCACAAAATTTCAATAATACGGTAATATCTGTATCTCATATTTCTTTCTCATCTTTCTTTATCAATAACAATATCACTTATCACTTGTAGTACTCGTGTAAATAAAAAGACGCATAAACTGTTATAAAATACATTCTCGAGTATTATCAATCTGTAGAGTATATATATAATATACGTTCTTATCTATACGCGCGTCCGAACGAATAAAATCATATAAACGTCATAATATAATAATTTTAATAGTACAATGTTGGAAGCATTTAATATCATATTTAGGTGTAATGGTTATTCGGGCCTCGGATTTCGGTGAAAAGATTATTGCGAGGTTTTAATGCACATTATCCTTCGTCGCACCTTTTCGACATATAAGTCTTTGCATTTTCAATACAAAGATTTCTTGTACAGAATATAAGATATCTTTGTATTTTCAATACAAAGATACGAAAGATGGAAAGATTACCTAATTATTTGGAGATATTCTTTCCAGAATTTCCTTTATAAAAGTTCTTTTTTCGAATTTCTATGTTATTCAGGTCCATCGAAACTATCGATAGACTATCTATAGACTCCCCAGATGAAACGCACATGTCGCACGCTTCGGGAGGTTGTTTGTGCTATATTGCAGAAACAAAATCGGGACTTCGATGAAAGGTGTCACACGGTGTTATTCGTTGCAAGAAGAAAAGCGATAAATAAAATGAAGAGGCCCTGAGAAAACGGATCCTCGCGGAATGTGTAGCGCATTTTACTACGCATTTGTATTGTCTCAAACAATAATCACGTTGTATTATAGGAATAACAACACGTCAACTTGCCACCTTGTAAGTACAATAGAATTAAAAAGAACATTTCTCGCATGACATCAATCACCGACCCGCATGGCCCTTAAACTCCACGTTTTTCTCTTTCTCTCTCTCTCTCTCTCTCTCTCTCTCTCTACATATATAATAATGTATAATAATAATAGTAATATAATAATAATATAGCCTTTTTTTCGTCAAGTGAAGTTATTCATTATAAAGAGGCGGAACATGAGATTCTAATCTTCGTCTTTACGCCCGACGAAGTTTTTTAATGTTAAGCTCAATTAACAGCTGTACTTCAGATATATTTGATTCGGTAAACTCAATATATCTCCATCTTTATCTATGTAGAACGAGCACTCGTTTTACACGACGCGCGATCTCCATTCTCATAAATCCGGATTATCTTCGGAATATAAATTTTAGAAATTAGTTATCGAAATACAGACATGACGTCACTTCGCAAAAATTGTTTAAAAGATGAACATTCTTGTTTATCACTGAACATTTTTAATTCGTCAAACCTCGTATATTATCATTAATTTTGCGAATGGATATCGCGCTCTTCATACGGACGTGGCTAACAAATTTGTACATTAATTAGTTTTTTTTATTATTGTCATGGTATATATAATATTTTGTTAATAAAAATACTAAAATATTATGTATATTATATAATATATATATAATAGATTATTGCATTATGCTTTTTTGGTACCGTTATATGCGTTTGGTTTATTTGTCAACGCCACTTATCGCGAGTAGTTTCTTTTCGTTTCTATTTTTTTTTTCACCGGTATCGTTTCTTTTTTTTAAATCTAAAACCGGTTGATACACACATGCACACACATACAATACAAGAGAGACGTTACGAACGTCTTTCATATCTCAATCACAAATTCTAACATACATGTCGACCATTTTCGATCTCGCATCGCTTAAACCGTTTTTCAGGTTTCTCTTTTTTTCGAAGTACGAACCGATCATCAATAAAATGCCACAGCTTTGTAATGTGATGTCACGCGTAGCATCTTATATATATTATAGCTTTGTGTGAAACGCGATTTCGCGCGGCTCCCTTTAAAGTCCATGCGAGAGGAAAGTATGAAAGCGTTCAAGCGTTTTCTTATAAAACGTGGAAATGTCGGAGGAAAAATTCACACACAAAAGAGGGAGAAGTTCTAAACGTAAGAAAAAGAAAGAACTGCATATATTATATCTAAATAATCGAGCGAACTTTGGATGAGCAAGTGGAATATTTCTATTCTCTGTAGGGCTTGCAATAAGAGTGACGATGATTCATGTGCTGGCTATAGGAGCCGGAGTGAGAGAAGCGCTTTAGGCACTTGGAGCACTGGAAAGGTTTTTCGCCGCTGTGTAGCCGCTTGTGTTCAGTCAGATGATGCTTGTGCTTGAACGCTCTTGGACACTCCACGCATTTGTACGGCCTTTGCCCTAACATTTATCAATCTTATTAACATTCGTTCGTAACAAATTTATAAACGCTATAAGAAAAATCAGATTTTTTGCGATAAATTAAAAAAAAAAAAAAAAAAACTAAATGCGGAAATATCAATTTAATTTTCAATAATATGTATAATTAATAGAATCTTATATTTTTCAATATATTAAATATTCTTAATTGAACATTGAAAAATTGTAAAAAAAAAAGAATTGTCTGTTTTCATTAAAAATAAACTGTTTCTAAATTGGATAATGGCTCTCGTTAAGATCGTAATAATAATAAGTATAGTATACACACCGGAATGTTCATACTTGTGTCTCATAAGAGAACTGTGTTTGGAGAATGTTTTGTCGCATCGATCGCAGGAATAAAGACCCTGCTCAGTTTCTGCTGCTACAGGGGTTGCTTCCGATTGAGGTGCAGCTTCACTTTTACTTTTCGCATTTATTTGATTTTGACTCTGATAGAGATAATGCATCAATTATATTATTTATATAAAATTTTGATTGATATTTTATTTTTAATTATTACCTTTGTGATTATCTCTCCATTTGTAGGTGTACGCTTTGATTCAATAGGATCAGTAGCAGTTTCTTCATCTATGACAAGAGGCGAATCCTCGAGATCGTCGTTGTCCACGTTCGAGATTGAATTATCATCCTTCTGCTCGCAAGGAGACGAGATATTTCTACTCGAAATATCACTTTCTTTGGTCGTTGATGCAACAAGTGCTTCCTTTTTAGACAAATCCAAAGGCTGCTCGATAATAGTTTGATTTCCCAAGGCTAAAGGTACCAAGGCCGGTGGCATTTTTGATTCTCTTCGATCCCTGGCCCGAGAATTTTGAAACCAAACCTAGAAAATAAATATATAGTATATATATGTCTCAAACATGGTACAACAATTACTGATTAACAATTATAGATTTATTAAATATTAATAGAGAGAAGTAAAATAATCAATATTTTTAATCTTACCTGTACCACACGAGTAGGGAAATTAATACAATTAGCAATCATGATGATTTCCTCCTTTTTAGGTCGTGGATTGATGGAATAGTAACCTTTCAGGATGGCCAATTGTTCATCATCTATAAGCGATCTAGCTCTAACCCTTCTACCGTTGTCGTTATGAGTGTGGTTGCCCTCGTCCTCGTCCTCTGAATCTACCTCAGAACTGTCCTCCATCTTTCTCTTATTGGATGATCTTGATGTCGGGTGATTGATATTTTCTAATTTCGCGGCCAGACCCTCGCTTTGCGAGTTGTATTGGTCTAATGCGGCCCAGTCTGGACATTGTGTCATCTCACTGGACATTTCGCTATCTTGATCCTGTACACGCAAGTAAGATTTTAATGTTCAAGTCAATTTCATTTCAAAAGCCAAAAAAAAATCTATTTTACATAATATAGATATTAGAAAAATCTACTCAGATTCATAAATTAATTTATATAATTATGTTACTATTAAATCTGTCAAATTTATTAAGAATTTATTTTCTATTTCTTACTTTTTCATTGTTTAATTTTTAGAATTATAAATTATTGTTATTTCAGTATACAACATTTAAGTTTGTCGCAAATGTATAGCTAGATTAAAATAAGAAAGATTTCTATTAAATCTGATTACCTGATAATCTTCCTCAAGTTCCCGTTTCATTGTAGCCGGAGACGTGGAGAGCTTTCGCACATTCGCTTCAAGTAGCTGTTTCGTCACGGAAGTATTTACGGTCTCCAGAATTCGGCGAACAGCATCGAGACTCTGCATTGGATCCGCTGGCGCGGGGGACTCCTTACCCTCAGTGCCCTCGGTTCCCTCGGAATCCGCTGTCGATGGACTCATCACTTCTCGATGCGTCTCAAACTGTTCGGCGATTTCGTCGAGCCGTTTAGAGTGCAATTGGTTCAGCAGCTTGCCTATCGAAGACTGCAGGATATAATTTCCGTACCCCATCATCTGAGGCAGCAAGGTCGGCACGTCATAGATACCTAAGTATTAAAAAAACAGACTTAAGATAATAGAGAATGAGATATGTTTTATTAAATTTTCGTTTATGGATTTCTTGACAAATCTTTTTTTAGATAAAATATCAAGAGATGTTATCATATAATTACTCGATTTTCAACTTATCTTGATTGAGATATTCAAAACTAGGATGAATAAAATTTATAATCTATAATGCGCATTTTTTAAATATAAAGTTACATTTAAAATGAAACTTTCAAATTATAGATTGATCTATCATACTTTTGCTTAATTTTTGAACACCTCAAATATTTCTGTAACCGAGTTTTTTTTTGTTTTTTTTTTTTGCTTTTTTTTTTAACTAGACATTTACGAAAACGCAAAGTCTACTAAAAGTCAATTAAAAAATATCGCTATGTTACCTATTTTTCATTTGAAGTTTGATAAAATAGAAAGAGTTTTTTAATTTCTTATTTGAATGATTTATAAATAAAACTTTATCTATCGTTATCTCGATACTTTTTCGTAAAAAAAAGTATATTTTTTAAATCGCCTATTAAATTCGCAAAAAGTAAAAGATGAAAGAATCAACAAGAGAATGTGTAAATATAGTAACACACACATACATACATACGCACACGAGTATAAATAAATAAATAAATAAATAAATAAATAAAAACATGACCATTATAACAGAATTACCTGCCGCAGCTTCCCTTTGTATTTCTTGATAATCCGACGGTGACAATTTCGGCAAGATCGGTAAAAACGTATTATTATTAGCTGTCAGAAGATCAACCTCGCGTCGTCCAGATAACGGTTGATGCGTTTTTTTCGATCCCCGATCGACATTACTTATCGTATTTTGTCTTGACTTTTTTAGATTCATTATTAAACACTTCTTTGCCGTCATATGGCTCGAATATGAACCAGAATGAGAGAAACGTTTGCCGCAATTGTCACATTGGAATGGCTTCTCACCGCTGTGAATGCGCAGGTGTTCCTGCAATGAAAAAGTCGAATTTTAAGTTAAAAGCAGACGTTATTAAGTTTGTATATTTTTTTCGCGCGATAATACACAAAAAGATAAATTTACAACAAAACAACAAAAGCAAATATTAAATTTAAAAAAGATATTAAAAATAGTTGGTTTATGATATAGTATATTAATGATATAAAATAAATAAAATATAAGAAATAATATAATATTAAAATAAATAATAGTAAAATAATATGTATTATAATAGATCATTATAATAACAAAGTACCTTAAGGTGATGCTTGAATTTGAAGGCCTTCTCGCAATGGGGACACTTGAACTTTCGTAAAAGGGCACTTTCGTCATGACTAATCATGTGCCTCTGTAACCGGTAGACGTTGGCAAAGGTTTTGCTACACACTTTGCAGGACTGTTAAATTATTGAAAAAAATAATTGTAATATATACATATAATTGTATAAGAGGATATATATTTCTTAATAAGTATAGCTTTCTTTTTATTAAGTGTCAATTATTTTTTAATGTATTGTATTGATTTCTCACGTGAAGATCTTTTTGCGATGTTTGTCCCCATTTGGAAAATGAATTTAAACTTGCTTGATAAATCTTATTCCCTAAACAACTTGAATCGAAAGCTTAATGAATGAAAGCTTAACTTGAATAAAAAGCCTACCATGGTTGTTATTTGCTGGAAATTATTAACAATCCTTAGAGATGGAATAAAAGTACGATTTATTTGGATATCACGTATGTAATTTCTTACATGTAATCTTATAGCTCAAACTGCATTCTATTGACATGTGTTATTTTGTAATTCTGACAGGTGTTGAAAATAATTTAAAACGACAGTAAACCGTTCAAATTCTTTGTATAACTAAACTTCTTCGAAAACAATTTTTCGCACTTGTTTTCTAAGTCTTGTTTTCTTATTACTTCGTTATTCTTTGTATTCGTGTTATATTTAATTTATCAATATATGTAAATATTATTCTTATACTAAAAAGAACTGATTTATGATTTAGGTTTAAGATAACTTGTCTTGAGAACTTGTATTGATTAAATTGGTACGTATGTTGAGATTCAAAATTTATACGATTCAGCTAATTCGAAATAATTTGTTTCATCACAATTACAAGGAACATCGTGTCATTTATACATTTTATACATTATACATTATTGTATAAAAGAGATGCTATATCAAATAGCAATTATAATAGAAGATAGATAGATCTTTAGTATAAACTTTCTGTAGAAAGGTACTATAATATTAAATATATATCATATATGATGATTTATATAATTTCGCATATTATCAGAGTATTTTCATAGCATAAATTGCTTAAAATTTCTTATCTGTAGATGCTTATTTATTTATTTTCTAAATTGCTTTTGATATACTCTTTATTTACGCTGAAACTTTTGCGCATTGTCTATTCTGAGACTTACATCAAAATAATAATAATAATAATAATAAATCAACAAAACTGATATCTTCTATTACCCTACTTAAAGACATTCTTATTCCCTTCTCCGCGAAAATAGCGTGTGCGAAAAGCAGACAAGCGGCGCCTTTCAGTGAAAAGCTGGCCCCCGCTTTTGGAGGGGTATAATCGATAAGCTCCCGCGCAGAACGCGAACAACCAAGCCCTGAGCAGCGAGTGTGTCCTTGACGGGTCATCGCGATCACTCACCACTTGGGAGAACTGGGCGTTGAGATCGTGCTTATCGATGGTATAGGACGTTTTGTGCGTGTCCTCGAGATGAAGCTGCAGGACACGGACGTCCCGACATAGGATGCCGCACTGTGGGCACCTTTCGCCACTCTGCCGCTGCTGCTGCTGCTGATGCTGCTTCGCGGATGATCCGCCCTCGCTGTCGCCGCCACCATCCCCGCGCGTTCCAACGCTACCACCACCTCCATCTCCGGCAACATCACCACCTCCTGCGGTTGGCGCTTCACCCGCGCAACCTCCGCCCACCTTTGTATCCACGACACCTGCGTCGTCCTCGCTGCAGCCTGTAACACGCGGACACGTAGACGGCTTTTGTATTTCTTCTCGGTAGCGCGCCATTTGTAAGAAATACACAGATCAAACTGTATGCGTTAAAACCGATATTGCGAGATTCTATAATGTGTATTTAATATCTTTTAGTAATTTTTTTTTTAATTTATATTGAAGATAAAAACCGACATAATTTCGATAAATTCGAAGTCCGGATGTTATAAACACAGTATGTTGTAATAATAAACATAGAATAATCTATATGTATTCTCGTACAAGGAAAACATACACGAAACACATTTGATGTAAAGTATATTTTCGTATCAAAAATTGATTTATATTTTAATCCTATATTAATTTTAGTTATCAGATAAAAATGCGATTTATCTCTTAACACTACCAATTTTATATTACATTTATTATTTATATTTTCATGTTATAATGCTAATTAAATATCTAAAAATTATAATACCTAACCCAGTTATTAACTAATAATTTAAAAATTAATAATAATTTCAATAATAATCAATTAGAGATATTTGTAAAATCGCATACTGATATTTCTCTTTGCCATAATATGAAATATTAATGTTCCAGCTCTGTAATGGAAAGCTGTACATTCGAGGCGAGATAGCAAAATCGACTATCCGAGATTCTTCGAGTTGGCACGTGCAAGATTGGCCGCGATCAATCAACAACGCGTATCTGGCAGTGGATATCGGTTTACACGTGGAGCTAATCTCGACTACCTTCGTCAATTACCAATATGCATGGCGGGTCATCACATCGGTCACATAATCCCCAGCGTGGCGCACGTGTACGCGACGCGGAACGCATTCGCTGAAAGTATTTACTGAAGAAATAAAGAAGAAAAAAAAAGAGAGAGACGCGTGCGCGATGGACACAATCGAACTACATAGATAGATATAGGGCGTAACGCCAGAGAACGCGGGAGGAAGAAATATGCCATGAGCGCTGCCAAATGTTTCGCTGCATCGCTATTAAGTACAAGTGCATCCGCAAGCACCACAATATACATTCACCACAACGCCCACTTCGATGATCGAGGCAAGGATGATGCGTCGTTTTGAAGAAGTAAACGATTAAGAGAGAAATATTTATAATACCGATTAAATCGTATCATATGGATCTTTCAAGAATAGTAAGGCGAAATATATATCGCGAAATTAAAGGTAAGTTAGTCGGTTGGAAAATTTGAAGGACATTCTAACGAGCATCCTGTTTATTTTGGATATCGCGACAAGTAGCGTTCTATATATTTCATTAAATAGATAGATTATAATACGAAATTTGTATAAGTATCTTTATAAAAATCTATCTCTTTCTATTTTATTTATAATTTATAGAATCTTAAAAAACTAAGCATACACACGTTTTTTTTTAAATATGTGTGTATGTATCATAAATAAATTTCCTAATTAAACATTGACATTGTTGGTAATATACTGCAAACGAACAAGGTTCAATAAAATATATAGAATGCCGTTTTTCTTGCTTATGTTTCGGCAAAATGATTGTAGATTAATATCTACGATATTATTTCAATTGACGCATTATACTCAAAGTTAGTAAATTTTATAAATTATATAGAATATTCAAAAAATTTGGTTTATTAATATTTCAAAATTTCTTTTCTGCTTTTTTTTTTTTTGCTCTTTTCAGTGAGTTTAAAAATTAGAAGGATAAAAGAATTTTTTCTAATCAGGTGTGGATTATAGCATGGAAATCCACTTAAATTACATCGCTTATTATTAACGAATCATTAAAATCGCATATTGAATAAAAATGATGAGATAAATTAGGCTTCAATGGAAAGATCGAAAATTTTCGTCTCTTACTACCCGCAGCCTATTCATTTGCGTCGTATGGTTGCTTCTACTCTGCCATTGTATGTGCGCGGCACATGTGTCATGCGTGTAGGGTGGAAAGAGATCGACGATGACGGCGACGAACGGGAGAGAAGCGTGTCGGACGAGCATCATTGTTCGCCGTTCTCATATATATTAGGTGTGTTATATGTAGATGTAGGAAGGGACAGAAAAGCGGAACGGGGTGCGCGTTCGCACAGAGTGATCTGTATGGAACCCGAGAAAAAGTGGCACATGTCGGTGCCGCTCGAGCCTGGGTAACTTTTCGGGTGCGTCCATTGTCAACGAGACCGGATTTAAATGCCCCCGACGTACGCGAATTTTCCACCGATAATCGCACACACTCGCGCTAATCCGATATACCGACGCCGACACATCGCGCTGATCGCGACGCATTTAACCACTTGGCAGCCACGTCCGAATTGAATTCAATCGCGATACATTAATTTATAATTATTTAATTCGTAATTAATCCTACTCGTTTAAAATGTCGTGCGTAAACGATTAATCAGAAAAATATTTGGTATATTATATATAGGGATGATGAAAAAGATTGGTCTTTTATCCTTTTAATTTTAAAATTCATTAAAAAGAGCGAGAAATAAATTTTGAGATATTAATAAAGCAAATTTTTTGAATTTTATATATAATTTATAAAATTTACTAACTTTAAGTATAAAAAGTTAATTGTACATACATGCAAAAGCATAAGTTCAACTTAAACTTAATTTAGTTTTAATATTAATCTTCCAAAGTGTTTGGATAAGGTTCAATTCATTACTATTAATGATAAATAGTATTATGTATTTCGACACTGACGGTGTTCCAAAAATGATTTAAAAACATGGGTAAAACAAATTTTATCTCTGCTAGATTTTCGATATAAATTTAAATGTGAATTTTACTACCTATGACCTATTTTCTAGCAAATGGATAACTCGCTTATCGATAACGAATTTATCGAAACAGTTCTTTGGCATCGCAGCTTATCGTATCGTTTTACATTCTAATAAAGATATGACGTCCGAACATGTCAGATCGTTAGGCATGCGAGATCCCATACAAACGTCTGGAAATGCACAGAATTTCTCGTAGCTATGCTTGCGATCGTGGACGATGTGAATCTCACACCAGGCATATTAATCTCGCGTAGATAGATAGATAGATAGATAGATACGTATAAGTTGTGAGCCGGTTGCTGCGAAAATGCCGGCCGTAATGAGTCGATGCGTGCAAGTTCGTACCCTATTGTAATTAACATGCTCTTACGCGGTAACTTCTCACAGTTATAAACAACATGGGGTAACATGAATTATACAGATACTTAAAAAAAATCTTCCCTATCTTATAAGCGTGTATAAGATAAACCCATACATGTTTTTCAATTAAAAATTAGGCTGCACGCAGTAAGAATGATCGAGAATAGTCATAAAACTAAACCTACTCAAAAATTCCAGATTCACCAAAAATAATAAACACACTATTATAAATAATAAAATAAGTAAAAAGATATTATAAACCTATATTTTAATAATAATATATTTTTGAGATTTATATAATTCTAAAATATACGAGGATAGGATGTTATTACTCTCTTTTTCTCATTTGTGTTTCAATTAATTATTGTTACAAGTTGAAGTAATCGTAAGTTAAATCTAGTTATTGATTAATGACTTCGTCATTCATTAGATATTTTAAATATCGTGATAATTGCGTCAAGTCGCTCGAGTTTGAAAAATTAAAATCTTAATTGTGATACTCAAAGGATAAGTATGCGATTTAATATTTTCATTTAAAGGCTAAGAAAAGATTTGAATTTTAAAGTGCCATGAAAAAAAAAAAAAAAAAAAATACACGGTCACACCGGTCATTTTGAAGCATTGATCAAGCTAACGGGGCAAACGGGAAGTCAGCTGTATCTCTTTAGAGATCACGTCTGCTCGCTCGCGTCTTCCACGAAGACGAACTTTGCTCGCCGTGAGGCCGATAAGACGTCGAAACGGGTCAGAGCCGTGACCTTTCTTGCCTTCCTATGTACGCGATCCACGAAGCTCGCCATCGTCGCCGAAGCTACTATGTCTCTTACGCGATGTAACATTTTTTTATTGCGGATCTAAACACTATATCGAGCGTGTCGAAACGACGATTTTGCAATTCATCTATCTGCTTTTTTCATACGAAAATGATAAAAAAATGTTCCTTGCCGTAAACGTAGAAAGCTTTTGCTGAGATAACGTGTGTTTCGAACGTATGATAAATTTTAATTGTATTGAATATATGATAAAATTTAATTGCCTATTTTTGTTGATAAATTTTAATATTGTTTCGGGTTAACGCGTATAGTAAATAATAACAAGTTTAAAATAAAAAATTGCACATCGAAAAAGGAGTAATTGAACAGTGTAGAAAAATCGTCCTATAAATGGCAGATAAAAAAATAAATAACGAATTGTAAAAAATTCGTATCAAACTTCGGGAATTATAAATACAACATTGCAAAAGCATCTCAATATTCACACACAAAAAAAAAAAAAAAAAAAAACTTTGTCGAACCGCATGACGGTTAATATTCGACGTAATATTCAATGCAATTTCGCCATCTTCGCGCTTCTCCTGCACAGGGCAAGGGTTAACTTCGCCGCGAGCGAGTGAGTGAGCGAGCGAGCGAGCAAGCAAAGACGCATCTTCCCCGCGACTCTTCTCGCGGGGAAGAGACGCGCATATATAAATGACGTCAGTGGAATGTGGAAACCGAGTATAGCAAATTGCGAGCAATACTGTGCAATCTCGGATAGCTCGCCCCGAGAGAGCACTTACGGCGACACGATGCTGGGCGTGCTGTGTTGTGTTGAATTGCATGGCAAAAAAAAGTACGATTAATAAAGCCACCTTGTATTTCGCGTCGCAATGCAGCATCGAGAACGTGCGACAAAATATACTTCTCTAAATTAATGCTGAATAGTAGTTCAGTATGAGAGTAGATTATTGAAATACGAGTTCTAATAAGTAACACGAGTTTCTTGTATCCCAAGAAACAGTTTTCTATTATTAATATCTCTTTCTTTGTTAAAATTGTGCTCGCAAAAATGACATTTCTTTCATTTAGGGCTCATTAGAATAATTATGAGAAAAAAACATACTATTTAAATATCTTTTAGTATCTAATAACAATCTGAGTATATACAATATATATGTATATGGTGTATCATTTTATTAAATGATTTAACTCGAATTAGGCGATTTAATTATTAAAACTTTTATTTACTACTAATTTTATAGAGAATTTTATATAAATTTTGATAAACAAAAAAATCAAATCTTTCAATATATTTATCAATTAATTTCTATTAATATATATTTTATTTATACTATATAATTTTATATACACAATACATTATAAATATCTTAAAATCTTTTAGATGATTATTATTTCTCATTGAAAAATATCACTGAATCATATTTACGACATCATAATCTTGAATGATCGTACATTACTTTTTTTTTTTCCTTTTTGAAACGACGCGTAACCTAATTTTGTATAGTCTCGCAAAAGCACGCGCGGATCTATTCGTGGATGAATTTGCAAGATGACATTTCATGGGATTATCTCCGCAGACGACAGTATCAATTGTTCCTCGAGAGTGGGTAGCTCGCAACACGCGATTCTTGCGGAAGTCTCGGAAATTTCGCGGAGATGACCAAAGAAAACATAATGGCAAACTTTAAGATAAGAAAAGCGGACACGACTCTTATATATATATAAATATATAAGTAATCTTTTATAAAAATTTTATCATTATTTAAATAATAGTTTTGAAGCTTGCTAATTTTTAATCATTTCTCTCGCCCTCTCTCTCTCTCTGTCTCTCTATATATATATCTACTCGTCGGTTTGCATACATTGGAACAAACGTATCTTTTGAGATAAAAATAGAAATAGTTAATGTCATCGCGACATCGTGGAATAAATGGCGAATTATCGCGTAACTATCATACGATTCTCGTGAATAATACGGTCGTTCACATTGTCATTACTTATACGCTTGGTATGCATATCGAAATATTTTCTTGCGCGTTCGTCTCGTGTCATCATGTGGGAAAACCGCAATTTCCGTTTTTTTTTTTTTTTTTTTATATTAACACTAATACATTTATGATTCGGCGCCATCGATTCCACGATAAGCTTCCAGTTACTCGTTTAAATGCGCGTTCCACCGCGTGATATATACATCTATATATGGCATCATTAGAACTATACCTAACTTAACCGCAATAAACAGATATTTTTAGATATTACTTTATTCGTTTGTTTTATATAAATGTCTCATTTATATACATTTATATGTAGTACGTTTTAAATTGTTTTTAAGATTTCTGTATTGTATATTACTAATTATTTCTATACTACTTTATTAATATGCTTACAATATTATTTGCACCATTAATATTATTTTTGTTCGCTCAACCTTTGCATAATAATTATTTAATTCTAATTAGAATAATTAATTTAAATTTATGAATATGGTAAAACAATAATCATAATTTTAATTCAACTTTTGGAAATAATGAAGAAAATTAATCATATATTAATTTTTATAACCGTTCACTTGCTGACGACTCCTCGTATCATCGGCATGCCGATAAAAGAAAGAATGATCGGTAGGCAGGGCCCTAAAGAGCAGATCGGAGGATAGGCGCGCGCTTACGTCATCCGACAACGTGGATTAAGCCGTAAAGGCGCGTTCGCACGGCGCCGAAGATACGGACGGGCGAACGGACGAGATCCCTGGGTCGCGTGTGCGTCGCTGCCACGGTGCGAAGTAAACGATTTCTCGGAGAGGTCATTGAGCTTGATAGGGCGCGGGCGGCCGCCATCTTCCAGAACGTTAAAACCACTTCGACGCGCTCTCATGAACGAGCGAGCGGCGCGGCGCGGTAATCCGCGCTGTCCTACCAATCAAAATTATTGAGCAACCGCACGACGTATAAAGCTGGGTTCTACGTGCGAGAAGAACGGTGGAAAAAAACACGCCTGAATGATCTGGCACTATCGTAACATCAATGAAGGAGGAGGCAAGATGGTGGATTGCCGAAAGAAAATCATGTATACATATACATATATGGTTGCGATAAATTTACGGGGAATCCCGTAATCCATGATCTCTTTCTAAAAAAATTTTTAACGATAGAGTTTCTCCGATTGATCTGGAATTTTGAGTTTTTTTATTTTTTATTTAAGTGAAGATGTTGAGGAACATGCTCATCTCACTTTAAATACGACTTTTAAATACACAATATGATGTATTTTTATAACAAAGTTCCAAATAAAAATTCTATTCTTATATTTCTAATATGATAATATTCCATTCGAGATTAACCGCAGAATATTATTTATTTGCTTGATTTACGAAAAAAACCTTGTCTTTTCCCAACCGTTTAATAATTTGGAGACTATTGATATTTCAACATATTAATTATCTATAATGCAGTAAGATAAATATATTTGTAATCTACGATGATAATGCGAAAATATATAAGTAAACAGATCAATTGAATTCGTTGCAAAACAAGATACGTATATATAGATGAAGTTAAACTATTCGATTATCGTAAACGTCGTAAATGAAATATATTATCTGCGAATCGGTTATCTACGAGAGAAATACTTATGTGTTTCTCAATTATATATAAGAAATAAAAAATAAATGTACATATAATAATATTGAATCGAACGACTTTATCTGTTTGAAGTCGCGTGAATCGTTTTATCTCGTGTATGTAGGACTTTTTTCAGAAGATTCACGCTGTATCCGAAACCAAAAAGAATACTTATTACAATATGTCTAAAGATCGATAATTAAACAGATTTTCATACAAGAAAAGAATAAAAAAAAATGCGTCATCAGAATTTGTATTACTTACGTATCGTTTCTCTTCGTATCATGAAAAAATTAGTTTTTTTTTTTTTTTTAACCAGATCACTAATTGCATATATAGACTACAACTAACGAGAGAAAAAGGGTTTGAAACACGATACAATAGCAGTATATTAAAAAGAACAAGCTAAAAAAAGTACAAAAGATCGTAAAACACAGGTATATCCAGACTTTGTTAGTTATATTCATCACGAAACATATGGTGAACGTTGATCTTCTCACAACGCACTTTTTCTCGTCCACATGCTACATAAGCAGTGTCAAAAAATCGAACCTTTTCCGGAAAAATACATCGATGAAGTAACGTTAAAAAAAGTCTATTCGCGATCAAATTTCTCGCAAAATGTAACAATTAATTCTAACTCGTCGTTTTTTCGTAATCCCTTTTGTATTTTAATTTTCTTGAGTACAATTTTCGCCGATATATAAATATGTGAAAATGAAATCCTTCTCTGTACCGTGATAATAAAGCACAAAAATACGTAAAATTTTTACTTGTATTATCGGGAATTAAATTCTCTATAACGACGTGTATTTTTATTTCGTAAATCATATATACTTATATTTTTAAGTATAATATAAATAATAGAATTTTTCTTATACATAATATTTTATAAAAACTTACGTGCTTTATTTCTCTATATTTTTTTTTCTTTATATCCTTTTATCTAGAAAAGATTCTTCCGTTTTCTCTGTTAATTTTTTTTTTTTTTTTCCCTTAACAAATCCCAAAGTTTTTATATAAACTCCGCACTTTTTAACGCATATAAACGATCTATACATAGAAAATTGTTTAAACTTAACTGCATTGAAACAAGGGCGCTTTTCTATGTAACGCCTAACTTTTGTTTGGCGATTGTAGCCATAAAGACGAAAATAAAAGCCAGCGCGTATTCGAGCCAATATTAGGAATAGTTAAATATTTTCGTACGGGGCACGACTTCGTTGCTACCTGACTCGATGTGTAATCGCCGGTCACACATCCGCGTCCGCGAACCATATCATATACGCGCGTTCTCCGCTGGCGTTTGCTGCACGAGAAACACGCCGAGTTGATTTTTGGCTTTTCGCGAGTTTCGAGTTACGTGCCTCGCCGTTCTTACGAGACCAAAGCGATCGCCGATTCCGAATCGGCTAGGACATTTCTTTATCTTTTTGTTATTCACAAAGGCAGAATTCTAACTCTTATCAGGATAATTTTTTTAAATCTAAACATACAATAGTAGTCTTTCTATACATAATTATTCTTTTTAGATAAATCACGTTCTTTAAAAGTATTAAATTTTAAAATCTCGTATTGGAATATTATTGTAAAAAATAGTTAATATGATATTTTCAAAACGATACTAAAAGACGATAGCATTTCTTAATCAAAAAGTGCAATGTCTTCTATAAAGAAAACCAGGCTTCTCTTAGTTACAATCAAGCCACTTGAAAAATCGTTTCAATATTCTACAACTTGGTTATCACTAGAGAGGCGAAAATTAGAGGAGATTACAGAGATTACAAAGTTGCTCCTTCAAGGAAAAGAATGATCCTGATGTATGAAAGATTCTTTTAAAATTGAATCGTTCTTTTTTATATATTCTTTCTTACATATACATTCTTCTTTAATCTTCGAAAAATCAAGGAAGATTTTATTTACTTGTAAATATCTTTTTAACGAAAATGATGCATTAAAAAATTTTGCTATCGCAGTATATTTGCACAAATGAAATTAAAGATAAATTAATGTTGATTTAGAGCAAAGTCAACACATTGAACTTTGGAGATTCCGATAATTTCATCAAAGCGTAATTAAAGATTATGTATCAATGTGTAACTATAAATGTGACCGTTATTTCGTCTGAGAGTTTCTTTCTTTGACGATACATAATTCCCTAAATTGTCTAAGAAATTAACATTTTGCATGTATATCATGTGACAAACATATCTATACTACAGCATCAATCTATAGTAATCGTTCAATGCCAATAAGAGTATTTTCTTTCACTATATGACTATATAATCCACAATGTAGCGATATGCGACTAATCGCGCGTTTACGAATGGCGAGCATTGCGATGAGCCGACGACCAAGGTCCAGATAAACTGACGTGACGTATAGTGACAAGAATGGTAAGATTCATTACCGACTAAATCGGCCAAGGTGGATCTTGCGCCTTCCATCTACACGACACATATACGTGCAACTGCATGTGTACAAGGTAAAATGAATAAAGCCAATAAATTGTGGACGATGTTGTGCAAATATGAGTTATAAATTAGAAAATTAGAAAAAATGATATTTTATGTACAGTAGTCGGGAAATTGAGAATTCTGATCTTAATTTGAAACACTCGGTGCGATAATAATTACTCGAGAGCGAAAAAATCAGATCGTTGCAAAATTCTTTGTATCAAAATTTAATGGAAGTGACTCGAATAATTTTTTTTTCACTTCTCTCAATATGGTAGTACCTTTTTATATTGAGATGATTTAATTATCTCATAGTATAATTATTTTTATTTTCCACAAGTAAAAAGACATTATCAAATTGTTCAAGTTTCATTTTAATCGGGTTAATATATATTAACGTTACAGAAAAATATTGAGAGTTGTACAAAAATTTGATTTTTCTCAGAACAAGTTTATATGCGTCAAATTTTATTATCGCTTATTTAAAACTGCAAAACTGACGAATCAACTCATTTTTACACTCTTTTACTATAACTGAATGATTTTTGTCCTCTACTTTTGTAATTTTGCGCGAACTCGTGAAATTCGTGAAAAATAGAATGGCACGAAATATAAAGAGAAGATTTTTCCCGCAGGAAGATAAAATCCGGGGATGACGTTACGTCGGTATCGATTTTCACGAAATGCTAGACAGCGGACAGTTGACAGTAGAGTCAATCGCAGATGCTGCCCCGTCCATTAAATGCCGCCTTATATCACGCAGGCGATATAGGTCGCGCACGTGCAGCGGCACGCGTTCTGCGAATTTTCCGAGGCTCATCGAGTTGAAAACCAGATGACGAAGTTATCCGCGATGTTTCGCATCGTCCACCTACACGAAGATACATCGAATTTCTCTACAAAGTCTCTCGCGCGCGGCGCGCTTTTATAATTTCACTCATAAATTTTCTGATTCATATTTCGGATTGATTGATAAAATAATAATAAAATCGCGTAACACAATGTAATTTTAACGTTATCGTTAACATGTACAAGATGTGTCACACTTATTAAGCCAGCTTTTATAACTACAGAATCTTTGATCAATTTACTTTTAAAGTTACAGCAGTTTTTTTTAAAACACTTAAATTTAAATTTAAATTAATTTTAATTTAAGTTTAAATCTTATTAATTTTAGTTTAATTTAACAATTAAATTTAAATTAATTTTTTAATTTAACTTTTTTTGGAGATTAAGTTTTCAACAGCAAATTAAAGTTTCTCATGTTCCTCATTTATTTTCAAATAAATTTTGATTGATTCAAGAGAAAGAGGAATATATATATATATATATATATATATGGTTATTAATGTGTAACGTTAAAAATTAAAATATTACTCGCTTACTATGTAATTGATATTTTCTCTCGATTATCTGTTAAAGAAGATTTAGTTAAAAAATTTATGTAACTCGTTTATATAGTAAATGTCTGATATGTATTTAAATTTTTCCTCCCAGACATGGGTAGTCATCATGTACAATCAGCTATTCTCATCTAATTAGACGAAAGGCATTCACATATATATTTCAGTATATTTTGATGTGTGTGTATATATATATATATATATATATATATTTGTCACACAGTAAAATTGATATTCTATTTCCCTATAATTTTTTAATCACGGAATTTGGAAAAATTTTCGCCGATTCACCATTTCGTTGATTGTTTTTTCAACTTGCAACTATTTTCGACGAGTAACTATACTCGTAAGCAAGACTCACCCTTGAACGAATTTCGGACGAGAGTCATGCTCATATTCGTGCGAGCCGGTGCCTCGGGGGGGTTACGTCCGGCGGCTCCTCTTCCTCCTCCTCTTCCTCCTCCTCCTCCTCCTCCTCCTCCTCCTCTTCCAGTTCCGGCCTCGGCTCGTCGACGTCGCGGCCAGGTTCCGTTCTCCGGCGTGACACGTCAGCTCGATCTTCGCCTCACGACGACAAGTTCGTTGTCCATCGGCATTCTAAGGCACAGCGGCGCATCATCATCGCTGCAACTTCTCTTTCTCCTTTTCGCTTCTCTCCGCGTACTTTGAACCGCTGCCCTCGCAATACTCGATCGCGGACAGATCCACCGCGTTATCGCTCTTTTATTACACGCTCATCTATCCTCCCTTCGCCACTTCGACCCTGCGATCTGTCGCGGTACGAAATACGGACTGAGATGAACCGCTCATCTCATCGTCGCGGATGCCGATTCGGAGATGACGTAGGGCGTCGGGCAACTCGATCGACGGCTACGTCGGCCACGAGGAGGAGAACGACGCGCTACGAGGCGACGACGATGCGCGACCAATACCGGCTACGTACATTGAAGACACGTGCGTCGCGTAGCACAAACAATCGCTATCAGGGCCGCGTTATCTCTCGCGGAGAATTTTAACGGAACGTGGCTGTTGTCACTGTCGGCGAGATCAACAAGCGCTTGTCGCGAAGGATCGAGACACGGAAACGTAGAGGAGAACGCGCGATCCTGACGGGACGGAGAATTCCAGTCGTCGCGAAAAGCGCCTTGTTCCGCTCCGTTCTTCTTCTTCTTCTTCTTCGAAGATGAGGATGCACGATCGAGATGCGAGAAGACTCGTCAAGAGATTCGTGATCGGCGATGAAAGAGATGTAGTTTTGTGCGGTGAGCCTTTCTCGGAAATTTCAGGTGAGCTTCGAAACGTCAGTCTCAATAGTATGTCATTCGTGGTTACATGAGTATCCGTCGGACTCTTTCTCTCCTTCGCGTCTTCCTTCGTGTCTCGTTGTCGAGACGGTGGACGGTTGAAACGCGACGATCGCGGCCAACTACGCTTTGTAAATAATCATTGCACTCCCGCGCGCGTACATCTCGCGAGATCGGGCGGACGCGTGGAAACGCCGAAGAGAGAGGGAGAGAGGGAGAAAGAGAGGAAAGGGAGAGGCAGCTCGATGCGTGTACCCGGTATATATCCACGGGAATATATCGCGCACAACAAAAAAATGCTCCTTTTTCTCACTCTTCTTGTGCCGTTTCCTCCTTCTTCTCCTCTTCCATCTCCTTCCCTTTTACCTCTTTCTCCTTCACCTTCTTCACCACCTTCGCCTTCTCGATGAAGACTCTCCCGTCTTCGCACTACGGGAGAAAAAGAGAAAAGGGAGCGCACACTCCCGACTGGCGGATCTCTCGATACGACAGAAGACGGACAATGAGACGGCGGGTAATTACGCGCGCGAGACGAGACAGAGAAGAGGGAGGCGGGAGCGGAGGGAGGAGGGGGAGGGAGGAGAAAGGACACGACGCGGATATATGATACACGATAGGAACGAGAGATAAGGGAGAAGCGAAAGAGTGTGTAGAGATGTAGAGAACGGCGGTGTCAAGACATAATAGAGCAGAGTGATAGCGAGGAGCACGGAGGCAGGTAAACGAGGCCGAGAAAGAAACGATTTCGGTGCGTTACTAGCAAACCTCGCGCCGAGTAGAGAAGCCAGAAGCACCACGGTATAAAACACGATTCCCTAACTAACACACACGAAGACAGATCGGGGACTGCTTTGGAGTTTACTATAGGATGGGACGGATGGTGATGGCGGCCGTGTAGCTTTAGCCAGCCACCGCCCCCATGCTTCTTCTCTCTCACTCGCTTCATCTCTCTCGAGAGAGAGCGTGCCCGCGCACCCGCGCGAGCGTCGCTGCGTGTTCGCCATCCCCTCCATTTCGGAGTCAAACTTCCTCCCCGATATCGAGATCGGTCTCTTCCCCCTTCCCCCCTGCCCCTCAACCCCTCTCCGCCTTCTTGTCCGATATACGACGACGGACACGCTGGAATCCCTGTTCGCTTCTCTTTCTCTCCCCCCCTCTCTTTCTATCTGTCTTTCTCCCTCTCCTCTCCTACACGCTGCTCTTAACCCTCGTGGCTACCGGCCGATGAGAGATCTCTCCCCTGCATCCTCCACCTACGGTGTGCCACCTCTCTCCTTCCCCCGCTCCCGTCCTGCCATTCTCCCCAACCGCGCGAGGTCCCCGCTCTCGCTGACGGCCGTTCCTGGGGCAACGAGATGTTATCCTCGAGCGATCCGTGCGTGTGCTCTATGTATCCGTCTGTCCGTTGTGCCGTCGCCGTCGCCGTTGCCGTCGCCGTCGTCGCCGTCGTCGCCGTCGTCGCCGTCGTCGCCACATCCCCTACCTGCGTCGCGTTCCCCTGCGTCGCGTCGGTCATAATCAAAGCTAGGAGCGTAACAGTCGTTTGCGCGCGCCCCGCGCTCTCCACGTTTATTCCGCTCAAGCGATCTGTCACATCGCTCGATCGTATTTTTAATCTGGATGGAATATACGGCTCTAAGTTATCTTCGCACATTTGACCGTCCCTCCTAAAATGTTCAATTGATGTTATGACGACACGTAGGAATATGTTTACTAATGGATAAAATTTATTCGTTTATACAGAGTTATTTATAATCGAATCAAATCAAAAAACTGATTTACTATCTTTCAGAATTTTTGTATACGAGTTTTCTATACTGATTAATAAAATATCAGAAGAATTACATTTTATATAGGAGATACTTTGAATCTCTTCGCCCAAACGAGAAATCGTAAATTAAATATATCGTGAAATAAACTTGTACATTTTGCAAAATTAAAATTACTCCGACAAAGTATATGGGATGAAGAGAATTTTGGATAAAATCATGTGTGAAAATAAATTTATCCAATATACTCGGTATCGAGTTTAAAATATCGATTCTTTATTATTATTTCAATGATATTCAACTTATTGCTGGATGAATCTCTCGCAATGATCGCAGAATCATTGTCACGTGCGCAGATTGAAGAGAAAGCAAATTTATGAGCAAATTCCCGTAGCGGTAGCTCGTTCGTGGATATCGGCAAAGCAGCTTCTTATCGCGATGCGCTCATTAACCGGAAACCACGGTATCATTGGCTTCGACTGACACGCGGCCGTTGTTACTCCGCTTTTTATCTGACAAGTGAAAGGATGCGCGCGTTGTTGGAGATGCGCGTGCCGGTGTGATCGCTTCCTACGAAGCGCGATATATGGTCCTCTCTCTCTCTTTGTCTCTCTCTCTCTCTCTCTCTCTCTCTGCCTCTCTGCCTCTTTCTTCCGAGGATCGGCTCCATATTGGGAGAAAATGGTGCGCTGTGTGTTGAAAGAGAGAGAACTTTGATACGGGCTGACCTGCGAGCTATAATAACGCGGGAATTGAACAGAAGCTGCTTTCTTTAAATCTTTTGGGATCAAAGTGCCACCGTGAACCGTGTTGTTCGGTATTTAAGAGATCTCTAACGTGTATACGCTTAAAATATTTTTGATGACGCGATATTACGTTTCACAGTTTTTAACAGATGGGCTCGTGGTACAACATTCTTTCATCACACGAGCTAAAGTTGATAAAGACAACTACGAAGGGCGTTCATCCCCTCCCTCCCTCCCTCCCCCTCTGCTATTATATATTAAATACTAATTATCAAAGTAATTTTTTTATAACGGTAAAAATACAACGAATATCTCTATACAGAAAAAAATGTTTGATAATGAATGTGTCTGATAGCGAATGTTTCTTAATTAATTGAAATGAGTTCTTTTTAAGAAGAAAAAATATTATCACTAATAGGGAATTAGATTAAAATAAAAGAAGAAAAAGTTTCTCTCTCTCTCTCTCTCTCTCTCTCTCTCTCTCTCTTCTCGAGTTTTTCGAGAAATGAGAAAGAGAGAGAGAGAGAAATTTCCTAAAACTAAAGAAAGCCGCGCACACGCGAGCTTAAATTCGTCAATTAAAATATAGAAATGCAAATAATAAAGTTAAGTAAAAATTAGAGAGCATAGATGATTAGATTATATAAGTGAATCGGGACGCTTTAATTATTAACGGCTTGATAAATTAATTAAATTTGATAATTTAATTAATCAATATAATGAATAAATATTAATCGAATCTCTAATCTCATCAATATCTGGTGTCTGTATAGCATACCATATATCTATTATACTGCGTACAGATGCGTCACAGAATTCAGAATCGATTTTTCCTAAATATGTGTACGATATGCGCATGGCATGTTTAACGAGGTTAAACGCATAACGCTAATTATGCGGTGAGAAGTGGCGCGCGATAACGTTCGTGGTTATCTACGTTTAATTTCCTTGACTTTTCACTGCTGCGATGTCCGCGCAAAGAGAGGGATTGCTTATGTCATATAATTTATAATGCGTAAACGCAGACGCAGAATAAATCACAGTCGCCAACAAAATTTTTTACTTATATTTTTTTATTTCATAAAACATTTGTTATTTTCTTTCCTCAAGTCTCCATAGATCATATAAGATATTTGAAGAATTTGATATCATTTGTTATAGTTTTTGTAATCAGTTTGTACAATACTTTAACGTCATCAAAATCTAGGCTTTCATCATAAAGATCTAGCATATTATTATTTATTTTACAAAATTTTTGATTATTTCAAACTCTAAATGCAGATCTTGAAAATAGATCTTGGAAATATTGCCTTTTAACTGTAAACAATGCATTACTAAAACCAGTTTATATAATACTGTGTTCTTCCTTGAATTATTAACTTTCTGAGAAAGGGATGCAAACATATTTTGCTCTATAAAGAAACCATTCGTCTTACAGATGAAATCGAGCGTAAATAAGATAACGACGCGCATTATCGCCTGTTGTCAATAGATGAAGTCGCTATGCCTTATTAAAGTCTTATCTATGTATATTGCCATTAACGTATACGATTATAAAAAATATACGTTTGTAATATGCAACGGAAGAGATATCTTAAATTGCATTCGCATCTTTCAAATGTCGTACTTTTTTGTCAACACTGATAACAAAATAACCGTACTGAAAAAAGTAAATTTTTTTTTATTTCGCATCAAATATATTCCCTATAAAATATTCATTTATTGTTAGAATAAGATGTTCTTTTTTCTCTCTCTTACGTATAAACTTTAAATCGTCTCGAGCATTCGTACTCTTATCTCGCTCAAGTCGACGTAATTCATCAATCGGTGGACCGAGTGTTTCTTAGTCACGAGTTCTTCCAAATTCAGCGATCGCAATCAGTATAACGATTTCGTTTCCCTTTTACGCTTCTCTCTCTTCACATCTCGCAATCCTCCTTTCCTCATCTTCTCCGAACATCGTCCGCTCGCTCCGCGTCATTACGTCGAGCGTGGTGAGAACGTGCGTGGTAGCGACGCACTGTCCGTTACTATTATTAGTGTGCAGCTGCCTGCGAATTACTGAATGAAAACGGAGGACCGCCTCGGAACAATGTCCGAGAGAAAGAGAAAGAGACAAGTAGGCTCTCTTCGCGCGCGAGAGCGAATGGTATTGTTAAACAACAGGCAATGATCGTAATCGGAGCCGAATTGCTTCGTCTCGCGCGCGATAAATGTTAGAGAGATTAATTGGCCCTCGCAGCTTCTTTTTTCGACTTTTTGTATATCATTAAATTTAAGAAATTCCTTTATCTCGCGAATATAAGAAAAAGAAAAAAAATAATTTTCGAGATTAATTTTAATTAATCCCAAACATTATTATTCGATATTTTTTATACTCCAATGTTTTAATACAATATTTTGTATCGAGCATTTCGAATGGTTTTTCACAAAATTAACATGACAAGTCTATGCGTTTCTCAGCATGGTTTCTTAATTCTTTCCAAAAGTTTTTTCATTCAAGATATTTTTTCAGGTATATCAACGTAACTTTTAGAGGATTAACTTATTTGTACGCACCACAGGATGCTACCGCAAACACTACCTATATCTATATAATAGGGTTTTGTATTATTTATATATTATTTATAGGAATGAGACAAATTACTCTATTTGTAGTTTTCATCTTATCATTATGAAAATCATCATTTTTCTTGCATAATCTGTTTTCTGATATCTTTGAGAAGATACGTCTAAAGACTTATATAGGATATCCTACATTTCAATGTTTACTCAGGCTTTCTTTAACTGCAA